>NC_079548.1:21631042-22279380 GCF_015846415.1 Triplophysa dalaica | reverse complement strand
GAAAATGAAAATGGGGAGAAACCAGCAGACCTTATTGATCCAGACTGCAAAGAACTGGTCAAACTGTTTGAAACTGGCTGTGTGTGAGGACTATGAGAACACCAGAACTTGGAAAACAAAGCTAGCATTCATCTCATTTGACATTTCATCTTTTTCAAATCATTATATGATTTTGTTTCTTTGAAGGTTGTCCTGAAAAAAAGGATTTAAATTTTGTTTTAGAGCTTTTTCGACACATGGATTTCTGGCTACAATGAGAAGCAAACCATCCACCCAGTTTGCTTTTAATCTCAATGTGTAACACAGTTTGCAAACTTTTTTACTTCTAAGTGAAACTTAGAAAAATAGGGGGATTTAAATAGAGGAATTTAAGGACGAATACGTAGGATGTGACTTGATTTTATCCTTTTGGATTTTTTGATTGTAAAAAGTAGGTGTCATATACCAGAAGCCAGCCAGTGTCTTGGTGGAGATGGATTAGAAAAGAAAGTTGTTTCAGACGCAGAGACGTTTTGATGAAAGACTTCGAAGTCAAAGATTCAATGACTGTACATACTGAAGGTACAATAAGGCCAGGAACGTGCATTGAAAAATAGCTACCATGGCATGTGCGTGTGCCTTTTAACCTCATGCAGTAACACCATACATATACGTAGTATGTACACATCACTGCATTGGAAACACATATCCATCCAAGCTAGTTGTGTCATTTCACATGTGTCCATTTACATGATGATTTTATTGCTGTGTTATGTTCCCCTGACATGCTGACGATCGTGAATATCTTCACAGTTCTGTGTAAAATATAAAAGAGATGCTTGATGAGACACTGACACTATATGTAACATGGACACAGTTTGGCACAGCTCTGTGCTTTCTGTCTGCTGGGCAGCAGGAGTGCGCATTGGAAAGATGATCTGCCATCAGACTAGCATATGATGAAAGTGTACTGTTTAAACTGAGGGGACTTTGAATGTCTCTTGTTAAAGTCTTATCTTATTTTTTACAATATTTTCATAAGTAAAGATCCTTTTCTACACATACGTTGCTTTGCATTGTCTCTTTGCTTTAAATATTACAAAAATAAAGGTAACATGGATGACATGATCCAGGGAGCATGTGGTTCAGTACTCACGGTTACCCCACAGGAAGAAGGTCCATGGTTCAAATATCTGCTTTCTGTGGACAGTTGGCATGTTCTCCTGGTGTTTCTCTGGACTCCCAACAGTTCAAATACATTCAGATCAAACTGGAGATGTTAAACTGCCCCTATGTGTTTCCCTGCCGTCCAAAGTTCAGTAACGTGACCTATAGGAGGTTTGAGGGTCAAGAAATGGGCAGCTTACATTGAGACCGATTCCTTTCAGAGCTCCACTTCAGTGACATTTACATCTATTCTGTGGGGTATCCCTCAACCTCATATACTACCACTAGAATTATATATAAATTAATATTATATTGAACTTTATTGTATGATATTATATCATATTAACAAAAAAATAACGTTCACCTGGAACCCAAGTTACTTCTAGAACTACATAATCTTCCAATAAAGGTGCAAAAGGATTTGTAAATTATTGCAATTCAGTTTATTTACTGTATATAACACTCTATCACAAAACTTGAACTAACTTTAGATATCAGTTAACTTAAAGATATCAGTTAGTGTAGCTAACTTTCACCAAAATTAGTTGCGTCATCCATAACAAATTTAGGTAAGAAAATTACATAAAGATTGCTAAGAAAAAGATGATTCATATATCCAGTGTTTACATGAGTTACCTTTGATGACGTGTTTACTGCACGTGAACTGATGTGATTTCACTTTCTGGGGGATGGACACAAAATTGTGGTACAGACATCAAATTCTAAAAAAAAATCTCTGATACTTGTCTCCTCAACTCTTTGTGCATTTTTATTGCACAACCACTTTTCGTTATTTAAGATAAACGTGAGAAATCCCTCACTTTTAACCCGACGCACAACAGCAGATTCAGCGGGGCGCTCTACTAAGTGCATGACGTCACATGAAAATTATAGATGTGGAGATTAGATAATAAATGAGGTGATAAAAGTATACTTTATGTGAACACTGGTGTAAAAACACGGCTAAAAAGGTTCAACAGAAAATTACTATTCTGACCAACGCCTTTAATTATCGCTTTCAACAACGGCTGAAATTGCCTTCACTACCTGGACTATAATTTTAACAAATGTAAAATAAATTCATAATGCTGAAAACACTTTTCATAAACTCAATTAAAGCGTCGGCTAAGATTAAATAGTTTTACATCGGTTAACGCATGCGCACTTCTCTCGGCTTCTTCAGCTGACCCGGAAATAATTGGTCGGCATTAGCAACGTTTCGGCCGAGACAGGCCTGAATACTGAGATAACAGGGGAAAGAAAAACAAGCGGACAGGTTTGATATTGTTAATAAATGTCTTCCCCATTATGTGCCGGTTGTTGGCTATCTTTCGTAACGCAATTGTTGTATATATGTTCGGTTTGTTTGTGAAGTTGTCGTAGCAAAACATTCACTATGAAATCACAATGCTAACAGACTAGCTGCCAGTAACATAAACAATAACAATCACAAACACTGATTTAACTCGTGTCCTGCCTCTGTCGTATTATAAATACAGATACAGTAGAATAACTTTGTAGTATTATCTAATGGTTCTGATCAGTAATGTTCACTTCACATGTTAATATTACTGCTGCATTTACGTTACGTTAATTCATTTATTGCATTGACGTGTTGCGGATCGTTTCCACCGCTCTTAAACGTTGTATACTGTCTTTTTTATCTTAACTATCAACTTCGATGTTTTTCTGAAATTGTGTTTGTCGTTTTAGGAAACACGCCGAAGAAAGGTTCTCCCTTTAAGCCTCATATTAATATTGTGAGGCAAGTGAAATAAACAGAATGACCAGGTAAGTGTTTCAATGCAATCTTATCCTACCACGTATATTTGGTGCATCTGATCTTAATCTAACAATCTTGTTAAATGATTTATTATGCCTTTTCAGCTCCTCGACTCCTAGAATGCACACATACAAGAGGACGTCAAGCCCCCGGTCACCAACAAATACAGGAGAGATTTTCACACCAGCACATGAAGAAAATGTGCGCTTCATCCATGACAGTAAGGCCACTGTTTATTTAACCAACCTTTATTTCCAAGTTGGGATGTGTAAATTGTAGACAACATTATCCCACTTTGTCACACATAACCCGATTTATGGGTCTATACTTGTAAATACTTTGATGTCTTCTCTGAATTGCATGTATTTCAAATTAATTTAAATTTGATGAATACCAATACAAAAGATTTATGTTTACAGTGATCTTGTTAATTGATGTATTGAGATGCAAGATTAATTATTACAACTAGATGGCTCTTTTGCCCGGTTTCACAGACAAGGCTTATTTCTAATCCCAGACTAAATTGAATGTTTGGGATGTCTTAACTGAAAATAAATTGCCCTGACATGTCTTTAAGTATATCGGTGACATTGCATGTTGATGCACATCAGAAATGTTATTATCTAAGGGATTTTTTTAAAGCAACATCAGTATTCTAATTTTACTAAGGCATAGTCCTGAATTAAGCTAAACCTTGTCTGTGAAATCCCTATGTTTTTTAAAATAAAACTGTTTTGACGTAATAAGTGTTTTTGTTATGCTGTTTCTCTCTAGCTTGGCTTTGTGTTTTGAGGGACATTAAATCGCCACAAAATAGTGAACGTAATGATCGTGGACCACAGGAGTATGTGGAGAAAACCCCAAATCCCAACCTGCATTGTAAGTGAATCATGTAAATAAACAAATACAATATATTCAATGTCTTAAGTTTTTCTGCAGGTTTTCACAGAATTTGAAGTGTCCATCAATCACAAATTCTACACATCTCCCACTACTTGCATGTGTGTTTATAAACACCGGTAATAACAAAGTAGTCTATTTTCCAATTAATACACTAAACCAGTGGTTCTCAACTCAAGATCCATTTTCCTGCAGAATTTTGCCCCAACTCTGATATAAAACACCTGAATAGGCTAATCAGTGACTTCAGGAATAGAAGATAGATATGCAGAGTGACGCATCTATTCCTAAATACGCTGATTAGTTTGTTCAGGTGTTTTATATCAGAGATCGGGCTCAACTCGGCAGGGAAAATGGATCTCGCAGGCCAGAGGTGATAACCACTGCACTATACTATACAGTGAAGTACTTCCAGTTCCCTTTAACACATTCTGTACTATGTTTATGTCCATTCCATTTCTGTAGTTCATTTCAGCTTGATCTGGTTAATAGAGTTGGTTATGATGCAGCTTGTTCAGCCCCATAAAATTGAGTTTACATGCAGGCTTACTTGCATGTACACCAATGATCTGTGCGTGACATGTTGTAACATAATTCCTTTTCAATTCTTTCAGCTTTCATACCAGTTGACCTGAGTGACCTTAAGAAGCGGAACACACAAGACTCAAAGAAGTCTTAGACCATTTCCCCTTTCTTCTTGATCCAGCAGTTTTTTTGTCCTCCCCATGTCATTTGGGACCTTTTTTACTCAAAACCAATCTTATGTCGGCCAACAAAAAGCCACAAGTCGGGATATTTGGCCACCTTAGTCCAGAAAGAATCTCTCTTCTCTGCCTCATGGACCAGTGGTCTGGACTTACAAACTGATATGTATTTATGAGTTACATTTTTAGAAGCCTTTTAAGTGGCCATTCCATGTTCATCCAGGATCTTTGTTCCTAAATCCATGCATCAATTTTTTTTGGGACAAATGAGGAAGAAACCAAGGGCCTGGTGTAAATTTTTGCTTTAGATTATTTCCTGTTCATGTTCTTTTATTTTGTATGTTGATGAGACTGGCAAAAAACAGTTTACTGCTTATGCTATTTGACAGACGCAACACAAACTTTCTCAGAATGGGATACAGTCATTCATAACCCGAATGGGGAGTGCTGAAAGGCCAACTGTTCTGTTAGTTTGATAGATTGAAGCATTGTCTGATAGCACAGGCAAGTTTGGTTCGCCAAATATTTTTAGTAGATATACCTCCATTTTTAACTATGAATTGATAACTTGGAGAACTTAAAGTTAACTTTTCCACATCTTTCGTTCCTAGCCTTTAAAATAAAGTTAAAATAAAGATTACTTTAATGTTTCCTCTGCTTGATTGTAATATTTTTGTATAACATGGCATCTCTTCAAATCTATCCTGAACGTAACACATTTTATGGCTTATTTCATCTCTGAGGCCGTCTTAATGGTAGTGTACAATTTGAATTTGATGAAAATTGCAGATAAATGCATGTAAAATGTACAGTCCCCCTGTAACATTTGCTATAATATTGGTTGAACAAATGTTAATGACTCTTCTTGCACTCATGGGTGTATACAAATCTTTGTATGGTAAAATGTGTCCTAGAAGGAGAATGTCTATAAAGGTATAAAAAAGTGATGAGTTTTCTCTAATCTTTTTGTTTTTTTTAAATCAATAGCGGGGTGCATTCTAGTGATCAACCCTGTTCTCTTCACACGTATTGTCATTGATTTAACAGTTTGGAGCAATAAAATGCTTTACGTCCCTAAAAATTTGGATAATTTGGAAATGTGCCCTTTGAATGCATCATTTATACTGGAATGCACTGCATGTGTCAACTGGAAAAACACCAGTGCTCTCAAGCTTTTAGTTCTCTGCAGTCTACATACCTTTTGTTGTTCAGCTATGTTGTGTCATACATAAAAAGTTACATTAACCTTAAAAAATATTCAGAGGGAAATGTTTTACTAGGACTTAGGTTTTAGTTTCCCTCTGCCATACTTCCTGCATGTAAGTTATTAATGTGGTATATGGTCATCCTGTGTCATCATAGTATAATCAGTTTTGAAAAGATGCTAAGTTACTTCCGTAAAGAAACGTGCTAAACTTTATAACAGGCCCACACTGACAGATTGGGTGAATAAGTGATTTCCAAGCTCCATCTCATTTTAACTGTGTCCTCCAAGTGAAACATTTATTCTCGTTATAAGGGATTTGTTGAAATTATAAGATGTATGTGAACGAATCATTTCTAAAATGAGGTGGTTCTTGTTTTCTCATGTCCCTAAAAGCATGTATGCAACTGTTATGTTGTCGATATCAGTCTCTATTTTTTCTTCTTCATAGAGGACATTCATCTTAAAAAACATAAGGCAAAAAATGTGCTTTAAATTGTCCACTGACTTATGTACTTCCAACCTGTCAATTCACACAATTTATCCATTTGAAAAATAATGAAAACTTAAAAGTTGTGACATGCATGACACACATTATCAAACCCATGTTTGTTCAATACAGAGATGAAGGGTTACATTAAAGAAGCACTGATTACCAAAACTGAGTCTTAATACTGATTAACAGCCAGAGAAGAATCTAATTATCTAATTACAGTGCTTACATTATAATTAATATATACTGCCACAGAAACAAGAAGTATTACGAACTACCATTATTAACTTAGCTTTGGAGAAAAAAAATGACATTTCCATAAATGCAACTGATTTTGTTTTTAGTTTGTAAACTTTGACGTGCTTTTCTGACAAAGGGCGCCCCAAACAGGAAGCGATCATCAAGCTGGTTACGTAAATCGGCGCTCCCCCTATAAATATTGCACAAGCGCAAACGACGTTAGTTCCTCTCTGGTGAACGAGTTGAAGCGCAGGGGCAGCGAATTACTGTACGAGTACTGTTTTTGTTTTTAAGCTAACGGTAGTATTTAGCGTTAACAAGGGCCAGACGATGTCAGACAAGATGGATATGTCCTTAGACGATATTATCAAGCAAACCCGGCAGCAGCGTGGCGGGAGAGGAGGCCGCGGTGGCCGTGGTGGCCGAGGAGGCACAGGCGGCGGCCGTGGAGCCGGTCGGCTAGGAAACACAGGCGGAGGCTTTGGAGGCCGCGGCGGAGGATCCGGCCCCACGAGGAACCGCCAGAACCTGAGCCGCGGCAGAAGTAGACCCACACCGTACAGCAGGGTAGGAGAACGCGGAGAAAATCACGGGCACATCCAAATGCCCGGGTGAACCCCGTTTTTATCTTTCTAGGCCGCCTAGCAAACATGGCGGCTAGCGCGCTGTACATGCCCCTGGAGTTTCTCTGGGAATGTAGTGTGGAGAAGCTCTTAGATGTATATTGTGCATAATATGTTATCTCCCTAAGCCTGTTTATCTAACCATTGTGAGAAAAAAGCATCGTCGAAGTCTACTATTGTACATCGATTGGAGCCGCTTTTCTTCTGTCCTACGACCGTCGGCGCCATTTTGAGGACGAGGAATCCCTTTCATTCACTCGACGTTGCTTCATCTTTGGTTTCAACAATCCAGCGCCCGTCTACACTGTTCTTCACATGATCCACGATGGGATTTGAGGATCCAGTCGGTTTTGATCCATTTACAGCCCAACCGAGAAGTTCTTCCTTCGGTGGAAATCTCTTTGTTTGGCAGGGGTTTCATGGTCATTGAAACCATAGTGGTGTAGAGTTAAAAGTCAACTCCATGGACATTTGGCCATCTTGGTCGCCCGATTCATTAGGTCCACAACTAAATTTGATTATTTGAGATTAGATGTAATGTTTGTGTGTTCATATAAAGCCGCGTCACAATGGCGTGGGTTCAAAATGGACGTTCGGTGGCTTCCATCACTGCTTCAGTATGGACACTGATTTGTTTAAGCCATCGTTTATGATCATCTATGGACTTTGCTGTGATTTTACCCACTGGATACCAGTGAAACATCCTTATCCACCCAGTGGAAGCCTGCTGGGAATCATTTGGCGTTCAAGAGACTCTTGAGAATTGCTGATAGGTAGACAGGTTGCTACCAGGAGGGTGGGCAGTTTATCAGGGGTATAAAAGTGATGCAACAATGAATTCATATTTGTTGTTTAAACACGTTTGTTGCTGATATGCATAGCATGAATACAAAACTAAGTTTGCTGAGCTTTTATCCACACACAAAATCTAGTGTGGTGTATTCTTTAAAGCTAAAACCATATGACCAACTCCGTTCAGGGGATGGCTTTGTACAATTTGTTTTGTGTCCTGCATTGGTTTACTTGTTTGTAGTGATGGGGTGGGCAGGGATTGCTGGAAATCACAGCGAGCGCACTGGGTGCCCCTGACCTTGTTGAAGTGGAGCCCCCCTGCTTACCCCAACACCCCAGCCGAGTGGACTGTCAGTGACAGACTGGGGACCCGAAGTCAGCAGGTGCATTCTCTCTCATCTGTTGCAGCCCAAGCAGCTCCCAGACAAGTGGCAGCATGACCTGTTTGACAATGGCTTCAGCACGAATGCCGGAGGAGGCGGCGGTGGTGGCGGCGGCGGTGGTGTGGAAACCGGAGGAAAACTTCTTGTGTCCAATCTTGACTTTGGTGTCTCTGATGCCGACATCCAGGTACTTTTTAGTTGTGCAGGCACACTCTAGGATGTGGAAGACTGAATTTATTTTGGCTTAACAATGCTTTGTTCTACCACAGGAGCTCTTCGCAGAATTTGGCACTTTGAAGAAAGCGGCAGTACATTATGATCGGTCAGGACGCAGCCTGGGCACTGCAGATGTTCACTTTGAGAGGAAAGCAGATGCCCTGAAAGCTATGAAGCAGTATAACGGTGTTCCTCTTGATGGTATGTATAGGCAAAGTTTTCCTGTTTTTCCCTTGATGTGCAATTGGTTGGATTTTAATGCTCTCTTAATTTCTTTCAGGACGTCCAATGAACATCCAGCTTGTTACATCACAGATTGATGCACAGAGACGGCCTCCCATGCAGGGGTAAGGAGTAATGAACGGTGTACTTCTGTAATGTTGCTTGTGTTTATATGTGGGGTAAATATTTCCTATTGTCCTTCCAATAGTCTGAATCGTGGAGGCAGTGGCGGCATGAACCGAAACAGAATTGGAAACTTTGCCACACAGAAGGGACGTGGGGGCCGTGGTGGTGGAGCCAGAGGCCGGGGACGAGGGGGCCGAGGTGGCAGTGGCAATGACAACAAACAGCTCTCTGCTGAAGAGCTGGATGCCCAACTAGATGCCTACAATGCTAGGGTGTGTACTCGTTGTTAGTAGGCATAGTGGTTCCCCGTTTACAGATTTACTTTTAATAGAATTGTTTGCCGAGTGAATAGGTGGAAAGTAGTATTGTGACTCCTACTAATGTCTCTTTTGTTTTTCAACAGATGGATACCACCTAAATGCCAACAGATAAAGATGCGCTTCCCACTGTTCTGACATGGGATAGTGACTGTCATTGTTATAGCTTTCAACTTGCCGGATGTTTTACACGTCTTCAAAAGTGATTTAAACTTGTGTACCAATATTTTTTCTCCTTTTAAAATGCTTGTTTTTTACCTACTTTTATTTTATTTGTGTTTTGGTTTCTTTTTGAGAAAAACCTGGTTGGACTGTAGGATTTTAGGATGGGGTTGTTTCAACCATCCTCCTGTAGATCATTGTAATAAAACCTGCAGTATTTAGTAACCACATGATGCCTCTGCTTTTTTAATAGACGTGATGTGTTCTTTAATCAATTGTCACTTACAGAACCTTTTGGAAAGTGTTTTGTAACTACCTATTGGGCCTTGAGGTGGAGTTTGGTTCTTTTCTATTCACATTACAGCCACTAGATGTCTACAGCTCAGCGTTTTGCCTTTAATGTATGACTGGCTTTGACTAACCTTAATTCGTAAAATGGATGGTTTAATATACACAACTCATGTAATATACTGTGGTCAACAGGTAACACTACTGTTGCTGAAATATAGACTGCAGCTTTCTGTTTGGTATTAGCCAACTAGACTTTATTTATATAGCGCTTTTTACAATTTTCATTGTTACAAAGCAGCTGAACATGAGATGCATTGAATACAAGAAACACGACTAAAGGCAAATACCTGTAAAAGCTGAAAAAGACAGACAAACAAATGCTCCACACACAATAGGCATACATACTTTCACACATTGACATAGATGCACACACGCACAGTGAACGCACACACATTTGAGATGAAGGAGAGCGAACCACATGTCAAATATTAAGCGGACTATAAATTTGTATATGCAATATTGTGTCTTATGCCAACACATTACATTTTAAGGCAAGATTTACAGTATAGAAGTTGATTGCCATGACTGTTGTATGGAAAAGCAGAAATTTTGCTAAATTGGGGCAGGAAATTTCATTGGCAACCCACTTTTGGCTGGGGAACCATTTTTATTTGAGGGCATCACATTGGGTGTTTGTAGCTACTAAACGGACCACAATAGATTTCAACAAAAAGTCTGTGGTGCAAGTAATTACAATGGGAATATGCTTATCTAATAAATTTGCTGCATCTCAGAAACCCTCATGACTGAATAGGGTACAAGAGACTAAGTCCATCCAAAAGATTAAAGCAAGTCATTCACAATGAACTGAAACGGTACGTTTATTAAAAAAGCGAAACGATTACAACAAAATAACGTCACTTAATCATTTCTTCAGCAATACAACTTTTGTATTAGAAATCCTATTTTAACTTTAAAACAAAAAACATGTTTAGATGCAACTTCATTTGTTTATGAAATGCACTAGTTGTTAAAAGCGTGATAATTGCTCTATAATCATAACGACACTTAGTAACGTTACGTCAGACAGATTTATGTTGAAATAAGACAGAGCGCATCTTTACCGTACAACTATTGAATACAAAGACACAAGTGTGCGCATCCTTTTGTTGTTTTACAACAGCCTTTTTTGTCCAGATTTGAAAGACATTTAATTTAGTAGTTTATAGTAATTTAAAGTAGGTCGTATATTTTAATGTTTGTCTTTTCCCCAACTGAAACCCTTTTATCGTTGAGGACACGTCAAGATTGTATTAGCAACACAAATTTAATGAAGAATATGATAACACACAATTGCATTGCATTTTTAGTGAAGCATTCGCTCTACTCCTGCGCATGCGTAGATGGCATTGTCTGTCGTGACGTGATCGGCGGTAATCGCGGAAGTGTGTCGCTCTCTGGTACGTCGCCGCTCCCTCATCGCGCCATTGAGAAGTCAGGGAAGCTCATTCCAACCTATAGACTCGCCGTAACCGCAAGTCCACGGTAAGTTTACACAACAGAAGTGTTATAAAGATAGCACATTTTACACGGTGAAAATTCCTGTGGCTTTGTTTTTGTCGGTTTATCCTGTGTAGTTTTACATCTTTCGTACGTCGGCAGCTATGGCAGGTTGACACAAGACAGCAAGTTGATGCATGCATTTCCTGCCTGCTGCACTAACTACGTCTACAGGGTTTTATGAACGTAATCAATGATAAATATAATATGTTTCGAATTGTATGACTTAAACTGAAGGTTATATGTCCTTAGGTCCGATTTATACCACATTCTGGCCACATCAGTCGTTTCTGAATTGATTATCAGGCGTTGTATGATCGCCTGTGGCTGAACATCAGAGTTAACGTCAGTTTCTAAATGCTGTTTTCACGCTTTTTCTATCCACTAGATTTAGTTGAGGATCAGCATCTGTGTGTGTTCTGGAAAAGTCCATGTTTTTACATAATGTTTTCTGACGGTTTTGTTCGTTGGGAAAGTGGACATTTAGAGCTAGCATGTTTCTGTTTTGAAATAATGGTCCACAATGAACCCCCAACCAATTTTCCTCTAATAAATTTCTCACTGTCGAATGAAACACCGTTTTGTAACGGTTGGGCCAAGAAGTCTGAGACAATTTCCTAAACTTGTATCCTCTGCTGCAATCAGATAAACGTTCGCGACGCATAATCGATTATCTTTGTGTATATATTTGTGATCTGTAGATGATGCATATTTGATGGAAAGCTTTTATTATTTTTAAAATCCTGCTTGAAATGATAATTGATTAGCAACGTTAGCCTGCTAGCATGAGGAGGAACTTCCTGGATCAAAGCTGTATGTTCGGTCGGTAAATCGGAAGAAAAAATCTTTTTGCAAATGTGCTCATCAGTTTTTCTCTTTTCCTTCATTTCTCCGAGTAGTTTTGCGTTATGAAAGTGTCAACAGATTAAATGTTATGGAGTAAATATGTCATGCTGAGAGCGACATGAGGCGATCACCTATTGTTATGCATTTTCCTTCTATGTTTCGTTTTATTTTTTTATTAAATCCCGTTTAATTTAATCGCGCCTGGCACCGGACGAATCGACATTGATCCGGCCCTAAAGTGCTTTTTTACGCAGATTAATGCGATGTTTGCCTGATTGAGCGCAAATGTAACATTATAAATTATATAATAATTTGATGTGTTTCGGGTAAGGCCGGTTTTTAGGAAAAGCTCCCGGTTTGTTTTGCAAAACGATCGCATGGCTGAAAAGCTCCGACAAATCAAGGCTTCTTTCCTTCCTGTGATTGTGCGAGTGGCGCGATTTATTCTGGTTCCTTCTTTCAGCATCTGGTTTACAATTCCTACTATGGTACAGGATGTGAATTACGTGGAGTGACGTTCACTCATTAGGCTTAACTGATTGGCTGAAAGGTAAAAACGCTTGCTGTATAGACGAATGGTATTATGACGACGTGTTCGGTTTTGCATATTAATGACTGTGTTCGTACGTTCCTTGATTCATATTCATGAGCGACACCTTGGCCATAGTAAGATGGTAAAGTGGACTCAAGGGAGCTCGTCAGGGCGGTGTCTGCATACGTCTCACTGTTTAAACTTTGTCCTTAAGAATGTTGATAAACAGCCGTTGGGTTTGTTATAAAGTCAGGAGTAATTGACTGAAAGGTAACATCTAAAGAGGTGTGCAAGTTTTTTCTTGCCTTCTCTTACATTTAATTTAAGTTCTGGTAATTTTCGAAGTATATTGTGGTAAGGTTTATTAGAGCGCTATTGACGTAGCATACGTTACTAACGTAATACATATAAGAATAGGTTTTGGGGCAGTGTGATTACAGTCTGTACCGTTTTGATTGTGTACAAGTTTATGTGTGTACCTCATCTAGTGATGTCTAAAAAAATATGTAGAATATGTAGAAAGAAATGAAGCATTTGTAGGTGTTATAACCAATAAGACATTTAAATGTGATGGAGAAGTCACTCTGTCCTACATGACCACAAATTAATATTTCAGCAGAAATGAAAGAAGCATGTCTAGTATTTTATTATGTAAACATGCTTGTACTTACTATATGTGCCCTTCAGTAAAGTGGGTGCTTTTAAAATAGATTTGAAAAGGATTTGTTTTTTGTCAGAATTGGAGATGAGTAATAGAATTGAATTTCCCCTTGTAAAACCTTCTAGTTTGACACCGCAGCAGTGAGACAGACATCAAAGAGAATGAACCTATCAGAAGCCACATAAAGGTCACTTTTGTTGTGGCCATTACATTGAAGTTGGGTCACTGATGTGACCACCTTTGTAAGTGCTCCCAGTGACATTCATGGCCTTTATTGACCTCAGTCAAGGTAGTCACTGGCTGGATCTAGCTAAACGATCAAATTGCATATCGATAACAAAATTCTTTGTACTTTTATATTTTTGTGCTATATTTGAAATGGCTTTATTTTATCATTCTAACTACCAAAGTGGCATCGGAAGGTGCGATTCGCTGTTTGCTTTCACTTTCTACATCCGGCTCCATCTTGTGCCCTAAATCGTATTCAACAGCGGATAAGCGTGAATGGATGAACTCGACACATGCCCATATTGTGGACTAGGCTATCTACATTTGTCTTGGGAATGTGCTGTACAAGTAAACAGATGGGATGTGCGGACAACGGCGGACCCTCCTGATGACAAAAATTGCGTCATGCAGGGGAATCGCCATGCCGGCCCAACATCGTGATGGCTGTCAGTCATTGGCGATGAACCATGTCATCGTCTATCGGCCCCGGCCCTGATTCATATCTAACCTTACAATTCTTACTTGATTGCAAGGAATCTTATTGCTTTAACTAAACAAATAAAATGTACTTTAATTTACGTACCAGCATAAGAATACAGTAATAAACTGTTACGCTTACTTAACCATACTTGGCAAAAATCATTTTTCTTACATGAGAAATTCCAGGGTTAATGTTATGGCCTTGCATTGCTCGCATTATGATGCATTGTTTAGCTATACTTTATGCAGTAGAGATCTGGCACAGGAAGCTGATGAAACAGGAAGTGGGGAGAATACAAAGAAGCATCACGGCATGTACAACTATATGGTGTAGATTGTCTTGCTTCTTTAGTTTTCAATGTTAAAAGAAGTTTGGCTATGGTGAACTCCCAACACCACAGTGTTTGTCCTAGCATATTCGTGACAAGAGCCAAGGCTGGGCGGGTCTTCATGAAGTGGGGCTGATAAGATCTATTTCTGTCGCCTCTCTGCTCTTTTCTGTCTTTTCTCAAGCTTTCTACAGCATAAGGCCCTTTTTGCTTTTCTTGGACACAGCTGAGCTGACCTTTGATTAGAAAAAAAGATGCACCATTTTAGATCTAGGCTTTCTAGTTTCTACACCCCCCGTCTATCGTAGAGCTCATCTCTTGTCATGTTTCTCTGATCCAACACCAGTAATGACAATGCTGCTGACCCAACTGTGATGCACGGGATGTTGGGGATTGTAGAGTAAGTTTAAGGGCTCATGGCTGTTGCTAGGGAAGTCTGAATCTGAGGAACCCGACTTCATTGACCTGCTTTCAGTCACATGGTTTGCTCCACATTGCATAATTTATGTTTGTAAACAGTCGCTCAACCTATGCATTATAATGATCTGTTAAAGGGACTGTATACCCAAAAATAAAATGGTTTGTGGTGGTCAAATATCTCATGAATATCTTTCTCTGTGTTCATCAGAACAATGAAATTTATACAGATTTGGAACAACTTGTGTAAGTAAATTAGTTCTTTAACTTTAAGAAGACCCTGTTTAGGTATCTGTCCTCAAACCAGGTGTGAAAAGTTCTGACCAGCCAGTAGGCATCATTGACATGGCCCTTCGTGGATTTGTCGAACTTTAAAGTGATCGTTCACCCAATGATGATCTCATCCCCCATTTGCCATAGGAGGGAAAATAAATATTATGGAAGTCAAAAGGAGACAAGATCTGATTGTTTACTGACATTCTTCCAAATATATAAGAAATGTACACAGGTTTGAAACAATCTGAGGGTGAGTAAATTATTACAGAATTTTCATTTTTGGGTGAACTATCCCCTTAAAAGGCATACTATTGACATTCATTTCTGTCAAAGTGTTATTGGCCAGGCACAAATGAATTCACCCTCTGCTATAAAAGTGACGCACTTTGTTTTTTCCACAACTGATGTGTTCGTTTCCTTTTCTGGAAAAGGACATTAAAGGGATATTTCAGAGGCAAAGCAATATTCCATTGTTTCACTCACCCTTAAGGCATCCTATGTGTATATGTCTTTCTTCTTTCACACAAATACAGACAGAGTTATAATACCATTTATATTCAGTTTAGTGAATGGCCTATGAGATTGTGAAGCTTCAAAGAGTGCATCCATCGATCAAAGAACTGCTCGTGAATCGAGGCATTTGTTTAAGAGAAATATCTGAGGTTAGACGTTAATTGTAATAAAGTTGTAAATATTGATATTTGTCTTATACAAATGCATCGATTCGCTTCAGAATGCCTTTATCAACCCCATGGAGCAGGGTCGAGCAGTTCTTTGACCGATGGATGCACTTTTTGGAGCTTTAAAATAGTTTGATAAATTTGACAAAGGGTGCAGTTTTAGTGGTTTTTATATTGTAGAATAGTATAGCATTAGCTAGCAACATGCTAATGGAAAATCATTGCAATTGATTGTGTCAGTTCTGGAATGTGCTTTGCTTATGTCTTACTGCAGTTTTCTCTCTTTGATTTTCTCAAGGAATCAGCGATGGGAAAAGAATAGACTGTTTATAGCACAAGTATTACCTCGCTTCCAGGGAGAGTCGAGGCAGGACAGTAACAAAGTTCCTCTTGTTTACATTGGAATTCTCTAGGCCGTATTCATCGTACGTCACCTCAGACCTGTGTTTTCTAGAGTTTACTATGTTGTGAGGTTCACATAGTTGATGTGTTACCACCCACAGACATTGCCCATTACCATAGCGTGAACCCCTGGGGTGTAGTGGTATGTTTAAAGTGTTCCCTTACTGACTCATCCAGCTAATTACATTCGGTCTTCTTGGACTTTGGCAAAACAGAGTAAATGCTCAGTACTGCTGTGGTTACACATGACCTCACAATTGACCCGTCGAACGCAGATGAGCCAATGGCAGTTGAATATAAGTCTCACAGGGACCGGAACTCGGACAACTTTGGGTTTCGGCGGCATATAGAAAAGTTGTAAAATCTGAAGCTCTCAGCGGTTTTATAGTGTTTATGCCAAAAGATTTATAAAACGATGTGCCTGGGGTACTTGAAACACTAATTCCATCCTGGGAGGATTAGGAATGAAATTAATTTTATTACATTTCCTAAACCCACACAAAAAAAGCTAAATGTAGGTGCAGTCACCCGATTCAACTCCAATCCCAGTGAAGATTAAAAAAAAATTCTGATTGTCATACTTTCTCCAAGTATGGTTTTCATCTGCATAATGTCACTGTCATCTAGTCTGTATCGTATCTCTGGCTAAAGCTAGTAAAGTTAGTGAGTCCATGCAAACGTACAAACACCCCATGTTGGGCGCATTTATGTATGTATTGATTGATATACTTAATTATTTATACAATTAAGCATGTTTTCATTTATTTATTTGTTTATTATTTGTTTATTTATGCATTTAGGTAAGTATTTATATATTCATTTATGTATTTATACTTTACGTTTCTCATCCTCCATAATGATGTGGCCGCTTTGCATTTATTTTACAGCTAGTATCTCACATCCATAGCAGAAAGAAATGAGTGTTTTTTTTTTTTATGCTATTATCCTGTTAGCTTTTGCTATGAAGGAGAGTGTAGAGCTATAAGAACTAATCACACTGTGTTCTAAGTTGTTAACTTTCAAAAGTGATCAACTGTGAGACGCAAAGAGAGGGAGGTGTTGTTCAGACCAGAATTGTGGTCATGAGGCATGTGTTTTTCTCATCTTATAGACATTAGTCAGGGTAGATGTCACATTCAATTTGACAAGCATTAAAATGAAGCTTCACAGGTCAGTATGCTGTACTCTCCTAAGCTTTTAATTGGAATAAAGCCTCTGGTAAATTTATATTCTTGACCTCAAGACTGACTGAAACATTTCCAGGTCGTTCTGACTGTACATGTGTTTTGAAATATAATGTTTTCCATTTAGGTAATTTGCTCTTTACAAAAAGCCTGCACTTCCTTGCTTCACGTGTCTGGTGAGAATGCAAATGGCTGTCTTTCTCCACATATTCATGCACTGAATGCACTGTTTTTCAATACATCACAAATTGTTGAATAACTTTTGAAGGTGCAGTGTGGATATTTTTGTGGCATCTAGTGGTGAGGTTGTGAATTGCAACAAATAGACCACTCCTCCCCTAGATTTTGAAGCACTACGGTGGCTGACTCAGGACAATGTCATCACACTTTTGCTTCTTTGTTGGTAACTTAGTTACGAAACAAAATGGCATTCTAAAGTAATAAAAACAAAACCCTTCATTGTGTAAGGTCTTTATACTCCTCTGAACACATAGTTATGCATATTGCATTTCTGTCAATAGATCCTCTTTAATCTCAGACATTGCCCCTTTAAATATGTCACATTCAAAGTGTCACAGTCTTTGTTGTCCTCAGTTCACTTCATAATCTCAGGAGGATGCTGTTTGTCAAGGAAATCCTCTTTACCTGTCATAGTTTGGCATCCCAACACTCTTACCGACTCAGGCCTCCTTTAATTAGCCCTAATCCCGTCCTGATAATCTTATCAGAGTTATTGTTGCTCAGTAACGGCCCTAATCGCAGGCTTTGTAATCCCTTGACATGTTACCGTGTTAGTCTTTCTTAGGCGTCCTCCGTGATATCAGCACTAGATAATCCCCAATTAGAATGACTTGGCCCAAGACAAACAGAGTGGACTGGATAGTGGGCGGAGCCTATGTCAAGCTCAAGTCTTCTCCACGGTGAAGTGCATGGACTGGCAGTGACAGCTCACGCTCCCGGTTTCGAAACCTCAGTAAAATACTACAAGCACTCTGCCCACGTTTATGAAATGAATAACTTTGTTACAAGCGTGCTTAATGGCTGGGCCATCTCGCTCAGCTGTTTGAAATTACCCTGCACCACCTTCTGCGTATTAACGACATGGAGACGACTGCCAAGTAGCTAACAATGTTTGTACGTGTTTACTCTGTTGGCAGCCACTCCTGAGGGCCCATCCACTAAAGTGATGTAATCTGGGCATGAACGGTTTCAGATGAATTGGGCTTGCGGCAGGCTCTTGTTTTCATGTTTTCCTGATTCTTTAGCAGAAACATTGTAGTTTGTCAGACTTAATTAATTTAGCCAGCCAAAGAAGGGAAATGAGCCGCTGTTATTATGTATTTGTAGTTTCATACACCACTTCTCTCAGGCGTGTAGATTCTTGACTGATGCATGCCTTATAGAAAACTTCATAGTCCATTGCCGTTTAGGTTGAATGTGTTGCAAAGATACTTTATACTAGTTTTATTTGAAAGGTTTTCAAGTTCATTTTAGTTGAAGTTTTAGCAGTTCTATGTGCTTTTGTCTTTTTAGTATTTATTTGTTTTCTTATTGCTATTTAGATTTAATCTATTTTTCTGTTTAAGGTATAGATAATATATAATCATTTATTTTCAGGTTGTAAGTTTAGTGGCTCAACATATTTTAGTTTATTGCGAAGTAAACAATTCTATTTCTACTAATATTAATGCTTATATTGAAGAAATGTTTGAAATTAATCACAAGATTTTCTATAATTACTCTTGGTTAGTTTCACATAACATTCAGGTTTTTAAATATGCTTTTGTATTGAAATAATTTCACATTTTATTCCAAATGAATGTATAAACAAAATCATATTTCATGAATGAAAACCAGTATTACTGATACTGATGTCTCTATTAAATGTATTTATTTGTTCCTAATTTTAACATTTATTATAGCCAATTCAATTTTAATATTTATTAGGCTTTAAAATAACTTTTAGGTAAATTCTAAACGATCTTTACATAAGTCCACTGTCCTTATAATACCTTTTCTCTTCCAACCTATCATTATCAGTGTATTAGGATATACACAGAAGCTATTCTCAAACACTTTACATTCAGCGAGAGTTAGGAAGTATTTTGGGTAAGTTTATCGGTCTGATCAGAAGAACTTCTGTTTTGTCAGAATTTAATGGCAGGAAGTTGCTAACCATAGTAGAAAGTTGACTATACTGGAACATGCTTAAATGGTTTAGAATCATTTGAATAAATAAGCCTGTGATCATATTATGTAACAATAGGCAAAAGATGATGACAAAATTGATGCTGCGTTAATTGCATTACAATTTTTAAAGGGGTCATATGACACGGCTAAAATGAATATTATCGTTTGTTTAAGATGTAATGTGATGTGTATACATGTTTTAAGGTTAAAAAAGCGCTGTATTTTCCACATACCATGTTTGTTTCTGCTCTTTGCTCCGCCTCTCTGACACTGGCAGATTTTTTACAAAGCTCATGGCTCTGAAAAGTGAGGTGTGCTATGATTGGCCAGTAGGTTAGTGCGTAGCGATTGGTCGAATACTATAACGTTTCATGGAAATGTAACGCCTCTTACCTTATTCTGAACATCAGGTTCCACAGCAATTGTACTGACAGACAGGTGATAAAATGTCATCAGTACTTCCTTATATCAATTTGAGCCCGAATCTGATACGGAAAATGAAGATGATCAAGCCGATACATCAACTTTGCCAGCGCGACTTGAGCAGGATGTAAAGGATTGGTAAGGCCGGCCTTAATATTTTCCAGGTTCGTGAAGCAATCTTCGGTGAAATGCGCTGCACAAACGAAACTATTTGGATTGAACTTTTCTGGAACAGTGTTGTTAATAAAATGTAACCATTCATTTTTAGTGGGCGGTCTTCGTCAAGTTATACCACGAAATGATGTAGATTTGTGGGGGTGTGGTTAAACAAGTTGTTTTAGTTAGGTCTGGGTGAGCATTCGCTTTTTGATAGAATGCATCTTTTGTTCCCACACTTTCATTGTTGCAATTTTACGTGTCTAATACATGCATGGGCAACTTATAACACACCAAAGACACAGAAAACACATATTCCTGTCATATGACCCCTTAAACATCCTTATCCCCAAAAAATAATGGCATGTGTTAACACTTTAATGTTTACAGCACTCACTTTATTTGATTTTAATTAGCATAAATGTTCTATTAGTGTATGTTTGTAGACTTTGCAAAAACAAAAACCATTGTTTGTTTTTCTCACCTCTCTTTGAAACGCACCTGTTGGATCAGTGTATCAAAACACAGTGTTATGGGAGGGCAGAGGTCCGCAATGGAAAATGCAATGGGGCGTTCTCCAAGTTCCTGATTGGACCCGGTCCAACCAATGCACTGCCAAGACTAAGAAATGCAAAGTCCATTTTGAAGTTTTCTCAAGAATCATACAGTTTTATTGACAATTTTATGACTTTAGACCTTTTAACAATTATGATGAGCGAGGAACAGGAAACAATAGGGACGAAGGGGTGAATTTAAGCTGCTTTTCCCCGTACAGGTGCCGGTCCAGGTACATTCATCTAGTACCAGGCCAAGTCTAGTGAATCAGTAATGCGGTGTGCTCAAAGAGGGGAGATGTTTGGCTGTCTACAGACGAGTTACGCAAACAACATCTGTCTTTAATATACAACATACAAAGATTTGTGTAGTACAGCATGAGCTGAGAAGCTTTGTTCGTTCGCTGGGTCTGCATATGTGGTCCTCATGACATCTGTTTGTAATATAGGCTGGCAGATCTTAACACTTTGTTTGAAACGACTTGTTTGATTTATAGCAGAATGTTTATGCTGCTGGTGGCCAAGTAGATTTAATTTGTTTTTACTGTGTGGCAGCAGATCTGAAATAAGCAACTGGCACTTTCATGACCCACCACTGGTCCAAGTGATACTTCACACAAAAATGAAAATTCTGTCATCATTTACTCACCTTTGAGTTGTTCCTAATGTGTATAAATTACTGTGTTCTGATGAACACAAAGATATTTGGAAGAATGTTCATCAGAAAAAAAAATTATAAAGTATTTTTTCCCATTATGGGAGTCGATGGGTATTTATACAGATTTGGAACAAAGTGAAGGTCAGTAAATGATGACAGAATTTACTGATAAAGTATCACTTTAAATGAAATATCACAGACACAATCCCCATGCTTTAGATATATATATGAGCTATCATGTTCATTTTCACCTTTCTTCCTTCTCAACTTTATACAGACTGTAGAATTATACAAGATTCTCACAACTTTGTAAACCTTATTAGATTATTTATCAAGCTGAAGCTAGATTGATCTTTGATAGATGCATTAAAGCATTTTTAAGAGTGATTCACTTTTGTTTTCAAGGGTGATTTTGTGTTTGGCATGGCATAACCATGTAAGGTATTGAACGCTCGCCGGTGGGGCGTCTGAATAAGATGAACGTGCAGATGAAAGGAACAGGAAACTACAGAAGGTGATGTGCTGCTCAGATGTTGAGATTCAGACTTAAGTGTGCTAGGAGGAGCGAGAAGACAAGTGCCCTTTTTTCAAAGCCACTGCATTGCAGCAGAAGTGTTGCATTCTCACACATTCACTGAAAGGCCACATTGGATAAAGAAATGCACACATTCATTACTTCATTTAATTGACAAAAGTTTAACGTACCATTTATTTTCAGAATAAATTATTTGAGTTCGTTATTTTGAAATCCTTTTTTCTGTTGTCATGTGGAAACGAGCTGACTAGCGTTCAGATCATGCAACATTCCAGATTAGTTATGAGTTTTGGTAAATGTTCTGCTCTTGCACAATGGTGAAAACCACCAGCATTACCAAAACTCTCTCTTGGCATCTCGGTTGGAGGTGCAATGTACTTCATTTTTACATTGTGTCATTATTCAATCCCATGCACTGGAAGTAATTGTTATTTAAATCAACCTGAATTGTTCACATAGCTTTTGAATGGATTAAGTTAGTTAAACATGATTTATTCTCATTATTGACACATACTATAAGCAGTTTTAAAGTGCAGTGTGTGGTTGTATTGGAGGATCTATTGACAGAAATGTTATATAATATACATAACTATGTCTTCAGAGGTGTATAAAGATCTTAAGTAATGAAGCGTTATGTTTTTATGACCGCAGAATGAGCTGTTTCTATCTACACACACCGCGGGTCCCCTTATATGGAATTCACCATGTTGTTTCTATAGTAGCATTTCTTCGTAAATATCTCCTTCGACAAAGAAACGAAAACATGACGACATCTTTGTTCTGTGTCAGCCACTGTAGTGCTTTGAAAGAGAGTGGGGAGGGATGGAGTGCCGTTGCTTCACAACCTCAACACTAGATGTCTAAATTTCCTACACCGGACCTTTAACTAAACTAAACAGAGATGCGTCACCAAAGTTTAATTTTAAGTTTGTTATATAGCTATTAGGGCTGGGCGATTTATATCACGATTCAGGCTAATAATACATTTCTAAATCGATTCTGAAATCAAGTCGATGTTTTATAAACAGGTCTTCCGTGAACTACGGCGGTTTGGTCAGAAGGAAGTTCTGCTCGATCTAAAATCACTACGATGGAGTCGTTTATAACGTGTATTTGAAAAAGCAACACTCGTCTATCATCATTACTATAAATCAACTTTATTAGCATGAAAGTACCTGAAAAGGTTTAAAGAACAGCGATAGAATATGACCACAGGCATTTCCTGGAACTAATTGCTCTTCTTTGGTTTCCCATATTTGGAGTTTCTGTGCAAGAGCGTCCTCTGGCTTTCAGATATGACGGCATTTAACCGTTGAGAAACTGAGAGCATAAGAACCGTTCAATATATCGCCCAGCCCTCATAGCTATATATACATAATGAATCTATATAGCTAATTTTACCCTTCATGGCATATGTGAGAGTGGTGAATTTTTTTATAACTCGTACGTTTAAATTAAAGTTTAAAGTTCTGCATTATTATGGGCGTGGTTACTTGAGTGACAGGTGGTTTCAACAACTAGTCACCTCAGCTCCACCCACGTCCTGCCTTTTTGCCCATTTTCCATTATCCGGGAGTGCCGCTATGACGGCGATGACAGGCTCCGCCCACTTCAAAATTCCTCTTCACAAACCTACAGGGTGACGTTGTGGACACTACGTCCATGTCTTATGCAGTCTATGGGTATGATCAACAGTAAACACGCAAGAAGAGTTGATCATGTGACGAGTACAACCTAATATGTTATAAAGACTAAAGCAGTTGTTTAAAGGCATCTGCTAAACCTCTGTGTGTTTGTTCGTGTGTGTTTTCCTCCAGTTGTCAATCATGGCCGAGCAGGAGCCCACCCCAGAGCAGCTAGCAGCCATCGCCGCAGAGAATGAAGCCGCCGAGGGCGTCAACTACAAGGCACCGGCACAGAAGAGTCTTCAGGAAATCCAAGAGCTGGACAAAGACGATGAGAGCCTTCGCAAGTACAAGGAGGCTCTGCTGGGCTCTGTCAATGTAGTCGCAGGTGTGTGTCGCCCTGTTTCTAAATGTCCTAGCACAACAACAATCTCTTTCTTATTCTCCTGAACCTGCTCCTGCACTC
Source organism: Triplophysa dalaica (assembly GCF_015846415.1). Lineage (NCBI taxonomy): Eukaryota > Metazoa > Chordata > Actinopteri > Cypriniformes > Nemacheilidae > Triplophysa > Triplophysa dalaica. Next base: position 22,255,576 of record NC_079548.1, on the reverse strand, counting down.
TTCTGTCGACACACTTTGATATTCATTTGATTAGCGTGTCTTGGCTAGTGCTTCAGCTCTCTGAAACCTGCGTTCGTGCGTGTCAAGAGGTATGGCCAGCTGCTTAGCATAAATTACCCAGAAAGACATGATCCTAGAAAAACAATCCTGTCAGATTGAGGCTTTGTTGACCCCCATTTATGAAAGGAATAGTTCACCCAAAAACATTTGGTCTTCTTTTATTTACACTCATGTCAAAACCAGTCTATGACTCAAAAAGCAAACAAAGATATTTTGAGGAATGTCTCAGCGGTTTCCTGTCCATACGACGAAAGTCAATGGGGGTCAATGTTGTTTGCTTGCCAACATTCTTCAAAATATCTTCTTTTGTGTCCTGCAGATGAAAGAAAGTCGTATAGGAGATCTACAATATCATTTTGCGTTGTTGATTCTTCAGCCTATTATCCATGTAACAGCACAGGACATTAAGTGTTGGTCCTGTTTGTCAAAATAAGCACAATAACAGCTTGTCCAAACCGCACGGCACAAATAGAATCACAATGTTCCGGAACGGGCAGAGAATGTTGATCCAGGAATGTGTCCTACTTGTGTGAATCACGTAGACTAGAGCACCCGAGGCTGCTGTATTTGTGCATCATCTGCCGGCAGTCTCTGAAGAGCGCACTCCAAAAAGAGGTCACATCACTAGAGATCCCACTACTTCACCATTTTATCAGTCACCCGCCCTTATGCTAAAGTCCTGAACGTTCATCTGTTCACTTGTTTGTTTTCACTTTCGTAAATTGGTGTTAATGTTATCAAATGGGAAACAAAGTGTTTTCCTCTCTTTCTCTGAATCTTAAAAATCGCTAACATCACACTATATTCAAAGTCATTCATGCTATTTGTTCTCAGTTGTGTTGTGACAGATTGTGGTTGTAAACCGAATGGACACAACCTGATTTTCAGTGTAACTTTTGAGGTCGTGTTATATGGGTCACTTCAATGCTGCAGTTTCTTTCATTTTGGGGATTGAACTGTTTTCTCCAGTTTGATCATAAAAACTGAAACACTGTGGTTTCATTATATAAAAAGATTATATATAATAGATTAGTGTGAAAGGCAATAAAAGTGATACATTTTATTCTGATGCAAAAAAAGGGTAGTCAGTGAAGGTTGTTTGCTAGCTGTCATTTAGCCGATGTTTGTTGTCCAAAGTAACTAACACAGATTTTATTAAAGGGAGATGTGAAGCCGTTACATTAAAGGTGCCGTAGGTGCTGCTTACAGTGCTAATGTCTGCAAAGCACTGATGTATTACGTATTAATATTTCATTGCACCTTACTGGCTTTAGTTCCATGAAAAAAATTAATAAAAATGTCTAGCAGATTTACAAGAACCACCTTTGCAAGAGTAAGAAACGCAATCTTAAAAAACCTACTGTATGTAGGGCTGTGTAGGGCTGTCACTATTATGACATTTGGCTGACGATTAATAGTTTAATAGATGGTGCAATTCTGACGATTAATTGTCTGTTTTTGGGCTTTGACATTTAATTCTCATTCATTTTTTCTGTGGCTTTGAAATGACCCTATTGTTCTGAATACAAGACAAATGCCTTTGTAGGGCAGCATTGTTCTCTGGCTACTTTAGAAGTGTCTTCAAATCTGTTTATAAGAGCTCCAAGTTTTCCTTCTAGACTTTGAGTGATCACATATATCTACGAGCGAAACTTGGACGGGTTGAAAAGGCTTAAAATGAGAAACAATGTATTAAACAAACAAGGAGGGTGATGGTTCTGTCGTGGTGGGTGGGTTTATCTCTGCCGCGGGTTTTATTATAGCTTGGTGGACCATCACCATGGAGATGTTTGTGAGGTATCCAGCATGTTTTCTCAGACATGTTTGTTTGTTCTTTTTTCTTTTAGATCCCAAAGTTCCCAACGTCCAGGTGACACGGCTAACTCTTCTGTGTGAAACAGCCCCCTCCCCCCTGACCCTTGACCTGCAAGGTGAGTGATGTTGTTATATTTCCATCACGCTGGTGACATTCATCAAACACATTAAAAAGGCAATGTACTCTGGTATTTACTCTGTGATCATGTGACGGGTGCTGTAAAGAGAACCTGAACGATCTGTGGTTGTTTCTCAGTAATGCATTTGTAAATATTGGTCAGTGTTATTTATGTTAGCTAATGAGACATGTCATCAACCTGTGGGAAGACTTAAATTTACCTGCTCACATGACCAAACTGAGCCCAACAGTCGAGTTCAACACATTCAGAGCAAGAGATGGACAGAGAGAGAATGTGTGTGCGCCATCTGCTGGGTACATGCTTACAATGCACCCTGCTGCCATCGCCACACCAAACACTACACATGCACATCTTTGTCAATACAAAGTGAATCTACAGGATTTACGGGCCCAATGCATTTTGCTTATTTTATTCAATAACTTGTTAGTGTTTTTTTTCTTCTTTGCAAATGCTGTGCATTATGAAATTCATGATGATTTCATTACGCAGACATTGAAATGAAGCTTTCTTAAGGTGTTTTTGTGTATTTGTAATGTCCTCAGGAGATCTGGAGGCTTTTAAGAAGCAGTCTTTTGTGCTGAAGGAAGGAGTGGAGTACAGGATAAAGATCAACTTCAAGGTTAGCTTACGGCATATCTGAATCCTGACACCAAACAACTCTGAGTTTTTACACTATAATGTTCTGCCAGCTGGTTGTTAGAGTGATAGTTCTTCCAAAAATGAACATTTTGTCATCATAAACATAGGTTAGTAAGCATACATGGTAATAAAGGTCCTTCTGATTCTTATGTCATTTCATACCTGTATAAATTACTTTGTTCTGATGAACACAAAGAAAGATATTTGGAAGAATGTTAGTTTATTTCAGTTCCGGGACATCATTGACTTTCATAGCAGCAAGAATTAAATGTTAGTCGAAGGTGCCCAAGAAATATTTGTTTTCCTTAATTCTTCAAAATGTATTGTTATGTGTGCAACAGAACAAAAAAATACAATCTTTCTTTGCACATGTAGTCCGAAATGTTCGTATGCGTTTTTTTCGTATTTGGCGATTTCGTTTGTTCAGTGTCTCTGGATTGTCAAAACACCTTTTCAAAAACGAAAAAAGTAAGACCCAGCCCGAATTTTTTTACGACTGACGAAAATATCGGAGGGAGGTCGTATTTATTTTTGAATGTGCAAAATTTCGGAATCTATGTGCAATGGGCATAATCCCTTACTTTACTTGTTTTAAGCGAAAAGTCATTAAATGACAGTTATGATGTCATTACAACGATGTATTACATTCATCTGTTTACAGGTAAACAGGGATATTGTCTCAGGATTGAAGTATGTACAGCAGACCTTCAGGAAAGGAGTGAAGAGTAAGTCTCCAACTTTAATACTTTTAGAAGCCTTCAAAATTAGAAGGATATAAAAAAAAGGTCTACTCGTCGAAATATCACGCAAGGCAATGCTAACCTTCAACCACTTCACTCATGTTTCTTGTGTTCAGTTGACAAGTCTGACTACATGGTGGGCAGCTATGGGCCTCGACCGAACGAGTACGAGTTCCTGACACCTTTAGAGGAGGCGCCCAAAGGCATGCTGGCCCGCGGCACGTACAACATGAAATCTAAGTTCACCGACGACGACAAACACGACCACCTGTCCTGGGAATGGAACCTCAACATCAAGAAGGAGTGGAAAGATTGAGCCGTTTCCACAGCCTGACCATTTTCCTTCCTGTCATCCTCCCTTCCTCTCCAATCTTCTCTAGTCCTCCCCTACACCTTTACATCATCATCACCCCCATAATTTTGGATTAACTGCTTAACTGATTTAAAGGAAAAGGATCTTTCTCACTCCGTCCACTTTCCTGCAGTTTCCATATCTCCCTCTGTATTCCAGTTCCTTTCCCTTCCAATGAGTATTGAGGCTTTTCATGAAATATATATATGTGAAAACAAACAAAAACGTGCACAATCCATACTTTGTGTTTTGGTTTGTTTGTATATAAAAGTAAAAACGGAAGAAAAAAAATCTTGAAAATATCTCATGGATGCTTGTGACATGGTTATTAGTAATCTTCACTGTTCCTGTCCTCTTCCCGTGTCTCATCATCACTGTTTCTGACATTCCTTTGTTTTCTTATTAAAACCATGATCTGCCTTTATAAAGTGTAATGGGAGCAGGTGCCGCTTGGTGATATTTAGCCACCGCCAGCATTCCCTCATGTCCGCCTTCGCCCGGAGGGAACGTGTCCGATGCCTTTGAGATGAGATGAGCTGTTGTGCAGATAGACTGTCGTGGTGTATAACTGTAGAAATGTAAGCGATGTGATAGAGCAGGTCTTTACTTGTCTCTCAGTATGTATGCATGCATGTCCACACGTTGCGTTAGCTATGTTGGGTTGGCAGGACGTGATGTCCTGACCACTAGGGTAGCCGTACTAAAAATCCGCCTTACCCTGCTTTAATGTCGCAGGGTTTTTCCATTGAACCGTTTCATGTGGCCTTAAAATTTAATTCCGTAGCAAGACATTTTTTAAAGCAACTAGGTTGAAACCCAAATTCCTGCTCCCTCAAGGGTTCTGGCTGTCTCGTCTGCTGCCTTCTTCCATTGGCTTGATTCGAGACGGTCAGTAGAAGTCCAACCTTGTTGCCCCGCCCACATTATCGTACCTCCGACAGATCCACGCTTGCGCACAAACCTGCCGCTTTCCAAAGACGACTAGTGGTTCGCTCGTGGTGAATGTGAGCTGACAGCTCGCTCGAAGAAGTTTTTTTAAAAGCGGGAAAAGGGCTTTTCGCTCACGGACCTCGAGTATTGAAGGACTCAACTGAAACAAATGTCAAACTACACTGACTGTGCCTCCAGTAGTGACAACCACAGGCTGCTTGAGATGTGTAAAAGCTAAAGGAAGATAGAACTCTAAACAGGTGCTTGTGTAGGGCGACGGCTTAAGGGTCTCCGGTCTCAGTGTAGAGTAACCTCAACGTTCCAACGTGCTCAATGCCTCACTGTACTGTTTCATACACACTTTTCTTTAGCAACGTTGCCTGTCAGAGTAAGAGCCTGATTCGCCGGTCTAAAACGCTTCTTCTGTCTTCTTGTGTTTGCTTATTCTGTGTACTTATCTCTGATAGCTGGAGATTACTGTTCACCTGTCAACATTAAAAGTGTTCAGAACAGACGTCATGCTTCTTTTGTCTTCCATTTATTCACATGATGCCGTCCCATTGTTCTTTTAGTTTGCTACAGCGGACACGATGGCAAACCACACTCTGTGAAACTTTATTTTAATCTGTAAAATAAAGGTTTCTGTAGTGTCACACACACACACACACACATTGAAATATTTGTGTACACTTCCTGCGAGTGTTGTCCAATCACGCATCAGATTGTGAACGGGTGTGCCAGCTTCAGTTGAGAACCCGGGCCTGTACCACGAAGCCGTTTTAGGTGGCTAGACAGGTAAGTTTAGGATTAACTTGCACCAACCCTGGGTTTTGGGCACCATGAAAGTAGCTCAGCTTTAATCGGTGTTCATCTTCATGGTAACTGGCGCTGCACGGATAACCTTCTCCGGAGCAGGTTTTGATGTTGATTGGAGATCTCACACTGAAACTGAGCCAATCATCAGCGAGCAAGTTTATATATAAGTGATGCAACTAATTCAAAGTGTGTGCTGCAACGGCTAGTTCTTTCAAATGTGTTGTAAAAGATAAAAACTAATAAAAACAAAATATATATATTTTTTTTAAATAAATACTGTTACTAGTTAAAACCTTTCTTCTTCTGTCCCTTATATTTGTACTACAGTTTACATCGCGTATTTCTTTTTGTTGCATTATTTTCTGCACTAATTTACTTGTCTGTGATCAATTTGTTTCCTGTAGCTGGACATTTACCTTATAGACGCCAATTTAACCCTTTTTTGTAAAAGCAAGTTTACCGAGAGAGCATTTTAAAGGGTCCGATGACGCAAAACATGTGTTGTTATGAGTCTTTGATGTGTTATAAGTTGCACATGCATGTATTAGACACGTAAAATAGCAAAAAAGTGTGGGAACAAAAGAAGCATTCTATCTAAAAGCAAATGCTTACCCAGACCTGCCTGAAACGCCTTGTGTAACCACACCCCCATAAATCTACATCAGTTCGTGGTATGATTGAAGACCACTCAAATGTATACGCAGTATGGTGGTGTACCTGTCAGTACAATTGCTCTGAAACCTGATGTTCCAAATATGTTAAGAGGTGTTACATTTCCATCACACGCTTGCAGTATTCACCAATCACTACACACTGTTTAACTGGCCAATCATAGCACACCTCGCTTTCAGAGCCATGAGCTTTGTTAAAAATCTCTTCAGAGAGGCGGAGCAAAGAGGAGATACAAACATGCACGGTATGCGTTTTTAAATCTTAAATCGTGTAAACACATTACATTACATCTAAAACAAACGATAATATTAATTTTAGCCGTGTCACATGACCCATTTAAAATCCTCAATACGTTGTACGCTGTAATTCTTTGATTATTGCGTGTCGGTGCTTCGAGGAAGGTAAATCAGTATACAGTATACAGAACACTTAGTAAATATAATGTGATAAAGTTAAAATTAAATCTTCAAAGTTCAATACAACTTTCTCTGATCTATGACGGGACTCGTTCATGTGCACGTGGATTAATCTCAACTTCAGGATCAAAGCTCAAGTTGACAAAAAAGGCGATGAGCTGCTTCGTGGTACCAACAAAGCATGATTGCATTGGTTTGGTGTTCAGTTCCCTGGTCTTGTGGTCACAGAAAGTGGTTTAACATCTAGACACGACCCTAAAGCATTCATTCAATCATTCAATATCATTGAGGTAATAAATATATCAAACGCTCTCATAAAGCAAAGTGTGATTTAATATTGAATTCAAGTGGTTACACAACGCTATGGTTATTCATGATAGTGTCATACATGTGATAAGATTGTGAGAAAGCAAAAACGAGCATCACTTGCCTGACATACCTGTGGATGAATATGGTTACAGTAACCAAGAGTGAGTATACGATTTATCCTCAAAGGCCAAACCCCACAAACCAACATTAGACACATCTCCTGTTAACAGAAAGTGGCAGCATCATTCAGGAAAACACCTGATCAGCTATTTTACACAGTATGGTCATCTCCGCGAGGCTTTGAAAAACAAAGACATAAATAAGTAGGGAAAAAACTCGGTGGCACCACCATTAGGGGCAGAAAAGGGCTATTTTTCACTTTTTCTCCCTTTGCTGGACTTAATGTCACCCTTCGTCCTCTGCAAGCGGGAAAAGATCTCCTTGAAGAGCGCTTTGTACTCGGGAGTGTTCTGGCTGAGCCTCTTGTCCACAGCCTCCACCTGTCGGCTGATGCCCTCCAGGGCCTCCGGGGTTGAGGGCGTCTGGGGCGGAGTGGGCGGTTGCTGGGGCTCTGCCGCCCGGCATTCCTTCATTGATGGGTCCCTGGAGACGGGCCGAGAGGTCTGCACTTCAGCGTGGCACAGACTCTCCTCGTGACGCCGGCATTTCCCCAGCAGCTCTTCGTACTTCTCCAGGAGTGCGTGGTACTGCTCATCCACCTCCCGCAGGATGGACATGCCCCTCTTCCGCACGCCATTGGCGTGTAGCGCGTAGCTACCTTTCCGTCTGCCCGAGGCGTCCACTGCAGAAATGGCATCCAGAGCTGTATCACTGCAGCTCTTCCGGACAGGGTGCCGGATCCGCCGCGTCGCTGTTCTGCGTTCCGCCCATACCGGCATCCTCTGGCGTGTCTGTCTCGGGGGCGCTGTTGAGCAGGGTTTGCTCCAGCCCCTCGTCTCCGCTCAACAGGCAAACGCGGGATTTGCGTAGCTGCTGCATCTCCTGGAGCTCCGCCTCCAGCTCGTGCACGCGTCGCTGGCAGTTTTCCTCCCCTTGGAGGCGCTGTTCCAAACGTTCAAACTCCTGTATGACCGCAGAACATTCCCGCTCGGCGGCCTCACGCCGACCTCGCTCTGCTGCCACAGCTGCACGTAGAGATGACACCATCACTCGCAGGTGATCGTTTTCTTCGTCCGCTGTTTGACATTCTTCCTCTAGGTCACCACTGCCCGGGTAAGACACCATGAAACCGTCCTCATACCTGCAAACAACACCGAGCACAGATAACATAATGCAATGCATTAACACACAATGTTAGAAGCTAGAGATAAAAACTTTTTTATATCCATACATACAGTATATCTCAATTAAGCAAAACCTTGATTTCTTTTTTAGTTGGATATGTTAAAGCCCTGCAGCAAATCTTTACAAACCATGAATGGATAAATCATTTCGATTATATCAAAAAAGCACTTGGACTATTCAAATCCATACTTTGATGAAATCCATTCTCTTTATTGTTGGAAATGACTACATCCGTTAGTCCATCATGCAATATATTTTCCTCTGTGGTTTTATTAATAAATGTGAACAGACCTGGGCGCAGTGCAGAGTTCTTTCAGGCAGGGGAAAGAGTGAACAGTTTTTCTCCTCTCTTTCTTTTCTCTGCGAACTCGGAGCTCCTCCAGCGTGCGCAATTCCTCCACGCGAGCCGTGAGCGTGTCCACCTGCCCCTGCAGCATCTCCATAGTGGCCGTCAGTCTGTAAAACACATGTACATGTGATCAGACTGTCTGCCAACCATCATCGCCACAACGGCTTAAAGTCTTTACAGATTTAAATACCAAACAAAATTGTGAATATTCGATCCACCTCAATCAGAATACATGATGTCATTTCTATAACAACATTGAGCCGTTCTGCCATGATTCATGTTTCCATGGTAACGCTGTCTTTACTGATTAGTTAATCACTCTGCAACTAGCTGACAATGAACAATTTCGTTTTTCAGCATTTATCAATCCTTGTCAATGTTGGTTCATGAATCGTGTCAATACAGTTATTCATGTAAATTCATGCCGCATTAAGAAATGTTAACAGTGACAACGTTTGATTTTAATAATGTATTAGTAAATGCTGAAATTAACATGAATTAATATGATTAAATGTTGTAGAAGTATTGTTCATTGTTCGTTCATGTTAGCTGATGCATTAATTGTTAACACACCAGGCCGAGGATCGGCTACATACCGCTTCAGCCCCAGTGCACAGACTAGAAGCCCTTTGTATAGGTTAAGCTCATGATTATTATTGTCTAACGGCTCCTGGAAGGTCAAAGTACAACGTCGTAACTAAATGAATATACACGAGCTTAAGACATTCTTTATGTCGCATTTGTTATGAAGCTCTAATAATGTAGCTCACCTGTCAATCTTCTGTTGAGATCCTTTGCTCTCCAGCAGCAGTTTCTCATTGGTTATCTCCAGCTCGCGAGCCGTCACGTCCAACTGCTCATACACTTTAGCATGCTGCTCATTCATCTCACGCAACATCTCCATCTGCTTGGTCAAATACTGACATAGATACAGATATGTTAACCTGCTGTTTAGAAAAAGTGTGAGTATTACTGATCAATTGAATCGTTTGTGTCTCGTCACCTAAGAATGTTCTTTACTCTCCTCAAGTCTTGCCCATAATACTAAAACATTTTTGTGTGGAAAATACATTTGCAGAAATTATATTCTTTCTTCATTTTGTGTTAAAACATGCCTTGATTTTGTTTTTTTATTAAACATTTTGAATCAACTGAGCAAACAAAACATAAGCAAATATATAAATAGTAGTATATGCATTACAAATATATATATATATATATATATATATATATATATATATATATATATATATATATACAAACTCTTCACATATATTTATTTAAATATATCATATTTTTATTGTGTTTTATTTGTTATTATGGCTTATAATTATGATATTATGTAGTTTGATTGATATTAATTGGAGTGCACAATAAAAAAGATTTTGAATAAACTCTTAACATATATATTTATATATACACATACATATACAGTATATATATATATATAATATAATATATATATAAATATATAACATACACATTTATATAATACATATAAATATCAAACAAACTTGAGATAATTATCATGCATGTATGCAATATTATAAAAAGGCAAAAACTATTTTGATTAAAAAAAATTACTTTTACTGTCCATCTCCAATAGAAACACACTATAACGTAACTATTGTTTAATTGACATCAATAATATGTCCTTTTTTTTAAAGAGCTCAGATGAAGTCGCATGTGTTTTTCTACTTTTGTGATATAAAGAAGGGCCCGTGTTTGACGTTTCATGTGAAAAAGCTTGCAAGACTTGTGAAATGTGGCTTGCGTGAAAAATCTCAATTTTCATCCAGTAATCCTAAACCCATAAACCTCTTACGTTCATTTCTTTCTCTGCTTGATATTAAAACCACTGCAGGCAAAACCAGAAAATCATAACATTTGCAGTCGAAAGTATGGAAGCGTTGAGCAATACAGAGAACCAGAGCATGTGAACTACTGCGTATATCCAAACATATCCTAACACTGGCTCATTGTGTAGGGAGATGTCATTGTAATCCAGTCTATGTTTCATCAGATCTGGCACAGGCAACTGTAGACTCCCACATCTATATACATCACTGACTGTCCACATCGAGACCACCAGGGACAGAAAATCAAGACAAATCAGGCTTTGCTTAGACATGAAGGTCAGAGATCATGACAGGCCTGACCTGAAGACCTTTAAATTCAATGAAATTAAATGAAATGAAACAGCCAGTTCTAAACTTCTATAATCATGAGAGAATCTATTGACATGTTTGCAGTCGTGAGGATCTCCGGAGCTTTACCTCGATCTCGTGCACCTGCTCTTCATTGTTGATGTACATCTGCTGCAGTGAGTCCTCCAGCTCTTTATTTCTCTCCAGGAGGGTTTTACCCAGTTCAGCTGCCAGATGCAGATCTAAAGAAAAAGACTAGAGTCACACCAAACTCCACAAACAATAGAAGACCAGGAAGTGTGTCCGATGCAGATGGTTTGTGAACAAGGAAATACATTTCTCCGTTGATAACTACCATTGTGGCAACCTAAAAGTGTTCGGTACAATAAGCTCTTTAACACTTAGTAAGCTGTCTATCTCGGCAACATTTTAAGACAACACTTCAAGAGTCAGAGGCAAATGTGTCACTGGTGACAGGGCTCGGAAAAAACTCTCTCTGTCCATTCTGTACTGTAAAAACAAACATTAATGTGAAATTTATACTGTTAAAATTAACTGTAAAATAACTTTTTTTCACTGTAAAATTAGCTACATGATTTGCCAATTTTTTTGCTGTCTTTCTCTGTAACTTTACAAAAACATGAAAAACGGTAAATTGCAAGATTTTTTACATATACGTGAAAAATCTATAAATAAAATAACTAAATAATTCTGTAAAAAAAAAAGTTTAGTGTACGTAAAAATATCTAATATAATATAGTTGTGAATGCAACATTCCAGCCGTGTTAAAATACACAAAATAACATTGAAAGTTTACATGTCATGCACTGTACCTAATGTCCTAAAACAGATTTACCCCCAAAAAAGCAACGTTCTTCAAAAGAGTTTTTGTGTTCTGCAAAATAAAGAAAATCATATTGATCATGTATTATATTTCTGAAGCTGTGCTACAGTGAATATCTAAGCATGTCGGTAATAATGAGCAAATAAAATATTTCAAATTCACATTTTATGTCCACTTTTTATCATGTGACGAGTAGCCAAATTATACATACAGCTTATAAAAACAATTCTCCACATGAGAAAAACTGAACATAAAATGTGAATTTGAAATATTTTATTTGCTCATTTTTACCTGATGCAGACCTTCCGCAAGAAAAAGATGTTAACTTCCGGTTTTAAGGTAAGAAATGAGTTCAAATGTCACGAACAGGCAATGTGGTGAAAAAATTTGTAAATATAATGTCATGTATGTTATTCAAATATATATTCATATTTAATTTGTCAAACAAACATGTCAAAATGATTTGCTGCATCCGAGTTACTGTGTGTTATTAGTTTTGGGAGGTCGTTATATGGGGAATAACAAACCTGCAAATATCACAACTGGCCAATCAGAATCAAGCATTCCAACGAGCCGTGTAATAAAGACGAATAACACCCTAATGCTTTCATAAAGTGTGTCTGGAATTGTAGCCTTTGAGTGTGAAAACCTGAGAGCGAAAGAAACAGGGCTAGAGAAAATCCTGCCGTTTAATTCGGTTTACAGGGTGAGATTGTTGTTTTTTCCTCATCCATGCACTCCTATTCACATGAACAACACAAGACACAGCTGAGGACAGACATTAGAAGAAGAGAGAGACTTTCACTCAGATTTTAAAGATCTGAACTAATTCTGACAGGATGAGCAGAGTAGAGACTTCACATGTCATTTAAATGGCTGTCCAATAGATTTTTCTGTAAAAAAGGAAGAAACATGAATTTTGTTGGGCCATAACGTTTCCTAAACACATGATCATGAGTCCAGATTCTTGATCCCTTCTCATCCTGTGAGCCGTTGAGTGCGAGAGCATTAAAACACAAGCTTTAATAGCATCTTACAGTAAATGACTGTATGTCAGGGCTGTAACATTATTAGTGCGTCATCTCTTTCGGTGAATCAATTCGATCCGTCTGCTGTCGTCTCGTGACAGTGAATAAAGTTATCACGACGGAGTGTCTGACGTCGCAGGTTTGTTTCTCCTGCGAGTGTTTTCCATCAGCTCACAAACACCTGCTCCTGCTTTACATTCCCTGAAGACCCTAACAGGAAGTGACATCACAGGAGGTGATATTGATGATGATGTATCTGGCTCAGAGTGGTTGACCTCCATTAGACTGATGTGAGAGCAGAGATTCATCATTAGACAGATGGTGTGTGTGTGTGTGTGTGTGTCTGTGTGATAACCAAACACACAGCGGCACATGGATAAATCATACAAGAGCATTTTGGTGCCACATGTTTGTGTTTCTGTGTGAACTGATTCATGGGTGAGTTTACCGGAGAGAAACACACAACACAGAGATGAGGACACACATGTTGTAAAAGCATATTATTAAATGCTCAGAGCCGATTTATAAGCGTTTCATAATTATTGTTACTGCCTATGACCACCGATATCTTACATTTACTTGGATATTCTGTTTAAAAACAAATATTGGCAGATACTGAGATGATCAAATTATTGTGCGTCTCTAGATCCTCAAAACACAACATGATGATATTGCTCTCACAATAAATCTGAACATTTAAGAGCTTTGTAAGAAAAGCTAAACTAGATTTTCTGTACAGTAAGGGATATTTTTAGAAACAAGGTCAGCAGTGTTCTCTGGAGGACAGACAATTAAAACAAATATTTATATAATTAACTGTTCCAGTTTGGATGTGAATGCAAAGCTTAACGTTACCAGGCAAATATCCACACACGTACGCGTGAACACTGTGTGCTGCCCGCCTGACGTCTTCATGTGCGCTGCACGCTTCAGCGCTTGTGCTTTCATATAAACTCTAACATGACGTAATAAACCAAGAACAAGTTAAAACCCATTTGCTGCTCGGGCCGACTGAACATGTTTACAAAATCATTCAAAAGACTTTTTTCCATTTTGGAGGCATTTGGTTGCGAACTCTCTCTCTGCCTCCGACCACCAATTATTGTTGTTATTTTGATTGTGATTCATGGGCGAAAACTGAGAAAACATGAAATAAACTAAAATTAAGATTCATTTGACTGAGGATTAACTGCTCCATGGTTTCTAGGGTGTTATTGCTGGTTGTTAGGTGGTTGCAGTACTGCCTTGAGAACCAACAAGAAGAACTGGATCATCTATTTTCTCCCAATCTATTTAGTGCGTCTGTTGTTTCTATTTGCGCTTTACTACAGTGCAGACCCTTAAAAAAAATAACAGAATATACTGCAAGAGAGAGAGAGAGAGAGAGAGAGAGAGAGAGAGAGAGAGAAAGAAAGAGCTCATGAATACACACTAAAGCTGTTCATTGTGTGCATGAGTCAGGGCTGGTACAGTAATATACCGTTCAACAACAGAACTCTATAAACTGTATTCTGCTCTACTGTTTATTGTAACTGTAAATATAAGTCAAATATAACCTTGTATTATGTAAAGAAAATAATATCAATCCTTCAAATGAACACAATGCAGAGTTATTACGTTTATGCAGCGCATGCATTAAAGGGATAGTTCACCCAAAAATAAACTTTTTGTCATGGTTGACATGACGTTCTAGATGTTTTAAGACCTCCCAGCATATTCTGAGCTCAAATAATGATATTTTGATTACATTTAAGAGGTTTCTAGGACATAATGGTGAGTTTCTGTCAAGATCCAGAAAGGTACTAAAGACATCGTTCAATTGGTCCATCAGATCAAAGTGGTTCAATTGAATTTTTATGAGGCAAGCAGAGTACTTTAAGTGCATAAATTTAGATTTTTTGGCGAAATATAGCAGTCCACTATTTTGTAGTTGTACACATTTACACATTTGGCAGACCCTTTTATCCAAAGCGACTTACATGGCATTGAACTATACATTTGTTTTGGAGTTCATGCAATCCTCTGGGATCGAACCCATGACCTTGGTGTTATCAGTGCCAAACTCTAACCAATGAGCCACATGAAAGCCTTAGTGCTTTAATTCACTAAATCACTAAAAATGACCAGGGGTATAAAAAGAAACCCAAATCATGGTTTTTCTCACTGCTGAGTGAAGCCACAAACTGTTTCATGTTTCCTAATCCATCTCCTTTAACTGAATGGTCACCCATGCCGTGAAAACGCCTCTAACCAGGCTATGTTGACATTTGAATCTCTTCAGACCCGAGCGTGTGTTCAGACGACATTTCCGCTCAAGATGGATTTCTCTCTCGAACCGCACGGCAATGGAGACGTTCTGAAACGGATCGATATTGAGTTTCTGTGTCTAACTTCCATTAGGCCATTAGCACAAGTGCATGAATATAACGTTTGCTAATTTCATTGAGAATGAATTTGTCTCTTAAAGTTCTTCCTGTAGCTGTCTGATGCATTTCTCAATGTTGTCTTTCAGGCACACACTGTATATCTGCTGATGAACCAAAACAATGACATGAAGACGCCCGAGAAACCGGATTAGACCAATTGAAATAAAACAAATAGTTTTTAGAAAACAAATGAGCCAGAAACTGTGCAGTACCTTCAATTTACCACAGCAAAAGCAGTATTTTTATAAACAACAAAAGCAATTTCATAAACAAATAGTTACATTACATTTATCAAAATACCTGTTTTTATGCCAAGTAATAAACTTTAAAGGGGTGTAACAATACATTCTGATGCAAACTATGACTTTGTATGCTGTATATTTTTACTATTTGGCGTCCGTTTAATCCTATTGGTTGAGCTGTTTACACATGACCTTCATCAGCACAATGTATAATGTTTGAAAGGCGGAATGGATGATTTGGTAAAGTGCTAACTTTAGCCCGCTAGCACTGAGATCATGAGTTCCGTCCCAAATCACACACTTGTGCACTATTCTACCCCATTTTGTAATATAAATAGTGTAAGTAGTGCATTCACATGGAAATTCTTAAAAAAAAGTGCACTTGAAATACCCGGATAATGCGCTTTTTCAACCGAAAACATGATAGCAAATGACACAGTTCTGTTGACAAAAACTGTATTTTTCGTTTTGATCCAATAAGCCTCTGTCAGACATGACTACGAGCATAAGGAGATCGTTTGGACGGTGGTACTTAAATGGGCGATTCCTCCTTTTTTAACGTTTCTGTACCGAGAGGTCACGCTGTGACCTTTTGATCTTCTATTGGTCTCACACGCTCAGGTGACGTGAATTCGCAGGTCAGTTCACCCAACTTGAACTTTGCCACGCATCGATTTGCAAAATATCGTCTGACGGGCTTGCGTTTCCAGTCTCTCGAAAGTCAATGGAGGGAAAAATCAAGTGACCGCGGCTATGATACCTTCATCTTTGCGCGGGAGCTTTGGTCACTGTCATTTGCCGGAAAAACAAGCCTCAGGTTCACTAAGAGGAATAACTCTCCAGATGAAGTGCCTAAAATTCTTCAAATACTGAGAAATTACCCATTTGGATATTAGGTCATCTGTGTTTTCTCTCTCTTTGAAAGTTTGGCCAAACAAAGTGTCCCGATTCATAAATATCGGTGACAGGCTGTACAACAGCTCAGCGTTTTGTACTGCGATTCAATCCAGAGGGCAGAGAGAGGGCAATGACATCATCCTAAACCATCCGAGGACTCAAGCCCTTCTTATTTAACACGATGAGAATAAAAAGAACTGGATCAGAGCAACATACAAGAAGAAAATAATCAATCTTACAGCAAAACCGCTGTTAAAACAGAGTTTTATGACCATAACCCAAGACAATTTAACATAAAATAGCAAATGAGATGTAAATGACCACCTATTTTAAATAATATCTATTCAAATGCAGTTTAAATATGTGTCTGCATTATCAAGTCCTCTTTGTACATTAAAACTGCCACTTCTGCTCCGGCAACCATTAATAGACTAAATTTGGTAGATTTTTAGTTCTATCACGACTATGCAAAATATCATAATGCTTAAACCTTCCAGACACAGTCTATGAACAGCAGATTAAACCCGAGAGAGCAAATGTTGTGCATCCGTCACAGACCCAGTGTCCACATCAGAGGAAGACGTCATCCGTCTACATCACAGATGCTCACAGAAGTCCCACATCTCGCATCTTTAACCTTCAACCTGAGATTTGACGCCAAATATACATCGCAACGTGACTTTATGTATTATGATAAAGACAAGATTCATTTGATGAACTTTCTTGAGCTCAAACAATGGACACTCTCTTTGTCCGTGGATTGTCAATCGTATGTCTCACGCTTTTATTGTCAAACGGATGCGTTTTTCTGGTATCTTTCTCACCTTGCTCCAGGTCTCTCTGGTCGTACCACGGCTCTTCCTCCTCGGTCACAAACTCGTCCATCCTGCCGGCGCGGAGCATCAGTTACTCGGTTAACGGGCCGTCCGGAAGATCTATTAAAACCATGAAAATAAATCACTGAAGTCGCCGATGCGGCAAACGTCTCACTTTAACACGCTTTCGTGAAGTGTGCTCCTGTTTGCACACAAAAGCGGCGTCGCAAGCACTTTACTCACCTATTTTTGCGTCTTTTTTCGCTAAACAAATGTCCGTCTGTGCAGCATCCGCGACCTGCTCGAGGCAGAGAAGACACAACAATGACAGCGCGCGCTGCCAGCGGCAAACACTCACACCGTTTGCGTGAAATGTTTTCGGCGTGTCAGGAGAAAAAACTCCAACGAGATAAAAAATGTCACGTTTAGTCCTGTCACATTCAAGCCCTCCCACTGCCGTGCTAAGCGCAGATATCTCTGCTCGTATTCTGTGTTGAGTTCCCAAAAACATCCCGTTGGTTTCGTCCAGCGGTGGAGTTTGCGCATTCTACTATGGTGAAGATCTGCTGCTAAATATTCATTAGCTATGAGCCTTATTGGACAGCGACCAAGCACGTCAGCACGTTCTAATAATACTCATTATTATTATTTTATCGAAATTTTGCTTACATAGTTCATAGCGCAGAAAAATGATAATATATAACAGGTTGAAGGATTACCAAACAATGCAGACAATTAAATATAAATATATAATAGTATTCATTATTGGACACAGCAACGTCGTTCCGTGCGTAATTAATATTCATGAGACCAGCTGTATCTTTTTGGGAGATTATTTTCGAACTGTAACCACACATTTCATAGTCAAACTATGGGTTCCCGTAGCAAAACCATGTTCAATTTGTGGTTGCCAATTTTTTGCGAAAAAAATGACGCTTATAAAGGAATTACGAAGCCCTTTTTTGCACAGCTGACATCAGGATTCATATTTCTAAACAATATATCCAGACGTTAATCATCAAGCCACACCACCACCAGTTGGTTAATATTAATAATCGTTAATATCTATGAATCAAGTCATCTACTTCATATGACTGAAGTCATAATAGGAATCTAATTTCCTCCTCCACCGCAGAAATCACGCGGCGCTGCGCAGGCCAAACGGCGTATGACATCTAAGTACCGCGAGAGCAAATCGAAGCTGTGATTTCGAACCGCTCTCGCGATACTGTGATATCAAAACTGAACGGTCGCTACATGAATCCCAAAACGCCCAGAAAGAAGCCAGTTTGTCCGGATGGGGGCTGTAGTGTGAGAAGGAAAATTAGCTGTGTGCATTGAGCTCACTGTGTGCGTTCAGTGATGCGTTAAACACGTTTATTTCGAGCAGGTTTCTCGTGGGAAGGAATGCAATTACATGTTTTGGATGTTATTTCGGAGCGTTCTTATAATAGCAACTGATTTCATAAAGACAGACATGAGAGGTTGTTTGCAGCCAGAAACTAAAAATATAACAGAGATATTTACATGACAAATAAATACAATGCAGCAGAAATATCAGAGAAAAGTAACAAATCCCATGCTAGTGAACATAGCATGAAAAACACATCAACTTCTTCAGCGCTCCTCCAAAGAAGGAAGAGTCAAACACATTAAGAGGCTTAATAAATGTTGACAGAACGTTTATTTGTTGGTGAACTACTCTTTTAATGGTACTTAAACCGATGACATGCCTTTTTGTAGATCGACAATAGTGCATAGGCTACTATGAACTGACCTTCCACAATAAAGTTCAGTTTTTACAATAAAAGCAACAAAAAAATATTTATGAGTGAAGAATGACAGAAGCTTCATATGTGGAAAACTACTCTCTTAAATTATTCATTGTAAACAACTCATGTCCACTTTCTATCAGTGCACATTTGCACTTTTAATACACTTTTCATAACAGTTCACGCAACTCTTGCATTAGCAGGAATTAATGCTATATAACAGTCACTGTGGTCTGCAGCCCGTTCAAAAATATAAACAGCGTTCATCAGCAAGATGCGGTAAGTTCATGTGCAATAAGCCCTCATGATACACCTGAGATTCACACCAGCCTGTTGGCATAACAATGACACATCAGAGATATTTCTATCATCTGTTCTCGATTTTTAAGTGCTTCCAATCCCTCTCGCTCTCACAGCGCTCTATCCCGCTGAAGAAAGCATTAATGAGGTTTTTTGCTTCCGACTTCACTGTGGAGGAGAGAAAAGAAATGCATGAAATGGCAAACAGCTCCTGAGTAATTTATGATGTCAGATTATCACCTCAGAGTAGTCTCACCTTGGCCTGGTTTCGCTGATTTTTCTTCAGTGAGGAGATGAGAGAGGAATCGGGCAAAAGATTTAAACAAGTCCTGAGGGAAATGATGTGCAATTATAATTCATAATAGGATTCACTTTATAATAGGCTTTCACTGAAAAGTTGAGCTGCAGGCTAAAAAACATTCAACACACTGGGTTTTGTAGTCCAGGGTCACAAATAGTCTATACTAAATCTGCACGATTATATAGCTTGTTGCATTTTATTATTTCTGATAAGCATTATTCAGAACAGACCTGCAACCTATTTATGATTCACTGCCTAATATAAAAAAATCACCTTGTTTGCAAATTTTCCTTTCTTGTAGAAAGGGTCCAGGTATCTGACAACAATATCAGCAGCTTCCTTTAGTGTAACAGGCGGTTGTTTGATCTCAGCGACGTGTCCGTTTGTTGTCTTCAACAGTGACTCCTGCACCACAGGGTCAAAGGTCACCCTCTTCATTTCCTTTAGCCGGCGGCTGCGTTTAGCAGGAGGAGACTGGGATTTGTCTTTAGGTAACTGAGTCAAAGAAGATGCAAGATTAACATATTGAAAATCGGCTTTTTTGATGTTAAAGGAATCATTACAATGCAGTTTTACCATAAGGTCCATTTATAATAAACAAATTATTCTGATGTAGTTCTTAGAACTAGTTTCTTACTACATTCTTTGCACACTATGCAGAAAATTTGTTTGGTTTGATTTCACACAACATGACCCCTTTAATAAGAGTAACATGAATCTTTAATGTGAATGTTACTTGTTTTGGCTGCACTTGTTCGTCGTCCAATTTGTTTTCTCTGCATGGAAAAAAACAAAAACACAACAGAATACATTGTGAACAATCACAAACCACTTCAAACTATTTTGGGAGAGCATCTTTCTCCATCCTACCCCTTCATCTCATGATCTTTGGACACCTCAGGCTCCATCTCGTCTGGACTGGGTATCTGCTTTACAGGACTCTCGTTCACAGACGGGATCTCTACAATAGCAGCGCTCTCTGAAACATCTGCTGAATGGCTCTTCAGTGTTATGAAGAAAGTATCAGATGATAAAGTTGGCTGATAATGAGATGTTGCTACATCAGAGTTTGATGACACATTTCCTTTCATCTGACTGCTGTCTACTTGTTTTTTCGCAAAATACTGGGATATACAGCGAGTTTCTTTGGCCGCTTCTGCCAGTTTCTGCTGTTTCTTACTGAGTTTTTTACTTGGGCTGCTCAGGGAGGAAGTTGTGCTACTTTTGGCTTTGACTGGAGACGAAGTGCTGCTTTTCATCGTCGGTTTTCTTGCGGTCTCCTCCTCGCAGATGGAGTCTCCCGACATTCTGTCTGGTAGAGCGGTCTCTTCCTGAGTGGTCCTGAGAAGATCTCCAGCTGTTTGAAACAGGCTGGATGAGCCACGGAAACCTGCACCTACTCGCTTTCTCTTCAGCTACAAAATATAAAAATGACACAAATGAGACAAAAAAGGTCAGGTCTTATTGCTTACAGTTCTTCATATTTCTTTTCTCCAACAAGTAAACATTTCATCAAAATTCTAAACACAATATAATTGAAAATACTTATGTTATAGTCAAATGTATCTGCATGTATCTGTATTGACAGGCTGTGATGGACTCACAGAGTAAACCTGAGAGGCTGAAGTGAAGCCCTGTAGATCAGCTTCAGGTTGAGATGAAGAAGAGGAGGGTGCGGACTCTTGCTCCACTTCTGTCAGTCTCTCTTCAGAGGCATCTGAGGTCACACCTTTCTTCATCTCTGACACCTGCAGTGATGAATGTGAATGAATGTTGTCAATGATAAATGTCAGATTTACATATCAAGGATATAATGAACAATTCATGATGATGATGATGATGATGGGATGTAGCAGAAGATGAAGATGTCTGAACGACACTCACTCTTTTGAGAACAGCAGCTTTGTACAAGTTTGCTGATTTACAGGCTCTGAAGATCTCATGTTCAATTTCAACGGCTTGAGAAAGTGCATCAGAGCTACTGAAGAGATAAAAACATCAGAGGGAGATGAGTCACAACACATCCTGTCCATTTAACAATTCACTTACTAAGCAGTAAGAAGTGCTAATAATAAAAAATGTCGATATGTATCGTAGAGTTTACAGTATGAAATAAGTTTAATGCTAAAGTCTGCTGATTAAGATGCTAACACATGAATTGTGTCAGCATATATATAATGCATATATAATCTTGTTTTTTGTGTGCTTTTACTGCTTTAAGAAGCTCTCTCCTAGCGTTTACACTTCTTAATTTTTATGATAATTTACGTAAAAGTTTAGATTTATTTTTTATCCACAAATCTATTCAATTGATTTTTATTCACATTCAAGGGGGTTGAATGTTGTCAATTCTAAAACAAGTTATATTTACAACCAATTGATTTAAAAGGGACATTTCACCCAAAAAAATGATTTCTGTCATCATTTATCCACCCACATGTAATTCCATACCTGTATAAAAGACATTGTTCTGGTGAACACAGAGAAAGATATTTGGAAGAATGTCAGCCATTTTACTTCTGGGACATGGCTGACTACCATAGCTGGAAAAACTCAGAAGTACTCAAGTGACCCAGAACTCTTTTCCTAAATTCTTTGTAATATCTTCTTTTGTATAGATAGAAATGTATAAAAAAAAAATGTCCTACTATGGTGGTCAATGTCGGGCAAGAAACGGTTTGATTACAAGCATTCTTCCAAATATTTTTCTATGTGGTCATCAGAACAAAGACATTTATACAGATTTGGAACAACACGATGGCGATTAAATGTTATTTTTTATTCATGTTTTGGAAATATATCTGTTATGTGCGAAAGCAAAAATAGTAACTGGCTAATTCTACTGCATTTACAACAATGTCCATTAATGTGCATTGTCCCTGTTAAATAAACAATAAACTGAAATAACATAACATTAACATGTATATATTATATAATATTAACAGATATAATAACATGAATCTATTTGGGCAGCGGTTCTTAATCCTGGTCCTCACGACCACCCGCTCTGTATATTATGCATCCCTCTCTTGTTTAACACACCTTTATTAAAATCACCAGGATTAAGGCGAGGACCAGGATTAAGAACAGCTATATTTGGTTTAATGGTTTGGGTAAAATGATGGCTCGCTTAAAAAAAAGGGATCTCTAAATTTACCTGTCTGTGTTCTGTGCTGTCCTGCTGTGCAGACACTCCTGCAGTAGAGACAGACAGTGTTCTCTGCTCTGCAACACAATTGAACAAATCACTTTATGATCACAAATATAGTTGGAATATATCCATCACATGATGTCTGAGACTCCAGTGCATGTGTGCGCCCATAGGGGGAGTCTCTGCCCATCTCTATGGTCCAAACATGCTAAAAATGGAAATGCTGTGTGAATCAGAGTGCTGTGGCTCAACATTGCGCCCCCAGGTGGTATGTGACGCAAAAAGAAATTGAAATCACTAATAAATATTAGGGCTGTCAAACCAATAATCGCGATTAATCACATATTTTTACATAATATAGGTCTGTGTATTTATAAACACGTATACATACAAACATATATTTAAGAAAAATATAAAAATCTGTATATAATTTCACTTATTGAAAATTTTGCTAAAAGTGCATACATGTATGTGTATGTTTTTATAAATACAAAATTAATATGCAGAGTACACAGACATATATTATTAACTTTTATTCTGGATGTGATTAATTACGATTAATCGTTTGACAGCCCTTATAAATATATTTGTAAAACGAATATACATTTCATAAATGTTTCATAAATAGACAAGGTTAATATATACCTATATTTATATAATAATTTATATAATTTATTTCTTTATTATTTATCACTGGAAGATCGTAACTCACACAAAGAGCTTGAATAGGATACCTGCATGATATTATTCCCTCTTGTTTAACTTATATTAGTAACGAAAATAATACATTTACAGAACAATAACAGAAACAAAACACATAAAAGAATTAACTTTTGTATAATGCGGTATGCATGTGATTTGCAATAGGGTAAAGTATGGTGCTTGGAATGAGTCATTTTAGCAAGGGTGTTACTTAATCTGAAACGTTTAAGCACAACTTTTCTTGTATAGCTTTTTATTTTGCTTTAATATTTCTCTATCTGCAGATCACGACACTTATTGTTTGAAGTTAGTTATTTGGACTACAGGAAGACTTTTCAAATCAAAATGATCTGTCTGTGTTCATTCGATTCCACATATTGATTTTCCCAAAAGGATGATTCAAAATACTACATTATATCCTATGTGCACATGAAATGCTCCAGTATTATCCTCACATGCCGTTTGTTACCTTCACCGTGAGTCTGGGGATCTTCTGACTGCTGGCTTCCTTCAGCGGACAATCAGCATCTGACAAAGCATGTTTGTCACAATGAATAAAACTCAAAACAGATCACAAATACAACATTTAATGCCTGCAGCAACTCACCTGCTGGAACAAATATCTCTCTTACATCTGAACCCTGAAAATAACCCAACAAAAGAGAAGTCAACACATCACACAGGAGGGACATTAAAGAGACATCACAGTTGTGTTTTGAAGGTTTAGTTCACACAAATAGAAATTCTGTCATCATTTATTCACACTCATGTCGTTCAAAACAAAACAACAACAAAAAGTCTCTCTGGTTCTGTGTTCATACAAGGAAAGTCAATCGGGTCCAGTCTTGTTTATATATATATGGGTCAATGACAAATAAGAAAATGTCAGGTGGTGCGACCATATATTAATTTAAAATAATATACATTTAATGTATTTAGCACTGAGTATTTTTCCCCTCATATATAAGAAATTTAACATAAAATCATGCCAAAATATTTTATTAAGAATTTTATTGAGAAAATTAACATTTATTTCTCAGTTTTGTTCTCTGTTTGTATGTTCGGACGGTCGCACCACCTGACATTTTTGGTCTTTCAAACACCAAAACTCAAAAAAATCTATTGAATTTCAATAAAATGAAAAGGGTTTCTTATAAAGGACATATTGTAGATCCATTTGATATATGACATGTATTTATTCAAATTCTTTTTAGGAAAATAATGAATTTGGACACAAAAAATACATGTCACGTCATTGACCCATATATATATATATATTTTACTATTTTGTGTTGAATAGAAAATCAAGTAGGTGTGGAGAAGTTATTATAGTTTTGATTTGGGTTTTATTTAGTTTTATTAAGAGAGAGAGAGAGAGAGAGCTGAACCCAGAGAGAAACCCCTTCAACCAACTGATCTCACAACTAACTCTACAACCCCAAACATGCCCAAGTCAACCCCAAACCCCAGCCAGACTAAACAAAAAAATCTAAACACAAAAAGAGAAATATCTCAAACACTGGACAGAAGCAACAGCTCAGCAAAGTAAACTGGAATGCTATCTGTCACTAAAGGGAGAATATAAAGTGTCAGAATACCTCGCAAGCGTATCAGACCCTAAACTAAGAAAAGTGTTGAGCATGTACAGACTCAGTGATCACCAGCTCACGGTAGAGACGGGCAGACACAGACACACATGAACACCGAGAGAAGAGCGACTGTGTCCACACTGCACACACAATCAAGTGGAAACAGAGCTGCACTTTCTCCTCTCCTGTCCCAACTACACACACATCAGATAAACATTCTTCCCCCAGTTTACAAACTTACACAAAGACTTTGACCAGTTTCAACAAAAGGACAAGATCTCATACATACTGGGAGAAAAGTCAAGAAGCTCAAACCTGGCTGCACGACCAAAGAACAACCAGCACAACACAAAACAACACTGACAGGACAACACACACAAACTGACACTATCACCCTCATTGAGAACTTTAATTAAAACTCTTTTTCTGTTTATATTGAGATGTATATATATATATTTTTGCATATAGACTTTTAATTTTATTCTATCTTATTTTTTATCTTAATCTGTATTTCTGCATGTTTATATTTAATCTTGTGCTTTGGCAATGTAAATTTTATTTTATCATGCCAAAAAAGCTCCTTTGAATCTTGAATGTTGAGAGAGAGAGAGAGACAGAGAGAGAGAGAGAGGAATGTGCTGGCCTAGACTCCAAAAGTGAGGAGGATCAAAGTCTAGCTGTTGCATGTGCAATGTATTACTGTACTTTTGTGTTTGTAATTGAATGTGAACATTTAAAAGAACAAATTGCACTAAGACTTTAGGCTTTTTTAAAAAAAGCAGTTTGCAACGTTCTGGGAACGTTGTTTTTTGTTTCCCGGAAAAATATATGGTACAAAAAAAAGGTATTTGTGCCACAAAATACAGTGTCGCGATTCCATACGCCGTAAAAAATGCGCGAAAAGACGTCTATAGCGCCGTATTTAACAGTTTTGGTTGCACAGAGTCATTTATAGCGTTTTGCCTGTCGTATAATGAGTCCCTCCTGCTGGTTTCCACAGTATGTAAAAACGAAGTGTTCTCATCCAAAAACTGATGAACTGAGCAAGACCTGACCAATTTACTACTGATCATGTAAATAACATGAATTTTGTCCTTTCCATCAGTGAATACTGTCGGATGTTCAACATTTCTATCATTGAACACTAAACATAGGACCAATATTGAAAGTTTTAGTGGCTTACACAGTATGTTGTCTGCTGTACAGCACTCTTTCAACTTTTAAACTGAAGCGTCTTACTGAACATCTAAAGACGTGACAGTAGCTCCGTCTTCTTTTATTTGATTTGTCACTGCTCTGCTCTGTAACCAGTAAGTCCCACCGTATATCGGATGTACACTCAAAATCTGAGTGCATTGTGGGTAAAAAAAAATATGGAGCAGTATCAGACACATCTGAACGGAGAATTTAGTATACGCCCACAATCCCTTACTGATTTGGTCGTCTGTATCATCGCGTTTCATTTTGTACTGACAAGTAATCAATTGGCATCAACAACCAACTTTCGTATGCCCATACAACTGATTACATTAGAGTCTGCATGCCCTGCAAGGCAGATTTTTTCTAAAACGTATTTGGATACGCTAGTATAAACGAGGATCGTTTTCATTTTAAAACACAGTTTTTGTAAAACATTCGTTATTAGAAGAAATCTTATTCAAACAAATTTTTATTAGTGGATTGTCGGCATATCACACTTTGCATAGACTTCGCTCTCACACTACCGTTACCTTAGATAAAGGAATGCTATTATGAGCATGTTCAAATGTTTATTTGTCTAAGGGTGTAAGAGTAACATATATATGCAATCCTACGTTTGCCAGATCTGTTGAGCACATGCGCTGCATCCCTCTGCAATCTGTGCATCTAACAGCAGCCACATTGGCTTCATTGTGTGCGGGACACAGAGCTCAGTTTTCCGGCGGTGCAGATGGACAAACTTGAAAAAGCTAAATGTGACTTAATTAATCAAGATTCAGTCTCCACCTTAATAAAGCGTTTTATGTTAAGAAATGCTGAAGAGCCTGAGAGTGAACGGAAAGCGCATCACTTAAGCATCACAGGAAAAAGTTTGAGCGCTTTGCATTCATGTTCGTGTGTCAGGTTTTTTTTTCATTTAGTGTTTCGGCACATGAGTATGGCCTTAGTGTTGGGAAAACTTATCTTCGTGTTTCTCCATGCCCTTCTTTCTTTATAAAGAAGGGCACAATATGGCAACGACGCGGAAAACGAAGGAAAAACTGTGGTTAAGTTAATGGTCTATATTGTAGTAGTGTTTAGTTACTGCTTTATATTTTATTTATTCATAAATACAATGTATTGAATATATTTATGTAATTTTAGTCTTTCTAGTTTTATTTCGGTTTTAAAGTCGTCTGCTTGTCCACTGAAAAAAAAGTGTTTTCTTATAAATGTATAATTCAATTTGCTTAATTTACAATTAAGTTTATTTACAATTTATTTTATATTCTACATTTAAAATATGGCTGCCATTGAATTTTGTTTTTGAAGAAAACACTCACATTATAGGCTATTTTTCACATTATAGGCTACTTTTGCGGTTCTGAAAAAAAGTTTAAGCCATTTTATTTTTTCCACTCATATTATTAGAGTTTTGTTAACATGTTAGTTTTGGTTCCATTGCCAAAAATGTATATTTACTACATCTTTTTTTTCAATTTTTACTAGTTCACAAGAGAAATATTATATTGAGACGTATAATCATAACTTGTGGAGCTGTCACAGCGGGTTGCATTATGCGTGTGCTTGTGCGCTTAATTTATATTTTAAAGGCTAATCAGAATGGTTTTGTATAGTTCTGTAATTTAGAACAGGGGTTTTCAAACATATGCATGCCAAATGCCCCTGAAAATGATTAATCTTTTGCGAGGACCCCCTTTCTAAAATGCATATACATTTTTTTGTATAAAGAAGCGTTTAAACTGTTGTAAGTGTATATTATTATGACAAAGTGTTTATTATAAAATAATGTAGAAATTAAACTGCACTTAAATTTTCTTTCTTAAACTTTTCTAAGAACTCTTTAGAGCATTCTGACATTCTGAACTCTTTAGACCCCCTGGGGGGTCCCCGGACCCTAGTTTGAAAATGCCTGATGTAGAGCAATGTTACATGAAATATATTTTTCAAACATGAAGCTTAAACCATCATCTGATGTCCGCATTCCCCATTGATATTGAAATAATTAAATTAATATCATAAACGTGTCAATAGTTGACTAATTGCCTTAATAAACAACTACTAGTCGACCAAAGAAATCTCTAGTCGAGAGAGGCCCTATTGCTGGCCGAATATGCAGAAGACCCTTGAAAATAAAGATTCTGTGGCATTTTGATGAAGATCAACAGGTTTAAAACCTAGATCAAACAAGACTCATGAACAACTATCACAAATCATAAAAACAGTGGTAGACCGTCCGGATAATGTCATGTGGTATTAAGAATATTTAGAATCAAGGGGAGACTTGTTTTTGTAAAATCAGTTATTATTATGTAAAAAAAGCTTGTTCATGTACCCTCCAACTTTTTCTTAAATGTTAACATTTATGTGACTTCTATGTAAACTTATAAGCAGAACTGTATATAGGTGACTATATTATTTAATTAATAATTGTACATTTTTGATATCTATCAAAAGTATAACGTCTTAATAATTAAAGTCAATATTATAACAACACTGTAGTTTCTGTGAATAAATGACCAGTGTTGGAAGTTTCACATTTTTTAAATAACTTCACCTGATAAAGAAACAGTTATATTTTTTATTTATTTAATAGTTTAATTTAATTGTTTAATTTTTCTGTGGATGTGTAAAATGTAACAGGCAGATATGGGTTCACCTTTCTCAGGCTCATCTGCTTCTTAAAGAGACTTCCAAATTCTTTCTTTCTTTGATCTAAATCATCTTCAGCACTGCCGCTCCATTCCTCATCACATCTAACACACACAGAGAGAGAAAAAAGCGAGAGAAAGTCTGTAAATCACCACAGAATATCCACTCTGTCTCATACAGTTTCTTTAGTAACAGGTCAGCTGACCTCTCAAACCCATAACCCTTTCTCCCTCCGGCGTAGAGTTCCGGGTCAAAGCCGAAAGGACCCCTGGGCACAGTGCTCTGGGCCGGGCCGGTTCTGGTGCTGAGGGCTGATGCTCTTTCCAGCTGAGCGCGGACCAGTTTGGGGTTCTGACAGAAGTCGCACGCACCGGCGCAGTTGGGTTTCTGATCGCCAAAAAACTGGGAGATGGTGGCGTGTCTGCACCTGGAAATGAGAATAATGCAAAAAAAGGTTCACCAAAATCCTACTCAGTCCAAGCTTAGAATAAAGTGAAGATGCTAATATGTTTAAATGTATCATCGTTGTTGTTAAAGTGATGGTTCACCCAAAATGAAAATTCTGTCATCATTTACTCACCTCCAGATTGTTCCAAACGTGAATACATTTCTTTGTTATGATGATAACAAAGGAAGATATTTGGAAGAATGTTAACAAACAAATCAGGGGCACAATAGACCGTTTCATTGGATGCGCGCTTGCCTGACCCCCCCCAGTTAACTTCCGGTTTGTGATTGGCTAGCTTCTAATAATATAACTATTTACATTTAATTTAATTTATGTTCATATTAATTTATATGATTCTTTTTCTGTATAATAATTGTATTAAATAAAAATTTGTTGAATGGGTCCTGTAGTTCGTTCGAAAAAAAAAATTGTATGGTACACTGACATCTAGCGGTTGAGCTTGGTGTTGCAGTCTAAATTCAAAATTTGGAGAGACAAGTTTAGCCAACAAACGGTTCTTCTCGGTTTCTTTTGATTGTTGTCAGAAATAATCTACAGATACTCTATTGTTTGTGATGTGTACAGGAAGTTAAATTGGGAGTCACAAAAGTGCGCTTGTGCAGAAATGTTTGTTTATGTTGTTAAAATAAAACCGTCTACAGACTACCATAATAGGAAAAATTCTGTGGGAGTCAATGGTGGCTGAGAACTGTTTGGTTACTGACATTCTTCCAAATATCTTCCTGTGTGTTCAGTAAAACAAAGATATTTGAGGTTTGAGGATATCTCAGGGGGAGTAAATTACAGAATTCATTTTAGGGACACTTGAACAGGCCTTAAATCTCTATATGTCTATTCAAATTTTGAACAGTGCCTTAAATTTCAGTCTGGTACTCAAAGCTACTGCCTAGAGAGTTAAAGATGGAGTCATATTAACAGCTGTAGACCCGTCACGAAAATCTGACTCTGAACATCCCACACAACGGCCATCTGTGTTTCATGACAAACCTTCACACAAGTTCTGGACAAACAGGAAGGCGAGTAGAAAGTGTCAGAATATTCAAGGGAACTGTTGCTATAATGAAGAACAGAGGGCGTTTCAAGTCTGTGGATACAAACAATACCAGAGAAAAAAATCAAGCCCAGATATGTGCGATTTCTAACTGTACACACTTCTGTGTCTCAGGTTTCATCTGAGCGTCTGAAATAACCGCTACACTACAGAGAGAGAGAGAGAGAGAACACAACATTTTCCTATGATCTCACACACAAAGACTCTCTGTGCCAAAATTACTGCCCAAGAGCTTCACAAGAACACACAACATACACTCAACACACATGTAAAACTTGTTCACAAATGAAAGGAGGGAAACTCAGAGAGATAAGACTGTGTTAAACCTCATGTTCACACTTGAATATTTCCTGTATGACAGCTTTGCAAATGTTGAAGAAACTCATTTGCAAATGTTGGACAAACACGCTGTCAAAAACACGTTCAGATTATACTTTTGAAATAAGAATTGAAGGACTTTAGATTTAATTTATTGTCGACAATACGATTCACTAATAATGTTAAAAACATTTGTGGTCATTTTTAGAGCCAACACGTTCCTCCGACCTGAAACACAGCAACAGAAAAACAGGACTGCAAAACTTTTTCGACGAAGGAAAAAGAGAACCCGTTTCCATGGTGATGAGAGGGGAGGAGAAAAGACTGAGACGAATGGAGACAAAGGGAGGGTGAGGGGTGGAGAGAGGTAAACATAGATCGAGAGGATCAGTCTGACAGACGCTGACGTGCTGGAGAAGCTCCACAGCTCATTCCTAAAGACTTCTGACACAGGAAAACTGCAACCTCGTGCAAACCGTTAACTGAGAGAAACACAACACGACTACACAGCTGTAGACACTTTAACCACAACTGCAAGACGGGAAACACTCGCACTGTGCGGACGAAAGAAAGTGGACACATGAGGAGTGTTACAGGGGATCTGAAAACTACTTGAACTCAGGTGAACTCTGGGAAATATCTGTAGATGTGTGTGAATGTGTTTTACAGATTTTTTGTAACTTTTAATATTTGTTTGTGCTTGTAGCTGACAAACTGGCAAACTGGAAATGTAAACTTGAAAAGTGTGAATCGTACTGTATTAAAGGGATAATTCACCCAAAAATGAAAATTCTGTCATCATTTACTCACCTTCGAGTTGTTCCAAATCTGTATTTATTTCTTTGTTCTGATGAACACAGAGAAAGATATTTGGAAGAATGCTTATAACCAAACAGATCTTGCACCCCATAGTAGGAAAAAAACTGTAGTTTATCATTTTTTTTAATCTGTTGAACATGAAAGAAGACATTTTGAAGAATGTAGTACAGCAAACAGTTCTGGGACACGTTTGACCACCATTCTATTCTTTCCTACTATGGGAGTCAATATGGGGCAAAATCTGTTTATAACCATTCTTCGAAATATCTTTCTCTGTGTTCATCAGAACAACAAAATTTAGACAGATTTTAAACAACTCGAAGTAAATGATGACAGAATTTTCATGTTTGGGTGAACTATCCCTTTAAGTAACAAAACAACAGTGCCATTTGAAAGAAAGATATCAAGAAGCTCTGCTGTAAAGCCTGTGCTCAATCCACAGAAAAAATGGGTTCTTCAGCGGTTCTTTGAGGTGGTTAAGGTGCTATACTTCTCCCCTGCCATACAAAGGACCTGTTAAACCCCTGTTCATTTCCTTAAAGTTTCTTTTTTACAACCCAAAGAACCACCTCTTGCTGTTTTAGCATTTGTCAAAGGTTCTGTACACAGTAGTACGTTTAAAGATATGGTGCTCCCCTTAACAAAAAATGGTGCTTTGAAAGCTTCTTTGATGCTGTAGAAGAACCTTTTGGTTCCATTAAGAAACTTTAACACCTGTTTTACAAAATATTCTCTCTGGAGATAAAAGCTTCTTTAAATTATAAAAAGGTAAGAAATAGATGGTTCTGTAAAGAATCTTTGACAAAATGGTTCCATAAAAGACAAAATAGAACCTTTTAAACAGAGCCATTGAAAGAGAGAGAGTTATGCCAAGAGAAGTCCAAAACGCTGGAGCATCACTTGATTCATGGAGCTTTCAGCTAGTTCCAGGAGGTTATGTTTTCTCCTTAAATGCTTTATTTCTTTCAGTTTTTTATTCGTTTAATGGCTTTCGTCTTTAAATGGGTTAAAAGTTTACCTCAGTTGGTCTGTTTAGTCGCAGCTTCATGCGTAACAAGTAACTTCAGGGAACTATTGAGAGCCTTTGCATTTGCATTTTTAAGAGTGCAGCATTTAAAGTGGTCTCCCTGTGAACTACTTTTAGTGCTTTGTATTTAGGAGTTATATGTATTAAACATTCATGATATTTTGATTCTGATTTTGCTGAAGACATTGATACGACAAACAATTCACACCCTATTTATTACATTTCCTTAAATTAGCCATTAGTCTTATTTTACAACCCCAAAATGAAGAAAGTGTTTTCACAGATTTCACAGTCTGTGTCTTTAGGGTTCCCACAGTCCTTTAGCATATCTGAAGGTCCTGATCAAATATTCTAGAACTTGGTTTTACCACAAATGTGTATTTGTTATGAAAGTTATACAAAGATGATTTATTCACATACTCTAACACTTTATTTTCAATCATTTTAAGTCATTCTGGTTGAAAAACACTCCTCTATACAACAGAGTAAATCAATCATTTGTTTGTCGTAAAAAAAAAATTGTAAGTGTTTTTGTTTGCTTAGTGCTGATCTTCTCATACTTGTTTCTCCTGTGAGTTTATAATTGAAGATTTAATACATGCATTAGAAGTCACCTCAGACACATGAAGTTAGCTTTAAAAAGGCTCGAGCATCATTTATATACAGTTTCTTTGCACTCATTTGCGTATTCATGAGTACAGTAAATAGCCATAATATAGTTAATAGACATTTTTGTCCGAGATAAGATACCTCATCAAATGCTATCTGATGGCCAAAGATGCGCATTAAGTTATAAAATGATAAAGCAGTGTGATTCTTCCACATTATTACTGTTCTTGAAGTCTCCAAATACTCTCGTATCTTAACAACACCGTACGTTTGATAATGAAAACTATGTAAAATGTTGGAAAGTCCAACTTTCACTTATTTTTTTAAGTGTGGCTTCCAATCAAATTACAGATGAAATGAGTTTCAAATGTTTTTAAGGGATAGTTCACCCAAAAATGAAAAGGTTGTTATATAACATCGTATAGAATCATCTTGACTTCTTATGATTTCATAACAGAACAGACAGAAACTCCCAACTGTGCCGCTTGCTTCAACAAGACAAGAAAACCTCGAACCAGCTAATATC
Source organism: Triplophysa dalaica (assembly GCF_015846415.1). Lineage (NCBI taxonomy): Eukaryota > Metazoa > Chordata > Actinopteri > Cypriniformes > Nemacheilidae > Triplophysa > Triplophysa dalaica. The sequence continues at coordinate 22,222,148 of NC_079548.1, read as the reverse complement.
TGCTTTAAAACAGGATTTGAGAAGGTGAGGAAGGCTTCTTTCAGTAGCACGATTAATGTCTGTAGCACTGTGTTACACCCAAACTCTTTCCTCCTGTAGAAAACAGGCTCGCCCCTCCCTGAGGAACATCTTTAAATGATGAAAAACTAGCATGGTCCGGTTTTTAGCACCAGATATCATGATATTCATCAGCAACACAGGAGAAAGATCTGTTCACACATGAAACACAAAGCATCATGATATACAGTCACTTACTCAACTCAAAGTGCAACACATTATATTCATTCTAGTTCTTGTAAAAGCCGTACAGTAACCATAACAATTCATGAACAATCACCTTGTACAATGTGCCTTATTCATCGGTCAAAGATGAAAAAGGGTTTAAGCATAAAAACAACAATTGCAAAACTGCTTTAAAGTTTTCTGTTTTTAATAATTGCATTTTTGGTTTTCGGAGTAAAAAATGAATATTACATATTCGCCTGATTTACAGAGTCAGAATGAGCACTTCAGATGAAATAATGAAAACCCTCCACACCATCGGGAGCAAACTGCAGGGTCTTTCTCAAGACCACCCGCTCATCCAGGCAGCGTTTCTGATCATCATTCTCTTCTTCTGTGAGCACACCCTCTCATTCTAACACCACACTATCATTACACGCATGCACTGTGACCAGTGTAATTTTGGAGGAGGGTGTTTTTGAACAGGAGGCGGTGAGGTTATGACAGGCTCTGACTGTGATTAAAGGGCACACAGATCCACATTTAGCTTTCTATTTTAGTAAAGGTACGGTGCTAGAACAGAAAAGGCTGACTTTAACAAGGGAGTTCAAACCGATGAATTATGGGATTGACTTCTTCATAATGCATGCTCTAGATGCTGGCTTAAAGGGATCATTCACCCAAAAATAGAGGTTTTCACAGGTCCAAAAATGTGTACCCGACCCAAAGAGACCCGTCAATGTGCTACACAGGTCCGACCCCGACCCATCTTCCCCGTCCCCTGTTCCTCCCCCTTGGGCGGACGGACGCAGGCTCCGGCCTCTGGCAGGCGGTGGCTCACCCGGCACTTCCGCCCCCTGCTCCTCCCCCTCGGGGGACGGACACAGGCTCCGGCCTCTGGCGGACGGCGGCAACCCCCCCGCTCCCACTTGGACGAAAGCCACCCCACCTCGACCCAGGGGCGCGGCAGCAAAGGTCGCCGTTCCACCGAAGTTTTGACGGTGGCCGCACTGTGCACTTCCGTTTCTCCAGAGCCACCGCTTCGGGCAGCCACTGGCGGACGCCCTTCGTCCGCGCTGCCCGACCTCTCCGGCACCGCGAGGCCACTCGGCGGCGAGGACTCTCCGACAGCATGTCTCTCCTTCCTCCCGGGTTTCGGCACCACTGTAACAAATCTCCATAAAAGGAAGGAAGGAGGCGGGAACCGGCAAACATTTAAACATTTAATAAAGTAATATAACAGCCGGCGGCCCCTCACGGACGACCGCCGGCGAACAAAACATAATATAAATACAAACATAACACAAGTTCGGGCCCGGTCCTCTCTCTTCGACGGTCCGGTCGCTCGTTCCTTTTATGCTCCCATCTCCTACGTGATTCGAGCCCGGTGTGCGCACAGCTGGCGCTAATTCACAATTACTCACCGGACTCGAACCACGGTCTCGCCCCGCCTACTCTACTACATACCCCCATCACCCCTCACAGGCCGGGGGGTACCCCCGCGACTGTGCAAGCTCCCTCCCCCTCCCTCGGGGGGGGTGGGGTGGGGGGTATGCAGCGACGAGACGAGACAACGGAGACGGGAGCCCTCGGAGCGACCGGAAAGAGAGAGGGGAGAGAGGAAAAAAAAAAATCCGGTTCCCCGACATGCTGCCGCTCGTTCCTCAACCAGCCGGAGTACTCTCCTTCGCGGTGCCTTGCGGTGGCCCTGGGGCTTCGGTGGACGGCTCGACCGTCCGCCCCCTGGCGGCCGGCGGTGGCTCCTCCTTTATCCGGGAGTCGGGGCGGGTTCCCCGTCCCCTGTTCCTCCCCCTTGGGCGGACGGACGCAGGCTCCGGCCTCTGGCAGGCGGTGGCTCACCCGGCACTTCCGCCCCCTGCTCCTCCCCCTCGGGGGACGGACACAGGCTCCGGCCTCTGGCGGACGGCGGCAACCCCCCCGCTCCCACTTGGACGAAAGCCACCCCACCTCGACCCAGGGGCGCGGCAGCAAAGGTCGCCGTTCCACCGAAGTTTTGACGGTGGCCGCACTGTGCACTTCCGTTTCTCCAGAGCCACCGCTTCGGGCAGCCACTGGCGGACGCCCTTCGTCCGCGCTGCCCGACCTCTCCGGCACCGCGAGGCCACTCGGCGGCGAGGACTCTCCGACAGCATGTCTCTCCTTCCTCCCGGGTTTCGTTACCACTGTAACAAATCTCAATAAAAGGGAAGGAAGGAGGCGGGAACCGGCAGACATTAAAACATTTAATAAAGTAATATAACAGCCGGCGGCCCCTCACGGACGACCGCCGGCGAACAAAACATAATATAAATACAAACATAACATAAGTTCGGGCCCGGTCCTCTCTCTTCGACGGTCCGGTCGCTCGTTCCTTTTATGCTCCCATCTCCTACGTGATTCGAGGCCGGTGTGCGCACAGCTGGCGCTAATTCACAATTACTCACCGGACTCGAACCACGGTCTCGCCCCGCCTACTCTACTACACCATCTTATTATTTTAAAGTTGGACCCGGACCCATGCAGAACCGAGAAAACTCCTAAATTTACTACCCGAACCTGACGCGGGAACCAACCCGGCTGGACCCGACTCTACCTGGTCGGCACATACCTGGGTCCTTCCTGAAGACCTCTAACCAAAAATAAAAATTCAGCCATCATTTATTCACCCTCATGTCATTAAAAACCTGTATGCGACTCTTTCTTCTGTGGAACCCCAAATGAAGATATTTGGAGAAATGTCTCTTTAGATTTTGTGTTCATATAATGGAACTCAATGGGCACCAATGTGGTTGAATAATAAACATTCTTAAAAATATCTTCTTTTGTCTTGTGCAGAAGAAAGAAGCCACTCAGGTTTGGAATGACAGGAAAATGGCTAAATGAGGACTGAATTTTCATTTTTTGGTGAACTATCCCTTTAAAGTTGAATGAAACAAGTCATCGAATACAGCAAACTGTTAACTTAGTATAGATTGATCACATTTCATGACAGTGACTAACTCCATATTATTCTCATCCTGTAGTGACGTTCATAGCTCTGTTTGTTACCGGATGTGTTTACGGCCGCTGTGGCTGCTGTCAAAGCACCAGAAACAAAGTGAGTGCTGTCTGAGGAGATGAGACAATCGAGAACAGACAATACGGGCCAACATACAGATCCGGTTTGGATGGCACACAACTGCTTGTGACCACTGTGATATCACACATCACAGTGATAATTCTCAGGAAAGATGTTGTACACACTGCCAAACTACACAAATGATGATGCAAATCGGAAGAGCTTATCAAACATCTAATGGAGAAATATTTTTCTGAGTATGCTGTCCATTACATTATTATCATGGGTGGCACAAATGTACCATATATTAAACCTTTCCCAATGTGGGAATACAGAACACCGGAGTAAACCAAAATCATTTTGGTAAACCAAAATGACAACGGGGTTAAAGCTGCCCCCTGGTGCTTGCTATGAAAACTGCAGTCACAAGATAGATTTCAAGAAACATGGACATGCTCTCTGTACATCTCTAACCTACATCTGATATTCCAAATAATTGTAAAAGCATTGCCTTGACACCAGTATTGAACAATATTAAAGTGAGTTTATGTATGAGAGAGAACGACATATACAGAAACATAGAAACATGTGTGCAGAGGAAATGAGATAAAAGAGTAAATTACACAAAACATGCACTTTAGTTTTTTTCTATAGGCCATGTTCAAGGCAGAAATAACAAGTGCTACACGGTTCTCTTCATATCATCAACGGTGCTGTTTGGATAATACTGTATCAAAATAAGAAAAATCTTTTTCTATTTTTGATGCGAGGAAGGTGATTGGTCGAGAAGGATAAAAGTAAAAAAAGAAAAATGGCGGCCAAAACGCTGTTGGAGCAAAATTTTGTATAAGTGTAAATTTAATTTTAAGAAATGAGTATTGAAGTTTTTAGATATGTGATTGGTTAATGCCAAAATAGACTTCCGTTACGCTCCCTATGAAGCCGAGCTGCCTACGTACACAAATGCTGCCTCTGAACATTGTCGGCCGCTATTCGTAACCACAGCGCTGCAAGAATTTATTTTTTACAAAAAATTGCCATTGTCAACTTTTTCTTGTTAAAAAAAAGAAGTAAAATGTGAACACCGCCTTAAACGTATGGAAACTCATAATTTGTTAAAGATACATTTCTAATAAAACCTGTAAAACATATTTTGGACTCAAAAAAAGCTAAATTTTATTATTTTCAAAGGTAAATGTATTTGTTGCAGTTTCTGTTTGCATTTCAGGCTTACATATGATACATAATCATTAGTCTGTAGATCCAGAATTGAAAGTTTAGCTTGCGTGCGTGAACTCACCCTTCTTGTTCACAAAAAGCGACCATAGTATCAAAGTCCTGGATGGGTGCCTTGTCCTGTTCTTTCTCTGATCCTCGCTTCTCCTGCAAACAGTTTACATATATTATGACTTTTTTTATTTACCAATAATAAACTATTGCACACTAAGTATTTATGAAACTCCATGTTGCTTCACGATGAGATTTTCACTTTGGGATTCTTGAGGAAAATAAAATAATGTCTTAAAGGAGCAATTCTTTTCCTGTTTTAGAGGCTTTGATCATGTTTTTTGAGTGTTTAACAATGTATATTCATGTTTCTAATAAAAAAACACTTTATATTTCACATATTTCAAGTCTGTTGTTCACCGCAGTCCCTCTTTTAACAAAACGACTGGATTTCTTCCGGTCTTTATAAAGTCCTTCCTTCGGAAACACTCTGATTTGTAAAGCTGGCCAGGTCTGTCGTGAATGGCACCCTGCTTAGAGTGTGTGAACTGTGAAGATGTCCCATCCATACCATATCAGTGAGCTTCCACTTCTCAGGCTGTTGTGATTGGTCGGTCCCCCTCTCAGTGCATGTGTATTCATAAACTTTTAGCAATAAACAGTAATAATAGCGTCAACTTCACTTTATCATTTAAAACATGTGGATCGATCGAATGGTAACTGAGGTCTGCTAGTGCATGTGCAAATGTCCATCTTTGTTAGAGATCGCACATTTTTTTCCTAATACAGCGAGGAAAATGACAGTGGACCGAATGGCGTCAGACCGGTTATATTAATTAACACTAATAACAGAAGCGTTAGTTTTGCCTTTTATATTGGACGGGAGTTGGATAATTAAACAAGCAGATCGACCAGCAGACATTTGCAAGCAGGACTTCAAAGGATGTTTCATAGAAGTGTTTTAGACAGGGGTAAGCGCACACACACACACTATCAGTGTATTACACAGAACAGTTTTCACAGCCGATGTTAAAGTCATGAAGCTGTTATTTGACCGTTGGTTATTTGAGAATGTGTGTAACTTAACTCTTATTACCAGCTGTAGGACTGTGATCAAAGTGAAAGTAGTTAAGCGCGTAGCTCAGTCAAATGTTTACAATCGTGACATCATGTACCCGGGAATTAGAGGGCTGTAGTCTGATTCCAGCCGTTCTCTGTAGTCCTTGAAGTCAAGCGTGCACATTCACAGTGCGGTTTGCATTTTAGGAGATTGGGCCGTGTCTACTCTTAAATGGTGTGGGGCGCAGAGGTGCTCGCGTCCGCAATCACACAGTGATAAGAGTTGAAATGATGTTACTGGAGTAGTAAGTAAGTGTATTCCTGACGAATTTCAAAAGAAAGAATCCATATAGACGTGATTTCAAAAGCCGCAATGCGAAGCTCTGATGTGGAAACAATGAGGCTTAAATCGTAATGAGAGCATGGGTGAACAAGCTGTTCGATTTTGTTTAAAAACAGTTCCAAAGAAAAACACTGGGGAACTCCACCGTAAATCACAAAGACTTCACACAATTCAGCTTCATCTATAAGCATAACAATCCTACACAAGTTTGCTTTTGGTAGGCTACTTTTCTATTCCAGTGTGCTTCTTGTATGCTGAGAAGTTCACCGTACAGCAGTGATGTTAGGTTTTGTGTTTCTACTTGAATGATTACATTTCAAGACCATTTCCTTAAAGCAGTGGTTCTCAAACTGGGGGCGGTGGGTTAGGGTTAGGGGCCCCAAGATGTATTATATATGTATATATTTTACGAAAAATGAAAATCTATCTTAAATTTTATGCAATCGAACATTGGAACAAGAAGACCACCAACCAAGATAACTTATGTTACAGGACTGTATAACTGATCTTGTTTTTGGTTTAGTTAAATTTCTGTTTAAGATTATAAATCTTTATTTGGGGGGCGGCAAAGCGTAAGAAAGTGGGCCCAACAACGAAAATGTTTGAGAACCACTTCCTTAAATGGATCACTCAAAATATCATAATTTCTGTTCATTCACATATAATTTATTCTAACATTGTTTATTTACCCTTATGTTGTTGAAAACCTGCATATGACTCTTCTGTGAAACACAAAAGAAGATATTTTGAGATATGTCGCGATGGTTTTGAGTCCATACAATGGAAGTCAGTGGTGTTCAGTGTTGTTTAACACCATTCTTTAAAATATCTTTTATGTTCTGCACAAGTAATAGTCACAAAGATTGACATGAGAATGAGTGAATGATGACGGGATTTGATGAGAAAATCTTTCTTATACTCTATTAATAATATCAACAATGAATATCCTGGTAACATGTAAGATGGAGATAGTACCACATATGACTATAGGATGCAAAATATAGCCTGCTTATCCTTATCGGAAAATCCCAGAAAAATCTTGATATAATATTTTTTGCTCTTATCGCACTCTGCATACTAAACAGGCTTTTAACACTGAAAAACAATTCACTGTCAACTCTTTTCTAAGCCTCATTTTATGTCAAGTCATCTTTTGTGTAGGCTTTTAAATTATTTTTTAAGATGTTTACTGTACATTATAAAAAATACTTGCACTATTCCGTTACATATTCATGCAACCGGCTGTATTTTAACCGGCTGTATTTTAAACTTTGAGTCACATGGTACCGTAACTCTTGTATATGATCCCACTCTCTCTAACAGATGAATAAATGTTGATCAAAACCTGCTTGCGTGCGATCTCTTTCCGGATGAGGAAGTTGAGCTGGTCTCGGTCTTTGGGTGAGTAGTATATCCTGCAGGAGGACGGCAGTCCATCCCGACCTGCTCGTCCTGACTCCTGATAGTAACTCGCCAAAGACTTCGCCACATTCCAGTGAACTACAAACCTGAAAACAGAACTTGTTTAAGACATTTGCTAAAAGTTACAGGATTTCTGTTTTGTCAGTGATGTGATTCTTTCAGATTCACAAAAACAATCATTTGGATTCCTTCCCTGGTTTGTGTAGGTTACCATTACACCAGTAGGTGGCAAACAGTGAGTTTGTTTTAATATGAGCGAGTGAGTCATTCACTTTCTCAAGATTCAGTGTTTATGACCGAATTTATTAAAGCAGTATTTTACTCTTTCTTCTATCAAACATAAAAGAAGATTTTTTATTAATTTTGCTTCAGTAGTCATAGGGGGTCAGAGTTACCAGCAACATTCTTCAAAATATCTTCTTTTGTGATCTGCAGAAGAAAAAAGGCATCCAGGTTTGAAATGACGTGAGAGTGAGTAAATGATTTTTAGAAAAATGTGTGAACTACCCCTTTAACATTGTTTAGTTCTTTAAAGGGATACTCCAGCCAAAACATTTAAATTCTGTCATCATTTACTCACACTCAAGACATTTTCCAAAAATGTCTTTGTTCTGATGAACACTAAGGAAGATATTTGAAAGAATATTAGCGACTGACATTTCTGGGACATCATTGACTACCATAGTTGGAAAAATGACCTTTTCCTAAGATATGCGAGACATTTTGAAGAATTTTGAATTTAGTTCTAGGCCACCTTTGACTACTATTTAAATTTTTCCTACTATGGTAGTCAATAATGGCCCATAATGTATTCTTCCAAATATCTTTCTTTGTGTTCAACAGAACAAAGAAATGTATAATAGTTTGGAACAATTTAGGGGAGAGTAATTCATGACAGAATTTTCATTGTTTTGAGGAGTATCCCTTTAACAGAGAATAACAAATCTTTAAAGACTTTTACCGTCAATTGCCAAGTTACATAATGCAAAATAACACAATCTCTCCACTGTAATAGTAGTATCTTATAAAGCTAAAGAGGTCAAAAAAAAGAAAAAAACTCAGGTGAACAGTGGTACAGGTAGACTCACCTGACATTGGCCTTGTCCACTCCCATACCAAAACTTATGGTGGCAACAATAACAGGCACTTTATCAGCCATCCAGTCAGCCTGACTCCCTGTGCGATCGGTGGCCTTCAGGCCTACAGAGAGACCAAACACAATCCACAATGACCTTTCACATGTAAACGTAAAAAAGAAACTACTGGAAGCTTCAGAGAAAGAGAGAGAGAGAGAGAGAGAGAGAGAGAGACAGACAGGAATACCTGCATGGTAGGGTTTGGCACCTATTCCTAATTTAGTCAGTTTATACGCCACCTCCTCGCAGCTCTCTCGAGTTCGACAGTAAACAATCCCACATCCCTGCAAACCAAACATGGTCAATAATATTAGATAATCTTTTGAGGTTTCATGTTTGAGATTTCAATGTATAAAATATCTCATGTCCTTGTCCTTGTCCTTTGGACATTGGCAGAATGTCCAAAGAGGCTTTTTCACCAGAAGAACGTTTTCAAAGATTCAGAATTATTTTTAAGCCCCTCCCCTAATACCACAACTAAATCTTACATCACTGGCACGAATGCAAATCGTACTAAAACATGCAAATAAGAGTGTACAAATTCATACAAATTAGCCTTTTTTTTAAAATAGTTACAAATTACCATGAGATTGTGTTAGATATTACTGCGATACAATTGTACAATATGTATGTTTTCTGATTTTTTACATTTTACACCGCATTCCAAAGTGTTCTCTTAGGGTTTATTAATTCCATTTATATGTTAAAATACCGTTCTTTTTCAGTGACAGACATATTATTTTAATTAATTTACATTCAGAAGGTTCAATTAAACTAAGTAAATTATATAAAATGTTGTATGTACAACAATTTTTTTCCAAAATAAATCTGTTATTTGAAATTCAGTTTCATTTCTTACAATTTCTTTAAGATATTGTTATACTATCAGATCATGAGCCATCCCAGCTAACTATAATACGTGATAGTTACTTAACTGCAATGTAACCTAACAACTAAACTTTCTTTGCTAGTTACGCTATGACAACTGGAAAAGTGAAATGTCTGGATTTGTTGCCACAACGTAACTTTGTGACGTTGTCAGTAAGTAACTGCAAAGCTGTGACAACGTACCAATCAGGACGTAACAGCAGAACAACATGACGTCTAGTAAAAGATGACAGAAACACAAGCGCCTGACCTTTTCAGCTGTATTTCCACCCAATGCTTCTTTAGCAAACGCAAGCAAGTGGACATACGGCTCTGGCAACAGATCTCGGAAGATCACATCATATTTCAAGTTTTTACGGAAAACAGGCATGGAAAAGACAATTGGTGATTGAAGCTTCAGCGAGTGCCAGATGTCGTCCTGCACTCTCTTGGGCGCTGTGGCAGTTAACGCCACGCAAGGAACGCCCTGCAGACGAGAGCGGAGGTCACCCAGCTTCAGATAGTCCGGCCTGAAGTCATGACCCCACTGAGACACGCAGTGAGCTTCATCCACAGCGAGATACGACAGAAGACCTCGAGAACACAGCGAACCCAAGCAGGGCTGGAAGGACGGAGAGGCCACCATCTCTGGTGTGATGTAAAGCAGTTTGAGATGAGGACTGTCACTCTCCAGATCTGCCAGGATCTGACGACGCTCGGTTACTGGAAGTTTGGAGTTAATGGAACGCGCTGGAACATCCAGAGCTTTGAGGTGATCCACTTGATCCTACAGCAGAAACAAAGAGCATGAAGATTAAAACAGCTAAATTAAATCCATAAACATAAATATATCCGAAATATATTAATATATTTATTGCTATATATTTTAGAGTTATTACTGACTATAATGTTTATGTTATTTCAGGCTTTTCGTGTGGTGTACATGTTATTCATGTGTTGTCCTCAACCATGACACATAACTGGACCTTGTTAATATTTAGAGGCATAAGTGTCGTATCGTTTGTTTTGTAACCATATGTAAGCTTTGTTTGAACAATTTGTTTGCCAGATATAACACTATTGATGGCAATAACTGTCATTGATATTCACGTGTAATGAGACTGAAAACTGTAAAGTGTGGTAAGCTTAACAATAGAACCCCAAATCAGATGCAAGAACTACGTCAGAGAGGAAAATTATAAATACATTTGAATTGACTTGAATTGAAAAGTAGGGATGCACCGATAACGATACCAGTATTGGCCCGATACCAGGCTCATGTACTCGTACTGAAACACCGATACTAATGACCGATACCTCACGTGACATACATAGAGCCCTATGATGAGTGCAATGAACCTGAACGCATGGTGCCTGCGAAGCTTTCATAGCCAGTGTTTCACTGCACGAGGACACAAACACCATTTGCGGCGATCCATCATAATAAAAGTCCTTGAACAAGTTATAATACACTCAAATTTTACCACATATAATTCGACCACTGAGTATATTGTTTACTTTAGCAAACTGAAGTAAATGTGCTAGTAAAATTGTGCTACTTATCATACATTTGAAATTGCACCAGTAAGATACTGGTTTATTAACATAATTGTACATTATACAGGCATCAGTTACAGGTATCGGTACTCGTACTCCGTCTTAAAATATGGTATCGGTGCATCCCTATTGCAAAGCAGCTTTATAGAAAATACATCTTAACATTAGATAAAAAATAAATAAAAAATATTTTAGAAATTAGATAAAGAACTGAAAATTAAGAAAACATAATGTTAAAGGGATAGTTCACCCAAAAATGAAAATTCTGTCATTGTTTACTCAAAGGAGGATATTTGAAGGAATGTCCAAACAGATCTCATCCCCCATTTTCTGCCATAGTTGGGAAAATTAATACTATGGGAGTCAATGGTGGTGAGATCGATTGGGTTACTCACATTCTTACAAATATCTTCCTTTATGTTCATCAGAACAAAGACATTTATACAGGTTTTGAACCACATGAGGATGAGTTATTGATGACAGAATATTCATGATTGAGTAAACTAGTCCTATGAGAAGTATCAAAGGGTTATCGAATGGCAGGTGTCACTTACCTGGATGAGTGCAATAAGAGGAGAAATGACCAGAGTGATGCCTTTGGCCAGAAGTGCAGGGAGCTGATAGCACAGAGACTTCCCTGCTCCAGTTGGCATGCACACAAACACATCCCTGTCACCTGTGACCACAATAAACACGCTAACAACAAGCCTCTGTACATAAGTCAACTTGAAGAACCGCCTCCACGTTTCTCTCAACGTTACCAGCTGAATGATTTAGCCAACAGTTCAACTAGCACTCTGCTAATTTCTGAGATCTATCCCATAATAATCCACTGCAGCTGTGTTCTTCTCACCTTTAACCACTGCTTTGACAACATCCTCCTGCTGTTGAGATCGAAACTTGTCAAAGCCGAAGTGTTGTTTTAAAGCTCGATGAATGTCACTCATAATAACAACATTCACTCAACTTTCTTTCAGTTCACTGACGCACACGCATGACGTCAGGCGCTGAACCATGTGACGCACGTACACTGCGACCTTTATTATTTTGATCAGATTATCAATATTCCGTCCAAATAATGTATCCAGTCCAAAAATGCTGTTTTATTATGTATTTTTGAAATCACAATAAATTATTTTTTATGTTTAAAAGTAAAAAAAATTGCAGTTAGTTTGCTCCACTGTTTGGTACTGTGTGTGTATAAATATAAACTATATGGTAAGTAACACCATACATACATTTTATGATATACAAATATACTTTAATATACTTTTTGTCTTGGATGGTGAATTTTTTATTTTTTTACACTTATTTATTGAGGCTTCCAAACTCGAGACGACAAGACAACTAGATTTCCATACACAAAGCAAAATGCATATTTTACTTTTTTGTATATTTTTCACTTTTAATTTGAGAGTTGTCGAGTTGTTAAAACAATAAAAATGATGTACCTAATTGCATAACTTATTATTACATAATAGTTTTTCTTTTCTTTTAAATCTAAATTAATTCAATTCAAATGACAATTTCTAAAGTGATTACACTCTTTTTTTCAGAAATGCTACTGTTCAAATAAGACCTTACGATAATATTATGTAAACATGTTTTACCTGTGTTTCTACAGCAGCTAAAATATGACAACAAAAGTGAACACTATGAAGTGAATTTTAATCCATTCACTTATTCAGATTATTAACAAAAGAGCAGGTGTGGAGTGGGCAGGTAAACACACTGGATCCTGTTAAGGTGCAGTTCAAAAGCAGTTGTTGAAACAGATTTCACAATAATAGAACTATTAATCTGCCATGGATCACTCAGACGTGACCAACTAACATGGTTTATGTAGTGGTAATATAAGGTCTTGAGCAGTGGCTCTAAACCTTTTTACATTGAACATTAGGTGGCAATCCAACACAGTTCCAAAGCTGAGTAACACTTTTCTAAAAGGCTTCATTTGTTGACACTAGTTGACTTCTCATATAACAACTAACAATAAACAATACTTACACACTACAGCATAACTCAATACATTCAGTTCAACATTTATAAATGCATTTCTAAAAAAAGTTGTATATGTTAACTTTGGTTATGCACAATTGACTAATATGAACTAGAATTGAACAACTGTATTTATGTTCACTTACTGCTTTTAAAACAGTATTTTTTAACAAAGATAAATAAAGGCTGTGAAAAGTATTGTAAATTATAAAAATATTCTTCATTGATGTAGAAACTTGTTGTAAAGTGTTACCTAAAATGTTTTACTTCAACAACAAGATCCATAATTAAAGAATTCCAGATTATACACATATTGCCAAGTTGTGACATTCTGCACATATTTCAGTTTCCAAAATGATGTAAAGAAAGAGTTTGCAATGTAATTTTAGGTTAAGCTTACATGGTGCATTTTAAACAGCTTTTGAACACTAAATATTTTATCAGATACCAATATAATGTATGTGATTGAAAAAATAATACAAATATTCCTTGATTTATTGTAACATGTCTGGGCACTTTATAGTTGTATGAACTGATGTTGTTCTGAATATTAAATTAATATGCAAAACAGTTATGATACTTTCCCTTTGATGTTCATAGAATAATCAGTCCTTATTGGCATATTCCAAATGGCACCTTTTTTCTTTATTATAACATTTTAAAATTAAAAAATGCCACAAATAATACCAACAACTAGCTAGGTTAACTGATTATCTCAAAAATCCATAGATACTGCTGTTAACACTTTCTCTGACAAGCGGATGCATTGCTGCCTTCAAGTGGAGTATGAACTATTGTATTTCATGCACATGAACACTCAAATAAAGTTTTGTTCACCGGCGGGAAACTTGGAATTATAGGCAGTTTCAACAGACGCGCACACTAAGTTAAATTCTGTGTTTGGTTATAAATAACAATTTATTTTAGCCTGTACTTCATAGATAAATATTTTATTGTATATAAATTGTATTAAATAAATTGAAACTACTCAACAGTTATTGATTCTTTGCATAAGTCTACCGGAACTTAAGTTAGGGCCATATAACGTTTGTGTATGTTGTTACCACTGAAACAATTTGTAGATGATACATGAGTTGCCAAGAGGCATTTTAATATCTAAAACAATGCAAAGCAAACTGCTGTCAATTGGAATGAATTATTTCTCAAAGTTAAATCTACATCCATTTATTTCATCTTAATATTTGCAATCAGTGGGTAAACTTGTGAAAACAAAATATTTTTAGACACCATTGAAGTGAAAGTGAACTATTTGGCAGATATGGTGACGCATACCTGAAATGTGACCTCTGCATTTAACCCATTCAGGTTAGTGAACAATACACACAGCAAGTCGTGAACACATGTAAACCCGGAGCAGTGGGCAGCTATCACTGCAGCAGCCTGGAAGCAAGTAGGGGGAAGGTGCCTTGCACTTCAGTCGTTACCCGCCAGACCTGAGAATCGAACTGGCAACCTTCTGGTCACGAGTCCGACTTTCTAACCATTAGGCCAGGACTTGTACCCATGATCAGAGAAAGATTACTGATTGCCATGTCTTCTGTAAAAGAAAACATGTCTGGCACTCGGGCTGTGCAATTTGAAAAATGAATTGCAGATTTTTTTGCAAAGTCAAGCTTCAGCTCAATATTGTAAATAGGAGTGTCCCAAAATCACCATAAGCCAAATTTGGTAACAAGCTCCACTGTTCCAGCATAGTTCATTAATTCAATTGTTTCTTGAATGGTTACGTTTTATTTACAATACTGTTCCAGAACAGTCAAATCCGAATATTCAGTGTGTGAAGCGCATTTCACTGATGATTGCTTCATGGACTTGGGAGAGATCAAGGCCGGCTGTGCATGAAAGATTTGGATAAAAAGTGAGGCAATTCCAACAGTTAAAACTTTGCAAGGATGTGATCTGATGAGCCCTTTAAAATGTATTCAGCAAACTAAGTTTCACCTTAAGCCTTTTCCCATACAAAACCATTATAAGAAAACGACTGAACCTGGCTTAAAGAACTGAGAAAATGGTATAGGTTCATGCTTGATATCAGCGATGAAAATATTTTTTAATGATTAGATTCCCCTGCCCATTGTTTCCTGCATTGTGTTAAGCCACCTTAAGCTGTTTCCTTATAAGTGCTCGTTCTCGTGTTTAGTACAAGGAAGGTTTGAAAGAAATTTGGTTTTCCTTGATCGCTGTTGAGGCACGTTAAGCTACGTTAAGCGTTTTTCACATTAAGTGTTTTAGAATGTCTCCATTTTTGAGAAAAATGGAGGTCATACAGATGTTAAACTGCTTACTGGTGAGTAATTAATGACCG
Organism: Triplophysa dalaica; assembly: GCF_015846415.1. Classification (NCBI taxonomy): domain Eukaryota; kingdom Metazoa; phylum Chordata; class Actinopteri; order Cypriniformes; family Nemacheilidae; genus Triplophysa; species Triplophysa dalaica. Next base: position 22,206,933 of record NC_079548.1, on the reverse strand, counting down.
AATTTTCTTTTTTTTGAAGGAGTTATCCTTTAACAAAAACGTTTCCCAGCGACTCGTGGCCCTTTTGGCGTTCCATACAGACGCAGACGTCACATTCAGTGGGACGAGTGTGTGTGTGACTCCACTCATTCACTGGATCTACAGGCACATGCAAATCTCTGCCAAAGGGAAGCACAGTCTGGAGTTTAACGACACCAAATGACGAGAAAATACCTTGTTGAACACTTGTGTGCGAGTAACAACCCTCAAGAGTTTACATTAATAATACAGCGCGTTAAGCTTTTATATAAGTCGAGTAAAAGTGGACTTTAACTTGTTAAAGTGTCCGGACAGTAGCGACTGAACCAGCGACCGATCGTGGAGCCGCTTTTATGCTGCCAACAACCCCACAGCGAAAACGAGTGCCTGAAACTAACTTCAAGGTAAGAATGCAATGGATTTCACAATTATTTCTATAAATTTGTTGTGGTAAATTAAATGTGGATCATGACTTATGGTTTTAAGTTTGTTAGTGTTGTGAAAACAGGCTGAAGGTGGTTGTGTTGAAGAGGTAACGTTGAGTTATCGCGCTCGCGCTCGTGTTTTATGTAGTCGCGATACTTCATTTACATCTCTTCGGCAAATAAATAATTTCCACAGTATAACGTTACGTAGTTTGCGTCAAAAACGTTTATATTGTTATTCTTAATAGTCTTAATAAGATATACTTAAGAATTATTTGTATTGATTCATATCTGTAAACAGTGCTATACGGTTAAATGTGATGATGCTAAAAGCAAGTTCCCAAGGGTTTACTGGAGTAACGTTAACTATGATGTATAATACATTTATGTAAACAATGGTTGATAAAGTCATTTTAAGGACACCATTACTGAACTTGAACTATTTGCTAACCAGAATCTCCTCTAAACTGATCATATCAGTGCCTCTCTGGAGATGGATGTTGTATTATAGTCCTGTATGCATGTTTTGTTGTTATATAGAAGGGGTTTGGCCCTTATGATGTGGATGCTCCAAGGGTGCTGGAGGATAAAAGTACAATCACCCAATACACACACAGGCATTCATTCCTCTAACATCCAGAACAAGCTGTTTAAATAATGGATTGGTAGTAGGAAGTCATATTCGAGACATCTGTCAGCTGAGTTTAAGTGCTTCTGACCAGTGTTGGGTGTAATTAGTTACTAAGTAATTAGTTAATGTAATTAAATTACTTTCCCCTTGAAAAAGTAAAGTAAGGGATTACTCTTATTTTGTCTGTAATTTAATTTCAGATACTTCTGACGCAATTGAACGGAATACTTTGAAATATATTCAATAGTGGAAATTACATAAAAATTATACTTCTAACTTTAAAATGTATGCTTTAATGTATCCCTCTTACATTTGTATACTTTGGTCAGTTAATAGGAATAATTTATCCTGTTTTTTATTATTCATTTGAATGAAGTATAAAAGCCGTTTCACGTCTATCCTTGAATCGATTCTGAACAAAGTTGATGTAGGATATTGAAAGTAATTAGTAATAAGTATTTAAATCCTTTTACAGAGAGAAATGTGTACATTAATCTAATTGCACAATTGAATATGTAACTAGAAATTAATTACATTTTCAGAATAACTTACCCAACACTGTTTCTGACAATATCTGCGTTATTTGTACCAGCAAAGCTAATTATTAAAGTTGATAAAAATGTATATTTTCTTAGTTTTATGCTTTGACATCTTGTTTACCTGTTTAAAATTCCTATATATTTTTTTTCAAGTATTCGTTTATTTTTCTGCGTTTCAGGTCATACAGAATGTTGATATGTAAAAATGAACAAAATTTACTTTCCGTCGATAATCCAAATTTGGTTTGGCGGTACAACCATTGCCTGACATAATATTACTAACATCTTCACTCAATTCTGAAAATCTGTGATTTTGTTGTTGAAATAACAGGCATGCTGTATGGATTCAATGGCTGTTTAATTTACATCTTGGATGTAAACCATAAGATTGTAGGTTCAAACCATGTAAGAGTTGATGCGTGAACTATCATCATTGTGTCTTTTATCAGGTTGACTGAACATTTAGTGTAAGATACTTTGGATAAAAGCAAATGATTGTTTGACTAATGGACAGCGTGTCAGTGTAGTAGTGACATCAGTGGCTACATATTGGAGTTTAATATCCTAAAAAACATCCAGGGCCTAAATGAGTGGAAATGTTTTGCTTAATGGAGATAACCTCTTCCTTTTATCCCAAGCAACAGTGTAAGTGGAATGTGTGAAACGGTCAGCGATATTTTTGAGCCGTGTAACCATTAAAACCTTGACCTCCATAGTTTAGTGCCCCTGGATCACAAAACCAGTCATAAGTAGCATGGAAACTTTTTTTAGTTAAAGCCAAAAATACATTGTATGGGTCAAAATGATAGATTTTTCTTTTATGCAAAAATCATGAGGATAATAAGTAAAGATCATGTTACAGGAAGATATTTTGTAAATTTCCTACCATGAATGTACCAAATCTTCACATTTGGGAGTGGATGGCCTGCTACAGCGCCTCTGATTAACAAATTTAAAGGCAATTTTCTCAATATATTTAGATTTTTGCACCCTCAGTTTTAAACAACTGTATCTCGGCCAAATATTCTTTCAACCCATACATCAATAGAAAGCTTAATTACTCACGGAATAGGCCTATGTGTTTGCAAATTTACACCAAATTAATTTGACCTAAAGCACATCTTAACATGATAATAGAGTTCAATCAAAACGTTGGCCATCAAAACAGTACACCCTCTCACTCTCAGAAAATCTTGCACATTGTCAGTCGTTTGGCAACAAAGCGACCAAGTGTAAAAAGACCAACTATTGGCCCTGAGGGAGAAGATGTGATTACAGCTATTGAGACTGACAGCTTTTCTCACTCCTTCTGTCTCTTTGGGTGTGTAGAGAAAGCAAGATAGTATACAACAGGGGAATGATTATATGACAGCTGTGTGATGCTTTTTTAAAGCTTAAAGGGATCGTTCACTCAAAAATATACATTAAGTCATCATTCAATCCCCCTCAATTTTATATTTTTGGTGAAGTATCCCTTTCAATAAAAATGTTGTCATCATTTTATCACCCTCAAGTTGTTCCAAATCTGTATGAATGTCTTTGATCTGATGAACACAGAAAAACATTTAATGCTTATAACCAGACAGATTTTGCCCCCCAATGACTCCCATAGTATGAAGAAATACAATGGGAGTCAAAAGTGCTCCAGAACGGTTTGCTGTCCTACATTCTTAAAAATGTTTTCTTTTGTGTTCAACAGAACAATCAAAATGATAAAGTCATTTTTCCTACTATGGGAGTCAATGGGGGACCAAATCTGTTTGGTTAAAAGCATTCTTCCAAATATCTTGTGTTCTGACGTGTTCATCAGGACAAAGGCATTTATACAGGTTTGGAACAACTCGAAGGTGAGTATATGATGACATCATTTTCATTTTGGGGTGAACTATCCCTTTAAATAAAAATGTTGTCATCATTTAATCACCCTCAAGTGGTTCCAAATCTTTTTATATTTCTTTGTTCTGATAAACAACACAGAGCTTCACTTTCCCGTTCCTGGTGCTTTTTACTTGGTGTATGTAGTAACTACTGTTTTTCTTGCCAACTCCTTTTTCAGGTTCTGGTATGTCGGTCCAAAAGCTCCAGTCCTCCCAACCTACTAAACCACAGCATCGACAGGGCCTCTGCATTCCCAGAAACTGAGGTCCACGCGACTCAGAAAAGGCTCTGGAAACTTGAGAAAGAAAAACGGAAAGCGATTCGTACGACAAAATTGAATTTCCAGTTCTCCCTAGCTTTCACATCCACAGCTAGACAGAGAGCTGAATGATATGGCCTGTTGAGTTTCATGACATGATTGTTGGAGGGATACAGATATCTGGTTGCTTGTGGTTCCCTCAGACGTCTGGCTGACAATCACCCCCTGCTGAAGACATCTTTGCCAAAACAGAATTGTGGGATAGGTTTGTGCAGTGGTTGTGCTTCTGTATGGAGGTGTAAGGGAAGAGCAGGACTCTTGAGGGACACTGGTGGAGTTCCGGCTAGTAGGAGATCATGGGAAAAGAGCAGGATCTTCTGCACGCAGTCAAGCATGGAGATCTCGCCACAACGCAGAAGCTTCTGGCCAAGGTCAAAGCTAGCAAAAGCAGTAAGTGACCATTTGTTACATCTTATCCTATCACGTGAGTTTGTGTGCGGTGATGATAACAAGTCTATCCGTGAAGTTCCATGTTCCTCCATCGACACAAGCAATTACGCTACTGCTGAGGTGTTGACAGATGCACTTTGAACAGTCAGAATAGTCTTCCGATGCTTTTGTGGTAGTGTACTTGTACGGATGCCAAGACGAAAATGTTGTTGCTCAGAGGCTGCTCTTTCATAGCTCCATTTTATGGAGTTATTTGTTGTTTCCATTCAGTATCAACTTGGTCTCAGATGTTTGTAATGTAAAATTGCTTTGGAGGAATATGAGATTGTTCAAAAATATGAAGAGGATTGAGGTGTAAATTGAATGTAGATTTTATAGAAGAGAGTTATTCAGAGTGATATCTGCCGAAACCAATTCTGAAGATTAAATAAATATTTCTTAATGTATTGGTGCATCTCTGTTTAATAGATAAGATAATATGGATACATTTGAGGAAATTTGACGAGAAGTGTTTCCGTTCGTGTTAACATCTTCAACAATATTGACTTTGCAGACTTAACAAATCTTAGCTTTGTTTGTAATATTATTGAGATCTCTTCTGAACCCATTGCTCTCCATTTATTTTGATAAATCTCTTGGTGAAATAACTGAGATGTTATAAACTTGCATGTTGTTTTTCTTAAGGGTCGTTGATAAAAGGCTGGCTGAATATGAATTGTGGAAATCTGCTTGGCTTCCTACAGAATTGTTTGGAAGCACATTCCCACAATTCATTGTTAAAAGCAATTCAATTTTTTTCACAATATTTCGCATTTATTTACATTTCATTCTATAGGTTTCACCCACTGATAAGAGCTTTTCTTGGGGTAGGAAAGGGGTCAGAGTTCAGAAGCTGCTTATCAGTTAAAGAATGATAGATAGTGAGTGTTGTTTTGGTTATAGGCTTCGGAGAGCCTCATTCATGTCTCTTGTTCCCAGTCCCACCAATTAGCCCTTGCTGGAAGTTTATCTTTTCTCCAAATACGAGATCTACAAGAGCAGTGTGACTGGGCTTTAAAACACCTTGCCAACAGGGTTCTGATAACATCAACAGACTTAAGTGTTAGCGTTGTTCTTTGCCTTTATCTCTTTACTGCATTACATTAAGAGCAAGCTGCACCCTGTTAGCCTCACACTCATCTCCAGGATGACTGGCTCGTGTTTTCTGTGATGTGGTATGAGACTGTAAAGGGACCTCCCAAACTGCCAGACATTAAGAGATGGATGGGGTACCTTCTACATTTCACTGTGTTCTGCTAATTTATGAAGACATTAAAGCAATATGCCTTGCCACTCAAGAGCCTTTATTACAGTTTACTAGAGTTTTTGTACAATTACAACAGTACAACGTAGTCAAATACATTTCTATTTTGCTTTTACAATTTTGCATTTGTCTAAAACAGCTTTACAATACAGTAGTAACAAAAAAGTCATGAAATATAGAGAATTAATGCAAATCTCTAAACTTTATAAATGATAATGTCTAACCTCTGTTATCCGTCGGCCGTGAGTGCATGAGAGGATGACATTCTGCCAATGAAGCAGTCGTGTCGTAAGTTTTGGTGACGAACGCGGCAGCGCAGAAAAGTCTGCAAAACAAAAGTGTATTTAAATAAATATTATCACATAAGATTTATATTAACAAACTTTATCGAGCGACTGAATGAATGATGAAATTGTGCATTAACAGTGGGCATTTATGTTACCTTCTGTAGAATTAGTATTATGCTCAAATGTGACTGGTACATGTTTGCGTTATCAATTCAGACCTTTAAACCAATATTGAATTGGATAAATGAGTGCAGTCTTGGTGTTTTATTTCACCTCTTTATCGCACTACTCTTTTAATCTTCATTTCATAACATACTCCCACATACTGAAAGAACTTCACACCTGGAGCGACCTTTATGGACCCTAAATACACCTGTTTACCTTTCAGGGGAGTATTGAGCATGTCCGTGCTTGTAATTATGCGACACAGGGGAGTTCGTCCTTTGAAGCTTGTGTGCTCTTGCTGGGAAGGTTTTTGTAGTTTCTCGCGAAAAGCTGTATGCTATTGACCCACAACTTGCAAAGTGTAACAAACCCAAGAAACTATCCCTTGAATGTGATAATGTTTCTGCAGAAACAAGCACTCATATTTCCTTTAGGACATGCAGGTCTAGTTGTTTGAACACCTGGTTACCCAGACTTCTCTTTTGACCAGTGTGCTTTTGAGGAAATAACAGGTTCAGCTTGGACTGGAACTGCAGGATTCAATTTCTATGACCAGCAAGAGGTCAGTTTGATAACCCGGCAGCCCCTCGGCTATTCTTTACCCAAGTGTCTGTAAACATGCCCAGATAACACACACACACTTCATGACGGGACAGGGTTGCAGTTGTTTTCTGCCGTAAGCACCTCTTTTGTCTCTTCTTTCCAATCAAGGCCCGAGCCCTTGTGCGTGTGGCAAGCTGGCTGAGTTATTGCTCCATAATGTCATCTTTAGTGTGCTTAGGGTCATAAAGGCATTCATACAGTCATTAACACTCGGCGGGCTTTTGTGGCCCTTATCCTTCAGGCTGAAGAAGGTCTGGCCAGCTGACTAGCCTACCCAGCGTGTTTCCACCCCTCCGTCCCCGCTGCTTTGTGTAAGTCCCCGAGGGGCTGCGCCACAGCTTGTCAGATTACCCACGATCCTTTGTTCATACTCAGAGTCTCGCTACTTCATCACCTTGCGATCCATACACGTGCTCATCAAGGCCCTGCATTGGCATGATGGGCAACGCAACAACCAACACCCTCTGTCGCATCTATTGAAGATGAACGCATCCCATTTCTCTTGACATCTGCCATCGGAGATTTGCTTTCTCCTTGCTGGAGACGCTCGTAAATCATGATGACCCAGATGGTGCCCAAACAGATTAAAGGGTATTATAGGTGAAAGAGAGACCCCAGAGCATGCTTCAGTTTATAAACACTTCATATGTATCGTGTCCTGTTCTTATTGCGCTCTATTTAGTTATTTGTGTTTAGTGAAATGATTTGGAAAGTTCTCATTGTGAGTCAAGACAACATCGATGTACTGCTGCTACTGTCTCTGCTACTTTTGTATAGCTGGTTTTTGCTCCGTGACCTTTTCTTTCCGTCTTCACAATAACAGATGGAAGTACGAGGTTGGCAGGAATTATAGTAGTATTTGTTTGTCTGTACGATGTTGCTTCAATCCGTAGAGTATTCCTCTTTAAATCCCAATTTCCCAGATGTTTGATTCCAAAAATGGTGTTGTTTTTGATATTGGGATATTTACAGTTAAGGCACAACGATTTTGCCTCAGAGATGGGCGTCACAAATAGAAACTAATAACTTAATACTGGAGCGCTTTGTGTACAGGTTTATATCTTGGTTGCACGTGGATGTTTTCAAGATATCTGTGGAACGTGATGTTTTGATCATTTGGGCATTTACATTTTTTTAGCAAAGTCGTTCATTGTCCAATGTAAAATGGTGAATTACGTAAAACTTACAATTGAATTAAAATATCTATATATTGTTTTTTGAATGCGTGAAACATGTTTGTAAGAAAGATTACAATCACGCAACTGTATTTAATCCATAACCTAGAAGCCTCTTAACCACCACCATTTCTACATAACATAACTCCTTAACTAGACGCAGGGGTGTTCAAGTGCACAGTAGTTTTAAGAGTGTACTTTATTTCGTTTTTTATTTATTTATGTGTGCATTTACATTGCCTTCAATTTAATACAATTTAGTTAGTATATAATAAAGCATTATATGGTCTTTCGGATCTAGATAGTGAATTGGTGCAAGTGAATTGGTACCGCCATTGTTTGGTCACCAACATACTTCAAAATATCTTCTTTTGTGTTCTGCAGATGAAAAGAAGTCATACAGGTTTGAGATGACAGTAGGGTGAATAAATGATGATTCCTTTTTGGCTGAACTATCACATAAAACATGGAGTAGAGAGCTTCTTTTCTTGTTTCTTGCCCCAAACTCATTCATTGTGTCTGCTTGCAGTTATTTACTCCAGCTTGTAGTGAAATGTAGTTAAACAAAATGGTCTAGTCCACCTGACATCATATCAGAGAAAAAGCTTGATGAGTCAGTCATGACTGTTCTCAGATCTCCTCGGGTCCATCACGGGGTTTGTCATAATGAAGTTATTTATGGACCTCTGGCACTTTAAATCCAGACAGCAGAAGTTCCTCATCAACACTTGATCTGATTTAATATTTGTGTTTCCGTGTCTGTGTTCATTTAATTACAGTGAAGCTTTAGTGTGGTGTGATGGGGCACACATGATGGAAAGATCTCAAAGAGTCAGTGGTTATTTTATAGTTTGTAAGAGCAGCGTTCAACATCGAAATCACGGCTGATTTCATCTGATCCTCTGACAGAGCGACTGTAGTGGTTTTGCTTTCATTAGTTAGTGGTTTCACTGCATGTTTATCTCCAGCAGCACCTCTAATGGCAGCTGGGGAAGCTAATGAGATTTTTGCGAGGGGGGATATTGAAGACAATGTGTTAAAATCCTATTAGACAGACTGTGAAATTCGGTCTCTGTACGGCAGCTGCCTGTCGGGTCTGTCACTTACTTGCTAAATGTTTAATTATATCTCGAAAGGGAAACATCCATCAGTCTGTCTGTCTTCAAGCTTCATTTATCTGCTTGATTTTTTTTACTTAAACAACTAAATAAAAGTTGGATGGTGAACCTTTAATAATGTGATTGGTCTGTCAGGGTCCAGAAACAATTTTGTTGTGTAACATCTCAATAAGAATGGTAGAAAATGTCCTATTTGTGTTGATCATTTCACCCTCGACCTGTTTGTTTCCCTAGTGGCTGGTCTCGATCCTGTCATGTCCATCAGACGCACAGACGCAGTATTTAGCACGTAACTGATAAGATTCCTGATAAGAGCAATTCTTTCCTCCCTCTGAATGAGTATTCAGACATTATCTTCCTGACACAGATGATATGCGCTGTGGGCATTGCCTGAAGCCAGATTTGTGATTTAAAAAAAGCGTAAATTGGGTCACAAACATTTGAAACAACTATCCAAAAGAAACAACAGATTTAAAATATATTGACAAATATATTCAGGATTTATTTATATAGAATTAAAATAAATAAATGAATAAAAACTGAAACCAGAAGTTTTTCTGGTCCGGTGTTTACACATTGCCAAGTGATTAATGTACCACAATGGAATGTGTGTATATATATATATATATATATATATATATATAGGGGTGTAACAATACATTCAGCTCACAATTCGATACGCTTAACAATAACGGGTTCACTATTGTCACAATATTTTGAACAAAATTTACAAAATGATACTGAAATTCAAATACAGTTGTTTACTTGTTTTCAAAACAATACCAATTTTTTTTTTTTTTTTTTTATAGATATGTTGCTAATTACCACATAATTAAAATAATAAACAAAAAATTATATTTTAATTATATATTGATAATTATCACAAAAACACAAATAACATTTGGAAAGCCTAAAGAAAAAACACATCAATATACTCAGAGTGCAAAATAAACAAACAGAACATTAAAACAAAATAACAATAGAATAATACAGATGTCATGTTGTATAACTATCGCCTTAAAGACACATATCTCACATTTATTTATTACAATATGCAATATGCCATACAGGAATATATTATTCTTACCCCGTTTTTTTATATCTTCATGTGTTGTTTATTTCTGTGTGTGTTTTATCTGTTTGGTTGTAGATACATAAGCTTCTGTGAAATGTTCAAATGTGCTATAAATAAGAATAATTTACGCAGTAATATTGAACGAGACCCATTTTGTACCTCAAACCCGTAGTTTAGCTTGCATACAGAAACAGCCCTAGGTTTATTGGCTGTGTTTAGGAATGGAAAGTTGCTACGGCACACGGTTCTTACCAAGACCCCAGCTGAGCTCCATAACACTGCACTAAATTAATGCATAAGCCCCATCGCATACGGCCGGCTCTATGTGCAGCCACAGCAGGGGTCTTGGCCTCGTTTTTTCTTTCCGCACTGGAATGCTGGAGCAGAATTCTGTAGTACATTGAGAAAATGGGTCTTCATAGCTTCAAACACTATACAGAGTGACTTATGGGTCACAGCTGCCTTGAGCTGGACCTTCACAGATATTTTTCTGCCATTCTTCCTGCTCCGAGCATGCCAACTATTGTCCAGGCTGCGACATAACACTCCGAGCTTGAATGAGGGGGGGGAACTCGCAAGAATAGGAGAGATGATGTCAGCTAGAGGGAATGCAGTGCTCTCCGGGTCGTCTGATTTGAATGTATTCAACAGGTACGGCAAGAGCCGAGTGTCACCGCTGAGACAGAATAAACTTCACAAGTGTTTAAAATATATAGAGAGAAAAGCTTAAGGTATACACCTTTACTTGAACCACAAGACAACAGAATGTATAAGTACCCTTAGCCACTTGCTTTACTGTACTAAACTGCCTTACATGTCATCATATACAGTGTCGCCTCACGCTGGTCTCTTCTTCTGCCATCATCAGTGTCAGTCAAACAGGGGGCTTTTTGAATATTTCTTGTAGTTGTGAATCAGCTGCGTGAACTCATCACTTTCGAGTTGCTTTGGGCAGGCAAGCACTGGTTATTTGCATGCTACACTACACTCGACTGATGTATGATGTACGCCCAGTCTGCGCTATCATCTTTCCCTGCATTCTACCTGTAATACTCCTACAATAAAGCTTTGTCTCAAACCTTAGAGAACTGACATGTGGATCCTTGAGAAATCCCACAATGCATTACCACACGCTCAAGTATTTGCCTTGTTAGAAGGAAGCTTTAAGAAGTTGTTTTGTTGGTTTTCATTGAGTATTGAAATGTCAGTAGACAATAATATTGTTCACAAAGAGTGTTTAGAATTGCACTCAGAAACAGACTTGAAAAAAACATTGATGCCCAACTCCATGATTCTTGTAAACAAATACAGATATTATATACGGAGAACATTTTTATCTTAAAGTCCAGATGAAATAAAAAATTACAATTTCAATTTTGTAGTGTTTAACAAAATAGCTTATCGGTGTGGGTCATTCCCTTTTTAAAATTCACAAACTTCAGTTCAAAACCTTTCAAAATCTGAATTTTCACTTCCGCCTCCTCTAGCAGCTATCCATCTCACATGACGTCAGTAAGACGGCTTGGGCGGAGCATCCGTTAACTCCTCCCCTTCAACGGTCTGTCTGCTGCTAGTTTCATTTCAAGATGCAACACCTCCCCTGTTTTTGATATTCCGTTTCACTCTGAAAGTAAAAATGTAAAATCAGATGTAAAAACGATGGCAACCTCCGGTTCAAGGGGACTTTAAAGTGGTTGTTATTTAATGTATTATTCATCTTTCTTCTGCTCCAAACCTGGATGACTTTCTTCCTTCTGTGGATCACAAGTAGAAATGTTAGACCGGATATTAGACTTTACTTTAGATCAGTGTTGCTATGCTGTGACAACATTTTTTTAACTTTTCCCTTTTTGTTTATAATGAAGATAATTAAATATGAAGATGTGTAAATGTAACACAAAACAGTTTTCTTTGTTCGGCAAACTATTCTAGTAATCTGAATGTTCCCTCAGGTATACCATCTGAATGCCAGTGCTTTTTTCCTTTGATTCCCTCAATGTAATAATTGTAAAAATTCACTGAATGTAGTGGGAGTCCCAGGCCTGAGACAGATGTTTCCCTCTTGTTTTGTTCTGACACACAATAGGAAGCGTCAGGAGGAAATTAGCCCTTGTTTCAACCCTAGTTTTCCCTCGTGACCTCTGGCACAACCTTGCACCTGTCCTCCATATGTTAGATTGTGCCAATGCAAATTGCATTAATATTAGGAAGATCACATTTGAGTTGCTTTTTAATGAGTCAGGATATTCATTTTAAAATGTGTGCTTGCACGTTACATCTCTTTTTAAAGGTGTCGTTTCAATTAAAATGACAGTCTCTCATTTTCTCTGTCCTCTCAGTCAGCACTTTGCAGCGGTGATTTGGTTAAGTACTGGCTTCACAACCTGTTTGCATTTCACTCATCAAATTATAGTTTTGTATCTGATCTCGTGCACATGTGTAATTTAAAGTGTTCTCGGCTCATCATGGAGCAGATGAGAGGTTTTTCCTGTTTTCGAACAGCGAGATGAATTTATCGACTCAAGTCCTACTTTTTCATGAGATCTTATAGTGGGATCTTTTAATATGGTGGAACACAGCATCAACAGGACCACAGGAGTTGCAGATGTTTTTATCTCATCTTCGTATTATGTGGAATGAAACAGTGTCAAGAATACGTGGTATAGGGGGTATTCACATTTTGTGAAAACAAAGATAAGGGACAATATATAAAAATGATAAAGAAAAATCTGCATAATAAAATTGTTTGAATAACAGACTGGCATTGAATTTTAATGCCTTTGTATGTGCACATGTGCAAGATGATCCTCGATCATAAAGAATGTGAAACATGTTGGTCAGTTTTAAAATATAGTTTTATATATAGTTCACATTGATTTGATCAACTTAAAGCATTATAAAGCAAGTGTAATTTTCCTTTTATATGGTGCAGCCCTAATGTTTCGTGTGGGCCGCTCCTTCAGTGAGTTTACGGGTGCATAACTGTGAAAAATGAAAGACGTGTTGATGCTGTGTGTGTGAAAGCTATCTTGCTCCTCTCGGGGGCTCCGCTCTCCACAGCGGCCGGCCCCCAGTAATTTGGCACAGAGATGAAAGCATGTCTCACAGTCTGTCCTCCGTGACGCAGTTTAACCTCAGCGCCGTCACCGACGTGTCTGTTAGTTGTACCGCTGGACCTGTGACAACAAGACTCCGAAAGACATTCATAGGTCCTGGAGCTGAAAAAACTTTCACACACAGCTTGCATAGCCACCGACTTTCATTGCTGATTTATTAGCACAGGATTGGCTCCCTCTTTGTATCTGACTTTAAAGGGAAACCAGGGTTGGTTTCTTAAGGATATAAAACATGGAATGTGTTTGGTTTGGAAATGCAGGCTTTCCAGAGGCCACAGATTTTTTGGCAGTTTCTACCGGCCGTGAACTCTATAGAATCACAGAGCGCTTTGAAAAGTATCGCGACCTGTTGCTAATTCAGAAATGCACTTGTATTTAAGTTTTCTGTTTCCGGGCGCCTGTGATAAAATTGGATTCTGCAGCTGTGCACTTTTTGGAAAATGCAACTTAATATGCCGTCTGAGCCTGTTAGCAAATTAAATCATCTTAAATTACTTTGGCATTTGCTCCAAAGCGCTCTGTATTATTGAGATTCTGTGAAACAACAGCAAAAGCCCTGCAGACTTCATACTTGAAGGAACGCAGTAGTTCCTTCTACTTTTCCACTTAGTCTTAAAGGCCAAGTTTTGTCATTGTGTTCTGTTGTTGTAAAGTTCACTTGATTCGTTTTATCTTTGAGATTTTGCATAGACTGGCTTTGAACACAGAAATTATTGGCGCTGACTCATCTTGTTGTTTCCAAATCCGTTGGTTTGGAAACTAATCCTGTGCTCAACCTTTGGCCCTTTCTTCTGACCACTAAGAGCAACTTACAACCTTACATCAGTGGACCTTTTAAGGGACATAACAGAGCTGTACAGCTCTCCACGGGTTGTACTCTGTGCCTAATCCTTCAAGACTTGCGGCACACATGATAAAAGAGGACCTTTCTCTGGTCCTCAATAGTCTATTGAGTGGATTAACTTCTACATTAGGAGTCTTGTATTGTTTCCAGAATTTGAACCTCTTTGAGACTTTTCAAAGTTAAGGAGATACTGTAACCTGTCCTGTAGCCATTTCAGGTTCTTTTAAGTTTGTGTGTGTGGATGTTTGTTTAAAGGCAGTGTTTGAGTTGGCTTCAAGTGGGACCACACGCTTCTCTGGGCCCATCTGCAACCATGATTTATTTACACACCATGCTGCTTAACCCAGAACAGGCAAGGGCATCCCAAACCTCAGTTGAAGAACAGTACGAACTTGATACATATCAAACCTGAAACTTAACGCTAATCCTATGCAGAGCCTGCTTGATTCTGACCAGACCGGCTCTGTTGACATTCTCAAGGCTCCCACTTGACTGGGGCTCCTAAACTAATACAAAAGACAGGTTGTGAATTGTTGTGTGTTGTGAGGACAACAACACATCAGAAGGATGCTGAATAGTACAACACACCGCCATGCATTTTATAGATGTAATATTTTAAATCTTAAAAAAGTTTTTGATGTTTTGCTACAGTTGCATGAGATTACATTCATACACTTGAGAAGACACAATAAACGGGCTTTATCCGTCTCAGATGGTCTGTTATCAAGATTTCATCAGAGTTCTTGAGAACAAGCTGACATGAGTCTCTGCATTCCAGCTCAAAGAGAGGTTTAAGAGTGTTAAGGTCTGTCATCTCTTCTGAATGATGTTCGCTGGGAACTCATCCAGTTGTTTACCTTTATCTTTGTCCACAGGTCCTGTTTGCACCGTAATGCTTCACTTATCTTACAGGTGGCACTGCTGGGGTTAGTGTAACTAATAACAGGGCTCTGTTTAACAGATCTGTTTCCTCTCCACAGTTTTCCATCCTTTTGAATCCTATTTTTGGGGGATGAATGAAGTGATTGAATTTTTAGACTAGACTTATTTATTAGTGGTGAAATGGATCGAGCTCTACGGTTCAGAACGCATATGACCCGCGGATAAACAGTACATTTATTCAGCCTAGAGTGAAAGATAGTTTTAGTGCACACACTCTCTTTATATATGCCCATTCCTGCATATATCTTAACTTATACTGTTTTGTAAAACATGTGTGACCCGCGGATGAACTCTACGTTTATTCATCATAGAGTAAAATATGCACTTTCGCTCTCTCTCCAGTCTCTAGACAACCAGAATATTAAAGTGTTATATTGTCCAATAACTTGTTTGTCTGTGTCTTTGGTTTGCAAGTTGCTCATGCATGTATTAGACACGTAAGATTTCAAAAATGAAAGTGTGGGAACAAAAGATGATCCAGGCTTTCAAACACGGACCACTTCACAATTTTGACACCCCGCCCACTCATGATTCAGTAACTCTTTTAAAGAGCCACGAAACACTAAACAACATTGATTTAGATGTAAACAAAGTTGATTGTGTTGCACATCGTAGAAGTTATTACAGTAGTGAAAACAAGTTAATTTCTTGCTTTTTTGCACTATTTTTGCATTCCGGGTTTAAAATCCTCGTCTGGCCAATGTCAAAGGATGTGACGTGGTCGGTATCTCATTATTATTCATGAGACTGTGTTTTCTTGACCAATGAGAACACAGTTCTCCCAATTATTCATGACAGTGCATTGTGATCGAAGCGCCTTGGCGGAAACTTCACAGTTTTTACCGGCTCTTCTCACAGCCTTCACGCTCATTTTAAGTGCATTTTTCAAAAACGACCGTGAGGTAGTGTGTTGCTGAAAGGGGAGGTTTCATGACACTTTAAGCAGACAATAGAAAGTCGGTCGAGATACTTCATGATCGCCACCTCATAACAACTGTCACATTTACAACCGATCTCTAGAGATCCAGTTGTGAGCTGTTTACTTGAAGTAGACGTTTCTATCATATTTATTTGCTGTACACTCCTTCATTTTTTTGTTAAATAATCTGTTAAATTAATCTGTAATCTTCGGGGTACTTTCACACCTTTATTTTTTATAAAGTTCTTTAATCCTTTATATAGGCACCCCCGTTTTTGAGCATTTTATTGATTGCAAAAACAAGTTATAGTTATTATTATAATATAATCCGAAAAACTGTCTGATCCGTGACTCAAAATACGTAAAATGATCCGAAACCGCAAATTTTGTGATCCGTTGCACCACTTTTTTTATATTTGCTATTGAGTTATACTTGAACATGTATATACCATGTGAGAGATGCGCCTCAACATTCACGCTCACGAGACCACCGCTCTTACAAACTTGAAAAATAAACAGTGAAATATTTTCATTCTCTATCTCCAGTACAAGCAAAGTGTTTCTTGAGTAGGCTTACTAGGAAATCTCATCACCTCACCCTCAACATCGAGATCTTGGAAGCATTTTACTGGGCTGGACTGAACGGACACAACTGCTCTTAGGAACAATGTTCTTGGGAAGGAAGTGTAATAAGGGGCCTATCCCAAGTCCTTGAAAGCCCGGCTGCTCTCGATGGGGGCTGTGTCAACAGACCCCCCACCTAATCTCGCCAAGGGTCACACTTGCTTTTGCACCCTCCACCCTTGCTCTAACAATCCCAGTGTCTGTGTGAACCCTCCACCCCCCTCGCCTCCGGTTTGGGATGGCACAAACCGGAAAAGTGGCTCACAAAAGGAGGCGCATTCCTCCACGCAGAAAACAACGTGTAAACAAAGAAGACCACCAAACGACGTGGTAGGTGAACTGCAGTGGGTCTGTTTTTGCCTGTTGGAGCATAAGCATGCTGCGCCATCCTGTCTCAAGTACTACATATAGGTGAAAAAATCCATGAGCTGTTTGAAAAACCAAACGGATGAACACAATATTGAAGAATTTGGTGTCATTATGAAACTTGAGAGCTGGTCTATTATAGTTCATGAGTTTGAAAGGGATGGTGGAGTCGATGCTCTGCTTGCTTTCTGAGCTTTATGTCTACTTAAGAGTATAGGAAGAGCCAGACGGGATTGTGTTGAAAGAATAAAGATGTGTCCTCTATAGGACTCTTGAGGAAAGGTCTGCTTCCTATGATGTCATGCTTCCTATGATCTAATTGACCAAGTATTGTTTTTTCGTTATTTTGTTTTTCAGATTAAGTCAAATGGTTTCGCAGCTATGACATTTTGGGGAAGGCTTACCTCTTGTTGGAATGTGGCTACAGGAACATAAGTGATGATCATGGGCCACATTTCAATGCCCATTTAGTCTGTACGCAACATCTATTCTTCCTCTGTGCAAATAATACATTTTCTAGTTTAGCATATGCGTGCAATACAGTTTTGCACGGGATTTGGACAGCCGCTTGTTCGTGTGAGCTGTTATGGTCGGGATGCTTGTTTGTTTGTGTGAGTGTGCTATAAATCAATGGTGCACCACTATTTTAGTTGTTTTTGCGTTTACAACTTGTTTTCCTGGTGCACTAAAATCATATTTAGAGCCCTCTGATTTCTGCGATTTGGAAACAGGGTAGGAATAGCGCATGCGCGAGCTGACTTTTTAAATATGTCAGCAACTTGTTTTACGTGAATGCGAATGAGCTGCACAGTTTAACGCAATAATACACACGTGTGACTCTCGTGCATTTGTCTGCATCTTACTGAATGAGGATTGAGGACATGAACTCAATCTTCAGAGCTGCTCTAAGAGTTTATTTCATTAACATTTCACCGTTTGATTAAAGCTTTCGTCAACCATGTACACTTTGCGATACCCTGTCAAAATAAAAGTCTGGTTGACTTGAACATCCAGATTAAAAATGTTTTATAGATGTATAGATCATCGGAGTATACTTACTCTTTTTTTACTGCACTAATATTTACTATAGTGTGGCTCAAAAACACTATTGTACTTCCAAAAGGAGGATTTTTTACAGCAGTTAACCATAGTAAATAAAATAATAGTATACTAAAGTATGTGGACAAATATATAATTATTGTATATTATTGTAGCTACAAAAGAATGGAAAACAAGGAATTTAGAAAAATTAAAACAGAAAAAAGGATTTAAAAAAAAATAAGTGATATAGCCATTAATAGCCACTTATTTACCCAACTGTAACATAATTGTCCTTCATCAGTTACCTTCCTATTTATGTAATAAACTACACATAAATATTTTTTATGTGTATATAGAGTTTTTCCTAATAAAGCATGTCTTATACTTGTGCAAAACTGTTTGGCCTGTGCTACAAAACCTCTTTAGCATCAGTTCTACGTGCACTACGAGCCCTATTTATACATCACATCCAAGTCTCAAATCAGCAGATTCAATAAAACATTTCCTTATGACTTTATATGATGTTTTATTGCCATCCCTAGAAAAAAAGACCTTGGCAAACCTGACATTGTGTAGCCACTGTTGACAGGCATCTGGTCATGTCATGTGACATATGTCACACGTTCAGCTGTACTTTCTCGGTAAGGTATCTTTTCACACCCAGCCTTTTTCTGGCATTGGAACTGTCGTTTTCCCAGCTCTCTGATAAGGTGCAAAAACCCAGAGCTGTAGCTGTCACCAGTCTCATTTACAGTCGATAAGAGGGGAAGGGAAACTCTTTCTCCTTTTCTGAACACAGAGTCTCCCAGCAATGCAACTGTTCCCTTGTCAGTCAAGAGGGCTGGAAAGGAAATGTGAGCTTCCTGGAATCTGCCACCTCTGATCTGAACCCACAGATTCTGCTATGATCTGTCAGCTCTCGAACATTTGAGACATAACTGCGGCAGATGTCAACAGTCCACCCCTTCCCCTTGGCTGTTCTCTTTCCAATAATCAAGAGTTCTGGGTTAGCCATTACTGAAGAGGAAGGTGGTCAGTCAGTAAGTCATTGTTTCAAGTGTCATGACGACTCAAGTTTGTGGTGGAGCAGGAAGAAGCCAATGTATAGAAATCAAACATTTACAAGACTTGAGCTCAAGAGCCAGAGCTGCACTTGTGGACTGTACAAAGTGTAGTTATGCATGGTATCTCCGGAATCTCCAAAAGATAACCAATATTACGTTTCAGAACAGACAGTGGTGGACAATAGTGATGTCAAAATGTAATCAATCTTGTGTTCAGCTTCCTGATCATTGAGGCCTTTTGGAAGTGTTGAAGTGATGTATTCAACACGGCAAAGTTAATAGCTCATTTGAGATGGAGTGTGACATCACTCTCATGACCCATGTCTTTTTCTTGGGTGTCTATGTTTACAACTTGGCTCCAATGCATTGTCAGTTGGTAGTAGAAGGCGTTGGCTGCTCTATTATAGATTAAGATATAATTGTGTTCTCTTGATATAAACAGTGATTACCTCTGCTAAGTATGTTATGTTGAACAACAGACTCGGTGTAGAAGAGTCACTCCACAGAAACTGGTTCAAAAATTCACATTCATTTTTGCAGTTTATGGGCTACATTTTTGGAGTAAAAGTGCGGAGCAAAATCGGTCAAATGCATTCTTGTGGCAGTGAAACCCTTCTACATTATACCAACCATTTTTAGCATGAAAAGAAAATAGTCCAAGCCCTTACCAGTGGGGAAACCAAAGGGGAGGAGCTTGCTCATAAACTGCAGTAAAATAGCATGAGGAAAGCAGATGAATGTTTAGATGGCCAGTTTTAAGATTGCTTCTTGTACCCAAATGGACCTCCATCTTTTAGAAATAAAGAGACCAAGGTCCGTCCCCTATATGATGCATCTGAAGATTATGCTTGGCAATCAAAAAAATAAGACCAGAATGATAACGTAAATGATGGTCATTCTTGAAGATCTGCATTCTTCTGCTGATGCAGACAGCCATGAATATCCCACAACACATCTCAGACAAAACATCTTGCACGCAACAACAAACGTGTCTGTTCAACCTAGTTTCACGGTCAGTCACAAATCAGTTATTTTAGAAATACTACAAAAAGCATTAGCAGTCATAATCATACGGGAATTTGGCCTGTATTTATAAATTCCTGATGATTCTTATTCTGAATGAAGGGACTCTATTTAAGTCTGCATTGCTCAATAGCTTCCCAGTAGATATGGAATGTTACTTGGATGCAATTAGATCCTGTCAATGAACTGCTATTGTGAATTGAAGCTGTTGTAGAGCTTTACTTCAAAGAGTTTTTGTGTTTTGGTCAGTCATGGCTCTGACAGCTCTATAATAAGAACGGCGAGTAGGTCGTTTCCGTGACTCTTTACCATAGGTGTATCCAGTGTCTATGTTCCAGTCCCTATTCTACCTCAATGCCCCAACTATCCTGACCTTTCTGAACCTGGAATACAAACACCGATTCACCTTTAGAGGTTCCTCTGACCCCTTTGTGGTCGGCTTTGATTGCTCTGTCATCAAAGGTGAAGGTTTCCTGATATATGATGAACCAAATGAAATCTGAAGATCTCAGTGTTTGGGCCTTTAGATTGAGTAATGACAAACATGAAATGGAAGGTCTGAGGGAACTTGGAAGTGTAGGGCATAAACCAATTTTCCCCACTTTTAATGATATTTGGGAACTTTTTGGAATTCTTAACGTGGGTTTCCAGCTAACAGGCAGCGTTCGTAGAACGTCTTGGAAGTTATACCAAGCTTTTTTCCAAAGTTTTTGGAATAATGTTAAAAGTTATAATATGTAATTTTCTAAACGTTGTGAAAGCATTATGAAAAAATCATTCTTACATTGTTACTGGGCAACTTAAAAATATTCAGAAATAATGTCTTCATATATGAAAGGGATACTTAACTAGCAAATCAAAATTCCCCCATGTTTTACTCACCCTCAAGGCATCCTGACTGAATATGGTTTTATTCTTGAAGAATAATCCAGTTGGAGTTATAACATAACGTAACACTTTATTTTCAACAGGTAGAATGGCAGTGAATGGGTGTTGACTTCTTTTCTTTTTAAGACTTCTTTTTGCCTTTTTTGCCTTTATTTATAGTACAGTTAGAATGAGAGGAAAGGAAATTAAGTGGATGAGAGGGGGGATGGGATCGGGAAAGGACCACGGGCCGGGACTCGAACTGGGGTCGCCTGGAGCGCATCAGCACCATATGTCGGAGCACTAACCACAATGTTATCGGCTCAGACGAGTGTTGACTTTTTGAAGCTCCAAAAAGTGCATCCATTGATCAAAGATCGGCTCGCCATGGCTCCATGGTTTTAACAAAGTTCTTCTGAAGCGAGTCGATGCGTTTGTTTAAGATAAATATCCATATTGACAGCGCTTTTAACTGTGATGTCTAGCAATCCTTCATCTCTCGAATGTGCGTGAAACAGAGGCTTGTTTTCCGGCAAATGGCGGTGATGAAAGCTCTCGCCAGAGTAGACGCTATCCTATCGGACCAAAATGAAAAATGCAGCCTCTGTCACCAGAACTTACGACACGCCTTCATCATATTCAGTTAGGATGCATTGAGGGTGATTAAAACATGATGGCCATAATGGTATATCCATCTAAATTGTACTTGCTAGCATAAAAGATTACTGTTGCAAATTGGGGTAAGGTACGGAGGCAGATCTCAGCTCTGTATTTTTATGTTACTTAAAAGTTACGGATTGCAGTTGTAATATAAATCTAGATTTTTATGTATTTGCTTTAAAATTGATTTTATGTGGTTTTATATTTTAAAGACCAGGATGCACCATTTCAAACAAACAGCCATTGTTTTTCCGATTTTTATAAACAGTTGATTTGTATATCAGTAAACAAAGAAAGAATAAATGATATTTAATTATTTGCATTTATTTGCACTAACAGTGCCTTTTAATGTGTATAAATGTGGAAAAGATTATTTCTATAAAACAATGGGACAATGGCTATAGCTCACAGGTCCTGAGACACTGTCCATGTGCTGCAGTAACAAAACTAACTTCCTCAAGGGCTCAAACATCAAAGATTGAGATTTCTATAGAGTGCTCTCTCATTGTCCAGCCTCCTGCTAGTCTAACGCCTCTTGAGCTGACCAAAGAGGTCAAACAGAGGTTGGAGGTTAACGAAGGGCTTTTTGTTGTTCCGAGGAAGACACTGTGTTATTTAGTCCTGTACGTCCTGATAAGCTATCAGGAATCTTTATTGTTCTTTGGACTGTCTGGATCCCATCCTCCCTTTGAGACTCATGGCAGGTTTAACCTGTAGTAAATATCGGCCATTGGCATCAGCTATTAAACAGGACATACTTTTCTTTCTAAGCACCTTATACTGATTGAACACTGTTCCTGAATCCTTGTATGCTGATCGATTTTTGTCTCTCTCTGTCTCTCTCTCTCTCTCTCTCTAAAGTATGCAAACAAACGAAAAGAAACATAATAAAAAGAAAAAAATGAAGTAAGGTAAAATAAAATGAAAATAAAATAAAATGAAGTAAGGTAAAATAAAATAAATAAAATAATAATAAAATGAAGTAAAATAAAATAAAATTGTACACAAAAAGAGTGTGATGTATGTAGGGCAACTTAAAGTGGTATATAATATATGTAAATTTATAGTTTAAACAAAGATTTACAAAAGCAAAAACATACATTTAAGTAGTAGAGTAATGTAATATAAAGTAATGTAATGTAATGGATATATATGAAACATAAATCTCTCTCTTTCTCTCTCTCTGTGTCATAGAGTTACTGGGCTCCACCAAGAGGCTGAACATTAACTATCAGGATCCAGATGGGTGAGTCATTGTTATGTGTCTCTGCATGTGTTTATTTTTGCTTTGAGTAAAATTGTTTGTGCCAACAAGACGAGGAATTTCCCCAGTTTAGGGTTACTTTCCGATCTACCCAAACATTTGGGGGAGTTGTTGCCTGCCATTATTGTCCCTTGGCTTGATCGCTGGGGGTTTCCAGGGAACAGATTTTCTATGTTAAGACTCTTTGGAACAAAATGCTTTCTGGAGAGTGCTATGCAATTGAATTGAATTGTTGTGGTTGAATTAAGGAATTTAAGGTCTATTAAGTATAAAATAACTGAAGCAGAATGTCATTTAATTCTCTTGATTTTGGGTTGAAATGTGAGCTGGACATGTTGGACTTCTGCTGTTCACAGTCTCCAGGTACATCAGAGCAACAACAGCATCACAGCCTCATCCCGTCACATATGTGAATCACTGTCTGATCATGTACATACATGTTAACTTCCTGTGTGATGAATTGATCGTTTGATATCTTTTGAAATCTTGCTCACGGTGGAGGCATGGCTTCGCAGGTTGTTGAATCATGTGTCTGTTTGAGTCAGCACACTCATGGCAACATTTGGAGCTCCTCCATTCAGACTGTCCTCTCCATAGACCTCTAACCTTCCCTTCAACCTGATTCTGACAGACAAACCGCTGACTCTGTAATTACATCCCTGCCTTCTGGAGTCTGGAAATCTTCAAATCCATTATCTATTTTCCTCTGTAATATTTTGATTGTGGTGGTTTTATATTTTAAGAAGTTCTCCAAAAATGCAAATTCATCTGTTACTCACCATCATGTTGTTATAAACCCATTTATTTCTTCTTCAGTCAATGTATTGCAGACTGAGGTTAACTAGTTTTCAAAAAGATGCAAAATCACAATTGACATCTCATAAAAATGCCCCATTGTAGTCATACGGCACTGTAGCCTCGTGTTAGGCACAGATCCAAACATGAGCTGTTATGAGTTGATCTTCAGCCTTTACGGAGTCCATTTAAACACAGTGACCCAAACAAAACCAGATTACTTTAATTAATAGTTAAAAACAAATCATTCCATTTCACTTTGACTAATTCTTTGATTTATTGCAAACATCCATGTGTAGTTTTGTTCATTAATCAGAGATCTGTATTGCTCACATGAGCAGGTAGATGTAAAAATGGGGGGAATGTCAAAGGTTTTGATAAATTAACAAGTTTCTTCCTAACCTTACCACATATATACTCGCTGCTTTGCATGTTTATTTTCCATTGGGCCTTTGCATGAAGGACTAAATAAAAGGAATAAAAGCCTTGTCACTTTAAAACTTTGCTGTAGTTATGCAGCAGGTTGGCCAGTAACTTACTGTAGATTTAACTTACAATTTTGTTTTAAACATAAACTTGCATAGTTCTTATATTGTCTTCATTAAACAAGGCTAAATATCTAAGGTCACTTTTCTTGTTATGTAAATGTATCTTAATTTAAGAGGTTTTAAAAATGTATAAATATTTAAAACAAGACAAAAATTATTAGGAATAATGTCATTTTGTTGCTGCGCTAATTCCTATCTTCCAAGTGTTTTAATTTAGGTTAAAAAAAGACTGGGCTTGTTTATTGTTTTATACTGTTGTAAGAAGTCTACTTATGATGTTCGTGTGGTTTTTACATTAAAAAACATCAAAATCAAGAGGTAATAGGCTATTTTCTACCCGGGTTTTGAGGCCAGATCTGCAAACCCTCGGTTTTATTGTGCTTGCTGCATTGAAGACACTTGGAAGTAAACGCCTACTGCTATGATTGGATAGCAGTTTGCGTAGCAACCTTCTGTGAATTTGGTTAGAGACGTAATGTTAGGTTAGCCATTTCACACAGGTTTACACAGATTTATACTAGTGGTGGGCATAGATTAATTTTTTTAATCTAGATTAATTCCAAGATTAATCTAGATTAATCTAGATTAAAATGGCTCATTAGAATTCTGCCAAAGGCATTCAGAATATGTGTGCTACCCAAATAATGACTAAAAGTAAGTCTTTGAGAACGGGTTTCTCAAGCCAGGTGGCGCATTAGACCAGGGGCTCATCTCCTGTTTCCAAAATGCATCACAAACTGCTTGAGAAAGCTGTTCTACTATGATTATTGGTGATGAAAATTAAATTATGTTCAATAAGATGAACTTGTGTTTAATTCCGCATTAGCTTAGGGATGATTTCCGTTTAGGTGGTACTTGAGACTGGAAGAGCTCCTACAGTACATTTACATTTAGTCATTTAGCAGACGCTTTTATCCAAAGCGACTTACAAAGAGTGAGGGAGCAACAAGCGATATGTCATACAGGAGCCATAATACATTAGATCTCAATACAAAGTTACAGGTTTCAACTAAAGCTAGACCACTACCTGTTGAGAGAAAGTGTTTTTTTTAAACCAATTCCGCATTGCACAAGGTGCAAACAACCTTAGTCTTGTCGATGTTTCTATTGGGAAGCTTCTTAAAAATTAATATTCCCTGAAGCAAACCCG
Source organism: Triplophysa dalaica (assembly GCF_015846415.1). NCBI lineage: Eukaryota > Metazoa > Chordata > Actinopteri > Cypriniformes > Nemacheilidae > Triplophysa > Triplophysa dalaica. Next base: position 22,181,784 of record NC_079548.1, on the reverse strand, counting down.
GCGGCTTCATAGCTGCATCCATGTTAGCACGTCACGTTTGATGCGGTAATTTCACAGTAACGTTATGTTGTGTTCAGACCAAACGCGAATGGTGTGTCAAGCGCGAGTGATTTATATGTTAATGCAAAGAGCCAATAGACCTACTTGCTGCGCGAATCGCGCGTATGAAGTCCTGGTTATGAGATGATGAGGCGGCTTCTGCTTCCGCGAATGACGCGAGTTGAAAAATCTCGTTCTCGCCCCGTACAGTGCAGTTAAGCTGGTATACATCCGCGCTAAAATATCAAGGTGAAAGTCATCATAGCTTGCGTAGTATAGACCCAGCTGCCAACCCAACTTTGAGAATAGATTAACGGCGACATTTTTTTTAACGCGCGATAATAGTCTCACTGCGTTAACGGCGTTAACGCCGTTAACGGCCCACCACTAATTTATACATTACCTCCCCATTTTACTCACATAAGATTGCTGCGGCATTCCTATCGGATCCAATATTGACGGGACAGCACTGCTTTTTAATTTTAGTCTCTCCGCGAATCCATCGTCGACCTCTGCCTTGTTCACAAAGGAATCTTTGCTAATTTTTTACCCACGTGAGCTAGAACCTCTTCAAAAATAAACTTCAACCACTCATTACTAATGTTGGAATCCGAAGGAAGGTTTTGCAGCGACTGTGTTCTTCTACAACCAGGCACTGACTCCACAATAATTAGCTATCTTTAACGGCATGTTTGTTTGTTGCTTGCTCGCTCTATCTGGTTCCACGCAGCTTTTGTTACTTCAGTACTGTCATGCGCGAACCAGTGGGCGGGGCTAGAGAAGTATTCCTTAATTTTTTTGTGTGGAGGTGGTGTTCAACCTATCAATGACGTCATAGATAAGTGCATTCCGGGATCTGGCGTTCGCTGGGCCTGGTATCAATAACAGTTGTAATTTCAGGAACAAGGGCGTTTTCAGTTCTGATACTTACAGGATGTTTGCTTGAATACGATTCCCTCTTATATAACCAAAGCACGGGTTAAAATATATGTCTTAATTTATCGCTTCTGTAACTCAAATTGAAAAATACTACTAATAGGAAAGTAATTCAATCTATAGCAAGTTACTGGCAAATCTGCTGCAAAACTACAGCAAAGTTTAACAGTGAACTTTCACTGAAACTCAATAGAAAAGAGTGAAATACTAGTTAACCAGTCAAATATTTTGTGTTGCAGAGAGAAGGAACCCATCAGGATGTCAGAATTTTTTTTTTAAGTGAACTGTTCCTTTAATTTTTTTTTTCATAATTTCCTGTCCGTTCACTTGCTGTTTTTTTCCAAATGGCTTAAAACAATGTGGCCCTCATCTACTTTATCTTTGCTGAAAATATTGTGTTTTCCTAAGATAGTAAACTATATCTTGTTAACTTAAAAGTCTTTGTTGTAGAAAGTCTGTATCCTCTCAACGAGACATGTTACCTGTGTCTCAGGCTAATGTGATAAAAGTATTGCTGCCCTCACAGTCCATTAAAACATGTTATGTCAACAGTATGCTTGAGATAAGCATGGACGGGCCTCTCACAGGGCTGTAAAACGCTACATTGACCTCATATATTATAGCTGAGTCTTCTGCGACATTTAAGTGCTTGTTTTTGAGTCGCCTCCCACCTCTCTGTCTTGTAAAAGGGAAGGGGGACGGGCCGGTCCAGGGGTCAGAGATGGGCATTCGTGGATAAGCACCATAACAAATTAGATAGGAGTGTTCACAAAGGACCAAATAGCCATTATTGGGGCCGGTTGGGAAAGCCAAGGGGAAAACTAGGATGGATGGATGGAGATTTATGGGGGCGTTGATTTGAGGTCTTGTGTGTTCCTGGTGTAAATAAACCTCTGGAAATATTCAGGACTGTCTTGAGTTAGACCCCCTGATGGTTTTAAATGAAGTTCTCGGGGGCAAACACTCTTCCAAACAACACGCATCGGTCACGTTGTTTTAATTTGTTTTCTTAAGTTGTCATGGTATCTAACGGGTTCGGTTACATAACATCCTTTAGCCAGTGGAAATTTCTCCGACTGAAGAGGAAAACAGGATAAGGAAAGAGATGTAGGCAGACTCTATCAGAGCGTCTGTAATATAATCATGCAGAGACCTGTGTCATGTGTTAAAGTACATTAGACTCACCTGTGTGTGGGCCGAGGCTTGAGGGTGTCTGGATGATTCTTGCGCAATCTGTTAAGACTGTGTCTCGGATATATTTTACTCAAAGTTAAAGGACTTGAGAAATATTTTTAACGTATTATTATATTTGATATTATAATATATTTTTATATTCTATAATATATTTCAAATAAAATATAATGAAAAGAAAAGCATTTGAATTAATAATATGTATTTTTGAAATGTTTTCCCCTAAAGGTGCACTAAGCGATTTCTTGAATAAGCATCCCAAACAAACACAACAACCCTACACAACAACTCAAAAGAGACACACCCCTGCCTTCATTGCTCCGCCTTCAAAATGACCTACACTCTCCTCCCCCCATGAGTGTACACGCCCCTTATTGCGGATTGACTATGTTAGGCCAATGAACGTTATTGGTCGAGTAGGCTCAAGCTCGGAAAATTAAATGGCGACCGAAACTCCCGTTGGAGCATATTTTGGGATAAATGTAAGTTTAGTTCTTTTAACTTCTGATTGCATTTCTAGCGAGAAATTAGTATTATAGTTTTTAAATATGTTATTTGTTATTGCAAAGACGCTCTCTGTTTATAATAAAATAGACTTCCGTTACGCTGCCTATGTTTCTCTGGGCTGCAATTTTTTGCAACAATGCTGCCAGCTTTTTTTTTACTAAAAATGCGCATTTGATAACTTTTAAAAAAGAGATCAAGTGTCAACACGGCCTGGGAAGTTTTTCAGATCGGTCTGATCCACATTTTTTAACAAACTCATAACAGACATCTAGCAATTATTCACGAAATGTGTTCTGTTGATTTCAGTTTTCGACAGCATTTCTTGCTCTTCCACCTTTAAAGAAAATGAATTGTATATTTACAGTTAATTTCTGAAAGAATAAAAACTCGTCTATCATATCAAGACAGAGGTGATTAATCCATGGCACATTCATGAATCTGTATATATATATATTATTAATATAACTAACATTAAATGTTTTAATAGTAATGTTGTCATTGTCTCTGAGGTGACTGATTTAAATCCCTTGAAAAAATCTGACTGAAGATATTCTAAAAAGGACTTCGGTGTTTTGCTCTGTTCCCCAAATCTGTCAAATATATGTTTAAAATATAAATGGGCCTGTTTTTATTTTGGGTTTGTAGTTTTCATAATCATACAAATCCAGTGTTGCTGAACTGTTACAGGCCTATGTTCCTCCGTTTAATCCTAATGATAACCTCAGTTTGAATCACCTTGGACTTTTGATCGTGAACGTGCTTGATACTTTTGCATGCCCGGGTCTGTAAGAAAAAGAGGAGAATGAGGTTGAGGGGGATCAGCTCAACAAATAATAGCAGTGTAACGGAGAAGGTTTCGCCTGCATGTGAGACAAATTTGTATTTGCGCCACATTTGACTTTCTGGGGAACTGTTGGGATGTGTATGGGGGGTGTTTCCATAGCAAACCTCCTGGAATGTGTGTCAATGAATGCCCTGGCCGGTGTGAGAGGGACTCTTTGGAGCCCTGTCCTTTGTCCACCCGGGGCCGTGATGCCAGGACACATCAAATCCATCCTGACATCCAGAGAAATTAAGCTGAATGCGGACAGGGCTTGTAACACAAGGTCCTCGCTGTGCTGTGGGAACTTTTTACGAATTGTGCGTTTATGGGGAAATCAACGAGTGCTCAATATGGCGGGTACCGTCACACGACTGTCTGACCTGTTGTTGATATTTCCCGGGGTGTCAAACTGTGTTTTTGTTGGTCATGAAAGAAAAACGCAGACTACTTGTGTTGCTTCTGAATAGTATTATTCCAGTACATTCAACAAATCACAGTCTATGTTTAAAACATTTATATTAAGTATAAAAATTAGTATTAAGTAATTTACCCCATTCACTTTTAATTGCAACTAAATAATTGTTCCGAAGAACAGCTTTAGGGAATGCCTGCATAAACATATTCACTTAAGTGGTTCATTTTATAGTAAAAAAAACAGCATTTCAGATGTAGATCACCCAAAATGAGGCTTTATTATGTTACTATTATGTTGCTGCTTTCCTGTAGCTCAGTGGTAAGAGCATTGTGTTAACAACGCAAGGTTGTGGGTCCACATACCTAAGTATAAATGTACAGGTTAATAAAATGTAAGTCGCTTTCGATAAAAGCGTCTGGCAAATGCATAAATGTAAATGTACTATATACACACCAACTAGTTGTTCCAACCTAATATTTATAGTTTGTATCTGAAACTCAGATCTCTGTTCATACAACAAAATGTGGAAGTATATTTCATGAATCAAAGGTCTGAATCTGTGGGCACATATTTCACGTGGGCCAGCTCAATACACGCCCAGTGCCTGAACCGTGTTTACAACGCCTCCGGGCAGCTATTTACGTCCAGTGTTCTGTAAGTTACTCTGGAAAGTAATGAATTACTAGATACTAATATTCATATTCAATAGTGTAATTAGATTACTGTACAAATGACTCTCTCCAAATAGTATTTAATTACTTATTACTAATTAATTTCTGTATCCTACATCAACCTTGATTAGAATTGATTCAAGGATAGACATAAAATGGCTCTTTTAATTTATTCAAATAATTACTGAACAACTTCACAAATTATTCTTATTAACTGACCAAAGTATACAAATGTCAGAAGGATATATTAAAGCATTCACTGTAATTCGTTAGAAAAGTAAAGTAAGGGATTACTCTTATTTTTTCTGTACAGTTAATATTTACGTCATAACAAGTCCTTAGTCCTATCTACTTGAATGGGGGAAGGCAGACATTTAAACAGCGTATTTCCTATCGGTAATTCCTTTTGACCTGAATCATAACTTTGTTTTGCAAAGCTTAAATTTCTGTGAACATCACCTTTTTTTCGAGGTCACCTCCTCTACTGCGCCGAGCACAGGCTGGCAAGCGCCCCACGAAAGCCCCGCCTGAAAGGTGGGACTTCCTTCGCTATAGCGGCCATATTGAGCGTTGCAGTCCCTGCCATTCGTTGTAACGGCAGTGACGCATCTTGTTAATATTAATATCTTTGCTGAACCCCAACGTCTTCGGCTCTGTTCCTCTGCACAAACACAAATGTCTCAGTTCTCGGGAATATGTCGTCCTCAGATTCTTCGGAGGTTATGCCTATTGTGGCACGGTGCCTCCGGCAGACTTTATGTCATGCCTTAACCTGCCCTCTTGTTGTAATGCCATGGAATGTTCTCTGCTGTGGTTGTGTACAGCTGTATTGCTTGTAATAAATTCCAAATTAATACAATGTTTCATTTATCACTGAATGACCAAGCTCGGTGGAATTCACATGACTTCCACACAAAGTCTCATTGAAGGAATATGTGCAGGGACAGTCAGTGGCTTGCACTGATTTGGAAAATGTCTGTCTGTCCACAGACTTTCCTCCTGTGGATTTGCATGTCATCTTTAGCTTTGTTTAGGAAGCTGTAATGACCAAATTTATTTGTAATGGCTTGCCAGCGAACAGAAAGTAAACCCAGAATGCTTTGCATTTGCAAAGCACGTTCTGGATTTTGAGCGTTTCTGTTCAGCATGATAAATTGTGCGTCCGGTGTGATTCAACACGACATGAGAGTTTGACACCAGTTTGGGATGTTGACTTCAGCTCTTCAAAAGAGCCGGCAGCAAAGGGTTTGTCCTCAGTCCCTGTGTGCTCATGGAAATATTCAACCTTAATCTTTATATATATATCCAGTCTGATCTATTTCAGATTTACTTCAAAATGTTTTCTCTTCTTATAGATACAATAGCTTTGAAGTCATCGATTCAGGAAATGAACTTGCTTTTTAAACTAGACAGCATAAGAGTTTTTGTAATATTTATTTGTTTATTGTGCTGTAGGAAGGGTCTTCTGAGATAGTTCTGCTTTTCTTTAAGGCGAGTACACATTGTAGGCCATTTCAATAACTATTTTGAACCATGCTTCTTTTTTGGTTCTTTACCCAAATTCAAAAATAACATCATCTAATGTCTTTCGTGAATAAATAAATAAATTGAAAACATTATAATTAAATTAAAAAAAAAGTAGGCCTTCAAACGATCAATCGCGATTAATCACAACCAAAATAGGTGTTTGTGTTTACATAATATATGTCTGTGTACTGTGCATATTAATTTTGTATTTATAAACACATACACGTTTTTATATTTAGGAAAAATTTTGATGTATTTATTTATATCTACAAAATACTTGAAATTATATATAAACGTTTATTTTTTCTCAAATATTTTCATGTATGTGTTTATAAATACAAAACTAGAATGCAATGCACAATACATAGACATTTATTATGGAAACACAATTTTTTATTCTGCATGCCCTAGTGAAAAGATTTTTGCGTGTACCCTCTAAATATTGTGTTAGCTTGGCAACATGCTAATCGACAAAAGGTAACTCTTCGTAGAATCAATACTGTCGTAATTTTTTTTCCTTTGTTCTTGCTCTTCTGTCTGCTTAAAGGTACAGTTCACTCAAAAATTAAAATTCTGTCGCCATTTACTCACCCTCATGTCATCCCAAACCTTTATGACTTTTAAAGAAGATATTTTGAAGAATGTCAATTATAAAATTTACTTCCTTTGTATGAAATCAAAACCACGGAGACATTTCTCAAAATGTCTTCTTTTGTGTTTCACAGAAGAAAGAGTCACACACAGGTTTTACACAGTACAAAGGTGTATAAATAAAGACCGAATTCCCAGACAGAAATTTCCCTTTAAAAGAAATAGCCATTGCTTTAGAAATGCCTATAGAGCTATGAACAGATATTAACAGAGCTAAAATTCAGTAATATTTTACACACCCTCTCTGTCTTTGCTCATTCTTCATGGGACCACTTGTGTTTCGTGTGATATATTTGCAGTCGAGACCTTCAAAAAGAGAAGAAGCTGCAAGCTGATTTACATGGCTTGAGGAAAACAGCCCTTGCTTTGATTTCGGCATGTCCTAACAAAAGATAGCCAACCCAGACAAGAGGGATTTCCATTTCTCTTTACGCTTGTGAGCATTTGAGGTCGTCTGTGCCCGGAGGACACTGGTTGTATTGCCTGAGCTTGTTCTTGATTCTTCTTCAATATATCTCGCCACTCTCTCTGTTCCTTGTAAAAGTTAAATTCTCAAAATATTCGACTACACTTGTACCACATCTTTAGCAATAGGGTGAACTTTACAAGCCATTGGTTGTTGGCAATCTCAGATGTGCTGGAGTTTTTTAGTTTTCCATTCTCTTTATGACCCCGATGGGAGTTGATAAAAGAGCAATAATATGCTCTGGTGTTAAAATAAACAGATACAGACGTCTGTTAAGTGCTTCTTTTTATTTCGCCTCAGGATGCATCACAACAGTTGTTTGTGTTTATTTTTCCATCACTTGAACTATGTTCTCTTTGTTTTGTCCTCAGCTTTTCAGCGCTGCATCATGCCGCTCTCACAGGCACCATGGAGTTGCTCTCGCTGCTGTTGGAGGCTCAAGCCGTCGTAGACATCAAGGACAGTAATGGTCAGTTATCTCCTCATTGCCATTCATTAAAACTGTAGAGTAACTCACAATGACATGCGTTTCAAACAGATCTTGGTCCATTGGTTGTTGTTGTGTTTGACAGGTATGCGGCCACTGCATTACGCAGCTTGGCAGGGCAAAGCCGACTCGGTGCTGATGCTGCTGCGATCGGGGGCGGCCGTCAACGGGGCATCTCACGATGGCCAGATTCCATTGCACCTGGCTGCTCAATATGGACACTATGAGGTGGTGCGTATCCAACAGATCCGTGCTGTGAACTAGAGCTGCAGCGAATTGTCGACATTATCGATAAAAAATTGTCAACAAATAATTTTGTTGTCGAGTAGTCGTTTTATTTCACATGATGTATTTAAAGGAACCGCAATAACGTGGTTTGACCTGTGGGGAGCTGTAGCGCCACCACCCTTCAAGAGGCAACGCAATAGAAGAGCATGCCGTTTGTCAATGCAAGCTGAACTAGCAGAGCAGTCTGTGACGATTGCTGCATCTTATGCCATATAAACGCTACATTTGTACCTGCATAAGAGGATTAAACGTCCCGGCTGAATAAAGCATAGAACCCTGCACAAAATTTCATGGATTATGGTAATAGAATGGTCTAATGTTTATTGGTACATAATGAATTATATTGGTGGGAATAATGCCCATAAACACACTACAAAAAGGAGTTTTGTAAAGGTTTTAATGAAAGAAGTTTATTGATTATAATAGTATTTCAACGGAAACCATTCGAATTTCTTTGATGGGTTCCATTGGATTTCTATTGTTTCTTTCCAGCTGGGGTAGCCTGTTTTTATCTTAAATAAATCATGTAATTGGTCAGTCATTAGAATCATTAGTTATTATTAGAACATCATTATTTTAAAATCTACAGTACATGGGATTGTATTCAAATAAGTTGTATAATTTTAACGTTTAATGGTATGGTGTTGTACTGACTTCGTTCCCTGTATAGTTTTTGTGACAATATGACACTGCCCTGCCTTATTTAAAACACAGGAGCAGTAGTTTGACTATTGATGGAAGACTGAAACCTGAAAAACATTTCTCCATTCAGCTGTGTCGAAGCTGTCTCGAAGTTCACTCATCTATTTTCAGAAGCTGAAATAATGTCCTTGTTTTATTTATTGGTTAAAATAGGTCAAATTCAATATTTTTATGAATTGCAAAAACTGAATAATCGATCAAAACCTACAGATCTCTGAAAATAATTGATAATTAGTAAAATAGTTGCGCTAATATTTGTTAGATTAATCGATTTTCAAAATAATCGTTTCTTGCAGCCCTACTGTGAACAAAGATGCTTATAAACACAGCAGAGTAAGATCTAATGCTAGTGCAAATATACCATTAATTGTCCATGCCTGAGGACATTTTGCCATTTTGCACGTTTAGTCCAGAAACATATTAAAGAGGAGTAATTTTTATATACAGTATACAACATTGTTCAAAGCAGGTTTCGTATAAGAGAAGAATCGAGCTTCAGATGGAAACGCTAAATTTCAAATTTAAAACCCTTAATTTGCAAAAGACGTTTTTACCCTTGCTTTAGGCGTTTTTTCATTTTTGTAAAAAAGGGTTAATGTAAATAATGGGAGATGGAAACAAATTTGCTGAATAATTTCCTCCAAAAAGTCACGTAACTGCACTTTGAGATGGCTTAATCTGACTAACCAGAGTACTGATCTTGTTACACAGGTTTGAAAATGATGTTTATGGTCATTCTTAAATGCCTGAGCAAAGTCATCAAGTATTTCTGAAATTGCCTCTTAGGACTCTTACGACTGTGTTTCCCAAACACCAGCCATTAACAAAAGCACCACATTTATTGTGTTTTGTTATCGTCAGCTTGCGCAAGTATTATTATATATGAAAATGATTATATTCAGTGCATTCTTTTACTTTTCTAACTGATATTTACTTGCAGTTTATTGGGAAGTGACAGTTGAGTAGTTGTATGGAATCGGTGCTTTTTTGCGAATGTTTTATGTGATATTGCAATTTTGCACAAATTATATATTCGAAACTTTGGAAGGAAACCCGGATATTGTCTTGCTCCTCTGGTCTGTGCTGGTCCACAAATTCCACAAATCTGACCGGTTCACTGGAAAAAAAATCCTGTATGCTGGGAAACATGTCAGTGGATTTAGCACCTGTGAAATCTGACATCGTCCAGCTGAAATCTCAATAATTTGGATATCGTCATTAGATCATCACACAGAAACTATTGTTGAGGGATCAGGAATACTCTAAATGTTTCTCTCTCTCTCTGTCTATCAGTCGGAGATGTTGTTACAGCACCAGTCGAACCCGTGTGTGCTGAATAAAGCGAAGAAGACTCCTCTGGATCTGGCCTGCGAGTTTGGCCGAGTTAAGGTTGGTGATTTAGTTTCTACAGGGATCATGGGAGTACATTACTCCCAGTGTGTCTACATTTGTTCTCCATGATGCCATTTGTTACATCACGGACACCATGGTTACATATAAAAACATGTTTGTTATCACAGACATTGATAGTGTTAATAACATGAATAAAATCTACGACCAGGTAACATTACAACCCAAAATCTAAAGAATTTTTTTATGATATTGTATTATACACTGCCTGTCCAAAAAAAGTCACCACCAGGCATTGCTATGATCTGGGGTTGCTGCAGTTGGTCAGGTCTAGGTGCAGCAACGTTTTGTGCCCAATGAATGAGGTCCGCTGACTACCTGAATATACTGAATGACAAGGTTATTCCATCAATGAATTTTTACTTCCCTGATGGCACGGGCATATTCAAAGATGACAATGCCACGATCGATCGACTTAAATTGTGAAAGAGGGGATTAGGGAGCATGAGACATCATTTTCACACATTGATTGGCCACCACAGAGTACAGACCTTTACCCCTTTGAGAATTTTTGGGACGTGCTGGAGAAGACTTTGCGCAGCACTCAGACTCTCCCATCATCAATACAAGATCTTGGTGAAGAAATGAATCCAACTCTGGTCGGGAATAAATGTCGTGACATTACAGAAACTTATTGAAACAAGGCCGCGGCGAATGCGTGCCTTTATCAAAGGTAAAATCCAACGAAATATTAAAGCGTGTGACTTTTTTTGGATGTGCAGTGTATCATATATAATGTATTTCATTTCATTTAAAGAGATAATTTTAATTCTGTCATCATTTACTCACCTTCGAGTTCTTCAAATCTGTATAAAATTCTTTGTTCTGATGAACACAGAGAAATATATTTGGAAGAATGGTTGTAACCAAACAGATTTTGCCCCCCATTGACTCCCATAGTAGAAAAAATTACTTTATCTTTTTTTTGTTCTTTTGAACACAAAAGACATTTTGAAGAATGTAGGACAGCAAACAGTTCTGGGCCACTTTTGTCTACCATTGTATTCTTTCCTACTATGGTAGTCAACCTGTTTGGTTATGAGCATTCTTCCAAATATCTTTCTCTGTGTTCATCAGAGCAAAGAAATGTATACAGAACTCGAAGGTGAGTTTTTGTGTTAAGTATCTCTTTAAAAAAGAAAGTATGTAAGGACTATTAAAGATTTTGACACAATTTTTATTACAATCCTCAAGATACACTTTAAACTTTGAAAGTTGAAAAATCTCTTCCTCGTGCTACTGTAGAGATCAGGGACTTCATTTATAAAATGTGCGTAAGCACAGATTTGATTCTACAATCCATGGCAGCGTTCATATTTACAAAAACGGTCTTTGACGTGGAACATTGTATAGCGCAATTTCAGGGACTAAGCAGATGTACGCACTTTTGCTTGTCCGAGTATATATAATATAAGAAATATAAGTCATTCTTGCTGCTCGTAAAGGATTTGAAGCTTGACAGGTGCTCCCTAATATACAGTATCTCACAGAAGTGGGTACACCCCTCACATTTGAGTAAATATTTTATATCTTTTCATGTGACAACACTGAAGAAATTACAAATAAAAGTGTGTCTTGCCTACAGTCGTACGTTTGTTCTATGAATCACACAAACTGATTTTGTGAAATGATCGTAAAATCAAATTTACGACGGTTTCTACACAACATTTTATAAATGAGGCCCCAGACGTCCATGTTTGATGTCAACCTTTAATTGACTCTTTTGGGTGCAGTGTGTTTACAATGTACAATAGCAGAGACATCTGAGCTTTATCATTCAAACTGTAATGTTTGAGCTAGTTGTTCTGTACAGCCTTTGAGATTGAATGAGTTTCTATTGAGGGTCAATCTGATGCATAATGTCTCTTAAAATAAAACACAACTACACTCACATGAGCTGCCCTTACAAATTTGTGAGACTGACCCATACACACCAGAGATGATACTGATGAAATGTGTTTTTCCTTTTATTCTCACGTTATCACTGTACTTATTTCTGAATGTGTCATTCCTGTCTCCTGTGAACGAGCTCAGATTGCAGTATCTGTTTTTTGGGGGTGTTCTCGCACACACATGCCCACTGGTGTGTATTTTTAGAGGCTTTTGGAGGTGTTATTTTAATGCCAGTGTGTGTTTGTGTGTGTGTTATTTAATCAGCTGCTGTATTGAGGCATCAGGGTGCGGCTGTAACAACTGCATAACGTCTCACACTCACCCTACAAGTCTACTGGCACTCGGTACAGCCCCAAAATCCCAGAAATTTGTCGCTTTTAAGGGTGTGTCTGCAAAATGAACAGAACATGTGTTTGCTTTCAAGAACACGTTTGAAAACGATGAATGTGTGCAACAACATTTGCAACGGATGTAGAGATAGTTTCCAAACATTTTGTGCCTTAACAGTAAATCAAGTAAAGAAAAAATATTTTTCTAAGCACATGAAGGACGGTTTACACAGAGAACTGACCTCACTGTTCATCAAGTCTGTCTGGAATTACACAAACAGACAAAAAACTGAGACAGCCTAAATCCATGATAATTGTGGCATCATCTTTGAGAAGATGAGTCAGCGACTGGAGGGGTTATCAATGTCTGGAAATCTTAAAGAACACACTTAAGCAAAAAATATTTAATTAAACATCTTAAAGGCCCTTTAAAGGGAAACTTCACCCAAAAAGGAAAATTCTGTTCCAAATTTGTATTAATGTCTTTGTTCTGATGCACACAGAACAGATATTTGGAAGAATGCTTATAACAGACAGATTTTGCCCCCCATTGACTCCCATAGTAGGAAACAATGCTACCCAATGGTAGTCAAAAGTGCCCCAGAACGGTTTGCTGTACAGATCAAAATAGTAAATGTTCCTACAGTGGGAGTCAATGGGGTCCAAGAACTATCTGGTTATAAGCATTCTTACATATATCTTTCTCTGTGTTCATCAGAACAAAGACATTTATACAGATTTGGAACAACTGGAAGGTGAGTAAATCATGATAGAATGTTCATTTTTTGGTGAAGTATCCCTTTAAAACCATTTTCCTGATTAAGAAAGAGTGATCATTTGTATGAATTGGAAATGTTTTCAACCTCTTCACATTCTTTAAACTTGCTCCACTCAGCTGTCAATCCCACAATCCTGTGCAGAATGAGAAAAGATCCGGCTCTAGTCACACTGCGTCGCAGTACACACACACGCTTCTTCTGTTTGATTCCCTATGGTCATCTCTGTATCTCTCTCTCTCTCAGTTTGAAAATGTGTGGAGTTTGTGGCCCAGATGTTTTGGGGTGTTAGTGGTCTTTGGAGCACATTTACAAGATCTCATCCACACCTGTATGGCCCCCGAGAGGATAAAAGTCAACTTTCCAGTTGACCTGTGTGTGTGCGTGTTCCCCATTTCACCATATTTTGTGCTTCCTGACTTTTTCATTTGTCTTCTCTCACATATTCTTTCTCTCTTTATGTAGAATCATGTTTTCCAGGGGCCACAGATATGAGTTTGACTCTTGTGTGAATGTACATCAGTATGAACAGACATGTTCAATAAAAGAAACAATGTCACACATTTACATTGTAGACTAAAGTAAAGATGAGATAAAATGGCTTCTGTGTCCTGTAGGTGGCGCAGCTGTTGTTGAACAGTAATATGGTCGCATCCCTTCTGGAGGGGGATCACAAAGACGCGTCAGACTCGAACTGTAACACTCCTCTACACCTCGCTGCACGCAACGGACACAAAGACATCATCCGGTGAGCTCTTGTGTGTGTGTAGGTCATCTGTAACCATCAATCTCAGCTGTGTCATCTCTCTAAACTGCATGTGACTCTGTGGAGGTCAGCTTGACTATCTGCTGTGCTTTTAATGCATCACGCTGTTGATTCTTAGGCGGGTGAAGGTTAATACAGCCGTTAATATAGAGATGTGCTAAAAACACTGGTTATGACACATTACATTAATTATTTTGCAGACACTTTTTATTGCTATACTTTTATCAGCATGTGTGTTCCCTGGGATGACGTGCGGCATCACTGACATCAAAACTGCATCTTTATTCCTCATATATTAATAATACATGTTTTGTTGCATGCTGTATATGAGATTTGGGTCGTTCAGTGAATATTGAAGACTTTACCAAACAAATGTCTGACCTTCAAATCATCTTTGACCCAAATATTGTTGACTAAGTGTCTTGAGATAAAACACACCCACCATTGCAAGACACAGAAACCCATGTCCTCAGCTCACGGTCAGACTGCACCAGACAGCCAGTGTCACTGAGTCGCCTATTATTATGTAGCAAATTATTATGAAGCCGCAATAATTGTGTAGTGGAAATCTAATATTTGATATAAATCATTATTGATAACTGCATTAAAGGAATGAGAGTATATTTAAAAGAACCTCATCATTCAGAATAGTAGTAGTTAAATTATATCCTCCACATGTATGTTTGTTTTTAAGGCTGTCACATTACAGCAGATTCCCTTCTCACGCCTGGCATCCCCTGTACAGCACTGAAATTTCACCCCACTTTCCCACAGATGGCCGTCTCTTTTTCTTCCTGATGTGTGTGTGTGAATTCCACACGTCCGTGTGTTGGGCCCTTCAGCGTGTCCAAATGATACAGTGTGCTTAAGGAGGATGTCATCTCCTGTCGGCTACTGGAAACATTCTCTTCATTCTATTTTCCTCTCTGTCTGTCAGGCTTCTTCTGAAAGCAGGTATTGACATCAACAGAAGCACTAAAGCTGGCACAGCGCTCCATGAGGCTGCCCTCTATGGGAAGACGGAGGTAGTGCGGCTTCTCCTTGATGTAAGTTCACCTACTTTTGAAACATCTATACGTTTGTTATTAAAAGCGTACAATTGAAATAGGAAATCATTGCCAGACTGTGTGATCAGTAGATGCATTGAAGAGTTTGATGTGAGTTGTGTGTGTTCTGACACTGGCAGGCTGGGATAGATGTGACCGTCCGTAACACTTACAATCAAACAGCTCTGGATATTGTCAACCAGTTTACCGCATGCCACGCCAGCAAAGATATCAAACAGCTCTTACGAGGTGAGACGTGACCTGACGTGTGTTTAACACAGACTGTGTTTAACCTTCATACACTGTGTGTGGATACAGTGCTAAGTTTTCTCTTTGATATGTGAAGGTTTACAGAGAGCTGTCATTTAGCGGCATGTTTAAACTCGGGATTATGTTCAGTATCTGCTCCTTTACTCTTGGATCAAAGAAACCTAATGCAACATCTTTGTTATGTGTGTGTAGAGGCTACAGGAGTTCTTCAGGTCCGAGCTCTGAAAGACTTCTGGAACCTTCACGACCCTACGGCCCTGACCATACGAGCTGGAGACGTCATCACGGTAAATCCATCAACCTTCTTTTATTAAAACTCTTTCATGCAAATTCACAATAAATACTCCATACCAAACTCATGTTTCTTTTGATACCGAATTTACTTTCTACCTGTGTTTATCTTTGTGTTTAGGTGGATCTTTGTGTTTATTGCTTTGTTACGTACACTGTGCTAAAGATAAACCCGCATGTTTATTTGTGAACTGAGACTGATCCGTCTTTCACGGAGCATTGTTGCACAGGAAGTGGTGGGCAGGAAATAAGTACAGTGTAGGACTCATTTACTGAAGGAAAACAAGGGGTCTGGTATGAGCCCAACGTTTCTGCTGATGCACTGCGTCAACACGTGTTGTGGTGCCTGTAGCTATTGTGTGTTTGTGCGAGTGTTTGCGTAGGGTGGGCCGCCGGGGACTTTCAAAAGCTTTTAAATCGCGCATTGTTATTGAACTCCCGACCTGCATTTCTGTTTTGACTGGTTGTCAAGGATATGAAAATGTGTTGGATTGAAAATCTAGTGGGTGTGTTTACAGGCAGTATGGATGAGGTCACAGTGATGTCAGCAGAGATCCTCAACTCTTTCAGTTTGTCATAGTTTCACTTATTTATTGTCTTGAAGCGAACCAACAAATTTCGGGATGAAACATCAACATAACACAGTAGTGGAAGACAAAATGAACAAAACTGTGTGCTTGCACATTCTGTTACTACACATTCAAAACAATGTGAATGAAATAAAAAAATATATATAATGCTTTGAATTTATGTAGTAATTGATAAGGATAAAATACCATATATTTAAAGGTTATTTATTTTCATTAAGGTACTAGAAAACCCACAATTCCTGACAAGGGCTCAACCAATCAGAAGGCACACAGCAAAAAATAATTGTCTTACTTGGTTTTGTCTTGTCTTGTCTTCCAACACTGTTTTAAACAATAAAATATGTATTTACTTAAGAATCAGAATGATAAAAGATTTAAATGTCGTTTTCAGAGAAAGTTTTGTAATGTTTTGCTTTGAAATAAGATTTTTTTTATTGTCCCAAGCAAAAACATCACCAAATTTTATTTGATTTCTCTGAAAGCAAGACATAAAATGATAGCAAGACATAAAATCTTGAATCATTTTGCTTTTAATGTTAATATATCTTGTTAAATAATTGGAAAACAATTATGTTGGAAAACATCTCACCATCCATTGCCATGATGTACACTAATACAACTTTATATGCATATTTTTTATCTTGCTTTCGTTTTAAGGATAAAACAGTCTTGGAAAACCAGATAAAACAGGGCAAGACAATGATTTATGCAGTGTAACTTCTGATTGGTTGATCTCTCATCAGGAATTGTGGGTAGTGTAGTAGTCAGCAGTGAAATGTAGTTGTTTAAAATGTAGGCATGCTATCTTTAGGAGCCGACAGTACTCTGGATGTAATTGTTTGGTTCGATCAACAGGTCATAGAACAGCACCTGGATGGACGCTGGAAGGGTCACATCCACGACACCCAGAGAGGAACAGATCGAGTCGGTTACTTCCCACCATCCATTGTGGAGGTCATCAGTCGGCGCTCAGGTGCGATCATACAGTGTGCGCTGTACCCTGTAACTGGTCAATGTGACCTTTTTCTTGCTTTTTTTAATCAGTAACATACTGACAGATTTAACTCACCCCAGACACTCGTGTCTTTCCTCCATCCTCCTGGCACTTCCCACGTAAATAATATTCATCTCTAACCTCCATCCGCTTACATTAACCCTCTGCTCCTGTCATGTCTATGTTGTCCTGTAGGGGGCACCCTGTTACGACACGTCTCTCTGCCCTCCCAAAGACAGCAGCTCTCCAGATGTGCTCTTGGCCCCAGCTTGAGTGTGAGCGGGGGCGGTGCGCATCAAACCGACGACTCCTACACTCTATACACCCCTAACCCTCACATGGCCAACGGTCTGAGCACTAACACAGGTACATATCCTAAGTGTCATTCACACGCGAGAGTTTGGTGCGGCGTTCGGCTTGTTTTGTTGATGCTAGTCAGTTTCCAGGGCTCAGTTGAGTGCTATAGTTTAAGGCAGTGTTTACACTTGTATCTAGGTTCTCTTGGTTAATTTGGTCCAGATTAAAAAAGAGATGAAACATGGAGTCATGGTTTGCTTAGCCTTCACACTGGCTTTAAACAGGGTCGAAGACGTTAAGATGTCCCCATCAAAAGAAATGTACAAAAGTGATTTTATTTTCATAGAAAGCACTTTAAGTGTTTATATAAAATGTCTATTTTATGTTTTCAAATAAATTTTTAGAAAATAAAATGTCAAAATTTGGTTGAATTTATGTTACATTGTCAATCAGTGTAACACAATATTTATGTAAGCATTCAAACAACATGCTAATTCTGACTTGTACATATCAAAATATATAAAATAATAAGGGAGCATATTACATTTTATTGTGCTTTAAATGAGTAAACAATTCTTATGACAGATGGGCAAAATGTAGGATATTAGCAATTTGTAAAAATGTAAAATTACAACTAATTAGCATTTGGGGTGAAATTAATATAAATACAAATTTGTGATAAATATGCCTGACAAAATTGTTAAACTGAAGGACATTTTATTGGGCGTTTTCTGTAAATAAGGGGAAAATGTATGATATTTCGATTTTGCTAAAAAAATAAAAACGTTTCCTGTTTAATTTAATAGCATTTTTTCCAAGAACAATTTAAGAAATTATACACTTATTGTTTTTATACTTCAACCTTTTTTCATCTTTGACACAACACCGAACCTAAAGAGACAGGACCTAAAGGCAGTAGGACAACCTCAGTGTTCAGCTTTTATGATGTTTTTTTTTTTTTACTGAAGTATAAAAGCATTCAAGACATTATGCTGTCCTAAATGCATTCATTGTGTGTGTGTGTGTGTGTGTGTGTACACGAGGTGCTATCCCATGTATGGTTGAGGTCAACAGTTAATTTTGGACCTTGGGTATATGTGCTCATGATGAGGTTTTTATGGAACACTATCTTGGCATGTACTGTAAACACTCTACATTGGCACACACTGACCTGAAGTCCCCCCATCCCCCCCTCAATACCGAGGCCAGTGGCCCAAAAAGTGTTTGTGTCTGCTAGGTGGGTCTCCAAGAAGCCTCTCCCAGCACATAACCCCCAGCATGGAAGACGTCTGGGTTTTGAGGAACGCTCGTGCTGGTAAGATTCACCCTTCTGCCCCCTCTCCACTGACACGCTCTTTAGTGGCGCCCCCTACTGGCTGTCCCCCTCCCTGCTGCAGACAGAGCCTCTGATTTCCCTCTGGAAGACGTCATCCAGACTCAGTTGGTGTGTCCCTTCCAACTGAGCATTTCAGTATCCCCGCCATTCCTGTAGCAGAAATTAGGTTGTGGGTCATCCGTGAACCCCATCACCCAATCACGTGCCTGTGACTTTATTCTGCTACCCCACCCCATCCTGCCTGCTGCTTTGGTAGAAACCCAGCTCCCCTGGCACAGTGGGCACAGCGTCCTCGTGGCTGTGGGCGGCAAACTGGCATGACAGTGCAGATGGCTGCTGTTATCCTAGTTCATATCACAGTCACTCACCGCTCTCACATTATGTCACTCTCTGCTCTCATATTATGTCACTCTCTATTAGCTGGAGACAGGAACAGCGTGGGCAGTACCGGCAGTGTGGGCAGCACCCGCAGCGCAGGCAGCGGACAGAGCACAGAGAGCAACAGCGCCCCCAATGGACCACACCAACACAACACTCCTCCTGACACCAGCAAGATAACCACGGTTTGTGCCGTCACATTCATGAATTGTTAATAGTGTACATTGGAATCAGCTCTTGGGAAAATATATTCTTATTTTAATGCAGACGGCACCTTCTGTTGTTGATGCATCACAACCAGACCACAACAAACACGTGGACACAGCCGCAGGTAATGTGAAATATTATACACACTCAACACAAGCCACAGGCACACACGTAAACACGAGACCTGACGTAAGAATGTGTGTTTTATAAATGTGTTTTGAAGGTGTTCCTCGCAGGTCTGTGCCGGCCACACAGAGACCGGGTGAGCAGGGTGTCTCACAACAGTTTGTGCGTCCTCATCAGCTGCTGGAGGGCAAGGTTAGAACCCACACCCTTACACACTATACCATGAACTAACAATAAAAAATGATAATAAGATATATAAATCTCGGTTTTACATTTGTTGTCAGGATGCGGAGGCGATCTATCAGTGGCTGAGTGAGTTTCAACTGGAGCAATACACTTCTAACTTCCTTAATGCGGGCTATGATGTGCCCACTATCAGCAGAATGACCCCAGAGGTACGAGCAGAAGTTTAGAACGCAAGGTGATGTTCATTCAAGTTAATATGGATGTTGGATTATTCACGCATCTCATTTTTAGGATCTCACAGCTATCGGGGTGACTAAACCAGGCCACCGTAAAAAGATTTCCCTGGAAATCGGAAACCTCAGCATTCCAGATTGGCTGCCAGAGTACATTCCAGTAAGTCACAGGGCATTTTCCAAAAGGAAATGAGTATACCTTTGCCCCACTCACCTCGAAGGGCTGAGTCCTTGTAGTGAACCCTTTGAGGGGTGTAGGCTTTACTGTCTCTCGTGTATGTGTTTGGAACTCTTTTCACAAAGGGAATGACTAGCCAAATGTAACCTTGACAGAGCCGAATCCAGCGCTCGTTTGTTGAAAATAAACAACGTTTTTAATACACCTTGTTTTTTTATTCCACTTGGTATTAATAAAGGGAATATATGATAAAGTAGCTATTACCTATTATACCTATTAAGTACCTAGTAGCTATTTTGAAACATATTAAACATACTTTCCTAAACACCAAATTCTCTTTTAACCGTCTAAACCCCACTCCATATTTGCTTCAAAATACGTCGTGACTACTTGTAATCCAAGATCACGTGATCACAAACGGAACTGGCTTCCTTCAAGTGACCATGCCATCTGATGTTTCACTTTCAAATGGCGTCCCCTTTGCGAAGTGCCCTTAAATGCCGTTTGGAAAATGCCCACAGTGTGTTATAGTTTGTGTTCCTACTTGTGCGTCTACAGATTCACTGATGATTAATCTGTTCTTCTTTCCTAGCAGGATCTTGGGGAGTGGTTAAGTGCTATAGGTCTACCTCAGTATCACAAGAAACTCACAGAGAACGGCTACGACTCGATAAACATCGTCCGAGATCTCACGTGGGAGGACCTGCAGGAGATTGGCATCACCCAACTAGGTGAGCTACTGTAACTCATCCCTGGAGCGTGTGTGTTGCTTTGCCTTTGTAACATGTATGTGTAGTAAGAAATTTGTGTGTGTGTTTGTCAGGCCATCAGAAGAAAATGATGCTGGCCGTAAAGAAGTTGTGTGATATACATAAAGCTCTTCTGCAGGCCGAGTTGGGGCAGGGCACACTGCGACGCAAAACCCCCGCAGCCCTGGACCTGCTCGCCATCGAGCCGCCACCTGAGAGTGGCGACCTCCCCTCGCCGCACACGCCAAAAATGCTCACTTTCCAAGACAGCGAGCTGAGCACTGAACTACAGAGCGCCATGGCCACCCACTACGGGGGCTGTCAGGAGGGTCTGGCTATCAAGAATGCAGTAGGTATGTCCTTCAGCGATGAGAGCATTGACGCTCGCTCCAGAGGCTCCGGACGTTCCCAGGAGACCCCCAACACTCCCTCCTCCACTTCTTGGGCCGCCACTCCTTACAGCCGCTCCCGCGAGAGCTTAACAAGCACGGACAGCAGTCCTGCTAAAGAGCGGAACATTCCAGAGGGCCGCGACCAGGTTCCGCGCCCTCAGCAGCTGCTGCTCGGCGTGTCCACGGGCTTAAAATACCCTGCGGTTCCTGCCAAACCCAAACTGGGCTCTTCTCCCTCTCTGCAGAGTTCTCCGGCTCAGAAAGCCCTCAATTATCCACGCGTGCATTGGAACAGTGCCACGCTTGACCGTCAAGTCAAGAACCGAACGCAGAGTCTGACTCGCTACGCTTTGTCGGACGGAGAACCGGACGATGATGATGATGACGAGGCGATTCATCTAGCTAGTGTCGCCATGCCTTCGTATGCCACGCTGAGCAGGAAGCCCACCCGCGGCCAGCTGGCGCGTCTTCAGTCTGCCCCTGAGCAGTCCGTCAGCCGGAGTCAGTCATTCGCAATTAGGGCTCGACGGAAAGGTCCTCCACCCCCGCCACCTAAACGACTCAGCTCTGTCAGCAGCAGCAACGCTAGTGGAGAAACCGTTTCGGACGTGCCAGCGCCATCTGTTGGAAGAATTGAGAATAGTAGCGTCAAGACCATCGCAGCTGCATTAGAAATGGCTTTACCTGCCTCCACCCCAGAGCTCTCTCAAGAGAACACTACCGCTTCCTCCATCTCCTCCGAAGGGACCAGAAGACGAGCTCTTAGTCAGAGCGAGTCCAACCAAGCGTTCCAACCAAACAGAGAGACCGACAAAGAAACAAAGTTGGAATCGGAAGAAGACGATGGGAAGAAGGATAAAGGCTTGGAGAGCTCATCCTCACCTCAGAACAGCTCCAGCGAGTGTATCCCGTTTGCAGAGGAAGGAATCCTCACTATCAAGCAAAGACCTAAAATTGGCGGACCCCTTAAGACCGAGAACATCTCACAATCTCCCGAAAGCCCTAAAGCGAAAACTCCAGAAGTTCCAGAGTTTAACCTGAAAGAGTCGGACACGGTGAAGAGACGTCAGAAGCCGAAGGAGCAGCCCAACTCAGCATCCGTCAGCAGTGCAGACAGCTCACCGGTCTCGGAGCAGATACAGACTCAAGACACAGTGAAACTCAGAATCAGTGAAACAGAAATGAGTCTGCCCTGTCTGGGGCCTTCACTCAAACAAGTGAAAGCACCTCCACCTCTTGCCCCCAAACCTCCTAGTCCCCTGAATTCATTCCGGCACACTTCAGTGAAACCTCAGCCTGCCGCTAAAGGTAAAGCCTGTTTATGATCATTCTGCTGCTGCTTACACAAATCAGTTTAGACTTTCTAACTGCCTACAGCAGTGGTTCCCAACCCTGGTTCTCCGCCCCCCCCCTGCCGGAATGTTTTAGATGTCTCCCCATATAGAACACCTGATTCTAGCATCAGAACTGCTCTGACCGTTGGGTATTATGTTAATTAATCTCCCTATTGAACACACTAACCTGGTCATGATTTGAATCAGTTGTTCTATATAGGGATACATTAGCTGCGTCTGAATTCACTCATTCACTATTCCCTATATTGCGAATGCTCAATAGTCCACAATATGGGGAAGAAGTGAATGAAATCATATAAATGTATTAACTAGCAGTGATGAACAATGAATGAGCAATACATTTGTTCAAGTATTTATTAATCTTTTTGGTAACACATTATTTTACAGTGCCCTTGTTACACGTTACATGTATTTCCTATAGTGTTTACCATAAATGATTCATAATAACATGTGATTAACCCTGAACCAAATTATTACTCAGTACTTACATGTATTATTACACTGTAACATAGGGACTGTAAAATAAAGTGTAACCATCTTTTTGTTCAACTATTCATTCATTGTAAGCTCTGGTCCATTAATACTGAAAAATAGAACTTTGATTTAAATAGTAAATGTGTAAGTTAAATATACCTCATTGTCTAGTCTTGTTCAATTTACCTTTGAATTAAATAAAAAATTAGGGCCTTAATGTAATGGCAGTTTAAAAGTTTTAAAGCCTTAAAGTTTCTTGCGGTATCGAAAATGGTATTCAATATCAATATTTTTAAGGTATCGTATTGAAGTTAGAAATTCCAGTATCGAGACTTAAAATGAGTGAACGATTTTGGACACTGACGTAATATATCCTGCGTCTGACAGCACTGCCGCAGACTTTCTTGATAGAGTGCTTTATAAAATGGTAAAGTTCATTTTTACCTTATTTGTCAAGTTGTTGTATTAGTTTTAAATATAGAGAACAAAGCAACTATTTGTCACGTTTATAAACTATTACATTTATTTCGTTGAAAAAATTATGCTAATGCTTTAGTATAGGGATCAATTCTCACTATTAAAAAGTTGCTAATTAGCATTCATATTATTCGAATATTGGCTTTTTATTAGCACGTATAAAGCACATATTCTGCGTGACAATACTCTACATCCCTAATTTTACCCAGTACCTTAACCTAACAACTACCATACTAACTATTAATAAGCACTGAATTAGGAGTTTATTGAGGCAAAAGTCGTGGTTAATGGTTTGTTAATAGCGAGAATTGGACCTTAAAATAAAGTGTGACCACAATGATTTCATATATTTAAATTTGAGCACCACTGTCTATAACGTTTATTTAATCTGTTTATATATAGAAATAAACTGTCAACAAGAACAAACACAATTGTGTAAATGTGCATTCCTGGCATTAAGGTTCACTCTCCATCAGCTGATTGTAATCAGACGGTTGATTTGCGCTGTTTCATGGGAATAAAGAGTGAACATTGGATGTACGCTCAAATTCAGAATGCATTGTGGGTAAAAAGGACACCCAATATAGTTCACTATATAGGAGATACGGGGGGGAATTCAGACACAGCTATTGAAAACATTCTGGGAGGGGGCCCTTAGGACAGGGGTTGGGAACCACTTGCCTACAGTTGTGTTTATATTGAAATATTTGTGGTAGTTTGCATCTTTTTAGGGTTGAAGTGTACAGCGTTTATTCTCTGATTCTGGTTTTGTCCACAGCAGTCGGCTCCAGTGTGACTGTGAATGTTGTGCAGAGCGTCGCATTTGCAGAACCTCAGTCTCCTGTCCCATATCCTCCACCGGCAGAGAGCACAGGTCAGTGTGTGAGATCTGTGGAGGCGTCTCAGAGCTCTACGCTGGTCCAGCAGAGACTGGACAAGACCAGCTCAACACTGGAGGAAGCTCTGAGGGCCGTGGAGAGAAAACTCACTCTGGAGCACAACACTGACGGGTGAGAAAAACTTTACAGAGCATCCTAACCAACCAAAATTCTCACTTGTAGACCATTTTGCAAGCTGTAAAATATGGTTCCAGGTGCACTTTCTGATTTTTGATGAAATATAACCAACAGAACATTCAAGAATCAAACAAAAATATTAAACAAGTATCTTTGTCCCCTTGAACCGGAAGTCGCGATCATTTTTTATTCTGTATTTTGACGCATTTCCGAATGAAAAGTAATTTCTAATGAGAAAAATAGTGGCCGTGCTTTTCATCTTTCTCTGCGATTTGATTGGATGTATAAAAACAGCTGTTGCATTTTAAAATGGCACGGTTAAAGGGGAGGAGTTAACGGATGCTCCTCCTAAGCCGTCTAACATACTTCATTTAAGATGGATAGTCATTACAGGAAGGAAGTGCATTTTCGACATCAACTAAAGATTATGAGGGCACACACATTTTTAAAAGAGAATGACCCACATTGATAAACTATTTACAATAAACGCTGCAATAATTCATGAAAAAATAGGCATTGTCATTTTTTATTTCACCTGCACTTTAAGATTGTTTGTGTGTAAAATGAAAAACTGAATCAGGAAGTTGAATCATTGTTGTTTACATCTATTCCTTGAAAGACAAATGAGTTGCCAGACAATCACAGTTAATAATGTCATCACATTAGTTCTGCGTATACTGTTCCTTTAAAAGTCTGATTCATCTCTCCGGAGTAAAAGTCAGTCTAATTAATTCCGGTCTTGTGTTGTCTCTCGGCAGTGTTTCTCATGTTGTGAAGTCTGCAGGGAACATTCTGGATGACATTGGGAACATGTTTGATGATCTGGCCGATCAGTTGGACGCTATGCTGGATTAAAGGATCTGTGCGTTATTTCTGGATCCAAAAAGGTTCTTCTGCCTTTTATTACAAAGTGCTGAACTCATGAGCCTTAAGACTGGACACCTCCACCGGCCTTCATTTATAAGGACCAACAGCTGTTTCATTTCAGTCTAGATTTACTTGTTAATCTACTTCTCCACTCTACTATTTCAATGTATATTGAGTCGTTTATATATATATATATATTTGTTTATGTCCTGTCATTGTTTGTCTTTCTGGGTCTAAACTGTGGACTTGACTGAGCACAGATTTGGCCAGTGGACCCAGATGAAGATATGCACATAGGAGAATCATTCCTAAAGCCATTTAAAAACACTTCTGTTCAAAACAGAAAGATTAAAACACATTTCAGCTCTTAAAACAGGAGCATTCTCCGTTTTGGCTGAATTTTTTAACAGCCTTCAGGTGCTAATACATTTATATGAGATGGATATTGTCCCCAATGAAATTTCAGATTTGCAGGTGGTAAAACATGACTGACATTTATTTTTGTATCAAAGTTTTCTTAAGGGAACACATTTCTGAATGACACCTAAAGCATCAATGTACAGCAAGCAATTCAGGTTAAAGTTAATGATAAACGCTATTAGTTTTGGACCTTTAAACTTATATTTGTCTGAATAGTATTTAAACTTTATCAAATGATGTATATTGTACACTAAAAAGTATATTTGATTGGGAAGCAAATCGGTTTGTTGTACCAAAGTATATGTATATTTTTATTCAAATGTTGGCTAATGTTAACAGAATGATCTTGCAGCTAAAGTCATGAAAATGAATCCGGAGACATTTTCCCGTTGCACATGGTTTTTCATGTTGAATTCCCACACTGTTTGCCAAACTCGTTTCAACTTTCTTATTTTATTCCAAACTGTTTAATAACCGTCATCTCGTTCTTTTTTATCTGAGGTCAACATAACATTTAACCAGTTTTAGGACAAGCTTATCTTACCAATATATATTTGTGACTTTATTAGTTAATGATAATATGTGTTCTGAATTACTGTTTTAATTACATGGAAATAATAATAATAATTCAGTACCGAAGCCATCTGTCAGGAACAGTATAGATCCAGTTTCTTACTGCATTAGTGAGGTCACACTGCACATCGTTGTCTTAATAGATGATGTAAGAACCATCAGAATTGGTTTCTGTGTTGTATTTGCATTTCATCGACTTTCCTTAGTTCAACTTCATTTCAATTTCTATTAAATGAATTTAGCTATTTGTTCGCTGTTTTTTTATTGTGCATCCATGACATTTAAGTACTTGCAAAAGGGTCAAAATTCCTACTCTTTTCTATTTAGTTTACATTTTCATGCTTTGGAGCTGGTAAAATATAGATTTAAATCAATTGAAGAGCGACAGGTACGTAGCTACATGACAAACGGTTACATGCACATTACATTGGGTGCCAGGTTTGTGTGAGCTATACATTTATTGTTACAAAGAAATTACATTTACATGTGCACACATACAAAATTAATACACCGGTGATACAAAAGTGCAGTATTACGCAATAGCATGTACTACAGATATAAAATACAATTGAATGGCAGGCGTCTGAAAATACCTCAGTGCCTGGAACGGAGGCCGTGTGAAGATGCTTATCCTGTAATGATCTGTCATTCATATTGTTCATGCAATCAACGGTTGACAGTGAAAGTTGAGTTTAAGATGCATTTCTATGGACACTGTAAATTTGGTCCTTCATTAAATAAAAGCTAAATGTTTAACAGAACTTCTAGTCAAACTCCTATTGAACAGCATTGTTGGGTTATAAGTCATTTGCACCTCAGCAGGGCCTCATGCATCAAACCCTGTACACACACTCACAGAATATTACATACAAAGTGGATTAGAAATAGAATGGCATACTAACACTCTCACATATTGTTCTCTAATGTGCTAACAGTATGTCAACTATAAGGTATACCTGAAAATATCTACTATATGACAATCACACTGCATGGAATATTATATCCCATAATGCAATGTGCTCGCCTTGACCTTTCACTTCCAGTGTACATCGAGCATGATTTTTAACAGCACTCCCCTCTATGATTCAATTTCATTTACAGTTAATAAAAACAACAACATCAGACAGTATACATTGTATACTGCGCAGTATTTAGTGAGCAGGGGATTAGTACTTCATTCCCATCACAACCATTGATTGTAAAACATCACAGATGTCCCATTTCTAGTTTACTAAAAGTGTTAGTAAGTGACATATATCATTCTGGATACAATATAAATCTGTGTGTAGGCTATGTTCACACTGTACATACAACCAGTCGACTGACCTGAACCTCATAACATCTCTTTCAGAAGTTAAAAAACAGAAGTGGATGTCAGGAGCTGTTGGAGGTTTATAAGTTACTGAAGAGTTCATTTTTCTTGCTCCAGTCCATAGGTGGCGCTCTCTTGCTGGAGCGCTTCTGACGAGCGCGTTCCTTCACCTGCTGTAAGGACAGATTCAGCTCTGGAATGGCAGCTACCATAGACCCCTCCACGGTCTAGGAGAAACAATAATATAACTATTTACATGATATTTCATACATGTCGATATTAATTGATTTTATTACTGTACGGTATAATAATTGTATTAAAAACTTTTGAGAATTTAAAGAAACCGCTTGTTACATTGCCGTACCAAACTCAACCGCTAGATGTCAGTCTATAGTCCAAATATTGGAGAGACAAGTTCAGCCAAGTGACGGTTCTTCTATGCCCCAATGACTCCCATAGTATTTATTTTCCCCACTATGGCATTAAATAGGTGACGAGATCTGTTTGGTTCCTGACATTATTTCAAATATCTTCCTTTGTGCTCAGCAGAACACAGACATTTATACAAGTTAAGAACATCCTGAGGCAGAGTAAACGATTTAAGGGCACTGCACGTTGGCGTTTCTATGACTTCCTGTAGCGTGCACGCGCTCTCAAGAGGGCAAGGCTGCAAGTGGGCGTAGTTTAGCTTTGAGTTTACCTCAGGGGGCGGAGTCTCAGTGGGTGGAGTCGTCAGGGAGGCGTTGGAGGATGCGTTTGATGGGGACGGACTGACAGATGACTTCGAGTCCTTCAGCTCCACGTGTTTGGCCACGTTCCCATTAATCTGAGGAGCGCACAAAGACTTTAGTTACAGCAAACTAACGCACATTACATGTGTTTTAATGTTAACCGACACAGTGGGATAGTTGAATGTATTTGCTCTGAAACGGTGTTTTGTGTTTAATCAGGTGAACAATCTTTTCAAACAAACACTGTAAACAAAATCTTTATTTTAAAAATAAAATATAAAAACGCCAATCATCAATGTCTGCTTGCTTGCAGTTTTTTACTGAACCATTTGAGTGTATTGATAATTAATAATTCATTTTATTAATAAACGTAATTCTTTGGAAATCGTGGTGGTGTAGTAGTTCATCGTGTCCAGCAGGGGTCACACGTGAGCCTGTAAGGGTTTTTGTCTGTCAGTCGCTCAGGTTCATGTGAGCCCTCGGGCTGCTGGAGGCAAAGCATCATTAACTTTAAGAGTGGGCAGCATTAGTGAGGCATTGACATCACTTCTCTTCTGACAGGTGACGGTACCCACTGATTCCCTCCTGCTGCCAGCTAACATCTAACACATCATCCACTGACACACACTCTTCATCCACTTACCACTGTGTGTGTGTGTGTGTGTGTGTGTGTGTGTGTGTGTGTGTCTGCACCAGCATGACATCTCTGACATCAACTTGAATGACTGTGGGCTCATCCAAAATGATATTTGTCCCTGTGACAGTGGGTTTACTGGCTGTTTCTCCTCGGGTTTATTTGTGACAAACAGTGCAGGTCGTTGTGTCACTCGCAGCATCATCTACAGATGACTCAGTCTCCAGTCAAACAGCGCTTGTCACAAAAACAAGATTTTTATAGTTTGCTTGTGTGCAGCGGCCAAACTAGATTCTGGAGGAGATACATTTTGTTCACTGAAAGCCATAAAATGTTTTCTTTTGTGTAATATTGTGCGTGTCTTCAATTCACTGAGGCTCAGACTTTGCTTTTTTAATAAACTAAAGCTACTTTGGTGTTATAAAAATGAGAGCATCAGAGTATTTTTGTGTTAAGTGAGTGTTAGATTTGAACATGGCTGTGAGTAACTGGTTTGTACCGTACAGGACGCTGATGTATGTTTTACTACCTCCGTGTGGACATTCCATAGGTGTAATGAGTTGCATACTGTACAAACTGTTCATTTTATCCCCTAAACCTAAAGATCGTAGAAAACGTTTTAGATTTAAAAAAATTATCGTTCTGTACAATCTATAAGATTTTGTGCCCGTGGGCACCTCAATTTTCAGTGACACATGTCCCCATGTGCAGTTGGTGTGCATTCAGGTTTAGGTCCCCACTAACATATAAAACCAAGTCCACACACCACCAGTAGCTGCATAGAAACAGTGAACTGAATTATTAACAGGGACTTAATTGAGATGTTGTTTGACTACTTTAGTGTGATGCTGTAGGAACAACAGTATTTTCCTCTTTAGGTTGAACACCGGGTTAAGAAGGTTTAAGAAGGCCATTTCAAAAGACCCTGCTCATCCTGGACATCATCTGTTCTCCCCCTTACCTTGTGTGAGAAGGTACCGACTGATAAAAGCCAAAACCAACAGACTGAAAAACAATTTCTTCCCCCAGGCAGATGTTAAATGCTAAAAAACACGATCACTCACACTCCCAACCAAACTAAACTGTGCAATAAAAACTCCTATAAGAGTGCAATAACCCTCCAGTACTATATGACTATAACTGCACAGTCACTGCACTACCTCAAAGGATTTATATTTTGACCTTTGTCTATATACAGTATAGAGGTATTTGGCAGTTCATTTAACTGTATATATTTTATTTCTTATAACTTTACGATTGTGTTTTTATAATATTGTTCTCCTGTCATTCAGAAGAGCTGCTAAACTGTATTTCATAGGGTGCGTTTATATTTGCCATTAACATGAGACCTGTATCTGGATGTTGTCCACATACACATTGAAAAGACAAGTGTAAACGCGCTTCTGATCGGAATGTCATCCGAGGAAGCACTGTGATCGGCTCTCAGTGAAATGTAAACGCAATCCAGCCAGTTTATCTACATTTACCGGCACAACTTCACGGAAAACCCCACCCGCTATCATTATTCTCTCGTCTGTCTGAAGCCTGTCAGACTGTGGAGCAGATGACACATACAGCGGAAAGTTTACTTTTGCTGACGCACTGTCATTCCTTTTCCCACAAAATTGATCGAGGATACTTTATTACAGTGTATCATTATTTGAAACCTACAGAGGATGTATGTCAAATCACATGAGATGTTTTACTTGACCACTTCAGCTTTATCATCACATCCCTGAACGGGTTTTACTCACACGGTGCCACTGGTGTTTTTAAATGGATAATTTTTCATGTCCCAGACACAAATAGCAACACTATACCAGCTTGTTTCCAACATAGGCTACTTGTTTGTGTGTGTATTTACTGTATTGCCAACGGCTTAATATACTTTTCGGCTGTCTCGAGGGCTGCTGCCGTGTCTCGTACCGTCCCCAGAAGACAGAACAGCTGTAGGAGCTCTGAATACACCGTATATATCATTCACACACAGAAACAAGATCAGTAAACACTCTTTTTAGGGCGCAGACCAAAGAAACGACGTGCTGTCACTTTCAGCCGAACCAACCCAAATAGACGAAACGATGTTAGTGGTCGCTTTTGATCATAGTAACTTCGGCCTACTTGTGTTTTATTTTATTTTATTGTGCGTGAGTGAGTGAAACCCGCCACAGCTCAAGTACAAAAGCTTGTGTAACGTTATACTCTGCTTATACTTTCACATATAAGATCTTTAATCGTTGTAACCGTGGACTATTTCCCAACACAAAAGAAGATGTTTTGAAGGATGTTGGACAGCAAACGGTTCTGGGGCACTTTCGCCCCCTGTTGTAATTTATACATATTTGGGACAACTAGAGAGTGAGTTATTCATTTTTGTGTGAACTATCCCTTTAAAGTAGAGCAGGTTTCCATAAACCAAATATCACAAGTGACCAGAATTAAAAGGAAAAACAACAAGAAAAAAACTAAAGAAACAGAGAGCTGGAGAGAAATATTCACAAAGAAGTTTGTGTTTTGTTGTGTTTTCACGCTCACCTTATCATCCATGTTGCCGTTGAGCAGAGGTTCAGGTAATGCTCCTGCAGACACAGAAGTAAACAGCACCGATCAAACATGTATCTGCATCCTTCACACACATCAAGCTTCTCATCTGAAGAGCACAGACTTCTGAACGTCCTCCTTAAGTTACAGTGAACAGATGTCTACTCTGTTACACACTACAGGTATGTGCTTCATTTATTATTTAACCCTGCAGAGATCCATGGAGACCTGGATACCCTCACAATTCCTTAGGGAACCAAATCTATAGGCCTTCATAGTGGACTACACATCAACAAATGAACGGACGCAAAACAGCAAGATATCGACAAGACATGATACACGGTCCCAAATCCTTCCATCAGCCAGTTCTTCTGTGTCTGTATACTGCAGCAGAGATTCAGATAACAGTACCAGAAGATTCTCCAGCAACATTCACACCCTGTCATGTCTCTCATGAACTTTTTATCTGAACATTATAATGAGTGACAGACAGCTACACAGTGACGTGTGTTGTGCTACGATCATTCTGAGGGGCCATTGATCTCACACACACAGTATGGCAGAAGTGTAATCGAGTGTTCCCACCAAACGCGATTTGCGCGAATAAATCGCGCTATTCGTGTGTCTGCTAATGAATACATACATAAAACATGTGCATACACATAAACAGTACTTGTCATTAGAACACAAAATGAATCAGGTCAATTTTTACTAGTTTACCCAGATGATATTTTGAAAAACTATTATATCAAAATGTTTCCCGCACTGATGACAGGAAACACTTGGTCGGTTAATAAAACGTGTAAACAATGTGTGTGCAGTCACTCATTGCTAATCGTTTTACAGGCTTCCATAACTTCAGCTGGCACTCTGATCATCAGAGAGATGGTTGGCCTAAGGTGACAAAACAAGATGGTCAACAAATGACATTTTGACTCTTCTGACAGGAAATCCAACCCCAGAGACCCAAATCACACGTGGCGTGGGTTTGACTGTATTTCATCTGAAATAAGAGTTTTGTACCTGTGATGTGTTCAGCGGTGGGAGTCACTCCACACTTCTTAAAGTAAGCATCTGTGTCTGGATCTACGACCACCAGAGATGTTTCATCTCCACCGGATCTGATGATAGCCACCACCTGCGAATGCTGTGTGTCCTGTACAGGAACCCCGTTCACCTGTAGACACACAAACTGCATCAAAGCACACAACCAGACACTAACACAATATTTCTTCGAGGTAAGGTTCTCAGTTGTGATATTTCACTTTAAATTGTTTAAGGGAAGAAAAAATGAAACAAATGTGTTCAAATGTAAATTGTAGAGGTGAAATAATCTGGATTTTTGTCAACTTTAGATCTTCACTTATATCCATTCGGCTCTGGTTGAGACATTGTTGTCATTTCTTTCTCAGGAGAAACATCTGAAACATGGAAGAGACTTCACTTTGCTCTCCATTTAATCGCATTGATGTCAAGGAGAAATAACTGAGACGTAAAATAGACCTCATCTGTGATTTTTCTTGCTTATTGGGAGTTTCCCATCAATATATTGAGCAACATTTATATGCGGTGATGTGACATAGTGTTGTATTATTACATGTTACGTACATTTCAATTTAAAATCCCAGTTTTATTATGAAAAATACCATCTAAAAATATAGACTGAAATCTATTTAGCAGTAATGGAGGTATACTTGTGTGAAATTTCTCATTAGACTTGAATGTATTTTTAGCAGACACATGTTCATTGTTTCAGCACTGAGTGTTTATCAAAGCCAGGATTTATTTTTCAATATTATCTGTCTTATTTCCTGATGTCCAGTGAAAGGATATCCTGTGTGATGTGTTCTCATTCACACACACACATACACGAGAATGCCGAGGAATGTCAAGGGCGAATCTAACAGGATCCAACTAATGGCCCTTTTCCAAAAGAAATCACACTATTTAAAAACGTACTAAACTTAAATGCAAATATTGTACAGAGACTATATGTAAGGCTGCTGCTGGCACAATGATGAAATTTGACTAACGATTAATTGTCTATTAAATAACTACGATAATGGCGAATAACTGAATGTTTAAAGGCTTTGACAATTCGAAAAAGTACAAATCTGATACAACCTAAAATGATGAAGAAATGTCATTTGAACGTAAAGGTGAGTGCAGTTTAAGGACGATGGATGTAAAAAGCTGCAGATCACCCTTGTTTTCGAAGGATTTACAATCATTGCGGTTTCTGAAATACTTGCGATTGTGTCAAATAATTGCGTTTGGGTTAAATGATTGCGATTGGTTAAAATAGTTGCGTGTATCCGTGATTTGAGAGCAGATTTTTCTTGAGCAGATTTGAGGACTGAGGGTGTGACTGTGAGTTTAGTTCCAGAGAGGAAAGGGACAATGTGCTCTCAGCAGAAGAAACAATAGCTGCCTGTCTGACACAAAGAGTCCGGCTCACAGCAGGAGAACTGGAGGCCCCTCTGGGACAACACATATCCCTCCATCACTGCTTCCTTCCCTCATCGCTGGCCTTTCTGTCGCTCTCGCTCCGGATGGAGGGGCCGCCACAACTTGCAGCCTTGAACTTATCTGAGAGAGCCCCAAAAATCCTTGTGTCCAAACATACTCAAAATCTTTTATCATTTATTGTTTTTCATATTTAGAACAACAAAACCCTCTTCAAGAGGTTCATCCTGGGATGTGCGTAACTGACACACAAACGTGTAAGAGCTACATGGCCGTATGCTCGATGTAGAGATGAAAAATGTATCCATATAGATCGCAAGCAGTTTTATTTCTTCCAGTAAGGATCTTGTGTCTCTGTAATGTTCAGGACTTATGTTTCTGTTCCATATCTGTCCCATGAGTCTCTGTTCCTGTTCAACAGGACGAGATAAAACGTGACTCAATGTACAAATCGTCCCCTTCCAGGAACTACGGTTCCATCTCGTTGTGTGATGGAAAAGTACAAGTCCATCATGTTTGTTTTTACACAAAAGAAGATGTTATAGGGTTCATGTTTTAGACACAACTCAATCAAATGAAAGACTTGTGTCTTATCTTGACCTCAGTGACTATGTGTGCGATACATGAATTTACATAAAGATTAAAGAAGTCTACGTCGATAGATGAGTAGTGGCCGGTTCACTAAGACGCTTTGCAACTTCTTTGAAAGGCAAAGGATCCCTAAATACTGATTTCAATGAGATGTGGTGTTTGTGTGGTATGTGTACCTGTATTATTCTGTCCTTGGCCTTCAGACCGGACTTCTCTGCCGGCGAGTCGTCATCTATAGCTCTGATGTACTGGCCGGGTCTGGATTTTTCACTGTGCAGGTTGAAGCCGAAGCCATTTGGGCCTTTCCAAATGACACAGAGCCGCGGCCTGAGCTGAAGCTTCAAGTCCTGCAGGAGAGACACAACACAACATCAACACAATGAAACACAAGAGCTCGCCGCTCAAAGACAGGAAGTCTGGGGCCTGAACGCCTGTGCCCTTCATCATTAGTATTTTATACAGTATAGAGTTATACAGTCCTGACAGACAGACAGGGAATCATGGGAAGAGTCTGCTGGTGGCTGGAGGTCCAGACACAAGTGATGGAAGTGGATGGCGCACAGGATGAGGTCACTTGATCATGACCCCGCCCCTCACTGTTCACGGGCAACACGCGGCACAGTGCATTGTCATCCAGGAAACAACACCCATCCGCTACGTTTAGACAGCACATGTGGGGTCTTTTAATAGATCATTAGAAGGTGAATTGAACTCTAATGTGTGCCAAGCTCGATTATATATAGCCAGAGGAAACAACGTGAAACATACAGAGTGTTCAGTGAAGCAGGAACTTTTCCTTCACACACCTTCGATTATAAATGAACCCAATTTCAATTAACTGCTGAATGCAACAGATCTTAATCAAGATGATAAAAACCCTGTGTGCTGTAGGTGGTAATCAGAACTACACATGCTTTCAAAAGCTTATAATGGATTGTCATCGGTTTGAAATATTTTGTAAAGATCATTTGTAAGTATTTTAATGCTCTACGCCAGCGGTTCTCAATCCTGGTCCTCGCGCCCCCTCCGCTCTGCATATTTTGTATGCTTCTCCTACCGCTTCAGAGGTTTGTTCAATACGCCCGCAAGAGACCTGCGAAGTAAACATCAGTAGATATTCTGCCATAATTCTAGTTCGAAATGGGCATAACGTTGCGCAAATCTCAAGATTACGGTTAATTAACCCTTCAATCTTCCGTAGTAGGTTTTGTCTGTGTGAAAACGCTGCAGGCAGGAGTGTTGCGCAAATTTGTGTTCTTAAATTAACGTCAGCTGATTTCCTGTGTGCAGGGATTAGAGAGCAATGAACACAGTTCAGGGAACACGTCAATCGGAACGCGGTTCATTTATTGAGCTCTCTTCTAATGAGCTAGAGATTTAAATCAGGTGTGTTAAACAAGAGAGATACAAAAAACATCCAGAGCGGGGGGCGCGAGAACCAGGGTTGAGAACCGCTGCAATGACTGTGAAGAGAAGGATAAAACTAAACTGAAAACAATACAAGAAATGCAAATGATAGGGTGTTCTGGTTGCTAGGATGTAGTTGGTGGTTGCTATGGTGACCTGGGACAATTCATTGGACAATTGTTTGTAATTATATACAAATGAACTATACATTGCGAAAGGGAACAAAACATGTCTACGTTTCGTTTCATATCAAATTAAATGTGTAATTTAGTTTTTTTAATGAGCCTTATATTAGCAAACTGGCTTAGTTTTATTTCTAAATATTGTTTTATATTTTATTTATTTTATTAATATATACTCCTATATTTTATTTGAATTCTAATAAAAGTAAATTCACATGCTTGATACTCATTTTCACTATTTGAGGGTTTATATTGATCTTTTTTACTACAACCACAGTTAAACAACTATTAACAATGTATAAAACAAATAGTATAATTAAAATAAAATGTACAGAAACTAGACTTTAAATGTGGTTTGGGGTTAAATGTCCAGTTTTGGTTTTCTGTAGGATCTTTTGACAGAAATGTAATATAATATGAATAACTATGTCTTCAGAGGTGTATAAAGATCTTACATAAAGAAGCGTTATGTTTTTATAACTGTAGAATGAGCTGTTTCTATCTACATACACCACGGGTCCACTTGCATGGAAGGTTTCATGTGTTTTAGCCCAAATTATTTTTGGGAATCATAGGGTATAATTATTGGCATATTCACTTTCTTCACCCACAGTGGATCAAACCAATCAAAACCACACTGGAATGAAAATGGGATTATTCTAGTTCTCTAAAACAATGTTGTGTGTTGAATATAATTTGTGCTGCATGTATGACTACAGTCAAACTCCACCCGATTGTTCAGTTTCTCCAGCATTTTCTCTTCATCCGACTGGAGCACAGGAAGAGCAGGACTTCCTGCTGACCACACCTGCTTCCCACTATCCGAAACAATGCGGAACAGTGCCCACACCCACCCAAAATCACAGCTAAACGCATGCAGCCCGTCACAATGCCGTCACTTCGGCTTACTGCTAGAGGTGGCGCTCGCTGAACATCATGTAGACAAATGGTAGTGTCACAGAAAAGGTGGAACTTGATTATAAATGGCCCTGCTTATAGGGATAGTTCACCCAAAGCTATAAATTCTGTCCTCATTTACTCACCGTCTTGTCATTTCAAACCTGTATGAGTTTCTTTCTTCTGCAGAAGACAAAAGAAGATATTTTGAAGAACGTTGGTAACCAAACAATGTGGCACCCAATCGCTTGTATTGCAGGTTACTAAACAAATGCAAGTGAATCGGTCCCAGTTAACAACAGAAAAATATTAAACCTTTCCTTTGGCTCAGTGGTCAGAGCATGGTGAAAGGTCATGGGTTCGATCCCAGGGATTGCACAGAATTAAAAACAAATGTATAGTACAATGCAACGTAAGTCGCTTTGGATAAAAGAGTCTGCCAAATGCGTAAATGTAAAAAGGTGTTACAGATGAAAATCAGATGAGCTGGTCATTATTAGAAATATTCAGAAACACTATCTGCTTCGCCTCGATAGTCCATGTGCTGGATTTCAGTACGAGATAAGCCACAGTGCCCATCACGGATGTAAACAAGGATGTGTTGTGTCAAGGATTCTCAGAGAGGGTAAGGAATCTGAAGAATGTGCTGCCATCACAAAAGCCTGTCCATCTCATGAGAACCAACCATTGACATGAAAACTGGAGGAACTTGGGTTTGGCTTCGACTGAACATCCTGTGTACACAACCCCGGCCTTGACCTAAGATCAGTCCTGCCAACCCAACACAACCACGGCAGCACCAAGATGTCCTGAAACCCCCGTGTTTTAAAACTCAGTCAGCCAGAATGACGCATTAGTATATCTTTATTCCTGTCCAAATGGTGGACATTTCATATTTTACAATGTCTTGAATCCAACCGCTGTCCTCAATTCCCAGAAGATACAGTACTGAGATCTGAATCAGGCTGTTTAAGGAATACAGCATCACTGCAAAGGCCTGATGGACGAGAAAGAGACTGAATGAGCCTTTGTCTCTATTTACTTCTGATCATATTTCAGCTTTCTATGTTTACCAGTAATAATCAAAATGAACACAAAGTGCGGCCTTGGGTTCACTAAAAAAACACTCAAGTTTTTTTAGCCAAATATAAAATCTTATGATTAGTGGTTTCTTCATAAATGAGTTGTAATAACAGCATAGCAGACACAAGGAATAATGAAGCTAGTGCTGTCAAGACAGACTTTCGATTTGCATATTCAAATCAGCGTAGCCAGCTTTGAGTAGTCAAACATTTAGCAAAGGAGTGCAAGTATTTATCTTGCTTGTTACACTGCGATAAATCCATTATTGGTATAGGATACATTAAATAAATAAAATATTTCCGTCATAGTTCTGTCCTACCATTCGTAACCATGTACTGGTGAATTAAAGCATATGTTTATTTTACACATGTAACAATCTCCATATTCCAAATGTGATGTGAGCAATAACTAAAAGAAATCTGTAAATATATTTGATCTGTGTATTTTGCTGCATTAGAAAGATTATAGACCATAATAAACTATCTTGTGAAGAAAGACTAGAATTCTAGATAATGACCAACCAGACAATTTTGGTAGGACTTGGATACAAAAATCTTCATTAAAGGTGGGGTGCCACAGTGTTTCATGCATTCTGACTTCTTTACAATGTTAAACAAGCTGGCTTCTCATGCTTAACATGGTCAACTTGTCAATAAAACTATTATATAGGTACTCAAGATTAATATGAGATAAGCAGAAACTGCTTGT
Organism: Triplophysa dalaica; assembly: GCF_015846415.1. Classification (NCBI taxonomy): domain Eukaryota; kingdom Metazoa; phylum Chordata; class Actinopteri; order Cypriniformes; family Nemacheilidae; genus Triplophysa; species Triplophysa dalaica. The sequence continues at coordinate 22,142,900 of NC_079548.1, read as the reverse complement.
GTTACGTCCGCTTTAACATTTTCTAGATTATTCTAGAACATGACCTACATTCTCCTTGACAGCATCTGTTTAAATAAATCAACAGATTATGATATAATAATCTTACCACAGCCCATCAACCTCCAGCTCCACACATTGACATTACATGTGGCCATGTAGAGTAAACAACACTAATGCAGTGACGTATGTAACTGACTCATGGACCACAGCAATTCTCATCCAACATAAACAAACATACACAGCATCATTCAAGTAGAAAACATGTATATGTACATTGTTTGTGAACCATTTTAATTTTTAAAACTACAATAACATTGTGAATAAACAAGGGAGTCATTTGTACACCCATTTTTACATAACCGTCACATGTGCTGCTTAAAGCAGCCCTGCAATGATGTGTCATGCATTCTGACCTCTTTACGATGCTAAACATGTCAAAAAATGAGTTGGGTGTATTACATAGTATTTCTGTGCTTGATACAATCCCCCAGCGATCGTACAGGTTTCAGAAAGTTTTTTTCGAACATATAAAACTCTTTCGAAACAACTTCTCTTAGTCCCTTATTGGACAATTCTCCCAGAAAAGCATGCGGCACGGCCACAGGACCATCTTTCACTTGTAAGCAGGAGAGAGAGAGAGAGCATACGTTTGCAAAGTTCAGGTGTTTGTTTGTTCACTGCATTTGGGTGATGAATGTTATATAAACTGTGGATATAATGCTGGATTTGGAGATGGTTTGAAACTGATATATGGAGCCGTCCCAGCGCTAAAATATGCCGGACATGAACCGCATGCGGTGAGTGAAACTGATGTCTGTGTTTTGTAGACAATGTGTGCGAACGTGCTTTGGTTCAGCCGACCCCTGCACACGCCATAATATGATTTCAGAAACAATCGTACAGCTGTATCTATCTTTTATAAATGTGATCAAACTAAATACTCTTCAAAGATACGAAGTATACAATACTACTCTATAGGTACTCAAGATTAATATGAGATTAGCAGAAACCCTGTTTGATATGCCCGCTGTAACATTTGCAAAATGTTATGTACATGAAATGTACGAAAGAACGGACAACCGGAAACAACTATGTCACTAAAGTGTGTTTTACATATTACATAAGTAAGAATAACTTTCAGATTCATCACAGATATTAAAGATGGAAAGGTTTATTCGTTTCACCCTCTGTAAGGTCCAAAGTACACCCATATCAAACTTAATGGCCTGCAAATGATTAATCCCACTGTCAAACAATCCCCGCCTTGTATTGACTCGCTCTAGACTCGATGACCACAGATGACGCAAAACAAAAACAAACAGCATGTGTTCATCAGTCATTCAATGTTGCTCACTATACATGTCGAGTATTTTAGGTATATCAGCAAATATCAGTAAGAGCACACATAGAAATAATTCTTAATTTTTGTAATCAGGCCTCGTGCAACTAGTAAAACTCTCAAAATCCTGATTCTAAAGCCCATTTCAAATGTGTGATGGTAAAGCTATCACTCGGTGATCAGGGGATTCCATTATTCCCCTTATCAGTGCAGTCAAACATCTGGCTATTTAAGACTCATGTCTTTGACACAGCCATTCATTAGATCCCTCTATCAATCTTTTTTCTAACCTTCACATCCTCTGTAGGATTAAGCCTTACCACATGGCTAAATATTTGAAGGTATCCTTAAGTGAAGAGGTATTTCACATCGGTTAAGCAATGGGGAACCTCTAATGTCAGTACTTGGTCCTCTCTTCTTCTCTATTGCCCGGTTTCACAGACAAGGCCTAAGCCAAGTATAAGACTAAAATGCAATTATGAGCTGTCGTAACTAGGGATGTGACGATTCACCGTGAGCGGGTTGAAAATCGATTATAATGTATGACGATTCAAATCGGTTGAGGTGTTAACTGAATCACAATACATTTTTTTGAACAGCAGGGGCCGCCATGACTGCAAACCTTAATGTAGACATGCTGATGTTTCTTAAATGCAAAAAAATCCTAGAAAAGCACCAACTGTGTTAGTTTGTTTATATTAAAGAGATTATTTCTATTATTAACTTGTTTTAAAATTGCAGTTTAGTTTTGTTATTTGAAATAAAACCATAGCATATATGGCTGTAAATGTGTTCACAATCCTACTGTACAATCACACCGACCTTGTGTATTTCAGTTTTGGTCAGCTCATTAAGCAGGGCGGGGATGCAAGTCTATTTTAAGTTGATGGAGATTGTCATTTCCAGTTGAGCGTTTCTGGGGGAAAGGGTTTCGCTCATTGTCAGAAGAAGTTTGTGAACTCTGTGAATAATGGAAAGGAAACTGAATGCATCAGTGCTGTAGCTGCGTTAGAAACCCCAAGAGGCAAATCTCCCCTTCACCTGCCCTTTCTCTTACAAGCCACCCTAAACAACTGACCTGCGCATGTGACCGGCCCAGAGTCACAAAAGAATAGCCAGAGTTCCATCGCAAACCCCACCCTGACAGACAGGGAACACAAAACCACCCTGAATACCTTCAGATGGACATACACCCACCCACCACCATCCAAACAGTCGGTGTTTACATGTTAGCAATCATCTGTTTTAGGCCACACCCAACAAAGCCTGTCATTTGTTTAATAAAGATACATAGAAACATTATCTCTAAACTATTGGTTGGTTTTCACAATGACAACAGTGTATTGGTAAAGAAATAAACGATCTAGGACAGAGTGTAAGAGAAAGTTTAGGCTAAACTAATGTTTTGACCCAAAAAAGTGCTCAAACATTGTCCATTTTATGCGTTTTTTGCGCTGAGTTTCATTACTTGGACCATATAAAAATTCGATCCCACCCCTCTCACCTGCCCTTAAATGAATCCCAACTGTACCAGAATGAATACTACAGTATTTCTTTATATATTAAAATACACTATATGATTTATTTCTATTGTGGTTTATAAACGGCACTCAAATTAGAGAGAAGCAGTTACAAGAAAAGCATTTTATTATAAGAACTGCGACTGGGAATATGTAAACCTATAAATGACACATCATCAACAGTGGTTTGTAAATGCAAGCAAATTAGCTCAGATTGTGTTCATTATATGTCATTAACACACCGTATCCACGGTTTTCCACAGTTCAGGAAACTGCTTTCACACGATTTAAACAAACTAAAATCCAAAATGTCAAATGGACTCAGGGTCACACCGAGCAACAATCAAGGAGGAACATACTTTATACAAACACTTTAAACAGAGATCTTACAGCAAAGCTCTTCACACGCAAAACAGCTGCTTCGACCCAACCACAAAGAACTTCTTCAAACAAATGAAATGAAAATGACATCATTACAAGAACAAAAGCAGAAATATTTCCTTCGCCGAGATTGTAAAGTCAGACGTAATTTACAAAGGCAGGTTCAGCATCATTTGTGTTTGTTGTTGACGGTGAACCGAGAGGGAGAAACGCTGTTCCTAGATCAGTGCAAACAGACAGGATGAGGAACAATCAGAGGAAACCACTCTCAGCTTTCTGGAGTCTCCGTACTTGCACAGGCACCAGAACCACATTCCCACAGACTACACATACAAGCAGTTCTGTTTACATAAATGATATTCGTGTAAATTGATTTAAATAATGAAATAGATTTACAAAAAGGGTCCTTACATATATTGTTGTTATTCATATAATGGAATGATGTCGTTTATTTATCACTGACCTGTAGCTCAAATCAAGTTAGTCAGTGTAAATGAGGCTGAATATTGTTCTGTTGCTAGTGATTTACATGTTACACAGTGTAAGAAATTTAGTTAAGTAAAAATAGTTTATTTTTATATATTAATTAATTGGCATTAATGTAATTAAACGTATTTTTCTGTGTTCATTTCGTGTAAAAAAATATGCCTCGGTTATTTTTCCCCACATTCTTATTGTGTTTTAGGTCTTACACAAGGGTGTAACTTTGGTTTGAGAAGTGGGGGAGGACACATATTCCAAATATCTATGTTTTGCGTTGTTTTTGATCGTTTAAATTGATTGAACCATGAACCCAAAAGGTGTTTTTATTGTGTGGCAAAAGTTAATAAAATGCGAAAATGCGAGGATTGACTTGGCTTGTTAACCTGAATCTGCGGTTGGAAGAAAACGAACCGGATGACTTTCTTAAATGCTTAACAAGGTTTAATGTGCCTAAACAACGACCAGGGAAGCCCATGTTTCTGTCAAGCCTTATCATAAACACTAACTGCTGTTAAAACATTGAGTCCTTATTAAACCAAAAAAATTATGAATCACACGTTATGTGTTTCTTCCCCATAGAAGTCCATAAAAAGGGAACCGCTTAACAACCAACCGAAACAACGACCACGTGAAAACACATTTCTTTTAAATTGAAATCAAAACCATGTTATTGAAAACAATCTTTCAGTGATCTATTTTAGGAGTGTGCACACGACACGTGCATATGGTCTTACATTACATATCTTTAGTTTACTTTGTGAGACAAAAAAGATTAAAAAAATAACACAAACAGTTTATCTAATACTTTGTGTAGTGGATAGAGTAAATGCCATTGCCAAGGGTGATGCCCCTGAGTCACAGTGAATTTAACCCGACACAAAACCACTTCCATGTCAGGAAAGAGAAAGCTTATGTCAGCTAAGTCATATGTGCTCGGTTGAAAAACAGCCCAGAGAAGGGAGTTTCAAAAGGAAAACTGTGAGAAGAGTGTCATGTGGTGGACATGAAAACATTTTCATTATCATAATCTCCATTCAAAAGTTACAACTACTGAAAAATCACAGCTTTTGCTCATTTATAAATGACATAAGACATGAGGGATCGCATTAGACTAATTGTTGACATGAATATTAAAAGAAATCAATTCTATCAAGACAACAAGGCCTAAAGGCATTCTAGGTAAATGGTTATCCTGATGACATGAGAATAAAAGGGGGTCAAAGCTGTAAACAAGCTTGAGTCACCATGGGGAGCCCAAGTGTTCTGGAGTCTGGCCTTTTTCCTCTTGAGTAATGTGCAAATAATTATTGTGGCTGCAGTGCACACGCACACAAAAGACACTGCGGTTACGACCATCTGAACGACACAAGAAAGAAGTTCATGAGAAAAATACAACAGGCTCTTTCTGGGACAGCCGGACTTCATCTGAACTGTGAACAAATTATAGTGCTTTAAGTCACAACACAGAGAGGACCTGTTCATCTGGAGAACGCATTCAATCACATTGATCTAAATGATGTTCCTCAGAAGAGCTGGCACTCTGTGTAATTGCTGGTGGCGTGAAATTGTGTGTTAAAGATGTTTACGCAAGGTCAAGGCTGAATAGAGTTGTTTGTCTTTCTCTGTGAGAACACTGCAGGTGCGTCCCAATATGCCGAACAAGTTATACATGTTGTTTCGTCGTATGGATGTGGTGAGATAGACTTTGTTGCACAATGTTTCTCCATAATGTTACACAGTGAATGAATAAATTGTTGTTTTTTTGTGTCTTTTTTTCATACTATGCCTTAAAGGAGTAGTTCACTTTCAAAATAAATGTTCATGTTAATTTCAAGATGTCATCCAAGTTGTTTACGTGTTTGTTTCTCGAAAAGACATGAAGGTTTTTGATGAAAACATTACAGGATTTCTCCCTATAGTGGACTTTCTCCCTATAGTGGACTTTCTCTATAGTGGACTTTCTCTATAGTGGACTTTCTCTATAGTGGACTTTCTCTATAGTGGACTTTCTCTATAGTGGACTTTCTCCCTATAGTGGACTTTCTCTATAGTGGACTTTCTCTATAGTGGACTTTCTCTATAGTGGACTTTCTCTATAGTGGACTTTCTCTATAGTGGACTTTCTCCCTATAGTGGACTTTCTCTATAGTGGACTTTCTCTATAGTGGACTTTCTCTATAGTGGACTTTCTCTATAGTGGACTTTCTCTATAGTGGACTTTCTCTATAGTGGACTTCGATGGAATCCAAACGGTTGAAGGTCAAAATGTTTCAGTGCAGCTTCAAAGATACCAGATGATGAATAAAGGTCATATCTAGTGAAACGATTGATCAATTAAAAAAAATGTAAATGCTTTAAAAACACAAATGCTCGCCTTGCTCGGTTCGGCGATGCGCGTTCATGACTTCACAAAATATCTAATACAATAAACATCTATTGTTTTTTTGATCTATCGTTTCATACAGTCATGTGACCACGATAATATGGAGATTTTTTTCTATTGCGATATCGATAATATTGTGACATCCCTTATTCATACACCGTGTGACGGCATGTACAGTATGTAGTTTAAGCGCAAATGTATCATCATAACACATGCAACCTTCATGTAGCGTCTCTTCCTGAGCAGTTAAATGATAAAAGCACTAGTTATGTGAACTGCCAAGTGCACTCCAGTGTGTGGGTATGTGTGTTTCACAGTTGTCATAGCACTGCCATTTAACTGCTGTTTCATTGACTACAATTGAAACCTGAGGAATATAATCACATTTTAACTTGATGTAATAGATGAACATTCCATGCATTTATTAGACGGCTCATTTGAATGCTTGATTCTGATTGGCCAGTCGCGACATTCCAAGGGTTGTTCTTTTCAAATAACAATCGATCGAAAGTAATAACACCCTGTAACCCGGATGTTGCAAATCATTTTAAGAGGAGCAGTTTAATATTACACAAAAATCAATTATAAATACATATTTTAAAAACATATATGACATTATATTTACAAAAGATTAAACTAATTTGCCTGTTCTTGACGTTTGAACGTCGCTTCTCACTTTAAAACCCAAACTAAACGTCTTTTCCTCGAGGAAGGTCTACATTCGGTAAAAAATGAGCTAATCAAATATTTCAAATTCACATTTTATGTCCAGTTTTTCTCTCACGTGGCAAGTAGCCGTGTAATAAGCGGGATAATGTACAAGCAGGAGGGCTGTTATCGCGATCACACTGTCGGGGCTTATTTCTGCGATAACAACCAGCTGCCTGTACATTATCCCTCACATAGAGGGATGGTATTAGATGCTAAAACCGTGGTACTCTGTGATTAGCCCATATCGTTTTCATTTGCCATGTATTTACATTGTACTTCAAAAGTAAGTCAATGAACTTCATGGTACTTTACCATTGTTTTTTTTTGTGTGTTTTTGCTCAGCAGCTACCCCCCAGTGACTCCCATACTATGGGAGTCAATGGGGGGCAAGATATGTTTGGTTTCAACCATTCTTCCAAATATCTTCAGATATGAGAACAAAGACATTTAAACAGATTTGGAAGAACTCGAAGGTGAGTAAATGCTGACAGAATTTTCATTTTGGGGTGAACTATCCGTTTAAGTGTTTTTCTAGTGTTACACAATTCTCATTTGAACTTTTCTAGTGTGAAAGATCATCATCTTCATTCACTGTGGTAAAGTTAGTTATAGTTTAGTTGAATTATTAGAGTATTTTGTAGTTAAACACAAATCCACCATAGTCTCACTATGGGACAGATAGTTTAAGCATGGTTTAAACATATAATAATCAATCTAACAACATTTAGCTGAGGGTGTTTAGTTTGACAGCATCTCACCGTTTCCGAGCTCACGGATGATCTGAGTTTCACCTCTGCAGGGATGTTGTGGACGGGAATGATCTCCACGTTCCTCTCGGGTATCGGCGGGGGTGTCGGAGAGTCTCTCGGTTCGCCGTTTCCCATCATCTCCTCGTCAATCTCGGGCTCATCATACTCAGGCACCGGAACACCTTCCGTGACAAACTCCTTCACACACTTCAAGCCGTATTTATTCAGCAGCTGATCCGTGTCCATATCCACCACTATGAGCTCCAGGTTACCGGCGGTCGCGCGTATTCGTGCCACGACCTGCTGGTGGTTGTCGGTCTCCACGCGCTCTCCGTTGACGAACACGAGCCTGTCGCCCGCGCGCAGACCGGACAGCTCGGAGGGGGAATCGGGCTCGACCAGACGGATAAACTGGCCGACTTTGCCCTTTTCCCCGTGCAGGTGGAATCCGTAGCCGTTCTCTCCCTTTTCCAGGACACACAGTCTGGGTCGCAGAGTCTGACCGAACATCGCGCGCGTCTGATTGAAAGCGACAGAAATCTAATCGACGAGTAAACTTTCACTTCTTCGGTCCCTCACTGAGATTCTCACGGATGACGCATGTTAAGAAGCACAGCTTCAGTGACAGAAGTGATGGTGTGCTTGTTTCAGTGTGAGGGGAAAGTTGAGTTCTAGTGTTTGTTCGGTCAGTTTCACATCAACATCCAGGATGATCATAGAGGAGTGACTCCTCCTCCTCCTCCTCCTCTTCCTCCTCTCAGTTCAAGTTCAGTAGCCGCGCGCTACGACACCCCGATCATTCAATCTTGTCCGCTTGCGCACTTTCGCTTTTTTATATGTGTGTGTGCAATTTCCACTTCTGCTATTTACGGCACATTTAGGAGCTCAATGAAGTACTGTAGTTGTTTAAGGAATACACTTTCGAAAATGTAAATAATCACCCTCATGTCTTTCCACACCCATAAAAACTTTGTTTATCTTATAAATAAAGCAAATAAAGACATTTGGGATGAAATCCGAGAGGTTCTGTCATCTACCACAACACAGCTGTGTTTTGAGGAAACACTTTTTGTGAGCAGAAATCGCCTTTTTTATTGACACTCATATAGTATCAAAACATAGACATAAACACATGACTCTCCTGGTCCTCCATAATAAACAAACACTAGGGGGAGTTCACAAAGTTTTAAAGTTTTCAGTACCTTTTGTTTCAAAGAAAATCGAATTGAATCCATTTTCTTCTAGAAAAGGTACATCTGTGTATATACAATTTTACTTACAAATAGATCAAATTGATTATATAAATACAATTGCAAGTGTATGTTTCCTTTCCAAAATCTCTATCAACATCCCTAATAATAAAATCATGAACATTGTTCGAAAAAGGTTTCACAAATGGGCAGCACCCGTATAAATGATCCACAGTTTCTAAGCAATTATCACAAAACGACTTTATTCAACAACGTCTTCTTCGTGTCAGTCTGTCACGTGTTCAGAAGAGCAACACGACGCATGCGTGTGATGCTGACTCAGGGGCCGCGTTCTACATCAGCACCACGCACGCTTTTGGATGAGATCAGAGAAAGTTTGAGCGTTACATCCACCTCAGTATTAAATAAACTGAGGGAAATATTACATATGTGAGTGTGTGCAGGAGGAATAAGACTTAAAGAACTTAAATTCTGTCACAAGAATTACTCACTGAGGGGTTGGCAAGTCAAAGTAAGGATAAAAAGGATAATTGAAGAAATTAATTGATGAAAAATGCAACTACAATTGCCTACTTTTAAAAAATATAGTTATACTATTATATATAATTACATAATAGTTATATCATGATTGAACTTAGCCTACTTTTTACACTCCTTGCGTAATAAACTGCAATTTTATTTGCCGGCTGGGTGTACACCATTGCGTCATGTGAAGAGAAATGTTAACATTTAAGCTTGATGGTGAGAGAAAAATGGCATAATAAGAGAATATAAAGAGGAGCACTTCTCCTTTGCCAAAACAATCCTTTCACCTCACAGGTGTGGCGTATAAGATGCTGATTAGACAGCATGATTATTGCACAGGTGTGCCTTAGGCTGGCCACAGTAAAAGGTCACTCTAAAATGTGCAGTTTTATCACACAGCACAATGCCACAGATGTTGGAAGTTTTAAGTGAGCGTGCTATTGGCATGCTGACTGCAGCAATGTCCACCAGAGCTGTTGCCTGTGAATTGAATGTTCATTTCTCTACCATAAGCTGTCTCCAAAGGCATTTCAGAGAATTTGACAGTACAGCGTGTTCCAGTTCCTGCCGATATCCAGCAACTTCGTACAGCCATTGAAGAGGAGTGGATCGTCATTACACAATTAACAACCCTATGTGAAGATGTGTTGCACTGCGTGAGCCAAATGGTGTTCACACCAGATACTGACTGGTTCTCTGACCCCCAATACAGTAAAACTGCACATTTTAGAGTGGCCTTTTATTAGGGCCAGCCTCAGGCACACCTGTGCAATAATCATGCTGTCTAATCAGCATCTTATACGCCACACCTGTGAGGTGGATGGATTGTCTCAGCAAAGGAGAAGTACTCACGAACACAGATTTGTGAACAATATTTAAGAGAAATATGCCTTTTGTGTACATAGAAATGGTCTTAGATCTTTGAGTTCAGCTCATGAAAAATGGGGGCAAAAGTGTTGCGTTTATAATTTTGATCAGTGTATATTCAAATTTCAGTCCAGTGTCTGTTTCAAAAACACATGAAAATCTTATATTCATTTTTGAACTGATCCTAAAATAGGCCTACATGTAAAACATTTGCCTTGTGTTATTTAAACATGAATATGAACTTTTCTTTGCAGTGTTCAAGATCTGCTATTGCATCTTTTTTGTTAAGTTGACCCGTTTCAACTTTCTACAAATAACTTTATATACACATGTAACTATAAATACTAAATATAGGGGGAAAAAATATTTTGTGGACTCCTAATTTTTTCTGCTGCTGTATATATATTTGTGAATTCTGTCTTCCAAACTAAATCCAAATATTATTATTTTATAACATCTCATGGGTAAACAAGTAAACATAGATAGCATAATCACACAGGGTCCATGGTTAAATTTTGAGACAGTATTTTAGGGTTGTTCTTTCGTTTTATATGTTGAAATTTATGAGCTTCATTTGATTATTTACGGTTTCTTTTTGCCCAAACAATGTTTTAATGTCTATATAATCTACACTGTAAAACTTTGCTGTAGTTTTGCCAGTAACTTGGATTTAATTTACAATTTTGTTTTAAACATAAACTTACCTAGTTCTTATATTTTCTTTCACAAAACAAGACTTTTCTTTGTTTTGTAAATGTATCACAATTTAACTTTTCTTTAAACTAAAAAACACGACAAAATGCTCAGGAAGAATTTTTTGCATTGTTGCTTTTCTAATGCCAGTCTTTCGACCACTTCCTTCTAGGCCATTTTGAATCTCAAAAGACAAAGTATTTTAATTTTGGTTAAAGTAAAGATTAACTCAAATTGAAAACAGTACTAATAGGAAAATAATGAAATCTAAGGCAAGTTACTGGCAAAAATGCTGCAAAACTACAACAAAGTTTTACTTTGTATGTTGCTTTTATACATTTTTATTTGTGAACACTTAACATTTGTTATGAGTTAAGTGTTTTATTATTAACCATTTATACCTGATGCTTAAAAGTCAATGAAATAGTTTATACACTTATTCTGCATATATACAAACAAATATAAGGTGCATTATAAGTCATAGGTGTCATGATGTCACAAAACAAACACAATCAATAGCAGTTTAAAGGGCGAAATCCCACCAAGATCAAATCACATTTACATTTATTCATTCAGTAAATTTTTTTATGGAAATAACGTACAAGGAGTAAAGTACAGATGGCATTTCATCATTCAAATACAATTCCAACTCATTTAACCTCATGTCCACTGAAAGTTATTTACTCCGCTTACAACTACAGGGCAAATATAGATCTGAAAAGTAAGGCAACAATTAAATTGTAAAGCTCATTTTTTATTTGTAATTCGCAGTGTGTAATACTGCCACCCTGTGGCTTTTAATGTTGAAAAATTGAAACCAAAATGCTCTCTATTACAAAAAGCTGTATTATGTCATGACAATGGATCTCCCCATGGCACTTTGTTATGTCGAACGTAAAGCATTTGGATGAATCAACACAATCAAAACATTATTTTACATTTATGTTTTCATGTATGTAGCAGATTCATGTACTTCATGATGGCATGAAGTATGACTCTGTAACATGCTCGTACATATGCAAAGCCCAAAACAAACCAATATAGAGTTAAATTCAGGCCTGAGTTGGTCGGGCTGTGCTATGATTGTTTTCAAGTCAATATATACTGATTGTAAACATACATTTAACCATACGCGAACATTTCGACACTCTAAAAAACACTCTACAGACACAAGTTCACTGCCCAGAAAGAGCACATTTGCGTGGCATATAACTGATTTAGTAATAACATTTATACTTTATGCAGATAAGAGACCAAAATCATCAGAGAAGCCTGTTCATCACATTACACAAACAGACACCTGGATAAATACACATCGCCTCCATAAACTCTTATCACCGTCATGTACCTTCAGAAGTATTTGGCTGTATATTCCTTAAAAGCAAACAGGGATTTAGGGGAGTGGATACACCGAAACAATGCAAATTCACACACATCGTTCTATACAAATATCCCTCTGCGGATACCAATGTGAAGATGCTGAAGGACGTCACATGAGGCCGCTGCAGCAGCTGGACTTCTGCTTCTGTGACTCGATGTAATCGTGGATCTTGAACTTGGGTTCGTGGGGCTGCTGGGCACCTCTTTGCTTTAGTTCTCTGTGTGGATAAAATCGCACATGTATTTATGATCGCAACTAGAAAACGAATGAGCCTACACTCTATTTTCACTCTTGAAATAGTTAGGTAACCCCAGGTTAACAGAATGATGGGTTATATGTTTATCATTGCTTATAATTGACCAGGGGTTAGAGATAACCCTGGGTATTTATAACCTGATGTTTCACACTGAACATCAGTTAACTCTCGGTAAACATTCTTATTTGTGCTATCAACTGTCATGATTGGATAAATACTGCAGCGTCAAAATGACTGAATAAAAATAGTGCGTGGTCCCTTTAAATAACCGAATACCTGTTTAGAAACGTTTAGAATGAAGATAACCCGGGGTTAAGTGCAGTGTGAAAAGCCCTTGTTTTGACTATATGATAAATTATGAACCATAAATATAAAAATAGTGGGCGTGGCTTTCATCTTTCTCTGCTATTTGATTGGATGTATGAAAACAGCCGTTGCATTTTGAAATGGAACTGGCAGCAGACTGACAGTTTAAGGGGAGGAGTTAATAGATGATCCGCCCAAGCTGTCTAACATACATCATCTAAAATGGATAGTCACTATAGGACAGAAGTGCATTTTCAGATTCGATTTTTAATAAGAGAATGACCCACATTGATAATCGCTTTTATAATAATTTACAAGAAACGCTGCAATGTTTCATGAAGAAATAGGCACTGTGATTTTTATTTCACTGGGACTTTAATTTAAAAAATTGTTTTAAACATAAACTTACATAGTTCATTTCTTTTCTTTCATTAAACAAGACTAAATATCTTTCTATAAAGATCTAAACATTTTAACTAGAAACCAAGACAAAAATGATCAGAAAGAATGTCATTTTTTGCAGTGCAATGCCATTGATGAGACCAGTCTCTTCTTTCTCATTTTGAATCTCAAAAGTCAAAGTGTTTTCACTCAGGTAAAGTTTAAAATTGGAAATACTACTAATAGGAAAGTAATTAAATCTACAGTAAGTTACTGGCAAAACTGCGGCAAAACTACAGAAACAGTATGATCTTTTAAAGTGTGATACATGTGAGTGGATATAAATCAAAATCCAAGATTTATCTGCTAAATGTGTTTTAGGGTTAGAGTAATGTAAATCTTTCAAATGAAGTTTGGTTGAGGTGATCTTGACTACAACACTACTTACCTGTAGTAATACAGTAATACTAAAGTTTCTTACCTTGCTATGGCTTGGAAAGCTAGTTCCACATTGACACCAGTCTTGGCACTCGTCTCCATGAAAGGAACTCCATATTGCTTCAGACAAAAATAAGATCAGTGTAGGTAAATGCTATGACATGCACTGATGGAAAATAGTATTGAGTATATACCTTAGCCAACTTCTGCCCTTCCTCGTGTGTGATGACCCTCTCAGCAGCCATGTCTGACTGTTGAAATACAAAATATAAACCACATTCACACCTGCTACAAAACCTAGACAATCCAATTAAAAGGATACCGCACAAAAATGAAAATTCTGTCATCCTTTACTCACCTTCCAATTGTTCCAAATCTGTATTAATGTTCTGTATTAATGTTGTTCTGATGAACAAAGAGAAAGTTATTCGGAAAAATGCGCATAACCAGACAGATTTTGCGCCCCATTGACTACCATAGTAGGAAAAATACAATGTTTGTCAAAAGTGCCCCAGAACTGTTTGCTGTCCTACATTCATCCGAATGTCTTCTTTTGTGTTCAACAGAACAAACAAAATGATAAAGTATTTTTCTCCTACAATGAGAATCAATTGTATTCTTCCAAATATCTTTCTGTGTTCATCAGAACAATTACATTTATACAAATTTGGAACAATTCGAAGGTGAGTGAATGATGACAGAATTTTCATTTTTGGATGAACTATCCCTTTAATTTGTGCATGCTGTATTTGCGTGCTTTATGGGTTTAATCTTTCCAGTAGGTGGCACTATGTTATCCAGTGCAAAACCCAGACATAGCATAACTGCACATAGACAGCTGGAAAAAGAAAACCAAAGGTGTACGATTATGATTATCTTCCTAAAATGCATTACTTGTGTGAGTGTGTTTGCACGCGCATGCATTTATACATTATTTGTAACTCGAAAGGGGGGCTGTCCATGCATTTCTTTTCTCTCCTTTCAGGAAGTCCCACTTACCTTGTTGCCAAGCAACATGATGACCACATCCTTCTGTGCATACTCATAGATTTCAGTCAGCCAGGCCTGCATAGCGACACACAAGTAAAAAATACTCACACACACTTCAGTGGAATGGAAAGACACACTCTTACAGTACACTGTGACTAGCTAACATCAGATGTTGGTCCTCCCTATGCAGGAGTGCAGTATTTCTCATTATATACATTCCATTATAAATGACTAGCTGCATACATTAAATTCACATTATTAGGTTTGGAAACCATATTAGGAACTTTTAACATCAAAATTAAAATACATTATACTTTTTACATTACAATTCAGCCAATAAGTTGAGGTTATTTTATGACTATCTGCGACATAAATATTGATGTAACTTAATGCTTATCACAAAATTGTGATTTGAGATGAAAATATTTTTATAATTATTTTATTCCATAAAACGTTTAGAGCACTGGTAATATAACCCGGAAGAGTGGTCTGATATAACTTCAGCAGTTAATGAGAAACATCAGACGCTGTTTTGCATGACTGACCAATGAGAACCGAGTTGCCGTGTAATAATGAAACGTTAGCTCTGAAATAGATTGTGTCTTACTCTGATGTTGTCAAAAGAGGACTTTCTTGTGATGTCATACAGCAGCAGCAGAGCTGTGATGGAAATAACAGCAGGTTCAAATCATGACTCAGACTTTACAGTTATAACACACAAACTATAATATAAAATGTTATTTTATATTATATTCGAAATATAAATATTAACAATATTAAATGACATATTAACAGTCACACAATAGGACACATGTGCGTTTGTCAACTTCCCATGTGCTCATTATACACTCATGCATACTGTCATCATACAGTGTTTCTTGCTGTTTATAACATTTGATACACATACCAAATTCGGTAACGTGTTTTTCTGTGTCTTTGGTGTGTTATAAGTTGCCCATGCATGTATTAGTCACGTAAAATAAAAAAAAATGAAAGATGCATTATAACTAAAAGTGAATGCTCACCCAGACCTGCCTGTAACGACTCGTGTAACCACACCCCCACAAATTTTCATCAGTTCGTGGTATGATTTGACTAACTGAACATTCGCACCAGACACGGTAAATCACCCTATTCGTGCGTAGTTGGACGCTTGACCATTTTGAGTTTACTTCATTCGCGCGTGAAATTCACTCCACAACAGACATGAATTTGCATCATCGGAGGGGCTCCTGCCAGGCTGCTCCAGTCTCGTTGCGAAATGGCTGACGTGGATTTTGTTGAGACTTACCAGATCGTCCTCACTCACTTTCTTCCAAGCAAAATCCTTTTTATTACTTTTTCAATTAAAGTAAGAACATGTATCGTACAGCTCTGGGTATCCACGTACAGCAACAATGATTTTTTCCTCCATTGTTTTTTCGGATTATTGCCTCCGCTCGCCAAGTCATTATAACCTCACTACAAGAGCAAGCTCCTGATTGGAATAATCGTGAAAGTTCATATTTTTCTTTGCATTAACTCAACATGTAAATCACTTTCGCTTAACGCTTCATTCCCGTCTGGTGGGATGCAGCATAAAACCGCACAAATGTAAACACAAGTAAGGTGGTGTACCTGTCGGTACAATTGATTTGGAACCTGATGTTCCAAATATGGTAAGAGGCGTTACATTTCTGTCACGCGCTTGCAGTATTTGACCAATCACTACACACTGGTTAACTGTCCAATCAGAGCACACCTCGCTTTTTAGAGCCATGAGCTTTGTTAAGAAATCTGTGTGTTTCAGAGAGGCGGAGCAAAGAGGAGATACAAACATGCATGGTATGTGGAAAATACAGCATTTTTCAACCTTAAATCGTGTATTAACATTACATCTAAAACAAACCATAATATTTGTTTTAGCCGTGTCATATGACCCCTTTAACTATGCTTCAGTTCTTTCGATAACAATGTCAACTTGGTTACCGTTTGCTCAACAAACACTGGTTTGATAAGGCAGTTCACAGAAAAAAATATCAAGACTGTATTTGTATCAGTACTGCATGTCAAAACCGACAAATACTGATATGTCTGTGTCAATATATTTACCCTGAGCGTCTCTGTAGTATGCATGAGTAACACTGCGGAATCTCTCCTGACCCGCCGTGTCCCACATCTGCAAATATAAGTCAGAGTGATAGTGATGCATGTCTTGTCAAACTTTCGTAAGGATTGGCACAAAACAGATATTAAATTGCAAGACATGTTCTCTAAAACGTGCTTACGTACTTGGAGTTTGACCTTCGTGTTATCCACAGTGACCACTTTATTCTACAGACAACATGAAGAAACAGCAGCCATTACACACACTGAAACCACAGTACACCATTAATCTTCACCACATGTTCATGACCAACACAAACAGCGCTTAAGTGTTTGTTATAAAAGGAAACAAAATAACCAAACAATTTATCTACTACTAAAGTGAGATCTCTAAATGTGCTATTTGAGTTTGCGTCAGCCTCTCAGCTTAGACTTAATTATATAGTGAAGATGAAATAACAGAGCAGCTCTCGGCTTAATTTCCTGTTGACGTCAACCGTTACTTCCTTTGTGAACAAAATGTTTTAAAATCCACCTTCTGCACTGAGAGAAGACGAGACGACTTAGACGATTTCATACGGCGAATGGCAGCGCAGTTATGAAAGAAAACGTCAATCGCACAAATGATGTGAAATCTCGTATGATGAGTAATTATCACCAGCATCCTTCCACGGACATTCCCATACAGCCACACATGACAGACCTGATCGAGTACAAGTTAGAAAATAACAGCACATTTCATTTGTGTGTCATGGTTCAAATCCATTCTTATATCCCAACTATACAGTTTTCAAGATGGTTAAAAGGGGTCAATTGCTTTCTTACCTTCCAGTTGTCTGTAAATCCTTTATCTCCACTATCATCCCACATGACCTACTGTACTGTAGCATACTATAGTTTTTCTATAGTAAACTGTAGTAAATCATTATATACTGTAGTATAAAGAATACAATAATTACAACACAGCTGTATTCTCTATTATTAACTATAGTAAATTGTGCGACTGTAGAAAATACTGTAGTACACACTATATAGCACTAAAATGTGATCGAATTTCTGTTGTTTGTCGTTGTTCGACGGACATGCTTAAATTATGTTTATGTCACTAAATAGTTCCTTTTACCAGTGTGAATGCAATCGAAGTAAAAGCCAGAGGAAAAACCTAGTTCACAAACGACAGCCCTATTTACTTGTTTCGGGACTTTGTTCCTGAGCTTATCCGGTCTGAAAGTGCCTGGTGTTCACCATTAATACTGTATAGGTTGAAGATTTTTTTTAATACTTTCATTGTGATATTGGTCTATTTGAGGAGCTCAACGCCACACGCATTGTAAGGAAAAGATAACTCCCGAGATTCTGAAGGAATTCAAACATGGTAAGTAAATGATTTCAATTGAATGAATTTCCATTTGTGAGTAAACTAATCCTATATGGGATGTGTAACGTCTGCAGGATGTTTGTCAAACTATTCTTCTGGTTGACAATTGACTAATGGCAGTCGGCCGCATTACCTGCTTTATACACCTCCAGGAAGTTCCACTGTGAAAAAACTGAAATCTGAGCACAGATAAAAACATTAACCGCTTCAATAAGCACACCGTCTTTTCCTCATTGTGCTTCTGTTCAGTTTTATCACTCTGGCTTCCAAAGAAAACCTCCATTTCTTTTCTTTGACAGAACTGCTTTTAAGCACACTCAGATTTCTTATTGTTTCTCTCTAAGGGCAAAACTGACAAACACACACTGTTGTCCCTAGCTGGAGGAAAGATAATGAATTCCACCAACAAAAACACACAGATGATTGAGACTGGGAATTGTTTTCCAGAATTGATTCAAGTTTATGGCAGTCTGCTTTGTTAAACGTCGTTGTTTTTCTGCCAACGCTGATGGATGACATTACAGAAAAACTGTCAATCTGCAGTCACTGAATGACTTGAGATCTTGTGATTCATGTGATGAGAGAGAACTCCTTGGTTCTGTCAAATAATGAATGGAAAATGGATAACACAATCTTTTCATTTCAATGTCTTCGTTTGTTGGACGCAAAAGCCAACATGCCGTCATAGTCCAATCTGTAATCATCCAACTCTTATGAGCCACTTCTTCTTAAGGTCAAAACCATTCTCGAACTGATTTTTAAGAGGGTTTATATGTATAAAGTAGGTTGACCAAGTTCAAATATACAAACCCACTGTCAAATCTATATAGAAATAAAGAATTTCCTTAAATGTCAGCCCTGATGATGATGTCTTTTTGTTGAAAAAAACTCTGAAGCAAATTAGCAATTTAGCACTTCCATTTATGTTATGTTGTATGACAAAACACTATATTTATCAACCTCATCAAGGTTGTTCTTTTATACCAATACTAAAATTATTTCTGTTAACGGAACGCTCCACTTTTTTTGGAAATATGCTCATTTTGATCTGCCGATCTCGGAGTCTGGCGATAACACTTTTAGCATAACTTAGCATAGATCACTGAATCCAAGTAGACCAGTAGCATCGCGTTCAAAAACAACCAAATAGTTGATATTTTCCCATTTAAAACTTGACTCTTCTGTACTTATATCGTGTGGAAGGACGGGCGGAAAATGAAAAGTTGCGATTTTCTAAGCCGATATGATTAGGAACTACACTCCCATTCCGGCATACTAATCAAGGAAGTTGGCTGCTGTAACATTGGCCCCAGCAGTCACATTGTGATGTTGTGATCTTCTATTTGTCTCACGCATTCAAGTGATGTGAATTAGCAGGTTAGATTAGCGTTTTTGGTATGATGCATTCGCATGAATAGAACTCAATGGAACGAAAAATCTAGCTTGACCGTGGCTTTAGCCTACAGAAATATGTTATCTCTCGACACTATATACATCTTAAAGTTACTCAATCAGGAAAACCCTTGGACGGTGATTTCCCATTAAATCAGTCATTTGTGAAGAACACACATCTTTAAAAGGGCTCTGTTCATCCAGCAGAAATCCTCCATAGCCATCAATTAGTTGTAATAGCTTTCCATTTCTCTGGCATCAGACCTGCTCGGCTCTGCTCTGCCTCCCACATATCCTCATGCTGAGCAAGTGCTACAAGGAAGAGCCAGAAATAGATTCAGCCTATAGTGCTGCCACTGTGCCATTCAAAAAATACCAGCGGCGTAACGCTTTGCTGTTTGCCTGAAGTGCTGAAGATAAGATGCTTCATTTCAAACTAATTTAAGACATCGTTGGCAGCCGATCATAGCATGCGAGGGTTTAAGGGGGTCTTTAAGTCGCTGAAGACACCTTCGATATTTGAAAGTTGGAAATGGGTTGGAAACCTTCACACCACATGCAAAGATTTCATAACTGATAGTTTTCAAGTTCTTTTAAATAAAAATCTACGGCTCATCACAAACGCCAAAAAATCTATTTGTGGAGTAGCTCTGACAAACTTCACAGTACCACAATTAAAATTTCCTGAAGTTACATTGGGAAAAAAAGTATCTGCTAAATAAATGTAAATGTAAACAAAGCAATTTGTAAATATTTTTGAGGTGTCTAATAAGTATAAGTTCCTTTAGTACTGCTTTTGTTCTCTTTACTTTTAAAATTTTTAGTAACAAAATGTTTTTGAATAAATAAGGGACATTAAAGGAATTCTTGCTAGTTCATATTAATTCCTTTATTATTGGCTTTGTTGCTTTTGATCTAAATTTCAATTTTGTTTTGATTTGTTCTGTTTATACATTTTTTCCATACGAATTAGCCACCTTATTAAACAGTTATGAATTCCCAAGAAATAAGGTTGGTTCAGACATGCACCTGTTACACCAACTGATGGCCGTCTCCTGCATTACTTTAAGTGGAAAATGTAAAACTATTTGCAAAGATGAATAACGCAAACCTATTTTTTAGGCTTTCCTGTAGCTATTAAAGTTATGGGTTCAATTCCAATAAACTGATAAAGTTTACATGCATGCAATATGAATTAAAGAATGAAAGCATCTTCTGTGAAACTTTAAAGCAAAACTGCTCATCAAGAGATTTCATTCCTCTCATACTGTAAATGCAAATTCAACAAAACAAGTTTTCTTTCATTTGCTAACCAGAGGTAGCAGCTGCAGCTCGAGACTCAGTGTGCCACGGGGCGACGTGTTTATCATTTAAGGCCCCGTTCCCCGGGATCGCATTTTTCAACCTTTAGTAAGTGTGTAATATTGCTGTTAGAGCATAAATAATACCTGCAAAATGATAAAGCTCAAGTTCAGTGCCAAGCGAAATAATGTCTTTTTCAGAATCCAATTTTCAAGGACTACAGAGAACGGCTGGAATCAGACTACAGCCCTATACTTCCCGGGTACATGATGTCACTATTCCGAGTACTTTTAATAACCTCCGCCCAAAGGAATACGCCCCAAAATGGGCGGGGCCTTCCTAGGATAAGAGAATTCCTAGGATTTAAATAAACATTTTAATGAACAAGAGTGTTTTGTGGTTATTCACCGGATGAATGAATGAATGAATAAAAATAATGCTATATGATACATACACCAGTTAACATGGCGGTTAGCGGCTAATGCTAATACACATTTAACTCACACATACAAAATATACTGCATAATAAAAACACTGGTTCAGTGTACTAGATATCAATGGCGAGCAGACCGTGATATTTATATGTATGCGAATGTAAGTATAATTATGAGTCAGTGTGTATAGTTCATGTAAGGTCACAGTCCTCTATGTGATAATTCTTAGCAGGGAACCAACCACCACGGACCTGGTCAGCTTTACCAATCAGAGCGTTATGGAAGGAGGGACTTTATAAAGTAGAACGGAAGAAATCCAGTCGTTTTGTTTAAAGAGGGACAGCGGTGAACAATAGACTTGAAATATGTGAAATATAAAGTGTGTTTTTTTTATTAGAAACATGAACGTCAATTGTTATACACCCAAAAAACATAATCAAAGCCTCAAAAACAGCAAAGACTGGCTCCTTTACACCAGACTGAAACGTGAATGAGCATCAGATCGCTTGGTTACATCAGACATTTGAAGTGGCACAAAGACTTCACAGTCATCTGTCAGAGAGACTGCTGGACCACACCAACACCACTTCAGAAAACCAAACAGATTCACTCAGTCACACTGTAATGAAACAAAGAATGTAGTGAAACCTCATAATATTTTCCCTATGTTATAAAATTATTTAAAATTTTACATTTGTTCCCTCTGGGGTCTATTAATGTAAGTCAAGTTAATATTAGCGAGGTTTTAGGATGTCTGTTTTTGACGCTCACAAGTAAAAAAATATTGTTTGCTGCTGGGCCTTGAAGGAGTCTATGTAAATGGCCTCTTAACATGGAAATGAGCAACAGCACGTACTTACAGACGTGTGCTTGCTGTCAATGTCTTTCAGTCTTCCACTGTCGCATCCTTCAACAAGGTTAAACTACATCATGAAAGATTTACACAACAGTTGGCTCTGAATAACTGTTCAAATCAGACTGAAATGTTCGGTGACCTTGTTCGAAATAAACTCCAGCTGCTCGTTATTAATATTGGAATCCTTCAGAATGCTTATTGTTATGTAAACTGAAATAAAAATAATTCTCTTTATTTTTTTCTACAGGGTTCTCAATATTTTTGAGTCCAATGCCCCCCAATTGTATTCAACTATATGGTCCCATCCCACTCACAAGAACGGTTTTTAGAATTATTTCAGAGATTGACATACTGGAAAAACATGGCCAAATAATAAGAAATATCTAGGTGGACTTGAGGATGTTTTGTTATTGTCTGTTTTGTAGTGTATCAAATATGTTTTAAAGGAGTCATATGGCGTGAATACGTGTTTCCCTGTGTCTTTGGTGTGTTGTAAGTTGCCAATGCATGTATTAGACACGTAAAATAGAAAAAATGAAAGTGTGGGAACAAAAGATGCATTCTATCTAAAAGCGAATGGTCACCCAGTCCTTCCTGAAATGCCTTGTGTAACCACACCCCCACAAATCTACATCAGTTGGTGGTATGATTTGACTAAGACCACCCAATTGTAAACACAAGTAAGGTGGTGTACCTGTCAGTACAATTGCTCTGAAACCTGATGTTGCAAATATGGTAAGAGGTGTTACTTTTCCATCACACGCTTGCAGTATTTCACGTTAACGTGTTGATGCATGCAATTACTTTTTTCAGATTAACGCGTTAAAAATATTTTATGCAAATAACGCAGCATTCATTTATTTGGTCGTCCTTTACGTAGCTTTACATTATATAATCACACTCTTATTCACATTAAGGCTTTTAAAACTTCAGCGCAAAACGTAACGCCAGTTACAAAAACACACAAGATTTTTCGAAGCACAGACTTCAAAGTGTAAAATAAAATCTTAAATAAATGCAAAGAGTTGTAAAAATGTGTGAGGCGTCAGATCTGCGTAGAGCAGAAGCTCTTAAAGGAGCTGCGTTCTTAAACCTGCTGCTGTGACTCCTGTCACTAGTGTTCATCAAAGAAGTTTTGTAGCTTTAATTCTGTATTTAATTTAGAATTTAGCAATAAATACTGTAAAGTGTTTGAAAACTTCATTCAATTTCTGTATCTTTCCTACCGGTTTGACATGAGAGCTCTTAAATATACAGTCGAATTGCTATAAATAATGTTAAAATAAACAAATAATACATTTTATAGAGACATCGGTTCCAGTCCTAATATCAGAATGTTGGCTTTCGTTCATTAAATGATGCTGTTCAAGAAATCGGTTGTTTCTAAATTAATTTAAAATAAAATGTGGAATTATTAGAATATAAAAGTATATTTAAAAACATTAATGTTATGTACAATTTTTTTCATCAATTGACAGCACTAATTACATTATCTCAGAATTGATCACATTTTCTTCAATATTGTGGAGCCCTATAATAAACGTAGCTTTGTGCGCAAAGCTTTTAGCTTCTTGTTGGCTCTTAGGATAAAAGCATCTGCCAAATGCTTTTTTGAAGAAATTGTCCTCCCAAAATAATCCGAAATTAATGACTTTCTTAAAATTGAGCATAAACAACAGTCTGTAAGAGCTTATTTTTTAGAGATACTGCAACCAAGCACATCTGAGGGATCATTTCAGATATGGTGACATGTTAATCACCTTTATTTGACTATATATTTACTTGGATGTGCTCATTCCGGTTTTGATTTTGCGAAATCTCAACAACAAAAATCCTCACATACAAATAGTTTTATATCCAAAACTATTTATTAGCCACTGCAGTCATTTGATTTACTTTAAAATGACTGTTGGTGCTGACATTTTCAGTCTCATATAGGATAACATGAAAGCATAATATGAATTTATTGAACTCATAAATGTCAGGAAGGATTATTTATTGCTCTTGATCTAAACTAAGGTGAGTAGTTGAATATGAATGTATTGGCTTTATCAAAGCGCTTGCTCACCCTAAAGTCTATCCCCACTGTTGCAATGAAGTTGCCTCCCAGAAAGGCCCCATCTTTAAACCGCACCAGGACGCAGGTCTTCCCCACCGCAGAGTCTCCCAGCAGCATCACCTACGTCAAGGTCAGAGAAACATTTTAGTATGCACATCCTGGTTTTTGTTTAATCTATAACACTTCGTCAACACAATGTCAAAGTCAACATGAAAGAGCATTTCCTGCCTATTAAGATTATGCAAAGATGTTTCCTTAATGAAAACATTCCACATTAAGGATGGGACTTCTATCACGAATTTCACCAAGAATTGGAATGGTAAAAAGTAGTCAGTTTTGATTTTATGTTGACTTTTAAGACAACCAGTTGCTTAAGGGCGAAACTGTAAATGGAAGAAAACTCGAATTGTGTAACATGTCCAGATTTCCTCAGTTGTGTTTAGTGTTGCATAACAGTCTTTGACAAATGTAGCGGATGTGCTGTTGCCCAATTCTTTTTATTTTGTGAAGCACTGTTCATCTCTATGCATGCGTCTTACTAAGGAAGGCACAGAGGAGCCAAGTGTGCTTCTCTCATTTCTCTCTTATTTGACTGAAACATTTGTTTCTCAAGGGATCATTCTGGATTCCCAGAGCTTTGATATAACCGTATTAATCCAGAGTACGGCAATATGTCTACTCCAGCCCTCCCTGAGTCAATATTTATCCACTAGTGAGGAAAAATCTATCTACTTTTCATATTAGTCAAATAGTACTACACAGTCTTTCAACATGATGAGGAAATACATTCATTCAAAACAACTGGTGGGTCACAGGACTGATCTGATGGAGAAAAACAAAGCTAATGCAAACAACAAAACGCAACCAAGCGTAAAATCCAACAACTGACAGAAACAGATTCTGCATTCAGTTATCAAGAGAAACTTGCTTGCATGAGCTGTTTTCCAGCTAAACTCTTGTGTTTTGTCGACATAACTATAAATGTTTGTTCTCTTTCCAACGCTGTGGTTTATATTTATTTACCAAATAGAGCATTTACCTATTCAGCGTGCATTTAATGGTGTTGGGTCTATGCAGCTCAATGTCACTTTATTTACACCTGTTTGATGTTTTCATGGCATTTTTTTACTTTTATATGACAACGTTGGCACATTGTTGAGTTAAAACCAGTTGAGAACCACTGCAATATTTCATGCATGCTTAGAAATCGTTTGATTATTTCTCTACTTTAGCCTTTTTGTGGGCATTTCACGGAAAAGGTTAGAGTTGCGTGCCTTTACATTTCTTCAAAAGTGAATTCTCACGCGCACGACACAAGTGCCAACTAATACACAGACAACAATGAAAACAAGCACATCAATAACAACAACGATAAAAGATAATGCACACCTTGAAGGCAATATCGAAATACTCATTGACCGAGGCGCATCGCTCCAGCATGTTTCTCGACGTCCCGTTTTTAAACCCATTCTCCGTGAAAATTGTTGCTTTTTTGATGGACATCGCGGAAATAAATAACGACTCTCGCTTTCGATATTCTTCTCAAGACCGTGTCACAAATCACATAGTGCATTTAAAAGTTCATCAGATGTTGCCGGAGGAAGAGGAGAAGATCATGAAGAAAAAGACAAGAGCATCTATCCGCAAAGCGTCCTCATCCTCAATAACGCGCTCAGACGAGAATTATGGTCTTATCATCCGGTCGCGCGGAGAAACATTTCGCTTCACATGAACACATGAAGCGACAAAGCAGCAGGCAGTCAGGCAAACCACAGGTGGCAGATCAGAACGAACGTTGTGATTGAGAGGAGGAGACCTACAAATGACGCTCATGAGCGCGACGCGATTCCGCTGAACGCGCCCATCAGCAGAGGTGTTCGCACCGCACGCGCAGAGCTTCGTTCATTCAATTATGAGCCGCCGAGTGTGTCAGTTAGGTGGGAAACACTAAACATCTTTGTCCGGTTTCACAGGGAAGGTTTAAGGCTGGTCCCAAACTAAAATGAATGTTTGAGCTGTTTTAACTGAAAATAACCTGACATATCTTAAAACATGTCGGTGCCATTGTTTTCTCTCAAGACGCACAACAGTAATGTTTCTCTCTAAGACATGAGTATAAAAGGGACTTAAATATCCTTATTGAACGAAGGCATCGTCCTGGTTTAAAGTCCCAGTGAAATTAAAAATGACAATTCCTATTTTTTCGTGAAATACTGTAGCGTTTATAGTAAATAGGTAATAGGGTTCATTTTCTTTTTTTAAATCGTGTATCCTCATAATCTTAATTTTAAATTTTTGAAAATGCACTTCCGACCTGAAATGACTATCCATCTCAAATGACATAAATTAGAGGTTTGGCGGGTGTCAGGAAATTTCATCCTACCCGTCAGATTATCCTACCAGGCATGCGCACACCGTTGTTACGTCATTTCTTTGCGCCAAAAATCATTCCACCTGTTTATTTTATACTGCTACGGGAATATGACCGTGTATTTTCGTTGTTAAATCATTCTACATATTATTTAATATCTGTAGTACAATTATGATTGGGTGTTGTGCTGAAAATTAATCTGACATGTTTCTTTTATGCTGGTAGAATAATCTGACAGGGTATTTTCACTGTGAATTTATTTGATGTGTTTATTTAAAATGCTAAGACTACCTGACGGGGTATTTTGCTGTCTAAAATCATCCTAACTTCTTATTTTGTCGATGTAGTTAAGATTATATCCACTAATTTCTCTCATTTGAAATTTACTTTCACTCGGAAATGTGTCAGAATACGGAAGTAAAAACTTTCGCAATTTCCGGTTCACGGGGACTTTAAGCTTAACCTTGTCTGTGAAACTGGGCCATAAAGTTGTAATTCTCCAGAGGGCACTCGACGGCTCATGAACATCTCAGGATGTTTTTCTCTTTCTTTTGGAGGCGTTTTCTGAAGAATAAAAAACATCAAATATTTGTTTGATTATCGGTAAAGCACATAAAATCTGCAAAAGCAGTCTCCATAAAAACAGTTCAACAATTTCCTAGTAACCAAACGACTGACCAGCGTTGAGAAAAGTACTGACCTCATGACATAGGCCTATTGCTTGAAAAACTATATTTGATATGGGTAGCGATACAGAATATAACTTTTAAACCAATGTGCAATAGAAAAATCGGTTATTTATAATTCGGACGTGTCATAAACGACCAGTTAAGGTCATGGCCCGTTAGTCGAGCCCACATTGTCATCAGCTTCATCTTATTCTTCCGTTTAGCTGTTTATTCTGATACATTATCAGGAATCACATCACTTGTGTGCATTAAAGATGGGGCGTGCAAACGTACCGAGATTTTACTTCAGTAACCTAATTTCTGCTATGAAATTTGTAGTAAACTATACTAGCTTAACCCCAATTTACCTTCGTCTCAAACTACAGGAACCGTTCAATACAAATTAGAAGTAATAGAGAGAGAAGAAGATTAATACATATTTCAGAAGTGCAGTAATGTTATTTATTAGAAGGCTATGATATGGGCTCTTTTAAAAAGTTTTATGCTAAGGATGACCATATAAAGAGAGTGTACACGACATGAAAATGACACAAAATTACTTCGAGTGTGTTAAGTGCGCCCTCTATCGACCAACATTGGCTCCAAAATTATTCTCATTCTAAACCTGGAACCAAACACTATTAATAACTACTTTGTAGCTTTCCAAAAAAATAAAACTTCAGAATCAAGTACAAATTAAGTATATTTTAAATGTAAAAAAAAACAGATTTACTGACGTCACTACCTGATGTAAAATTATAATTAACATTTATCTGGAGTACTTTTTATACACAATGCACATTTATTCATAATAAGCCTGTGTTCAAATAAAAATGTGTTTTAATGTCACTTTTGAAAGGAATTTTATGATTTTTTAATAAAATCACTCTTTCAATGCAAGATACTTAAAGTGTCCCTACAGCACACTTAAATGTATTATTAGTTGTACTTCAGCACTATTTCTGCACAATTAAAGTATATTAAGTACAAAATTACTTGGTCCAATTTAGCAGACTTTAAGTGTACCAATTTAGTGTACCACAAACACAATCAAGGTGTATTTTCATTAAGTACATAAGATGTAAATGGATTTGCAGAATACTAAGCATGAAATAAATGTATTTCAAATACATTTTTGTATATTTATTTTTCACTAGGGTGCATTTCATGTATATAAAAAAAACTCTAAAACCAAGTCTTGACCATTAAAATAGCCCATTCAGGGGTCTCAACTAAAGTGTCCTCACTTTACTACACTAGTCCTTACTGCACTGGTCTAAACCTCAAATTGGTTCTTATAAAGACACGCACACATACACAAAAAACAACAAAAACTTATGATCCACGTAAGGCCAGACAGATCTCACTGTAGTTATAATCAGAGCCTGTGGTACAATCATCATTATTGTATTATTATAAGGCCCATCGGCTATCTGCAGGCACTTATGACAGCAGATAACATGACCTGCAACAGATACACACAACCAACAGCACAACCACTGATGCTCCTGTGAGTCAATCGATCATCTGACAGAGACAGACTCCCTTTAAGAAAAATGTACATGTACTGATAAATTGTGACAAAATCAGACATAAGTGAAATCTGAAAGACGATAGATCATGTAATACAATAAAGAACAAATGTAAAATCACGTAATTATATGAAAGGTTTTGTACCATATGACCCGTCTAATTAAGTGAGAATTTTTGTTGTATTTTTAATATAAAATAAATGCTTCATAAAGTATATTTAGCAATTTCATTTGAGCAATTCAATCTGATGGAAACCTATGACTGACAAGTTATAGTATAAAAGAAACAGTACATCTGAAAGTTAACCGAAATGTCAAATCTTGCAGATGTTTATATTTAAACGGATGTATTTTTCTCTATTAGAGATATTTATGAATAATACATGTTTAAATATATTTTTATTTATTATGGAATTATAATTCCAACATAACTATTGCCCAGTCTTACCCATTAGCTTTTAATAGTAACTTTCTTTTTATGATATGCGAATACAATAAAACATAGAGACAAAGAGAAAGTCTGCCAGCGTCATAATGAAAATTACTTATGATGCACTACAGAATAAAAGGAAGATTTATGGTCCTGTCTGTTATATTAAGACAAGAGAAGAGAGCATCATTGATCTGTTTACATCCGGATGGAGCTTCTGCCGTGAGACTCACCGTAAAGCCAATGCCGACTGTAGCAGTGAAGGATCCTCAGATGAATTTCCAAAACTTACCTAACAGAGACATCTTCCCCACTCCAACTAGTTTGATCATATAAGAGAGATCATAAAATATGAGTCACATTAGACTCCAAAAGCTGTTTGTGGAGAAATATTCAAATATGGGGCACCAAGTTGCATTTGTTTTAAAGAGAAATAACGCAAACATTTTTTAAGTCAACCACAGAGTCCACATAAACGTAGGCTATATGAAACATAGGTGTATTTAGATATGGTTAAGACCATATTAAGACCAATTTGTGGCCACTGTGTCTTGTTTTTGTTTTGCCTTTTTTTCGTCATATCAAAAGGATGTGCATTTCTATAACTAGATGCTTTCAAAATCCATTTGTTCTGTTTGAAAATACGATGCGACGAACCCGAAATAATAACTGAGCGTAATAAAGTGCACATTTCTCCATCGCTGCATCTTAAGATGCTCATAGCATGATGGTTGTCCAGCTGAACTGTGATGAATAAATCACATTGAGCTGTGAGGCTGCAGAGACCATCACAGTTGTAAAAACAGATTAGTCACTATGGCACCCGCTATTTGTTTCAAGTGTTTCGGGGGCAGAAAGCAGCTCTCCATCCACTCTCACATCTCTGACACAGAGATCAATCAAATGGATGTAACTAATTGTGTTTGCCAGGGCAACCAGCACTAAAACCGTTTTGAAGACGTTTTTTACGTTTTATAAACGTTTTTTTTACGTTTTATAAACGTTTTTTTACGTTTTATAAACGTTTTTAATACGTTTTAAAAACGGTTTTAACTTCTCATAAATTCTTAGCAACCGGAAGATGCTTAATCGTATAATCACACACATGCTGCGTACCAATTCGCCTACTTATAATATGTCCTTAAAGCATGTACTGATTTTGTTATGGAAAACTATATACATTTCAGTATGGTGGCGTGGCTATCGGACGCAGCTCGACCAAAACTCTCCTGCAAGAGTGAAAACGCTTCAATCTGATGATGACTAAAGTATTGCTGGGCAAAACAGATAAAAACTACATCAAATGTACTATGCACTAATTGATTTTTATTCATACGCATATTGGCATTTGTCCTCGTCTGGGAAACCGATATACTTCCGGTTAGTATAAAACGGTTTAGTATTCCATTTTGGACGATACTAACGTTACCCTTCTAAAATTCATACACTACATGGTTGAGGGCATAGACCATAGTTTAAGTGCATGTGTAGTATGTCATTTGGGACACAACTACAGTGTATAGTATGTCATTTGAGACAGCTTGGGACATACTTACGCGAAACGGAAGTGGCCGTTCCCTAAACGACACTGTGATCTTAAATGACACGAACATCAAAATACAGCTCTTCCCTGCATTAAAGTATTTATTATTTTGTATGTATGGTAACTGCACGCTTAAATGTATTAATTTAGCGTAGCATCTTTCATTTAATTTGATTAACACAGTGTAGCGTCACTAAAACTCCGCCCTCTCGCGGTGAGTTGTGGGTAATATCAGCCGTTAAGTGAACATGGTTACACACTCTGAATTTTCACCGGAAACATACTCATTTCAGCATACTATGATATGGGACATACTAATTCTATTCTCATATACTATTTAGGATGAATATAATGCGTATTGGGGTGCAGCAACACTCTTTAGTACTGGAGCATGTTCATGCTGGAAACGGTTTGCAACGGTGTTCAACAGGGTTTGAGATGTTTTCTCTTGTTTGGTGGGAGTGTCACGAACATCAGCCCAATCAGCAGTAACATGCATATAACCCACGACGTGGTATTAAAGAGACAGCTCGCACAATGGGTCCAAGTAAAAACATTTAAATGTGTCTGCTGCAGCTCTGTATACGCAACAATTGAAGATATTAGAAGAGATGCATTTTGCAGTACTTGACATGTATTTATACTGATTTCATCAGGCTCTGAAAAATTCTTCAAAAAGAACCCAAAGAATGGCCTTCTCAGCTGCCATAGTTCATCTCTTGCGTCATCACAACAGGATGTTCAATCGCACCACCGTTTTGGTTCAAAAAACGTTTTGTTGCCCTGGTAACCTCTCAGAACAACACCATGGGGACATGGTACAAACACACAGAACAAACCATCTCGAACACCCTCGCAACCATCCAAATCCCTCTAGACTATAAAGTTTCAGTACGGTCAGCTCTTCACATCCACTGTTACAAACACACCGCCTCCTATCTACGTCTCACACTTACGGCCCTTTCTAAGCATCCCACAGGGCAGCGTGACATCTCCGTGGGGAGGGAGAGAAGGACGTGGGCGTCATCCAGTCCTGGTTGCCATGGTAATCACATCCTCCTTGAGTCTGGCCAGAGGCTGCAAAAGCAGTTCGATCACAAAAGCAGTTGGATCACATCTATCACCTGTAGGGCAGATGTGAGGTTGTGTTCTGGTTTAGTGTCTCACAATGTTTCTGTCTGTTTTAATGAGATCCAGGAGCTGTCTCGTACCTGCAGAGACTACAAGCATCAGGTTTCTCGGTGACCTGTCC
This sequence comes from Triplophysa dalaica, assembly GCF_015846415.1. NCBI lineage: Eukaryota > Metazoa > Chordata > Actinopteri > Cypriniformes > Nemacheilidae > Triplophysa > Triplophysa dalaica. The sequence continues at coordinate 22,110,984 of NC_079548.1, read as the reverse complement.
GGGGGTTGCTTTGTAAAATTAGCTGTTGGTGACTTGAATATCTGGTTTTGAGAAGATACACGAATGTACGGAAAAGCAAAACAGTGTATTCGTAAGTGCAGAAGACACAACATCCTGCGTTCATTTCCTTCAGAGGAATGATTTACACAAGGCTCATAGGCTTTCAAACACCATTACTATTTCATACCGGTCTCATCTATGTTTGATATCGCTTAAATCCCTCATCATTCATTCAGGCAAGAAAGGGTGGAAGAAAGCGCACAATGGATGAAACCACACAAGGCAGGTGACGGGGCAGAGAATGCCATTACCATAGTAACACATGCATTTCTGCAGCTGAACCAATAAAAGCTCCCCTTCAGTAGGAGTACAGTATACCGCACTCCTTTTCATTCTGACAGTGATAGAACTGAAACAGTTCTTTTAATTGGAGTATTTCTTTGGTATTATTGTTCTAGCTGATGCGACGAGATAGTGCAAAGCATTATTTTTTACAAGTATCACAACACATTTTAAGGGAAAGCTAAGCATAAGTAAAGGATTTAGTCTTATGAAGATGTCAACAATGATGGAAAATGATATCGATGTCAACAATGATGGAAAATTACTAACCAGCACAAAAGTTAGGTGCACCCAAATTTTCGACCGCATCGCATTTAACATTTAACTGGTTTTACCAGTTCAGTTTTTTTAAATGTCCATATAGGCAAAATTGACTTGTAAATGATTAACAAACATTATCTGGTCAACATAAAGTTCTTTATTTGAAGCACAAATCTACAGGAAAGGTAACTTACTGAAAAAGTGTTGGTTCTTAAATGCGTATGTTACTATACACTATAGATTTCGGACGGATCAGACCTTAACTTGACATTATTCACAAAAAAGTTGTCAATCATTCTTTTCATCTTCTCTCATCATCCGCGGCTACATCCAGTCTGTTTAACTGACGGCCCTAGACTACTCACCTCTCTCTGTCTGACTGCAGCACACGCATTTTCAAACCTACAAACCAGAGGTTGAGCTAGATTTTTTTACCCTAACCCTAATCTGTCATAATCTATTATTAGCTGTCACTATGGTGCAAGGTGACGTTAGGTGGTAATTAGTAGGTTCGTGACATCATCACGCTGTACTTGCGTCTCGGAACTGGTTGTATTTTAATACAGCTAAATGCCCAATAAAGCCGTTGTTGTTTATATTCATTTGTATATTTAATCTTTTAATGTTTAAATATGTGATTAGATCTGGGAAAACCCAATACATGGTGCAAATTGATATATTACAGTTTTTGATATCATATTCAAGCCTTTCCAAATCAGTTTTTATTTTGCTCATATCTTGTGTATGTAACAAAGGTTATATCTGGGGTCGACTGAAGCGCTATGATGTTCAGGAACGGAATTTGGAGAAAAACGTGTTCAGTGATGAATATAAATGCACAAGACTCCAGTTTCACAAGTTAAAGTCACTTTACAGTGGTAAGAGACTTACTTTAATAACAATTTAATAAAAAAAAACATTTCCTAGTGTTGAAATCTATACAAATACTATATAAAACCGTTTTAATAAAACATAAGTAAGGAAAATAGTGCAACGAGAGCTCTGCCATTATCACTATGAAACTAACAAACATTACGGACAACAACTAATAAGCAGTGAAGCAAGTTTTAAGTTGTTTATCATGTGCATAGTGTCTGGACTTTTGATCATAACTTGTATGTTTTGACCTCTGGTACAAACACGTACAGTCATATCTGGCCACGGCCATTCAGAGGGGAGTCCGCCCTTCACTATCTCTGATTGGTTTAGACCATGATATGATAATGTGTGTCTGTTGTTAAATCACAGGGAGACTTTTTTCTGCCTCGAACGGCTCTGATTATTTTTAGTCGCACCGTAGAGGAATAAGGTCCAAATTAGTCGCACTCTAGAGCCCTGAATTATATTGAAAACATAGTAAAAATACTGAATATCAGAAATAAGACACGACACTGTATCTGATTTCACATATTTATTGTGCCATCTGTCGCTGCCCATAAGCCCTAAAAAACAAGCCTCTGGTTCAGTGACCCACACCCATGTGACCTGGTGAGACTGAGAACGGAGAACAAGGCATGAAACAGAAGTTGAAGCAGCTTTCTCAAAGTATCACTTTACAGTCTGACAATATGACTTTAAATAGAAAAATATCATTCATTCATTCATTTTTTTACACCCTCGTTTCATTTTTTTCTTTCCTACCACGAAAGCTTCGCTGAAGCATCTATATGAGAAGAAAAAGGACACTTTTAACCAAAAACAAGGTACTTATGAGCATTAAATCAACCTGAAACAGCCCTGACCAATTATGGGCTACTTTAAATCTACTATAACATAAACAGAACTTGTCACACTAGACGATACATTTTCTTTTAAGACGTTGTCTGTAAAGTGTTTTTAAATGAAGGCATGAAATAAAAAAGCACATACAACACAGAAACAACCATAAAATGTAAGTGGTTAAAAAGTGACATCCAGCTATGACACAATGACATAGAGATGGACATTATAATCCAAATCATGTCTTTTTTCGTTTTCTTTAAGAAACAGTTCACCGAAAAAAGTAAAATTCTGTCCCAACTTACTTCACTTATGAATAAAAAAACACGAAAGCACCGTTTAAGCAGTCCACATGACTTCATGTTCTGAAGCTATACACATTAACTAAGAGGAACAGTTTGATATATCATTTAAAAAAGCAATTATTCATTTTCAAATCTCTTAAATCATATCCACTCTCGCGTATACTCAAAACATAAACGTAAATATGTTTCACGCAGTTTTGATGTCATTGGCAAATAAGAATAGCAGATAATTATGTTTTTGATCACTTGACCTTGATCTGTTTCTCAAACAAAGCTCATTCCGGTTTAAAAGGCTTAGAGTAAGAAAGGTTCATGAAACTTGTACGCTTTATTCTATCTATTCACCAACATCGGTAATATAAAGTAAAGAGCAGCGTGAACATCCTTCAAAAACATTCTTCGTACCACCGAAGAAAAGTCACATGTGACATGAGGTCGAGTAAATGACAGAGTTTCTCTTGTGTGGTGAACTATCCCTCAACACAGATCTCAGAACAGCAGCTAGTGGACTGATGGCATTAGTAACACCAGATAGAGCAAAAAACTGCTCAGAGCTGAAAACAAAACTTGACGGAAGACCAGGGTTTAGTGTGGAATACTATAATAGGCAATGATGACGTATGGATGATAAATAGATCTGACTGATATTCAGCAGGGTGAGTTCAGGCAGTCTTAAATAATAAAATCCTTGTCCTCTAACATCGGCATCACTGCTTACAGTCACCGCATGACTAAGAGTTGAAAAAAGTGTTGGACGGCCTCGGTTGTAATTAGTTAACTTCTGTATCCATTCCATGCAATTTTGTATCTCTGAGCAGCATTTGATGTCGCAAGTGATCCGTCAGTTGGCTGAAATCCATGATTCCACAATCCGCCATTCTCTTCTTAAATGCAGCCAATAAGAAGTGAGCTTGCCTTACAGTAAAGTGCACTTCATCTGCTTCTGAAGTTTTGATATCAATGCTTCAAAATAAGCACAGCGATACAGCCGGAGAACTGTATCAGCACCTGACCTCAAACCGTTTCAGCTAAGACGTTAGGCCAGTGTTTCACGGAGAAAAAATGTGCACTGTTATCGTAACAAAGAACAAACGTGTAAAATTGTTGAGCTTCGGGTCTTTACAAACCCTCTCCTTAACCTCTGTGCTAATAAGACTCTTTGTAACAACACATGTTGTTGACATCTGAACATTGATTTATAAAAACAAGACTCGTACAACGTCTGGGTGTCTTCTTGTGCAAAATTTCTGAACCCTCATCAGAAGGTGCCTTGACTAGTAAAGCGGTGGTCCCGAAGACCTCCACCGGTAAACATCTCGCAGACTGTCCTTCACCCATCTTCCCGGGTGTTCAAGGTCTGGGGGCTACCTAATACGCCCGCTGCTTTTGACCGCTCCCAGTTCAGATTTGGGGTCGGGGGACAGCGAGCTCCAGGAGGTCTTGGTGCAGAGTCCTATTGTGGGACAGGACGAGGTTTTCTCGGAGCATACGTCTCCGCTGACCCAGAAGGCTCCCACAGAGCTGTCCACCCAGGCCTCCAGTGGCTTCCCAACCAGGCTGGCTTTCTTCTGAGCCTCCTGCAGGGCGGGCTCGCTGGGGGGTAGCTTCAAGATGCGAGAGAGCTGCTGAAAGCTTTGCTCCAGGTACACGTTACCCGGAGGACCCGCGTGAACCCAGCCGTGGTCTTCTGAAAAGAAAATAGCATGTGAATATTTATTCGCCAAAAAATTTAGATTGGAATCCAAGTCCACTCGACGCCTCACCTGCGCGGAGGGGCTCACGTCCCTTGAAGGCCAATGGCATGACCAGAAACCGAGCCTCCGCTACACGTTCCCACTGACGCAGCACACGTACGGTCCACACTCCAGGCCTGAGGGGGCGCTGAAGAGGCGGCTTGTACTGCGTGAACTCTGCTTCTACATCTATGCTGATGTCATAGGAGGCCGCCACTATGTGTGCTGGGTCGATCCACACTATGGTGGCTGTAAGGTTGGGTCCACGAGCCCACTTCTGTACTGCCACCGGCTCATCCAGAGGTCCCATCACGCTGCCAAAGTTACGGAAGATTCGCTCCTTTGGGTCCCACTCGGTTCCCACCTAAACAACAACCAACAACTATGAACTTTGATCTCACTTTCCTATTATCTTATTCTACCTTATCTCGGTTTCTCACCTCGAGCTGTTTGAGTCGCTCAAACTCATGAAGGTTGTGTTCCAGCTGCAGTGTTGCCTGGGGAACAGCCCACACCTCCAGAGTCTCCCGTGACATGCTCGCCACATTCTGCACCTCCTGCCTAACCAGGTAACCTTGGAAACGCTCGTCATAAAAATACAAGTGCACTGATATGGGGTAGCCAATGGGCTCAAACCTGAGGGGGCAAAAAAATATTGAAGAGTTCTTATGAAAAAGAAAACGCGTGGAAAAGAAGGACAGAGAAACAGATTAGGAGACAGATAAATAGACAGCAGAAAAATGACAGATGGAGAGATGGGTAGTGACCTGCAGGTGTCAGTAGTGCTTTGAGTGCTCTCTTGTCTACGGAGGCCCAGTCTAAAGAAGGAGGAGTACGCGGTGAGGGCCACATCATTGAGTGATGAAACCCCATCGGCCTGTTCAAACAGACTCTCCCAGTACGCCTTCAGTGCCAAAGTGCCCGGTGGGAACTGCCCATAAAGATGTGAGTCCAAGATCTCAATGGCCTCCTGATTCACAGTGGATTCAAACTTGCGGGCAAAGAATGTGGGCCGTGTCAGCTGCTGTAGAGTGAGATGACAGGGATCAGTCTCTATAAACACTAACAGGTGGTTAACAGCACAGACAACATTTTATATCACATTCATAAAATGTCACGTCCATAACGCTGCAATTGCCCACATGTAGAAAATAGGATTGTTTAATGTTGTTCATTTATGTGTTTCCGCCTTCTATTGGTCCCACATCCACTAATCGCACATCTTCACGTGATAAAACACGAGTTAGTCAAAACGGAAGCTGTGCCTGTCGGCTGGAAATTAGCGCTCACCTGTATTCTGATGAGGTCGGCAGGTTTAAAGTCATTGGGTGAACAGCCGCACCAGTCCACTATGTGCTTATACTGACACTTACAGCCCAGCTTCCTGTTCCAGTTGGTCACACGCAGGTTGTTGTCCACCAAAGTCTCACACATATGGCTGTTTCCCAGTACGGAGTGAAAGAAAGACTGAGAAACAGAAAGAATATACCCTCAGACCTACTGCTGTGCCAACAAAACAAACATGGGACAGATAGTGACACAGAAATCATTTTTGTTTTAAATAACCTTATAGAATGAAGCTTTAAAACCTTATATTGTTTATGCAAACTGCTCTTGCTCTGTATCAGAATACATCAAATGATTTGATTTGACAACAACAAGTAAATGTCCGCTGTCAGCAGAAGAACATCAGAAGTGTTTTTGAGGATGTGATTTGAGGATCAGGCAGTACCTCAGCGGGCAGAAGGGCATAGGTGTAAAACTGCTTGAGTCCCGTCACCAGCTCGTCCTGAGAGTTCACCACATACTCCACAAATTTCCGTGTGAGGGCAAACCAGTCTGAGCCTCCGGACACCTCCAGCCCCTCGGGGATGGTGCGCTCGCCCAGACGCCACATGTGGTTGTCACATTCGTGGAATAGTCTGTCCAAACCCTGCTTCTTAATAAACCTACATGAGAGAAGATACCAAAGTCACTATAAAAATAAATCATTACAGGTCCAAAAATGCGATTTATACAGACATTATTGTTGAGCATTAGATGGAAAAAGTAAAATAAAGTTGAATTTCAAAAGCAAATCGTTTGCAAAACACTTCAACTGTGATGTCTTTAACAGAATAATGATGAAATGAATGTTTCAGGTGAAGAAGCCACTTCAAATGTGTACTGTTGTTGGGTTTCTATACAGGGTTGAGAAACACTGCAGAGTGGAGACATGCAGCAAGTCATGTTGTAAAAATGGGAAATTACATCATAGAAAACATTGTTGCAGACCTTTATCGTGTGTCTTGTTTGAAAACGACAATAAATTATTTTTGTGTATTTTAGTTACACTGGACATACCTAAAGTTTTAGTAAAAGATTAGATTATTATTTTTGTCCAATCTGTTATTAACGTTCTTAACATGTAAGGTTTCTTTTACAGTGAAAACATTCAAAGGCTTACCTTGCGTTTTCTCTGCCATGCGACTTAAGGAAGTTCTTGTTGCGGTTTTGGGAGAGAAATGCTACAAGCTCATCGTTGGTCCTGTTTTACAACGATAGAGCAGAAGGAAAACGAAAGATAAAAAAAGGGATTATGTCATAAATATGAACACGTCTTCTGGCAGGAATTAAGTGCTGCTGACAGGATTTGGTTGACATTAACGTCTGCGTGTGCATCGGGCCCTATACAGCGCTTTGCCTGTTTTAGCTTGCTTTAAAAGAAGGAAAAGCTCAGACAGCTGCAGGGATAAACTTGTAAAGCTCTGATGCGTTACGGAAATCCACCCAGACCAGACTGCAGAGAAATAGGAATGCTTTCTTGCTCTCAGTTATAAAGTCTTATCTAGTTTAATATGAGGATATCTAAGAGAGATTAACCAATGTATCGGTTGCAGAAATTAATCTTTTTTATTTATCAATTTATAACCATTGGCACATCAGTAATAGCAGGAAAAGCCTGATATAACAAACTGATAGTTTATTAACGTAAAATATCTGTACAAAATATATACGTGTCGTGACATACGAGCCTAACAACCTCAATGGATTTGCATAATTTAATGCCAAGAGCTCAAATTAGCGAGCAAGTGCCAAATTTTAAGAAACGTTTTTGTCCATCATCAAACATCATTACATGAGAAATTGTCGATGTTGTGATTTGTACCCATGTTTCACTTATCTCTTGCACCATATTATGAATTAATCTGCATAACTAAACAAATAATAAATAACTGCTGACAAAACAACAAACATAGTAACGTTCAAAATATGAAATTTTGTTGTGCAAAAATATACAAGATATTGCTCTGCTGACCTGGTGGGGAAGTCAGTGCCACTGAGATTGATGAAGAAATCCCATTTCCAGTCCAACATGGACAGAAGATCTTGCATGCTGCGCAAATACGCCTTCAGCAGACTGGCCCCGCCCCAGATGGTGACCATGCGCCAGGGCGTGGCTCTTACATTGGGGTAGAGCTCAGCCATGCGCAACACCTCACGATGCATGTAGTTTGACCGCTGCGGGTGAAAATATAATATAACTTTATTAACTTCAAATATTCACCTTGATGCACAAAGCAGTTTATCCAAAAGGACGTTTATGCCATTACGCATTGCATGACTTATTTAGCTGCCTGTGGCTTTTTAAAAAGTATTATCGCTATATTAGAAACAACAGTTATAATGGCCATTAGGGAGGGAATTTGTTCCGGACCCGCAAAAAGCCACTCACATACAGCAACGAAACGTGCACAAACCAGTGTTGCAGTGACTTCTTTTATCAGGTAAAGTGCGTAGATAAACCATAGCATTTAGCCCCGGCGGTAAAATTTTGCCCCTGCGGTAGGAAAAGCTGACAGGATAGGACATTTTGAACACCAGTACAGTCAGCGACCGTCAGAAAACATCAGCACTTTTAACTGACCAAACAAAACAGCGTTTCCAAAATTCAGTCAAGGTTACTGACTGGGCATATGAACATGAACGTTCACGCTAAAGCCTACATCGCATGATAATGTTATAACGTGTATTTTCCATTATTATCAATTATCGTCGATTATCTGTTTGTTGTAATCGACATCATGCTATTTTTGAGACATGGGATATATACGATAACATCGTCACATCGCCCAGCTCTAATGGCCGTGCCAGTCAATCTTCAAAAACACATTCAATTTCAAAAACACAATTTAACTTTACCGCAGCAATACATTTTAAGTCTGAAAAATGTATTGAGTTATGAGATTTGGAATACAGTGTTTGAGATATATGAATGACATGGTTCTTTTATACCTATTTGGAGCTCGACAAGGTCACCATGAACTGTGATTGTGTAAAAACCGCAACATTGATATGAGGGTGAGTACATCATGACAGAACTGTAATATAGTCGCTCTGATTCTGAAGCTCCTCTAGCTGTCATAACACTTTCCTCGGCTGCTGGGACAGGAATTTAGTTTCGCTCGGAGGAGTTTCCTTTTAGAATGCTAGAACAGGAACGTGAAATAACTAAAAAATGAAACTAAATCATGTCAGGGTGTGAGAAAGCCACTCTTCCAGTAACACAGGCTCGGTTGACCCACAACGTTTCATTCTCACATTGACTGTCCCAACTGCCAATACGATTCTCTTGAACACTTTAAAATGTATACCATTAGTTACATTTTGGGATTTTTCTGCTTTTATTTGGCAGGACAGTAGAGTATATACAGGAAGTGACAATGCAAAGCGGGAAACAGGATGAGGACCAGAGGTCCATTTGATGCTGGTTCAACTTGTTCAATGACTCTGTTTGTGGTAAGTGCGATACGATGACACACAAAAAAAGCTGGCGGGCATTAACTTACCTTGTCTACATGGATGTAGTAAAAGTGGTTTTTGTGATAGATGGCTTTGAGTAGACGTTTCAGCTGTCGAACCGCTCGGCCATGAACCACTAGCACAAAAACGACCCTGACCGGGTTCTCCACCTTTGAGAGATCTGTGTCTGTGAAATCCACATGTTGGACAGCACTGGAGATTACTAAAGACAAAACAGACATATGGCATTGTAGTTATAAAGCAGGTCAGCATTCAAAAGACTTGATAAAGAAACAAACATTACACTTTACCATGTTGTGGACAAAACTGAGGCAAAAACTGTGGCATCAGCTGTCCCGCTTGGTGCTGGCATACAATGTTGGCGATCTCTTGTCTGCACTGTCGAGAAACCGCACGGTGGAGGGCAGACAGGGCGTCTTTGCCAGAGATCTCACATTTGGGTACAAAGTCACTACTTGGAACTTGAGGAGCCCCCTCAACGCTGCCCGCTTCTCCTGGCGCCACCAGGTGGATTTTGGCCATTTCTCCCGCCCGTGTCTCACTGAAGTTACGGCTGCTAGAGGGATCGTAATGGGCCACTTTTTCAACTCCTTCGTCTGGCCTGTTGACACTCTTGTCTTTCAAAGAGGACTTGTTTTTTAGTCTAGACCCCCTCCTGATGATGCTGGTCACGGCAGGCCGATGCAAGCTCGCCGTCCTTGGCCCGCGGTTCGCCCCGGACAAGGCGTTTTGCCTGTCGAAGACTGCGGGGTCCATCTTCTGGTCCTGTCCATTGTGGTCAGGCAACTTGGAGCGCCTGTGTTTCCGCTGAGAGACAAACCAAACAAAACAAAATAAGTCAGACGCTTCATACCAAATTCCTCCAAAGCATCATGATTTAACAACTCGATGACGCTGTGGGGAGCCCAAAGGCTTGTGTTTGCTTTGTTTCCCATTTTTGTTGTTTGCTCAGGTCCTGTCGGAGCTTTTTTTAGCAGAGTCACCTAGTTTAGTGGCGGGACTATGGAGGAGGCAGCCACTTGTAATGAAAAATGGGAATCGCAGAGGGAGGTTTAAGAGAGAAACAAATATGGAAACAAATGTACAGCCATAATCTTAAAGCACAAATGGCCTCCACAGGGGTTTAACAGAGAGCATAACAAAACCTGTCCTTAAAACTGACAGATTTCATTTTCTAGTCCTTAAAAATAGATATGTGTGTATTACACCAGTCAAAACAAGAGACAAACACACATTTACAATATATGTGTAATTAGAGATGCAGAGCGAGGCGCATGTATAAGGCATTAGACAATAACGGCTCACCACAGTCTTATTTGTTTTGCCATAGTTTCAAAACAAACTGAACGTTTTTTAACACTTTTCATAATAACATAACGATGACGTTGTTTGAGGCTTTGTTTCTGGATCTGATTCAGCAATGCATGCATCTGTCACTTAATCAGACCTCCACGTCACGTGCTCACACACACACATGCACACACAGTGGTTAGTTTTTTTTTTTAGCATCATTTTGGATAAACCATAACTGTACGTAAATGTAAACTTTCTAAGTCTTTTCCATTCAGTGAGCGAGAGAAGCATCCCATTTATTATAACCAAACAGCAGTTTGTTAATTGTAACTGAATGAATGAATGAATCAATGAATGAATGAATCAATGATTACAAAACAGCGTTTACAAGCACCTGTCATTGTTACTGACTAGACACAAGATTATAAACATGTGTCTGTAATTATTATTTTATGTCTGACATCAAAAACATTAAATATGTAAAGGACTTCAACTTTATTGGGTATTCAGTTGAGTAAGTTCAGAGAGTAAACGCATGTACATAGCGATGATGTCACAATCACAAACATGGTAAATAGCACGTAACATCACCTTGCACCACAGTGACGGATATAAATAGATTATGAAAGATTTTTTACGAGCCTGTCCAAGAAAAAGTCTACCGCAAACTCTGCATATGCTAGCGTGTTTTCATTTCTTTTTGTTGCTCTACAGCACAACTTTCTGCGTTTGCATTGAAGCAGTAAAGAAGAATAGATTTTCCATTTGCAGCGTTAAGCAAAGTTAGCGGGCATAACAAGGTCTTTTTTTAAGAAAATGGTTTTGGATCTGTACATGGATTCAAGTACTCGCCAAATATTTTTGTGGTATCGGTGCCATTTCCCATACTAGTATAGTATATGTATTGAAACAACCCTATTTGTAATGCGGTAAAAACAGTAAAAGTACAAAACTGAAATAACATATATGACACAGATCACATGCTGGCAGCTCAACCAATAGAATTAAAGAGATGTCTATTGCAAAAAAAACACTCACCATACTTCTACAAAATTTTAATCCCATGATATAACATTAACAGTTTAACACAGATCACATGACTTCATCCAGGATACTTCTGAGCTGCACACATCTTAACGCAATGTAAAGTGAGAGGGTGTGTCAATTAATAACAATGTGAAAATAAGATCAAAACAGGCAAGGGCAGCATTCACTAATAGCCCCAATACAGTCTGAGTGCCAGAATTCAATTTCAGTTTGGAACTTGGCATCCACCCCAGTAGTGAGGCTGCTTGAAGCCAAATAAAGAGACTTCTATTAAAGGAGAGTTCCGGAGTCCAGTCATTGATGGATTGTACATATTTTTGCTAATGATGCCCTCTCAGTCTCAAAAGTAAAATATGCTTGACACCAGCTTTGTTCAAGGGTCAGATCGGTAAATGTTTTGAAAGCGGTAGAGGCGGTTAAATGACCGTTTCACACCACTGCAGTGAACACTGGGGTGACTCGCTAATAACCAATGGATCTGATCAAAAACCTAACATGTTTCCTTTCTGACGCTAAGACAGGATCCTAAAATAGAGTGATCGATTACAGATGAATAAGTCGAAAAAGAAGAAGCTTCAAGGAACACTCCACTTTTTTCGCCTGCTGGGGCCATGTTATGGCAGCAAACTTCCTTGATTATTATGCCGGAATGGGAGTTTAGTTCCTAATCATATCGGCCTAGAAAATCGCAACTTTTCATTTTCTGCCCGTCTTACCACACGATATAAGTACAGAAGAATCAAGTTTTAAATGGGAAAAATATTTAAACTAATTGGATTCAATGATCTATGCTAAGCTATGCTAAAAGTTCTATTGCCAGACCAGGAGATCGGGTGAATAAATTCAAAAACGGTACAACTCAACTTACTAACTCTGGGGGAGTTGGAAAAATAGCCTTTTTCCCAAAAAAGTGGTTTGTTTCTTTAAAAATATGCATCTTGTTCGGTGGTAGGACAAAAACAGCTCAAGCCAACCCTGACAGTGGCCATTGTGGTTCTGGAAATATGTAACTAGCAAAGGGAGAAATAATACAAGTATTTCCACCACTTCCTGCTGCCACACAACAGTCTTTGCCAGGCCTAAAAACAAATGGATTGTGTAAACAAGAGGCCCACTGAACAACAAGCAGCCCGAGACCAGAATCAGATGATGCAGCACCGGTGGCTGTTATAAAATCAAATATGCTCCCTAGCATTTTATGTAGGGATGCAAGATAAATTATCGGCCGCATCGGCATGTATCGGCTTGTCATGATTCTGTCCCATCTTGTGATGTTTTTCTTGATCTAGAGGCAGGATCATGACAGAACCTCATGTTTTATGTGGAGAGAGACAGTTTTGACACTTATGGTTTGCCATACTCTCTATCCAGTCTTGTCATTGTTCCTGCCCTCTTGTTTCATTATTAGTGCTCGTTATGATTTCATGCCCCACACCTGCCCTCTCCTGATTTAGTTACCTTTATATATGCCCTTGTGTTTTCTGTCCTGTGCTGGTACATTGTTGGTGTCATTGTGGTGAGTTCCTGTGCTTTAGATAGTCTGGTTTATTGTGGTTAAATGACATGTGTTGTAATTATTCTAGTTAAGTTAGTCCTTGTTGCCATGTTTTGTTATGTTACCCCTTGTGGGTGTTTGTTTTGTATTTATATTTTATCAAATGTCTTGTAAACCCCTTAATACCCGCTGTCTGCTTTTCCTCACCACCCATGTTCATGACATCGGCTATAATATATCAGCCTAAATTTTATTATTATATATTATAGCCGATAAATCATAAATATTTCCTTTGGATAAACTACTTCATCTGCACGCTGCTCACACTTAAAATACAGTACAGTGCCGTCTTTCTGTCGTGATCATTCACTTGCTGCTTTTGTTGATGTAGTTGCAGTATGTACAGGGTTTAGGAATATGTAAATTATATGATCAAAAGCATATTGTTCAGACTGATTGCTGAATGCTTTTCTGTCTTGAGACCTGTTAGACATGTGGCTATTAAGAAAATGTATCTGGGTTGCTCTTGAAGAACATTTCAAATTAGTTTATAAAAAATGATACCAGAAAGGAATCGTTAACAAGCATAAAGTAGACATGATTTTTAAAGGGGGAAAAAAGAGAACCAATGGTTATTTTGTTTTCCGCATAATGATTTCAAATAAAAGTTGTCCAGTTTTTGCCTTTTTTTTTCAGTCAGGGAATTTTATATTAATATTGAGATCTTATGTATCGCCCAATATATCGGTTATCGGCTTCCGATGTTAAAGAATTATCGGTTAACGGCCAAAATTTAAATATCGGTGAAACCCTAATTTTAAGCAAATACCCTTGAAGGCTTTTCATAGAGGACAATATGATGATGGCAAATGATGGCAAAAGAATCTATTCCTGAGAATTAAAAACCCTATAATGCATTGCAACACACAGTATAATTATAGAATATTAATATAACAGTGTTTTTGAAACTGTGGGGCTTGATGATGTTACAATAATTAACGTATTTGTGACGTCATCACATAGTCTGCCAAATTGTAAAGCCAAAAGTGAATGAATAAAGTTATTGGCTTGGAAAAAGGGAGTCGACTCTGAATTATGCAGATGAGTGGTGCTATAATCCGATTCCCGAAACGCCACAGATTTACATCACAACATATAGTCCCTGCCTACGTTTTGCTAGGACTCCCCGCGAAAACTTCACTCTTCTCCCCCAAATACTGTAGCTCATGAGTCTCATTCGCAGTAGACCAATCACAGCAGACTAGACCATCTGACCAATCAGATCAGATTAGGCTAGCGGAAAGGTGGGGAATAGACTGATGAAGAAAGGTAAGAAAAACGGCCTATTATAAAAAAAACATAGTCATTGTATGTACATAAACTTGTTTTTGGACACTACATAAACCAAAATAGGATGTTAAATAGGACACAATTTTTGTTGCCGCAAAACATCTTTAATCCATTTAACTACAGTACACACGGAGCACTGCGTTTCCCCACAGACCGTTATTACCAACGCACAGTCCGCTAAACTCTATACATGTTACAGGGCTCTCAAGTCTCACGCATTCACCGTGAGACACATGCACTTTAGTCTGTTCACACGTATTTCTCAAGCTGATAAATAAGTGATAGCTTATTGAAATGGTGAACTGCTGTTTTACTTAGTTTTAGTCTATTTAGTATTTTGCGAGTAAAACTTGATGTCCGGCTGCATTGAGTCCATAAAAGTAAATTCATACTAGTGGATGCCGAATCCTGTTATTTACACCTGCCATCTGCCCCGTGTGAGTGTCTGAGTGAATGAACTGCACAGTTTAATGTGCTACACACGTGATGCTCATGAATTTGTCTGCGCTTTAAGAGGAAATGAACTGTATCTGTAGAGTTGCTCTGAGAGTATATTTCACCAACATTTTAATGTTTGAGTGAAGAAACAGACATAATAAAAAATAAGCATCTTCCTACAACTTGCCAAAATAAAAGCTCGCTTAATAGTAAAAAAAAAAACTAAAAGAGATACACTAAACGCATCATGCATAAGCTGAAGATATTTTCTTGCCTTTGAAATTATCTTTTCTATTTTTATTAATGTTTCTTATTTATACATTTGTATTATGTTGCGTTTTGAATGTTATATGGCAATGTTATGTATTAAATGGGTTAACTTTTCTCAGATATTAATGTATGAAATTTCAGCAATAAATATTTAAATAAAAAGAATACAAATTAGTGGTTCATTTTAAGAGACCCGTCTTATTTTCAATGGTATATTTAGTATTGCTCTTTACTAAAGAAAAATGACTTATTATCCGAATTCCCCGATTTATCGATGGAAAAATCAGTAGAAAACTTGATTACTAAAATAATCGATAGCTGCAGCCTTAGTATTGCATAAGGTTTACCAGCAGAGAAGGCAACATAAACTACAGCTGTCTGCATAGTACAGTACCTTCCACCAGTAACACAGTTAAAGGATAAAAATAAAAATGAGAAAGACCTCCTGACAGTTGAGATGCTTGAGGAGTTGTTGTCAATTTGTTGGGTGTAGCACGGGTCACGCTGACGTCACATGACCTGAATCAGTTCGTGCCTTCAGTCTCCGAGACAATACGCAGCAAAATCAATGGCCTCTTTCATCACACCGAGACCGAGACAGGTCAAAGCGGTATGCGCTGTGCTGAGATTGTGGAGTATTTCGCACATCTCTTGTATAGTGCAGAAACTCCACGAGTAGCTCAACGTTTAACTAGTTGGGCAGAAAAATAGACCTCGATGTAGGCACCTGTTCTTCCCACCAATAATAATCCCGGAGTCTCATCCAAAAAGGGGCGAAATAAATACAGCTTAATTCATTCCATTACTCAAAGAGAGCTCAACAACCGTCAATTCTGTAGCATTCTTATTCTTTGATGGATGACAAATGTCCCTCCAGTTTCTAATTTGGCGATTCTAAGGACAACCACTGCCACGAGGAGACCCTCAGGACACCCTGACAGGCACACATGCTGGGCTGTACACTAGCTACTGAAACGAAATACTTATTTTTAAATCAATCTATGCAGCGTATCCGAATGATTGGGACACATTTTACGGCATATAATCTGCAGTGTGGTGCCCAACAGCATGTCCATCTACAGGGATGAGTGAAAGAGATGCATGGAGGAGTGCCACGTTCCCATGAGGACCAATTAGGACAGGAAATGCAAGAAAGCATTCAAGCAAACATGTGCAACATGCCAGAGCGGGTTTCTCGGGAGCTCTTCAGGATTGCGGATATGGTAACATATTATGAATTGTAAAGTATTTTTCTCTGGTGATAGAAAATTTACCAAAACGGTGACTAATGTGTTGACTTGAATGTCTTTTTATTGGCCTGTGAGTATTCTAATAGTATTTTAACATTTAAAATGCAGAAAGATTTATTTAAAAATGCAATTTATTTAGTACCTTGTAACTGCATTATTTAAAGCAGCTATCCACGATAATTTTGGGGTAGTTGAAATAATCAAAAATCATTTGTTGAGTAAATACATAGACAGATCAGTGTTCAAATGATTGTCTTATCTTACCCTGATTCACAATGGTAAGCTTATAATAATGATTTATAATTTGCCCTATCGGGTCGCATCTTGCACGGAAATTTCATTTGGGAGAGTACCTCTTCGCGTCATTACATCATGTCCGTATACATAAAGAAGGAACCGGCTAGTTTATCACGTCTGTGTGGATGTCTTTGTTTCATGTAGTCAGAACAGAAAACAGCAGATTTTGTATGTGTTCAGACGACATGTTTCACATATATTAAGGGGTATTTTCCATGTTAATTCAAGTTTTTCTCTACATCAAGCGTGATGCGATTTCAAACACTACAATTGATTCTATATTAGTGATGTTTTTAAACCTTTCGCGTTGTATCTGGTATACACAGTCACATGTTACTGTCACTTAAAGGTGTGAGTGACTACACTCAAATAAGTGAGCCTAAAATATGCTTTTAATGTTATAGCCTCATGAAAACATTTGCGGCCTTTTCATCAACATACACAATAAAGCTATGAAGGCAATTACATTATTTACACTTATTATATAAATTCAAATTGTGCTTGTTAATCCAATGATGAGCAAAATTATTTATTGAATAGTTCTAGTATTGTATGCAATGTTTAAGTCATCAGAACATATTTTTTCCATAAATAAATATAATTTATTCAATTAATTTTTTTATTTTGTTGTTTTTACAATGCGTTTTCTTTCCAAGCAGCTTTACATGATAAAAGACAAAAAAAACACAGAAAGAGACACAATACAGTGCGGTGCAATAAATAAAGCAATGGTGGTTTACAAAATGTTCACAGAATTCTGCTGGGTGCTCTCTTCGTTCTTTTGTTATTATTAATATAAGTGTTATGATTAAGATTTCTCAGTCAGAATTAAAATATTTCAAATGTTTCAGAGCCTGTGTTCTTAATTTTTATATAAAGTTTTTACACTATATATATATATCGGTTCAAAATATCGGTTAGTGGTCTAATTTACATGGAAATAATCGGTATTGGTATCGGCCCTAAAAACGCATATCGGTTGACCTCTATATGAAATGTTATATTGACGCCTAAATATAAAATTATGACATTCTTCTTTGTTAATTTACTTTGAATTAAAAAATAATAAATAAGAAAAAGAAGTCTGTCTACTTTGTTTTTCCCACAGCCTTAACAGCAGCACACCATTCATATGATTCACTGTCATCATCTCATTTGTACTTATTTGTACATTTTGACATTGCATTTACTGACTTACACTGTTAACTGTAGGAAAGGTTCTGCTTGAGACTGTTCCTTCATTCATAGAGGAGGCAGCGAATCATTCACTGCAGGATGACAGTGAAATTCTGCAAGCTCCCGTTAAATGCTGAGACTGAGAGCAGGAATCCAGACATGACAGCACATTCCTGATACCCGTTGTAACTCGTAACCCTTTTCCAAATGCATTCACATTAATATATAGCCTTTAAAGGAGTAGTTTACTTCACAATAAGTACCCCTTGACTTTCCATAGTAGGAATTAAAAAACACCATGGAAATTCATTGTGGACTTATTTTGAAGTGAACTACTCATTTGAGCAGTGGGCAGTTATTAATATACCTATTACTTATTCAGTTAGGATTTTAATCCAAACAGTCCTCCAAATAGTTCATTCTGGAGTAACCTGAGGTTAATTGATGAAGGGCCCCATAATAATAGTTTATGAATGAACCCCGGTAGGGTTTACATCAACCTAGATTACATCATTAGTAACTAATAATGCAGTTTTATAGTGACAGTTGAGCATATTCTGTCTAATGCAGAATAACATGTTGTTACTTTCTAAGCATCAATATAAAGCCCTCAAGGGCTATAAATACAGAATGTTCAATATGTGAACATCACAGGGCCAGGTTTATAAAATAATAAATGGACTCAGTTAAAGACAATGGCTCAAAACTTAGCCCAGCTGCACATCTAGACACCAGCTGTGAGATTCATAAGCATGTTCAAGTGGACAACATACATTTTAACACATTTATTAAAGTGATACTTCACCCGAAAATGAAAATTCTGTCATCATTTACTCACCTTCGAGTTGTTCCATATCTGTATACGTTTCTTTGTTCTGATGAACACAGAAAAAGATATGGAAGAATGCATAACCAAACAGATCTTGCCCTCATTGACTCCCATAGTAGGGGAAAACTATTTATCATTTTATTTGTTCTGTTGTACACAAAAAAAGACATGTGGAAGAATGTAGGAGAGCAAACAGTTCTGGGGCACTATTCACTACCATTGTATCTGTCTGGTTATACGCATTCTTCCAAATATCTTTCTCTGTGTTCATCAGAACAAAGACATTTATGCAGATTTAAAACAACTCGTAGGTGAGTAAACGATGACAGAATGTTCATTTTAGGATTGTTGAGCTGCCTACCAGGAGGACAGCTGTTTGCCAGCTCAGCAGGTTGTGTCTACGCTGCTGTCTGTGTAGGGGATGCACTAGGTTGTGATCTATGCTTCCGAAATTGCTAAAACTACGATGTTAAAAACATCTGTCTCGAATGCAGCGGACTAACTTAGGTTTGGAAACAGAAAAGTCCAAATAGCTGTATAGGCAACTCACTGCGTACCTCTACAAATACTGAAAATGCTGTGTATACGTAGACAGATCGGTAAGTTTTGACATTACGGTTGACGTACAGCAGAGCGAAGTCAGTCAAGTCATTTAAAAGCCAACGCCGGGCAAAACAAATCACCCTGAATGATTATCTCCACAGCATTTAAATATAAGAAACACAAACTGGGTTTTTAAAATAAAATCATTTCCGATGACATTTAATTCTATACCTTTAAAACAGCGTATTGCTAAATGAACAGTCTACCTAACGAGACTGACTGAGGGCTTTAGCTTAGCTTAGCATGCTACCGTAAACCCTCAGATCGAACGGCGAATCACACTTGCCCTGAGTAAACAGCGCTTACCTCCGCCTCCCCTTCTTCCAGACTCCGCAGACTCCATACAACCAGCCCTTGGATCAGCAATATCGTTAAACCAGCCGCGATTACGAGTTTATACCGTCTGAGGAGCTTCTGTACACGGGCGCTCGCGACCATCTTTCCTTATCCCAGCGAATTGCGTTTAGTTGCGAGTCGAGTCAACCGAGAGTGATACACCAATGAGACTCGACTCACTGAATCATACCGTGAACCTGTTAACATCCGTTGAAATAGACTTGTGATTCTGATTCAAAGGAATCGGGGCATCTGAGTCCACTTTCAGAGATGAAAGGTGACTGCGTGATTACGTGAAAACATCAACAAATGACAAATAGAAGGTAAAACACACAACTACCGAATAAAATGATTTTAAAAGGCAAAATATATTAATTCATAGCATTGCTACACTTGTTACAGTTTGTGATATCCCAATCATTAGATATCCTTACCAACAGGTAGTTTTCTTTTCTGCTTTTCAAAGAAAATAATCATACGATTTTGGAAGATTTAATAGGCTACGTTAACTCAACTGTACATTGCAAATGTTCGTCTGTATTTCATTATAAATGATCTTATAACTAAGTACTAATAAATAATATGTTTTGTTGTGTATTATATATTTGTCATGAAAAGATGATTAAATATTTTTTAAACCTACCTGACGTGTTATTTTAATAATATTAGTTAATCAATAATTTTCATAATTTATGGGGTTTACTTTAAATTCACGCGGTAATGCTGTACCGTCAACGCGTCAAACTGTTTTTTAATAACATCCTGATCCATCGAAAAACATTTTTATAAACTAAATAAGTTTTAGGAGATTTCGTCAACGCGCAATTTTGCGGCTGTTGAATGACGGACAGTTGCGGGATGCTGCAGATAGGCGGCGCACTTTAAAAGCGCAAAGTTCTCTCCGTCTCCAAGACAACAAGTACATGTGACAGGAATGTTTATCTGAGGGAAAGCCTATAGTAGGACGTTTGACACTGCAGAATTTGGTCGATCAAAAACACATTCCTTGTTTTCTCTCTCTCTATGCATTCCTGACAGGATCTAAACAAATTCACAACATTGTTCGTCCAGGCTACTAATACGCTGCCTCCTCCTAGTACGATGAAGGCAAACCTCATGAATATTAATTAGTCCGTGTAATCGTTGCCTGGCAACCTTACCGGAGCGTCCACCCTCGAACCTCATTACTAGGCATGAGCAAACGCTTCATCATAGTAGGATTTGCTGTCCATTCAAGGATGGCAACAATGATCCGCTGCGTCGTGAAGAGTTGGATGTGAGTCGTGACTGATGTTCAGTACTTAACAGTTCAGGGACTCGAGATGCTACTTGATTCTGAAATGAAGCTGAAGAAACACCGCTCGTCTCGTGACTTATTATGAGAAACTTTGCGTCGCTTTTACGGAAAGTTGTTTTGATCAGAGATGTCCACTACTGTGTTTCCAACACTGCCCTCCACGAGCTATCTAGAGGATCAGAGGACAGTCTACGTGGGCGCATGTAAGCAACCATTCGTGATTTCTTTAATAAGAACTGAGTTAGCTGATGATGACGTTGTCGCATTTTTTCTTTGATTAAGATACACTTTTTGCTTAAAATAATCGTTCAATATCTGATTGTAAAATCGTTCTTATGGTGCTATTCATAAATGTCATGTATTAATGTAGATTTAATGCTCTTCAGATTGAAAAATCTTAAAGAATTATATTTGACCAATATTGCTATTATTTTGATATTAGTTAAATTTATTACATAATCAGAAGTTATAAACATGTTTTGAAAACAAAATGTGAATTCTGCAGGCATACATTGTATCCAAAAATTGATGGAGAGCAATAGAGAGGCAGTTAATGGAGAGTATACATGGGAAATAATTCATAGCAGAATTAACACATGTCTGTTTTTTTAGTCTGTTGTGTGGCGTTCTTTGTCTTGATTGTGGCGTTGCTGTGTATCGTGTACCGAAAGATTCCTGTCTGCTGCAAAAAGAGGGTTTATCGGGAATCTCATACAGACATGGTAAGACCTGCTAAGGTGTCTCTCACAATACTTTTGAGAATGAAATCTCACTTACATTTACATTTAGTTATTAAGCAGACGCTTTTATCCAAAGCGACTTACAAAGAGTTTAGGGAGCAATATGTCATTCAGGAACAATAATGCAATTGGTGCCAAAACAAACTTACAGCTAGACATCTACCTGTTGAGAGAAAGAGAGAGGGTTAGTAGAGACATAAAAATAGACAAAAAATTAATTTAATTTCATTGGAGTCCATGAGAAACCATTCCGATATTTATTTGTGATTTCTCTTTACAGTTAAACATATCGCATTTTATGACATTTATCAAATTTAAATGAAGCGTATAACACCGCCAGTAAATGCTAGTGAAGTTACGGCAACAATAAACAATGTGGTAAAAGTGTTTTGTTTATTTTTTTGCATATGTAGAAGTTCTCCCACAATGTTTTCGCTACACTGCGCAAAAATAGATTACATATTATCTTTCCTGTAAGGGTCTGCACCCTGATTCATCATGTATTCAACCAAACAATATGACTCAGCTCACGACGCTGTTGACTTCACATGGAACATTATGCAAAGCAAGCAGGAAGGGAAGCAACGTAAGCAAGAATAAACAAAAACTAGTTTTATTTTAAGAAAATCATCAAAAATAAATTTAGATCATGTTTAGATTGTCAAAATTATCAGACATCTGTGAATCTTTACCGTCGACCACAAGCACAAAGTGTCCAGATTCATGCAGGTCAGATCTTTTAGGATGGAATCATCTAAACAAACAGTTAATTGTAAATGATGACTACGGAGCAAAACATCATCAGCCTGACTATGATAAAGCAGATTGACAAAAATAAAACAGTCAGATACTAAGCTGCTATCCGCAGCTCTCTCACCCCGCTTACATTTATTGATGCATACACTAGATGGGTAACACCTGGGTAACATCTAACGTTCATGCTCAGCACTTCCTTTTCCTGCTCTGTTTCTGTCGTGACCGTTCCATGTGAAGGAACTTTAACCTTATCTTAGTAAACACAGGGAAGCCGCCTCCCCATGTCTATCTTCACCACACCACGACTTTACCGAAATGTTTCTGCATTTCCTCTGTGATCTGTTTCCTCTCATCGTAGAGGAGTTTGTTCAACGTTCACAACTTGTGCAATTGAATAAAAGTCCTTTTATTTCAGTTTAGTCAGAGACAACTTTAACCATTCATTCTGGGTTGACGTCCATGAAACATGTCAGCAGTGCGGGGCTTTTAAAACAAAGTTGCATTCAACCTACATGACACAGTTCAACCTGTGGCCTGAGTTCGGGGCCAACTGTTTTATTATTTTGGCGATGGCATTTGGTGATGCTAGTGGCATAGAGAAACCATTCACTGTTATGTGGATGTGATCATGACTTGGTTTAAATATGGCTTATTATTGAAAAAAGATGTGTTTGTGTGTACACTGTATATGACAAAATGTGGCTTTAATAACTTAATTGAGTAATACAAACACATATCTTCTCCATTGACTACTGACTGATTGTTAATAAATTTATTGAAATATCAAGAATTGACCCATATTGACATAAACTACAACAAATTTGGTATTTTGCCCAAGTTATTAATTAGACTCTTTTGAAACCCATATATTTTCCTTCCGAGCTATTTGCTCTATCACTGATCATTAGTGTTTTGGTGCGGGTAGGTGGGGGGTGAGACTCAGAGCAGACAAAGGTTGTAGTTTAGGTCAGGCACTGCAAAAGGCACACTGCTGAAGAGGTCCTCCCCCGACTTCAGGCCTGATTTTACACGCTTTTGCTTTTTCACACATTTCAAACAATAGAACGTCTCTCTTTTTTGGCAGTCTCAGAGACTGTTGAAAGTGAAAACCAGCGAGGGAAGGTGACCCTTGATCTCACTTTTACTTAAACGTGTCTCTCCGAGTCCCGGGTGGGAGGGGTGATGGGAAAGGTCAACATACGTCACAGTGAGGGATGTCAGGATCTCTGCCTTGTGGAGTGTTTATGGACTGATAAAAGTGAACAGTCTTAATCCCATTGGCTTGTGACGTCACATTCTAGGAAACGGAAATAAAAGACTAAAGTGTGCTTATTTAGTTATTATTGAATCAACCAATATCAACTCCATAAGATATCATCAACTCAAAAAACGCTCTACAAGGACATAATAGTTGCTATAGGTTTTGGGAGTATTAAAAATAATTAATGTGGCTGAGTAAATATAACAAAAATATACAGTTAAATTAACTTAATGAAATCTTTTAAAAACATTTAACAGATTAAAAAAAAAAAAATTATTTAATGAAAAAAGTTATATTTTTAATATACTTAAATTTTTTGGTGAATTCTTTTAGAAATATTTGAGATACTCAGACTCAGAATTGTTTCACTTACATTTACACAGTTTAAGCAGTATATTTCATTAATTTTACAGGTTTAAAATGTACCAACATTTTTTTGTGCAATTGTTTAACAAAAAATAACCATCTTTTATTTTGCAAAAACGCTGTCCACTAAATCAGATTATTTGCTAAGTAACCTGCTACGTTGTAAACATGTTCAACCAGTTTATCCGATACTGGGTCTTTTTATTTTTTGTAATTTTAATTATTCTTTATGGTGAATCTGATTAAACAAGAAAAGTTGTAAAGATTTAAGTCCATTTTTAAACTCAAATGTTGAATTTTCATTACAATACCCCGATTAAGGATTTTACACATTAATAAAATGATTCAAATCAAATCACAAATCATTAATATTATTATTTTTTTGTTGGATTTCAGATTTTGACATAATGTGACTTGCACCTGGAATTGATAACCATAAAAAACATAGACTTTACTATATTTACATATACTTTGGGATTTAGGGATATCTGGGGCATTTTAGTCCCACTTAGTGGCACTTTCCCTCCAGTCCTGATTTATTTCTCTTGTTCTGCATGTATCGGGCCACCAGCGCACTAATGACTGAGTTGTCGTGCTGTCCGGGTGACATATGGGCCTGTAAAATGAAGCACGATCGTTAAGTAGTACCTGCCACAGAAACAAGGGTGCCAAACACAGGCGGCCCTTCAAAAGACCAGTGTGGGGTTTGTTACTCAGCACCCTGATGACGCAGTAAGACACTGTATTGTCCCCGGACACAAAGGCTTCTATTTAGGTTGGGGTAATCACAGAGTGTCCGGCTGGGCTGGAGGAATTCCTCAGGGTCCGCCTGCCTAATCTAGCCGTGGATGGGAGGGGAGGCAGAGGAGGAAGTTGCTTGGTGGTCCACTCTTAAGCAACATAATTTACGACCGTCCAGAGGTCTAATTCACTGCACGAGTAGAAAGAGGAGGAGAGACATGACGGAAACAAATGAAGAGGAGCAAAGTGCGGAAACGTAGAAACATTGTAGCTTGATGGATTCATTATCTGATGGGGAATCAATCAACCATCACACAGTGATGCCCAACACATCACACGTTCAGCCATGCAAACTATAAACAATCATTTGAAAAGTGTATTAACAGCGATGCACAGACATATCAGAATATCATAAGATTTGTGTTTGATTTAACAGGAAGCTCCTCCTCAGTACTACAACAGCAGACAGACTCTTGTTGCTGATATGGAGCAAACGCGTGACACGGGTCATGATAATGTCAGCGCACAGGTACGCATTTTCACGTCTCCTTCAAATTCTACATTTGATAAAAGAAATAATTCTAGCTTGTGTTTTGTTTTGTGTGTGGCGGTCAGACGGGGTCTTTGTTCCTCATTGGTGTGCCCAGCAGTTACTATCTTTCCTCGCTGGAGCCTCCTCTTCCTCGCCTGCCCTCCTACGAGAGCGTGCGCAAGAAAGACAGACAACGGCAGATCCACCTGATGATTGCCGACCGCTTTGGCCTGAGCGGAGCTATCGTGTCTGAGGTGACTTGTGATTTAATGGTTTTCTATGGTTTGACTGTCCTCTTAGTTTATTTTTGAAAAACAGAATTGTATCAGAATTCAAATGTACCCCAAAAATCTATTTGTGCAGGTTAAGATACATAAGGAATATATAGCCTGTAATGTTTTCAATAAGCCTGTTTAAACAGGCTCTTTGTGAACCCGTAATACACTTAAATCATGTTGATTTGTCAGCCATTCAACCGCTTACAAAAGCAACCATAAGCCTCCCTTTTATAACAATTTCATCTCTTAGTGGTGTGTGTCCCCACGTTAAGCTGCTGGTCTGCAGGTGCAGTCTTATGATTTTCAATAAGAGGATAACGCTCAATTTTCTGCTCAGTAATATGATCAGATTTGAAAACACAAACAGGTCCAGTATCATTCTCCTTCGTTGTTGCCATGACGCATCAAGCGGCGAGTATTTCTTTGCTGTTGATTTTGTGGCAGAAAAACGCATGAGTACACATGATAATGGAAATTAAGGCACAACAAACATCATTTAGCTCCCGATATGGAAAGGTAAACACTGGAGGAGAATGCGGCTCATTGTCTGTCTGCCTTTGCCTTATTCATCTAAGTTTCAGTGGGTGGATCGATGGTTCACAGGGGTGAGACCAACCCATTAACCCTATTATTGAGCTTAATTAGCTTGTTGCCCATTTAAGGGCCACTGTTAACATTCAAAACTCACTGTTGCAGAGAATATTCTAGGATCACTTGAATATTGCACAACAAGCGAGTGCCAAAAAAGTCAAAATATTACTGGGTTTAGACAAAATGTAGATTTGAAATGTATGTCACAATTTAGAAACACTTGCATGATATTGTGGTCGAATCAACAAATTGGGCCGTGTCTGAAAGAAAGATGCATGACTCATGAGGGAAAGTTGCTGTAGGGTAGAAGCTGATTATTAACTACAATTTGTTTAAATAAATGTTGAACACTATAGTATAAATTTGGAAAGCGCAAAGGTCTTTATCTTTGGGAAACATTAACCTTTACTGAATGACTGCTTACTGGACCAAGTCACAAAGGTCTTTAATATTCTGGTCTCTGAAATTGGGTTCTGGGGTCATATGACACGGCTAAAATAATATTATAGTTTGATTAGATGTTAGGCAATGTGTATACACAATTTAAATATTTTCCACAAACCGCGTATCTCTTCTTTGCCCCGCATCTCTGAAACGCATGGAAATTTAACAAAGCTCATGGCTCTGAAAAGTGAGGTGTGCTATGATTGGCCAGTTAACCAGTGTGTAGTGATTGGTGGAATACTGCAAGCGTGTGATGGAAATGTAACACCTCTTACCATATTTGGAACATCAGGTTTCAGAGCAATTGTACTGACAGGTACACAACCTTACTGCGTATACATTTGGGGGGTCTTTGTCAAATCATACCACGAACTGATGTAGATTTGTGGGGGTGTGGTTACACGAGGCGTTTCAGGCAGGTCTGGGTGAGCATTCACTTTTAGCTTAAAGCATAAATCACCATTTCATTATTCATCGGTAAAAAACAGATTCATGTCTGGACATCATAAGGTTAACGTTGGTTTAATGTTGGTCATATGTTGAAATCTGTGAAAGTAAATATGATCAAGCAAACACCACTACTATTAAAACAATGATCGAATATAATTCCTAGAACATCTTTCAAGGTTTGTACTTCTCAAAAATGTGTGGCATGAGTTGATCGTTAAAAAAAGTATTTCTCATGTGAAACTGTTCAATGGTCATTCATTTGGTTTAAGTCAAGCTTTATCTCTGCTTTAGCCACCTCCCACATACGAAGAGAGCATTGGTCAGTCCGTCCAGTCCATCGACATCCCCTCTGACATCCTGACTCCTGAAGAGCCTATCCACGCTCCACCACCAGCCACTGAACCCTGTACAGATTTGCCTGCATATGAAGCTCTACCTCACATCACAGACTCGCAAAACCCCAGCGACACTGTTCATTAACACAGGATTCATGGGAATTTAAAGAAAATGACTACAATTGGCTCTCAGTGTTAATGAACACAGTCATCATCGTTCTGACGTCCGATCGCAAAACAGTTTTGACAGACAAACATTGTAGCAAAAACGTGGACATCAAGTCGCTGTGTTTACAGATAACTGCACAAGTATGACGTGACTTGCTCATGCAATACCTTGCACTACACTACCAGATGAGACAGACCACTACTTGATAAAGGGAAGAGAAAAAAGGGAATCAATATAAAACCCACAAAATGAACTCATACTTTATGCATATTGTTCATCAATATACAAAAACTTGAAAAGACTGACACCACAAATCATGTGGCCTGTGATGTTATTGTCCAACACAGAGGTTCCACACTTAAAAAAAAGACATGATAACTGGATGGGTATTTTATAAAAACTGTGCGAGAGAACACACTGTGCAAACACATTCACAAAGAGCAAATTTGATCTATATTCCAGAGCTGAGCACAAAAGATTTATATTTGATAATACATTTTTTCATTAAAACTTTTAAAGATGTAGCATGCTTTTTGTATTATGGGAGCTTACGTAATATTATTTTCAGTGTAAAAACTCATAACATTTCAATTATGGAGCTTTTTTATCTTTACAATAAGATTAGGAACAGATTATAAAGTATGTAGGGTTCAATTTCATGTTATCTTTAAGTTATACAAGGCTGCATGTTCTTCTCATACCAAAGTAGCTTTTGATGTTCTGTTTGCACTAATAGGGAAAAACAAGCCATGTTTTGATATAACAGGGAAGATCTTTCTGTTCTCTCATCTTTACATGTTTTCCAAATTCGTTTCTATGTAGCTAGAACAAATTTTAGGCTCGAATCATTTTAACCAAACTGTGCTTTGGTTTTTCTATATATATGTGTGTGTGTGGGTGTGTGTGGGTGTGCGTGTGCGTGTGTGTGTGTGTGTGTGTGTGTATGTGTCTGGGTGTGAGTGTGTGTGTGTGTGTGTGTGTGTTGTTTTCCACACAACATGAATCATAAATTATGTTTGTCAAATCTTTCTTTTTCTAATGATACTTTATGCATGTGCTCAATGTTTCCTTGTAAATAAATATGTCAAACACTGAGACTGTTGAAATGCTTTCTTATTAAGTTACTACCTGTGCCTGTGGGGTTGAGTCACACCAAAGTTTGTTTCCAGTTAGTTTGGGATTATTTTCATTATTTTAAATACAGTACTCATAGCCAGAGAACTTAAAGGTTTGCATAAACAAACTAAATTCAAAAGACTTTCATCTTTATCGAGTTTGACTTCACATGTGTTCTCAATGTCCTCTGCGGACAGTTTTGCATCTTTCAAAAGCAGTTGTGAATAATGTCCTTTGACAACCAGGCCCTGTTGACACAAACCTTAGTTATAAATGTAAGGGAATTGTCAGTAAGGGTTTTCTTAACCTAAAGGGATAATGTGTTGTATTAAAGTTATTTATCGCAGTAATACGTATCTAATGATATGCGCATGATGGAATTCATTAAAAACTAAAATAATGTTTTTTGTCTGACCACAGGGAACGTTATTGTGAAATTGTGCCCACTAGTGGTCATTTTATGAACTGACACCTCTAACCATTTTAAACAGCAGGTTATCACTAATTCTAGTTAATGGAAGGAAAAAAAACTACTGAAAGTAGTTTGAAGTGTAGGTCTTCGGCTTATAGTGTGTTCTTCATTGTGTTGACAGATGTCTTAAAGACAACAGAGAAATGTCTTCTGTTCATTAAGCAGCACAGCTGGGGTCTGAATCTCAGAAGACACACAATACAGAATGAGTGACACGTGTCAGTCAGATGAGTACACGCTCAATGTGTCTTTTGACTAATCTGTTCACCTTCCTCTTCCCATTAGACATCAGGTCATTGGTCATGTAAATGAGTGCTTATAAGGAGGATTTGAACAGGAAATGCTTGCTTTGTTTTTTGGCAAGCGTTTGATTTTCTGTAATCTTTTTTTATTCATTTTTAGATGCAACAGCAAATTTGTCTGTAATCCTAAAGTTAACACAGATTTTTTATTTTTGTAGATACCATTCATTATTCCAACAGCTATAAAACGAATCTGATCCTATCAGATTATTTGCATATAAATTGTGCTAAATTATCTGACAAAATTGTTTAAATGAACTTTAAACTAAAATAATATTGCATAATTAATGTTTGCAAAATACTATTAACTTTGGGGAAGGGTTTTGCTGTGCGAGGGTGCTGGCTGGCCTCTTTTACTTCACTTTAAAACTTTTAAAAAACTTTTAAAAAGATTTCAAAACTAAAAAATATTTTTAGAAAAACCCTAATAGCTTGAGCAAAACGTTTTAAAAAAGTATTTTGCTTAATATTTTCTTTTCTAAATGTTTTATTTTGTTTTGCAATATTTAATTATTTATGTATGCTATATATGTATAGATTTACGTCATTTCTTACCCACCAGGCAAAAACATGTATTGTGAAGGTCATTTGTACATTTTCGTAGAAATACAAAATTATCTTATTGGTTAGCCAATTTCATAAGTAAATTTTATTAGAGTCAATGATATCCTTAATCAACTATTTTTATTTTAATAAACATTCTGGTATTTTTTCATAATGTATTTGTCATCTAGATATGTAATTAATTAAAGAAAAGAGAAAAGTCTCTCGCCACAACAAACATGGCCCCGCCTTCACTCCACATCGGCTTCCGGAAAAACCCGAATCCTGTTCGCTCGTGTTCGGCTCAGTGAATTCATTGTAAACAAGGTCAAGCGTTCACTGCAGTACTCACTCTTCACACTTACTTGACGAGTTTACCTCTTGAGAACAATCCATCACCACAGATACAGCACATAGACAGGTAGGATTATTGCGAAGAAAAATATGTTGCAATGCACGCTTGTTTATCTTTTAAGAGACCATTCTTGCAAACATGTTTCTTATATACGGCATGAAATAGGAAGCAAGACATTGTTTACATATGCTTGCAGATCATTATGCAAAATGTGTTTTATTGTTTTGACTCTAAAATGTCATTCAAGGGCATTGCCTCATCATTATACATGATGACAGATCTTGTGCAGTGCACCAAAGTCATGTGTCTGGACTGCTTTTACTGCCTCAGTTAAAAAATGTATTCCTTATGTAATAAATGCGTGATGATACATTTGTATACGGTGTTAAGAGCTGCAGCATGCATTATCATTTTAAACAGATGTGCACAAAATTATTGCATGTAAAAATGCTACAAAATGCCTTCAGAATTAAACAATAGTGTAATATTTTTGGTATGTGTAGTGATTGTTTGAGTTGATAGACTTAATTTGCTTCTTTGTTCGTGTCTTATCTTATCATTACATGTTACATGTTACATTACATGTTAAACTGTGTTAGAGCATCTGTTTGGATAATCCTCCACAAGACTGATCACATGCTGACCGTACCTGCGGATCAGAGCCGTGCGTGTGTCTCATGTCCACCTGCTATTTTCTACATTAAAAAAATAGACAAGTATGTTTTAAATGCCCAAAAATGCATGTTCTGTAAACATCAGAACAATTGTTTATCATACTATAGACCATGTGATTTTGTGTTGTATCAACACTTAAATCTTACAGGTATTGAGGTCAAGGGTAAGGCGTGACTTGTATTTTTGCTTAGTGTTAATAATTTATATGTTGTGAAAGTGTTGGGTTGACATTTATTTTCCAGCAAAAGAACGTGACAAGACCAATATTTTGGGATTGTTCTGTCAGACTTTCTAGTAACCACGAACCTTGAAAGGTCAAGACATTTTTAGGCCGAAATGATGCGTTTATCTTTTCTCTTCAAGGATTTGTTCGAGCACCAGGAAAGATGATGCAGTGTCTTCAGTTTCTAGTTGAACCAACTAAGAACATCACCTTCAAGTTTAAGGTACCCTCTTACTTCAACAAGCTTTTTTTGAAAAACAAAATGATAAATAGTGTTTGTAGGAATATAAACTTGTTGTTTCAACACGTTTGACGTCGTTTCTGGCATAACAGAGTTTTGTCCCTCTTTTGTTTCCTTAAGCACAAAGTAAGACGTCAGTAGCTGTGAGTCAGAGAGATTTTCTGCTTAAAGGGATACTTCACCCAAAATTCTGTCATCATTTACTCACCCTCCATCTTTATAAATGTCTTTGTTCTGATGAACACAGAGAAAGATATTTGGAAGAATGCTTATAACCAAACAGATCGTGCCCCCTTTTGACTCCCATAATAGGAACAAATACTGTATCTATTGTTTTTGTTCTGTTGTACACAAAAGAAGATATTTGAAGGATGTTTGACAGCAAACAGTTCTGGGCTACTTTTCACTACCATTGTATTTTTTCCTACTTTGGGAGTCAATGGCAGGCAAAATCTGTCTGGTTATGCACATTCCTTCAAATATCTTTCCCCTGTGTTCATCAAAACATTGGAATTTGGAGATTTGCAACACGAAGATGAGTAAATGATGACAGAATTTTTGGGTGAAGTATAACTTTAAATGGATGCAAGAAAGTAAAACACGCAAAAGTCGCTTTTCAATTAAAGCGTTCTTTTAGTTTGCACATTGCCTCCATGAACAACCTTAAAGGAACATTTTAGTAGAAAATAACATAATTTACTCATTTATACTCATTTTAAAATTCTTTCGTTAAACGCAGGAGGAGGTGTTAGATAGAATATCAATATGAAAAAAATTACCATTTTTATTGGCCAGGAGTTTCGTAAGAAGTCGAAGAATGAGAAACGAGAACCTCTGGATGAGAGCCAGCAGTTCATTGTGAATCTAGCCCAGGATCTGCGCAGAGTTTGTCAGGTACGGACACAGGTCTACCATTAAACATCACATATGATGATGAACATGCAGATATTCACGGAGACATGAACTCATGGATGTTGTACTGATGGTTGTAGAGGTCGGAGGTGTTGGATTATATCTCCAGATGTGAAGATGTTTGGCCCATCCTCACCTGTAGGGCGGTCATTCTGGAGTGTGCTTCTGTGTTAGAGAGCAAGGTACTGAATGTTAAATTTCCTCCCAACTATGTTAAAATGTCAATTCATTTTTCTGTAGAGTGATGCAAACAAACAATTATGTTGTATTTGATGAAAGAATGCGTGATTACGTCTTATCAAATTTATTCATCATTTAATAATGCTTTCAAGTTCTTCTGAGAAGAAACTTTAATATGATGTTTATTTAATAGATTATCATATATCGAAGAGAGTTGAACGTATAGTTACCAACTCGCATCATTCTTGACACAACATGAACATATTTGTACCAAGAGATTTGACTGTGGGCGGGGCAACTCATAATGTCGAAAGTGATTGACAGAATGTCCTGGCACACAATGCCAGTTTCAACTGGTTAGGACTAAAACCGTAACATGGGGGAATACTGGTTCACTTGATGCTACTTAAATACACCAAGGCTCCCCCTGGAGAAGGTGCTTCTCATTTGCAGTGCATTCTGGGATTGTACATTTTGAAATCAGACAACAAAATACAGAGCTAGAATCTCTTGCTGTATTGTTGTAACAGAAGAGACCAATGCAGACAGACGGATGGCCTGAGAGCAGTGACTGGAAAGATCTGGCTTTGACCAGTGAGCAGGACGTTGAGAGTGCCAAGAGGGTCATTCTCACCTGGACCAAAGACCTGAGAGCTCAACCTGAGGTACACAAACACTAATCTTACATCCACAGCCTTTTTATAATCTAAGGGCTCGTGGTTGTGTACTGTAGATGTATCGGTGTAGACATTCATGTGAACGCTCTCACTTTATAGCAAAGTGTGTGGCCTGGAGAGAAGGTGGTGGTGGCTTTGGATGATTTTCAGAATCACTGGAGAAGAGGACACTCGGCTACTCTTCAGTCGGCCATGGAGCTGGTGTTCTGGTCTCTCCTCAACAAAGAACTAAACAAGGTTCAGCAAAAATAAAATGAAGTCCCATGTAGATTCAGTGCATAAGCTGCTTTTTGTAACAACTAATGTATTTATTTGTCTTTCTTTCTTTGTTTGTTTAGGAGAACATTCCCCAAAAGTGGCTTATGTGGAAACAAAGGAGCCAAAATATAGGTCAGATCATCTCTTTGGTGTCTTAAATATCCTGAGAAATGTAATATAGTGAGTAATACGTGTCCAGAAGTATGGACATTTTATGCAGGGTATTCCAAATGCCAAATTCAAAGTACCTTAAAAATGTCTTTATTGTCATATTTTCATTTAAATTTTAATTTGTGCTTTTTTATTCAGGCGCCACCCCCTATATTCCTTACACAGGTGAGTTACCTGCTTCTGACAACTTTAAAGGGATAGTTTACACAAAAATACAAAATTCTGTCTTTTCGTTACTGCGCCCTCTTGTCGTTTACAAACTTCAGTGAATCACAAAAGAAGATATTTTGATAAACGAGATTTTGTGTTCATAAAATGGACGTCAATGGGGTCCGGTGTTGTTTGGTTACCCAAATTCTTCAAAAAATAACATTTTAAGGTAACTGGACAGTAATAAGACTCACATTGATCTATTTTCTTTTATTCAGTGTGGCAGTGGATCTGTGATGTCGGAGGTAAGGCATTTGCTGTCATTTTATTGTTGTCTAGTGTCTTGACAGACAGCCCCCTACCTAGGCAACATATGGCAATGGCACAAAACTCTAATAACAATAAAACACATGACATACAACTAACAGTTTATTTAATGAGATTCATTCTAATTATTCAATGAAATTGTGCTTTTCACTATTGCAATGCATTATGGGATTGCATGTGATGCGGACTTAGAATATGGCTAAAGATGGTATCTTAGAAGTCTGAGCAATAATTTTGGAACAGCTGGACCAAAAGCATGCCTGTCAAGTCCTAAGTAGGCTGTTTGCCTCACTCTAAAAATCGTCAAAAATGTGTAAACTGTTGGGTAAAATTTACCCAGACTATGGTTATATTTGACCCAACAATAGGTTAAAACAAACCAGCATTTTGGGTTGAAATAACCCATAGGTTAATTTATAACCCAACGGTTGGGTTTGTCCATTTTTGAGCCAATGTCGGGTTAAAATAACTCAATTTTTTTTTAGTTTTTCAAGTGTAGGTTTGGTGAATGTAGTTTTTTAAATTGACAGTTCTGTCATGTTTATTCATTCCATCATAGTGGGGGTGACTCTTGATCTGGACACGGCCAACCCTGACCTGATGATCTCTGAGGATGAGAAGCGCATGCGCTGCGGTTTCGAGCGCAAAGACGTGCCCAACTACCACCAGCGCTTCGATGGCTGGTGGTGCGCAGTTGGAACCGAAAGTTTCAGCTCTGGTCGCCATTACTGGGAGGTCGACGTTGGAGAAATGGACTGGCGTGTCGGTGTGGCCAAAGAGTCGGCCTTGCGTAAGGGCTTCAAGTCCCTTAACACCGATACCGGTTACCTGACCCTACGCTTGGAGCGCGGCACAGAGCTGAAGGCCCTGACCGTGCCTTTCACCTCCCTGCCTGCCACCACCCTTCCCCGCAAGGTCGGCATCCACTTGGACTTCGACGAGGGCCAGCTGTCCTTCTACGACGTGGAGAGACGCTCTCACATCTACACCTACAACGAGACATTCGATGATAAGCTCTTCCCACTCTTCGGTACGGTGGAAATCGTGAAAGACCTGGTGATCAAATCACCTGTTGACAGGAGCCACTGCGTGTGCCCCAGCATGTGCCTGTGGGTTTGAGACCTCTCAGGTCGAACCAGAGCCCAGTGCTTAATCTCTAGACCAGTGGTTCTCAACTGGTGGATTGTGATCTCAGGATGACACACGTTTTCTGATTGGGTTGCGTACAGCAGGTGACAAAAACGGTAGTAAACGCAAACAATAAAATACAGCTGACAAGATTATTGATGGATCTCATCAA
Organism: Triplophysa dalaica; assembly: GCF_015846415.1. Classification (NCBI taxonomy): domain Eukaryota; kingdom Metazoa; phylum Chordata; class Actinopteri; order Cypriniformes; family Nemacheilidae; genus Triplophysa; species Triplophysa dalaica. The sequence goes on along the minus strand of NC_079548.1, from coordinate 22,075,575 downwards.
TAATCATTATCTAACAATCTCATGGATGGTCAGATAATCCACCATCCATCCAGAATTATGTTGATGTTGCTATGGTGATATTTAATCTATAAATCCATTTAAAACTATTATAATTTTATAATTATTATTTAAGTTGTTTCAGGCACTTTTGTTTCGTTTTGTACTCGTTCCAACCATTTTCAATGTAAAATCTGGGTCCTGAAGCAAACCCAGTTGAGAGCCACTTGTCCAGAAGTCTTATTAGCATTAGCAGTAGAATAACTGGGCCATGTTAGTTTGTCACTTCTAAGTGATTGATTCATAGCCGAACATAATTCCATCCAAGTATTGTATAATCTGTTTCGCTATTGCTTCTGTACTGCACCTGAATACAATGTAATGTGTTCACCTGCCCTGTTGGCACTTTCATATTCATCTGACAATCTTAAATCATGTCAAGAAAATGCACTTTATGTGAATAAAGAAAAGACTTCAAGTGTGTTGACTCGTTTTCTCATATAGACGGTTTCCTCTTAACAACATTTTGTGACCACAACTTAACTTCCGGTACACATTCACAAACAATAGAGTGCCTGTAGATTATTTCTGATAACGAAGAAGCCGAGAAGAACTGTTATATCTCTAAACTGTCATTCCAATAATTAGGATTTTTTTTATATAATAAAATGAACATACAATAAAATTCAATAAATTGTTTATTTAAAGGGGACCTGCAAAGATGTGTCATGCATTCTGACTTCTTTACAATGTTAAACGTGCTGTCTTCTCATGCTTCACATGGTCAACTTGTCAGAAAATGAGTTGGGTGTATTACGTAGTATTTCGGTGCTCGATACACTCCCTCATTGATCGTACAGGTTTCAGAACACATAAAACTGTTTCCCAACAATTTTCTTAGTCCCTTATTGGACAATTCTCCCGGAAAAGCACACGACATGGTCAAACGGAAGCATGGAGAGCAGGAGAAGGAGCATGCGCAGATGTCACTCTCACTTGTAAGCAGGAGAGAGAAAGAGAGCATACGTTCGCGAAGTTCATGTGTTTGTTTGTTCACTGCATTTGGGTGATGTATGTTATATAAACTGTGGATATACCGCTGGATTTGGAGATGGTTTGAAACTGATATATGGAGCCGTCCGAGCGCCAAAAGATGCCGGACATGAACCACATGCGGTGAGTGAATCTGATGTCTGTGATTTGTTGACAATGGTCGCGAACGTGCTTTGGTTCAGCCGAGTTCCTGCTAAAATTATTGGGTCTCATTCATGAAACAAGAGAAAGAACAATGTTTTGCCTGAGATTGAAATGTCAGGTATTTGAATTGGCAAAATGGCATTGAAATGATGTGCAAAAGTATTGCTGTCAAACGATTAATCACGATTAATCGCATCTTCATGTACGTTTTAATAAGTACAACATAAATACGTGCAGTATACAGACATATATTATAAACGCACCCTGTAATCTGGATGTGATTCATCGTTTGACAGCAATAGTAAAAGGTAATATATACTATATTTATTTATTATGTGTAAAATTGTATTATTATTATTATTCATATATTATAAAATGGAATTATTTCAAAAACTATGGATATAAAATGCTCTTGAGTCAATAAGCCTGCATATTTTCAAAAACCTGAAAACATAGTCGTGACCTTTCCTTGTCCCGATCCTCTCAGGATCCCCCCGTTACCCACCACAGCACAACGTACACAGTCATGTGAAGTGTTCCTCTCGAATAGACGACGGGTAGACGAGTGCCAAAGAAGAGAAAGAGTCTGGACAGAAAATTAAACATGGCTTTGAGAAAACTGATGTTTGCAATGCTTGTGTTTGTCAATAAGGTTTTATTTAGTCAGAATAAAGATTTACTATCGTGATCCTGTTCTTTCCATCCACGGCAGAGTTGAGTTCTGGAGCTTTTCTAAGTTTGATTGAGTAAAAGTACTTCGCCACTGAAAGACAGGCACCCTGAACTTAAAGTGTATTTTCATGTTGTTGTCTTTGTTTACGGTGTTTCTCAGGGAGCAGGCAAATAGTCTCTGAAGAGGGACAGAAGATTTTCTCATTAATATTTTCTCATCATCCATACTGTCTGAAATGTGACATGTAGAGTGTTAAACTCACATCCTCTCCGACGCTGTCAGTTTCACTCCAGCTCTCTTCAGACTCTAAAGCAGCCCTGAAAGAGAAAAACATTATTATTTACATTTGTAAAAGAACAAATCAAAGAAAGTAAAATCACTTTTTTGTCATTTTAAGCAATCCTAAGGGAATCAAACTCATGACCATGGCATTATTAGTCCTACATGGTTGAATTTCATTGAACAAATAAGGATAATATTTAGTTGCTGCTATGTATATCCCATTACAAGATCATTACAAATACTTATATTACATTAATTCTATCTAACATTGATTACTTCCATCAAGCTTCAAGACATTATTTCAATGTTACAATAATATCCTTCAAATGTCAGAGAACTTTTATGACTTACTGTAATTTCTTTTCTTATTATATCTGCTCTCTAATAAATCTGTAACCCTGAAACTAAAAATCAGGTTGAAAAAGATTTTCTTTTACAGAAAAGATATTGAGACAAGTATTTAAACCTATGTCATCATTTTCTAAGTCTCACGTCATTTCAATCCTGTATGACTTTCATCTGCAGAACACAAAAGAAGAATTTTCGAAAAAATAAACTGTAAAGGCCCCCATTTTTATTGGTTTCGTTTTCAAACAATGGAAGTGGAGAGGTGCCAGCTCTGTTCGGTTATCAACTTTCTTCAAAATATCTTCTTTTGTGTTCTGCAGAGGAAAGAAAGTCATAACGTTTTTGACAAGATTATATATTATTTTCTATATTTTTTAAATATATGCACGTATGTGTTACGGTCCCCTTAGTGTTTCATCCCAGTCACCTGCCCGTCACCCTCCCTGGGTAATCATCCCTCTTTAGTGTTTCCCTTTATTTAGCCCCAGTACTCTCTGTCCCTTGTCTGTTCATTGTTCCTTGTTCCTCCGGTGTATGTTTACCTCGCCTTACTTTGCCCTCATGTTCCGGATTCCTTGTTCCTTTTTGCGTTTGACTTATTATTTATTATTCTAAAGACCTTGTTTCCATTTGTCCCCCTTGAGAGAAGTTTTGGGTTTTAGTTCTTGTCTTGATTTGTCCGGTTTTCCCCAACGTGGGTTTTTGGTTCACTATTATTTTTTTGTGTTAAAACCCTTAAACTGCCTGCGCTTGGGTTCTGTCTGTACCACGACACTGGTCGCTGTTCTTCTTGTTTGGAAACAAAAAATTGGTCTATACTAACTGATATTGCTGCCCTTTTTGGCTGACTGTGCCCAGGGATGATGTTTTAATGATTTAACTATTTATTACTTTGTTAAAATAAAAAAACATATATTTTTCTATGATCCTTTATAAGTGGTGGAATATTTTCCCTTCCTTTTCGTTGGCCCATTGCGATGCACTATGTCACACTAGCCTAAAAAACTAAATCACATATGTGTCTATTAGATGTAAAACCTTTATTATTAAAGGTTATTATTATTATAATCTCAACACATCTCTCAAATATTGTGATGCAGTCATCCGATGAGATCAGAAGATTCCAGCAGAGAAAGAAATCACAAACAACTATAAAAGGCAGCACTCAAAACCGCAGTTTTGTCATTCGACAACACAGCGCTCGATTAATCCATGTGAAGTCAACACATGTCCTGTTTGAAAAGGAACCGGCAGATGAAATTGACTTCATAACAACACCTGAAGAGTCCACAACTGTGAAGTCAGTGATCAAATCCCCTAAATCCAGCTCATGCATGCCAATCACAAGCGTAAAATACGATCAGCTTCACAGTGGTTTGCATTGTACAAGAACAGGAAGGTTCACTAACGTGCACCTGAGATGACATGCATAGACTTGAATGACATGCGTTATAATGACATACAGGTTATAATACAGTCGTCTATTAAAACCTGTTCACAAATAAAACAGATCTACAGATAATAAGCCCGCTTCTGTCTCTTGATGCATAGCTGGTTTCTTTATGCCGATTACCTTTATATCTCAATATGTGCCAGCTTTAAACTCATTCTCCATCTACTATGTTTTTTTTGCTGAAAAATAAAATAAATATTACTAAATGAAAATAATTATTACATTTAAAAAAATACCACGTTGGAATAGTAACAGTAAGTCAGTGATGATCACATAAGGCCTGATTCACATTTCGCGTCTTTTCCGCAAAAATGGTGCTTACATATAAATTTACTACTTTGAAAAAGCCCTGTCTCAAGCTCAGTGTTTTATCAAATTGCTAAACTATCAAAATACTATTCAGAAACCACATCTTTACAATCTTTAACTTTAGTAAAGGATCGTTCCCTTCCACCCCCAATACTATCCCCAATACTAGGACAAAAAAATATGGAACAACATCATATCAAATCTGTCTGGCCCTTCTTTCTTTCTTTCCTTGCATCTCCCTCACAGTAACAACGCAGTCATTTGATCATTCATTGAAACTGAAAAGATGCTGTTTATCTTTAAAAGCAGGAGTACATTAAAACCTCAGCATTATCATTTGGTGACCCGATCGCCGACTTATCTATTTCAGTTCTGTTTCTAGGCTTTTATTATGTAGTAACCAACATCCTTAGGGGAAATGTAATACATTGTGTTCAGGAAATGTAGTGGAGTAAAAGTAAATGTCTGCAGGAATATAGCCTTAAGACTTAAGTAATTTAAAAAAAATAAGTATTTTTACATCCCTACATCACAACACTGGTTTCTGACATGCCGTGTCAAACCCTTAAGACATAATTTTTTATCATACACAAAATATGATAATTTCATAAACATTCAGTTCTGTGAATTCAGTACAATCACAATCTAATGTTCTGCCAACCGAAGCCCTCAATGAATCTCCATCATTTGCATCATACTGAGACACAGTAAACACATTTAGTTGATTCTGAAGAATAAAAAAATATTTTTTATTTTAATGACATCGTGATTTCTTTTTCTTTCATTGTGTTATCAGGATAAAAATAAGAAGCACTTCAGACTTGAGCTGATTTCTGTCTGTGTGTGAAATCAGTTTTTTTCTGTCTCTGATAGAGCCACATGACTTTATGAGTGTGCAGTAACTTCCAGAGCCATCCCTCCATCTTTAGGTCATGGTTGGCATAGTGAACCACAGGCGTGTATTCTGAGTCATAATAATGATCTGAGAAGTCTTCATAATTGTCTGTCATGAAGCCGTACGCCGACACCTGAAAGAGAAGAGACACAACAGGCGTCTTTAAACACTTGGACTGCTTCTAAAACGCTACACGTGAACTCAAGTGCATTTCAGTTTCTACATACAGGTCCAGTGGCTCTGTAAAGCCACATCCTGAACAGCAGTGTGTGACTAAAATGTTAATTTAAGCAGGGGTGTCCAATGTCGGTCCTGGAGGGCCACAGTCCTGCAGAGTTTAGATCCAACTTGGCTCAACACACCTGTTTGGAAGTTTCTAGTCTGCTTTGTGAGACCTTGATTAAAGGTATTTGTAAAGAGGTGTTGTCCTTAACAGCCGCCACAGGGTTGCGCGACAAGCAACGGTCATTTCTATTTTAGAAACGGTTTCTATTTTTGCGAAACGGTTCTGATTGGCTGTATCTTGTGACTGATTGTCGCGTCCCGCCCCTTTATCGCGTTCGGTACGGACAGGCAAATTGCATAATGCGGTGTCAGAATGAACTTTGCATGCTCATAGTTAAGTCTGACTGCTGCATTACAATGTTACCAATGATCCTGTTTTTAAATGTAAATATTTTTATTTTTAAAGGTGTTAAAAATTCAGAAGAAGATGTTTGCTTTCTTCACCTGGTCGCATGTGTGTAAAGCGGTCAGCAGCATAAGTGCACCTGTGCTTGGCATATAGAAACCCCTGTATATCACCATCTGTGGTGAGTTCAGAAACCTGACAATCAATGAAACATTTCATTACATTAAACACAAGAAGTACATTTGACAACAAGAATGACATCTGTGTAGATTAATGTGTGAAAATACAATACTCGCCTATTAGTCACATACTGAATAAAGTGTGGATGAATCATCCTGAACTGATGAATCCGAGGATTGAATCCGAAATATCTCGAGGGCCTAATATAAAGATCAATCACAGCAGTTAGTTTGAAGAGTGTGTTATAGGTACTGGTGAAGTTTGTCATTTCTGAGCTTCATGTTTTAAATATTAAACATTTTGTTTGCACCCACCTGTCACCTTCATCAATACCTGACGGTACAGGCACACCCTGGAGAGCAGCTGCCAGCATCACATAGTCACGAGTTTGTGCAGGGATAACAATGTATCGAATGCCCTGTGGATACAATGTGTAAGGGTGGGTTTACACAACAACGCCTACACCTAGCATTTAAAACGTTTTATGCATTTTGATGATTTTACTCGGCCACCTGACTGAGAAACCCCCTCCATGTGCAACTAAAGTTCATCTGCAGACCAGATTTCTGCCAAGTGAGTTTGTAATTCCTCAGTTGTGAGTTACCGGGTCATTTGGGATTGTCTTGAATCCGTCCCTGCGATAAGCTAAGAGAGAGTTCTTGAGAGAGTTTGTGGTGAAGCCATAGAAGGATGTCTTTGTACCGACGTCATCTTCAAAACCCTTGATTATTGCCCCGTTTACCCTAAAGACAAATGTTATTATCATCATGCCCTAAATATTAGTAAGAATTAATCATGGTCAAAACAGGGCAAAGCACCCTAGATATTTAAAATGTAGGTTTTCTGTTCATGTTAATTCAATTGAGAAAATAAAACCTGAAACAAACCTGAAAACATAGTCGTGACTGTCTATGACCTTCCCTTGTCCCGATCCTCTCAGGATCCCCCCGTTGCCCACCACAGCACAGCGCACACACTCATGTGAAGTGTTCCTCTCGAACAGACGACTGGTAGACGAGTGCCAAAGAAGAGAAAGAGTCTTGCCTATCACTGGATCACAAGAAAGAAACCTTAACATGGCTTTGAGAGCATTGATGGCTTATGGTTTGAGAGTATTAATGATCTACCTTTATCAGCTTCTCCCTTCCAGCCATATGGCAGGGATGCATTCTGGAGCTTTTGCCAAACTGTTGGAGTAAAAGAATCTCGCCACTGCATGAGAGGTACTAAGAAATTAAAACGTTTTCTCAGGCTGTTGTCCTTCTTTACGGTGTGTCTTAAGGAGCAGGCAGAGACCGTCTGAAAGACAGATTGTCTGACTGAGTCATGGTCATCTATAGATTTGTCATTAATCACATTACTCATTGCATTTACATGTCATTTTAATTTTCTTAAAAACCAAGATCTGTAATGGATGAAAGTTCAAGGATAGACACCAAATTGTTTTGTTCTGTCAAGTAAATCACATAAGAGCAAAAAACTGGTTCTGTAAATATTCTTAAAATGTTGATTGTATAAAATTATGAGTGAAACATGCAATTACTGTTCGGTTGGCACACAGTTTAAAGGATAAGACTTAACATTTATTAAGCTATATTTGAGTAAGAGGATTTGATTTCATTAAGATCTGAATTCACCTCAAACCTCACAAATAACTTAAAAACACTCTTAAATCTTTTAATGATGTGGTTGCATCATGTTACAATGCCAAACGTTATCATTCTGGGAATCTCACAAGACTAATTATGTTACTAAGCAGATTTCACACTTGTTTTACCAAACAGGAACAGAAAGGCTATAGACCACTTTGTAAAATGAAAACACTGATCCAAAAGCACTCCCAGGTTTTCATATTAATATAAATTAAATATAAAATATAAAAGTTTTTTTATAGAACAACCTAGCACAGATTGGAAGTTAATTTTGGGCAAGGAATGTGCATTGGATGAAACTGTCTATAATTAAATCTTAAGTAAGCAATAAGGTAAGAGAGGCTGTGTTTTATTGTGAATAAATCAAAGGTGAAGGACTTTGTTCGCTACGATGCGAAGCAGAGCAAAGTACATCGCTAGCCTCGAGTAGGCCTACCTAGTTGTCTCTGTAAAATGGATACAACACAATAAAAATAATAAAGCAAAAAAATATGAATCAATGCAACTTTTATTTAGTACAATCACTTAAAGCCTTCCTTACTCTGGAGAAAATCAATCAATCAATTGTAAACATGCAGCAGAATAGCTGCGTATTAGTTCAAAGGCTGCCTCCAAAGGTCGCATTTGTCGGCTACATAGGTTTATTGTTTCAGATTTTATTCCAGAAAGGCAACTGTTACACTTCAAGGTAAGAATGAAACTATAAGGATTACATCTTCACAGAAATAAATGCCAATTTTAACTGGAATAAACAACCTCATTGACATATGTGCTCGACAATTGCCAGGATTCAGCCTTTGAATATGCAAATTTCACAAGATGGCGAACAAGTGAGCTTTTGCCACGCCAGGTTTAGCGAACTAGTTTCCAGTCGCATAACAGCATAAAGTGGATTTGTATTAACAAGGTGCTCATCAATGTAAAGATGGTCTGTCATATCGCTGATTATATTCTTCTTTTTTTAATCTAAAATAAACCCATATTTGCCAATTAAAAATCCTTTACCCAAACAGTGTTACAACGTGTCAAAACCAAACACGAAGCGACACTGTGACACGGGATAAAATCGTATCTCCATTTGCATTCTTCAGCAGCAGCGTGAGAGGGTGTGTGGACGGAGAGAACCGGTTCTGATTGGCAGTGCATTGTTATTGATTTGTGATTCATAGTGGACATTATTGAGTGCACTCATTCAATCCCATGATGCATCATAATAACGAGTGTACAAGCCATGTACACTAACAGCTGCTAGCCATCATCTATCGTGATGCTCACGCTGAATGAATGCACCGTATGCACGCCCTGCTGCTTACGTATTTCCGCCCATATCTCAGTTTTACGCATGCTTCTGGTATAGCATTCTCAGCAGTCAGCATTGTCTAGCTCGGTATATGCAACTATTGAAGATATAAGAAGAGATGTATTTTGTAGTATTCAACACGTATTTATACCGATTTCATCAGGCATATAAAATTCTTCTAAAAGATGGCCATCTCAGCTGCCATAGTTCAACTCTTGCTTCATCACAACAGGGTGTTCAACTGGACCACCGTTTATGATTAAAAAACGTGTTGTCGGGGCTGAACGCAGCCCTGCTATACCTTTACTAAAAACCCATAGACTTAGGAGTGATGGATCCGGAAGTCCTACAATGACGACTCACTTCCAGGGTTTGCATACAAAAAACGTCTTCTCTGCGGCTCCCTATTGATCCACAGTTTTGTTTACGTTGCTATGGGTGGTTGCTTTGGGTGTATAGCAATCAGTGTTGGGAGTAATGCATTACAAAAGTACTGTATTACAGTAATGTAGTTACGCAGTAGTGTTTCATTACTAATACATTTCACTGAAATATTACTTTTACAAGGTACATGTTCAGTAACGCTTGCGAGACATTAACAAATCAAGATCACGCAAGTAAGTTCTATTTCCTGTTAATGCGTAGATGCGTCATTCATCTCCCTCTAGCTGGCATGAGCTAAAGGTCCAAGGCTATTGGCCTTCGCTGTAAACCCTATAGCGCCAGTGTTGCAAGTTACAGCTGTGGTATTAGACAATGCATCCGAATTATGCTTTTACCATTGTTTCATAATGCTCAATGTTTCTCGTCCATTTCCGTGCGTGGCCTCGAGCACACTTGGGATCTTTTTTAAAGGGACACTCCACCCAAAAAATTTAAATTCTGTAATGGATAACTGACCCTCTATTTGTTCCAAATCTGTATACATTTGAAAACAAAAGATATTTGGTAGAATGTTTGCAACTGAAAATTATTTGGTATCATTGACTATCATAGCAGAAAAAAATATAATGGTAGTCAATGGTGACTCAGATTTTACAAAAATATATACAATATCTTGGAAACCATTCAGATAAGCAAATACAGCAATAGAAATGTCTTTTGGCAGTTCTTAACTTTGATTTGACACCGGAAAATAATTGGGCTGGTTTTCATTCCCTTTGGGCGGGTTTCAGGAAGCTAGTTAGCAAGATCCCTGCGACCAGCAGCAAGGTTTATAATATATAATCTAGTTCAGTGATGGGATGGGACTATTTTGTATTTAAACACTTTTTTAAATAAAATCTTGTATGTTGTATTTTAATGTGTACTAAGTAATCTTAGTATTTTTGTATTTTCATCATCAACATCCTTATTAGATTGCATGGATGACTAGTGTTTCAAATACTTCCATTTGAAATACAAAATACTATTTTTTGTAATAGTATTTTGTATTTAAATGCATGTAATCTTAGTATTTTTTGTATATTTTTTATAGCCTAGTTAATTCAAGAAGTCATCAGTCTAATAAAGAGGTTGATCGGCAAAAAGTATTTTGTACTTTGAAAATACAAAGACATTTCTTTAGAATGTTAAGTTCTACTTCTGTAGTTATTTTGGTGACAGTAACTCAAAAGTAATACAGGAGTGATGTAACTTATTACAATTATGAGACAGTAATATTGTAAGGTAAGGGATAACTTTTAAATAACAGTAACAAGTAATCTGTAATGTATAATATTTGGAAGTACCTTGCACAACACTGATAGTGATACACAGAATTGTTAGGTGAAGCGGTCGTAGCATTGTTTAATCATGAAACGGTTTTATAAAGATATAGATTTGGTTGTAAATGTTCTGTTGCTTGTATCTTGTTCAAACATTTGTGTAGTGTTAAAAAACTGAAACAGGACGTTCTTCTGGACCAGTGTTGTTTACGCCATCAGAAGGGGTCTATACAGTATAGTAGGTCAAATGTAGAATTGAACCGGAAAGTAGAAAGAATTGTTATTTTGTATTGACACATTTCAGACTGTAGGCCATATAAACTTAGAAAGAGTGTGTTTGACTCACCTCCTCTTCACCTGAAATTGTTTCAACCCAACTCTGTTCAGCTTCTAAAGCAGACCTGAAAGAGCAAAAGAATCATCGGCTAGCAAAACTAAACCATTATTTATCATTAATGAAAGAGAATTGGATTACACTTTTTTCCATTCAATAATTATAAAGAAGTGTTTGTAACATTTGCAGATGAAACTTTAGATGGACCAATGTTCATTTGAATAGTTAAGGAGCTTATGTGTGTTTTTAGTAAAAAAAAGGAAAAAAGGAAGTTTAATTTTGAAACGTTACAACAAGCAAAAAGCACCCGTTTGGTGGAATGGACAAAAAATGTTGGGTGTTCACTATAAAATAGCTGGCAGATTTGGTGAAAGAATGTCATTTTTCCACAATCTTTGCCCAGCAAACTACACACCACCATATCTTAAATAGTTTTCATGTGAAGTCCTTCAAAAGAAATGTTCAGAATTGTCTGATAGTAGACTCAATATCTGGGAAGTAATGATGTCACCTGTCACATTTTATTACAGAACACACTAAGAACAAATAGACTTTAAAATAGACTTAAGCATTAGTTAGCCGTTTCATGTTCACTCAGTTGACTCACTAAATTTACCTAAAATTATTGTAAATGATAACATGTCAATATTTCTTGTTGTTGGATTATTTTAGCTGGTAGGAAGTGTATGTGAGCCCACCTCTGATATATCGTGTCCATGTCTTCTGGTGATGTCAATCTTGGGATATTCCAGTAAAGGAGAAAAAGGCAGACACATAGGAGAGGTAGTCTACAAAACCACAGCTTAAAGTTGCGAAAGCACAACAACCGATAAATCCACGTGAAGATGGCGCACAACCTGTTTGCAGAAGAACACGACCTCATTTTTAACATCTTTAACTTAACAATGAGTTTTAAAGTAGATGCTTTCAGATGAAGAGTCCGTTTTTGTTTTCACCTCACATTTTGCATACATCTAAACAAGTCACACAGGTTATGCAAACCAGGATCGCAAGCAGTCTAATTTTGGATCTGATGAGAACAGGAAGTTTCGCAATGGATTTTAGAATACATTTCACTATCCCTAATAACTGACATAATTTAGCATGATTTCAGTTTTCTGAATTCGCATACTAGAGCCAACACATGGCAAATGATGACAGATGAATACATTTAAATATTTTATACTGTATTCTGTCTTTTTCATCATTTTGTTATTTGTCACTCATCTCTGCGTTTTTCATTTTCTGTCATGCTCTGTCTTGAACACAATGACATGTGCAGTGTCAAACCTCTTCTCATATTTACTGTTATAATACATCTGTTTTATAATACATTTTTATAGCTTTATAGTTCTTTTGATCTGCTTTGTTGACACAACCCATAATATAAAGGGAACAGTCACTAAATCAAAAATAAAATGTGGTAAGAAGAGTCCTTTTGTTATATTGTGTTCACAAGCGAGATTAGTCTAAACCAGTTTCTAACAAAGAATATTTTTTTTACTTTTGGAACAAATGCACACAGGTTTGTCTTGACTTTCCAGAACAAGTCATGGGTTTAGCTTTTGCATCCAGCATGCATCACAGCATTCAAAATGAAGATGGTGGTCTATTGGGTTAAACCACTGAACTGGTAAATCAAAGGTTGCTGGTTTGATCCCAGCAGCCACCACCAGTGTGTCCTTGAGCAAGACACTTTACTCCATGTTGCTCCAGGGGTATTGTCCCTGTAATAAGTGCACTGTAAGTCGCTTTGGATAAAAGCGTCTGCCAAATTACTAAATGTAAATGCAAAATAGGCGCTTCCCGTTTGATATGAGGATACTGCTTGCTGGTTTGAATATGCAGCTGTTGTTTGTAATTAGCAATAGTTTGCTACATATTTTTTTCCGTCACATCAGTGATGCAGGATATACAGTAGTGGACACAGATTTCGTTTAGTTGAAATGTTGGGCTTTGACATTGTGACTGAAAATCTCTCAGATTAAAAATGGTTTCTTTCGTCTTAAAGCTGGAATACACTACAAGACTTTTAAAATCTGAACAGATTTTGGTAACACTTTTCTTGAAGCATGTATGTATAATACATTATAAAGAGTTCTTAAAGGCTAAAATGCATTATAATTCTTCATAATGTGTGTTGTACTGCATTATATGTAGTTGTAAAGAATTAAAATGTGGAGTGTAACAATCAATTGCTAAGTGTTATAATGCATTAACTGTGTTAAGAATTACTATGCTTTAAACTACTTTTATAATGCATTATACATACATGCTTCAAGGAAAGCGTTACCCAGATTTTTTAAAGATTAGACATCATACAATTGCAAACTTTTAGAACGTTTGCATAGAAAACAATACATGTTCAAATCTGCAGTCTGGCGCAGGCTTTCTACATCTACAACAACACCAGACTGAAAATATGGGCAAAAGTCTTGTAGTGTATTCCACACATTTGTCTGTTTTTGCAACTTTTCAGTTTAGTTTCTTATAGTGTGCGTTTGTGAAGACAAAAGAACAGAATCCCTACTGATTTTTTTTATTATGGGCCTCTTCTGTAAGTGGATTGAAACAAACAGAAAACAGCTACAGTGAAGAAACTAAGAAACAGTAATTTTTGTAAACATACCCTTTGGATTCTATACATAACAGTTTTGAATAATTATGAATCATTATATAAACAGCAAAATAAATGCTGACTATGTACATTTCTCATACACAACAACAGAGAAGTTAGACATGTGACCAGTCGAGGACCCGAACACAATTTTATGGTAAATAATCCTGAGTTACTATTTCACATTGTTCATACTTTGCCCTGGGTTAGATATTCTCACGGTGTACATTGGTGAGCAAGAGGATGACTTCTCATGATCTTATGAAAACTGATTTAAAAGCCAACACGATTGTAATGTCTCCATTAAAAAATGACCAAAATAACATAGTCAGCTTTGGGAAACAGTGAGGCGTCTTGGACTCCAAACGTCAAGGCAATTTAATCAGAATTTAAGAATGAGATCAACCCTGGGTGAAGCATGAAACCTGTAAGGACATGAGTTAGTTCTTCACTAGAGAGAGTAAAGCTTGAGTTGCTCCTCCACGTCTCCCTCCGTCATCTCTCCGAAGGTCTCCTGGTTATCTCGGAGGAGTCTGAAGATCGCGGCCAGCTGTTCATGTTGAACCCTAACAGAAACACAACAGCACAGAGTCAGACAAACACACTCTTATAAACTCACATTATACTCAATGAGGGCGTGCACTGTGTGTTAGAAGAAATAATACTGCAAACAGAAATCTATACAGTCTGGCTCTTTATTGATCTTTTATTTATGACAACAGTGACCTTCATGAAAAAATGCAAAAGACAGTTCAGGCATTCAGGGTCTTGATATAGAAAGAACTCTCATGCCACACGTCTCCTGTTTGTTTCATCCTGACATTAACTAATGGTTCACTCACAGTGACATACAAAGTCCCTTTCAAAGTTAAAATAATCCCTCTGTTCTTCTAGATCGAGCTTCTACAAGCCCACTTCACCCGATCACACAACCATGATGAAACACTTGAAGACAAACCTCCATTAGCAATTCACTTATACCACAACCAAAACACTTCCTATAAATAAATCCCTTTTATTAAGGAAAATCCTCTTAATCTATCATCTTGGCTTCAGGATCTGTACTCCAGCTTCTTTTTCTTTCCTTATTTCTTATATTGACATTATATGTAAATCACGTAATTTACTCACTGTAAATGTAAATGTTAATTTTAGAGAAAAAAACATTGTATTGCAGAAATTAGAATAACTATTGAGAATAATCATGATGGCAAAAAAAAGAAACTGTAACACTTTACAATAAGGATGCATTTGTTTATATTAATAATGCATTAGCTTACATGAACTAACAATAAACAAAACAGTTTTTCATCATGCATTACTCTAATGTCAATACTGTCCATGTTTGTTAAATGTGCATTAACTAACGTAACCATTTTAAAACTTTTAATCTGAAAAATGTATCACTAAATTCTGAAATTATCAAGAAACTGGACACTTCTGCATCATGATTAAACATGAATAAATACTGTAGATCTGATAAGTAATGCATTTATTAATGTTAAAAAATATAGCCTTACTGTAGTGTTACCAAAGAAATGTTTCTGACCAAAGGTTATACAAAAATAATTGTAAAATATATTTTTTCAATGGGACATTAATTTAATGGGGTAGAATGACCTGGTTATATTTTTGTGAGATTCAGTCAAATTACTTTCCATTTATGAACATAACAATCAACAAAATCCACAATCTTCATCTATTTCATCAAGTACTTATGACTCCACAATCAACACATTTCTCTCTGTCTATGATGTCACATCTTTGTTTGTCCACAAGGGGGCGTGCCGGATATTTTGAAGTACATGATGGTCACAATATCTGTAGCATACATTACATCCAGATAACACTGGTGCTCAAAACAGAAACAATGAGTTTGATTTCATACAATCAACTCACCAGACAAAGAAAATGAAAAACAAAAACAACAGCAAACTGGTGGTATACCAATACTTCCTCCATATTATATATATTTGTAAGGGACATTAAATATTTAAGTTAACTTAAAGTAAATCTCAGATGAAAAACTTGGTTTCAATAGAATTCTCTGGTGGCCCTAAGAAATTTGACAAAACACAAACCAAACAGGTTTAAATTATTGATTTAGACTCTTTGGCAATTTTCTCGACAAAGTCGACTATTCACAGGCAGATCTACAACATGTACAAAAAGACTGATGAGCGATGCTTATTTTCCATAAAAACACATTTTGGAGACAGTCAATAAAAGTCAGCACTCTGCAAAGGTCCTGAAGCTTCGGTTTATGGGGGGCGACTCTTCCCAAACATTCTGGTTTGAGCTTTACTCAGCAACTCTGAAATAAAAACAGAAGAACTTTATAAGTACATCAATGCAGCCGGTCATAAGCATTTCACATGGATACAGTGACATCTCTACATTATTGGCTTTCACTTCAACAGCATTCTGTTTGTATCTTGGAATCTACTTCTCTTATCGAGGCGGCCCGTCAGACATCATGCACATCATGTAAAGAAGGCAAAGAACATTCAGGGATGACCTGAGGAGCCCGATTGCATTTCCCTCTGAGCTAATCAAAACTTCATCTAATAATAAAATGGGGTTTTCTGTCATAACACGTTGGAGTAACTATATGTTGAATTATACATTTATGTTTAAAATTATAAATATATTTAACAAACAGTATACTGACATACAGGATCTCACAGAAGTGAGTACACCATTCACAAATATTTTCTTATATCTTTTCATGTGACAACACTAGGAAAAAGAGACTAAGAAATGACACTTTACTATAATGTAAAGTAGTGAGTGTACAGCGTGTAAATAACTCAACACACAGCCATTAATGTCTAAACCGCTGGCAACAAAAGTGAGTGAGTACACCCCTAAATGATAATGTCCAAATTGGGCCCAAAGTGTTAATATTTTGCGTGGCACCATTATTTCCTAGCACTGCTTTATCACTCATGAAGTTCACCAGAGCTTCACAGGCTGCCACTGGAGTCTTCTTCCTCTCCTCCATGACGACATCAAGGAGCTGGTGGATGTTAAGAGACCTTGCGCACCTCCATCTTCCATTTGAGGATGCCCCACAGATGCTCAATAGGGTTTAGGTCTGTAGAAACGCTTGGTGCATGACCTATACGCTCAACATCTTTATGGGGCGTGATGTTGGAATACTGCCCTGCGGCCCAGTCTCCGAAGGGGATCATGCTGTGCTTCAGTATGTCACAGTACATGTTGGCTTTCACGGTTCCCTCAATGAACTCTAGCTCCCCAAACCATGAACCTCCCACCACCATGCTGGACTGTAGGCAAGACAAACTTGTATTTGTACTTTTCACCTGGTTGCCGCCACACACGCATGACACCATCTGAACCAAATAAGTTTATCTTGGTCTCATCAGACCAAAGGACATGGTTCCATTGATCCATTTTGTCTTCAGCAAACTGTTTGCAGGCTTTCCTGTGCATCATCTTCAGAAGAAGCCTCCTTCTGGGACAACAGCCACGCAGAGCAATTTGATGCAGTGTGTGGCGTATGGTCTGAACATTGACAGACTGCCCCCTCCCTCCTTCAACCTCTGCAGCAATGTTGGCAGCACTCATACGTCTATTTCCCGAAGACAACCTCTGGATATGATGCGGAGCATGTGCACTCAACTTCTTCGGTCAACCAAAGCGAGGCCTGTTCTGAGAGGAACCTGTCCTTCTATACCGCTGTATTGTCTTTGTCACCGTGGTGCAGCTCAGTTTCAGAGTCTTGGCAATCTTCTTATAGACCATCTTTACGTCACCAGTGTGAGAGAGTGAGAGTGACAACACCAAATTTAACACACCTGTTCAACATTCACACCTGAGACCTTGTAACACTAATGAATCACATGACACCGGGGAGGAAAATGGCTGATTGGGCCCAATTTGGACATTTTCATTAAGGGTTGTACTCATTCACTTTTGAGGTTTAGACATTAATGGCTGTGTGTTGAGTTATTTTGAGGGGACAGCAAATGTACACTGTTATACACGCTGTACACTCACTACTTTACAGTGTAGCAAAGTGTCATTTCTTCAGTCTTGTCGCATGAAAATATATAAGAAAATATTTTTCAATATTTTACACTTCTGTGAGATACTGTATTTAATTATACATTTACATTGAATATCAGAAATATATTTACCAAACAGTACGGATATAATTTATGGCAAGAAAAGACCGAGTCAAAATGATAAAACCAGACTGAAATCCAAATTGAAATGTTGACAGTCTTTCATATACATTCACCAGCATGTGCCAGTTGTTACTGAGTAGCATATGCCATTAAATTAAAGTACAATTATTTGGCAGTTGCCAATGACACTTAAATAAAAGATGGCTCTTAATGTTACAATATGAACATTATTGAGATAAGTTGACATAATTATGTTTACAATGGCCACAGAGTGTACAGCTAAACTGAATATCAGGACTAAACTATTGAAGACATAAAAAGATTTTCCTCCTTGCTATTGGCTAATATTCAACAACAGTTAAATGTATTCATTAAGCAGATGCTTTCATCCAAAGCAACTTACAAATGCGAGCATTTAACAATATACATATGAATGACACTCACTCACATATTTTGTGATTTATGTTCTGCTTTTATCCATGCACGTTAAGATGATCAATGTCAATTAATGTGCACATTTTCAGTACATTTTACGGCATAAAAATGAATAGAGACATTTGTGTGTGTTTGCCATGATGACGGGTTTGGCAAATAATTGATTTTGCCCGATCAGATATAAAGAGAGAGACGTCACTGTAGAGGGCGCCAGAGTACCAAACTCGACATGGAAACATACTGGCATTCATTTACATGCACACATGCAAAGTGCTCCTCAAACTATAACATATTCAATTAAAACCCAATGGTAAAAGTGTATCATGTGACAGAAGCTAGCTCATTCAGGCAGACCTGACATGCCCTCACATATAAACAAACATTTTACTGTAAGAAAAAAAATTACACGTACAAGAAAATAAAATATGACAAAATCTTATGCCAAATTCTATCCGAACGTTAAGCCTGACGTCACGAACCACCATATATGGAAGGTTCTTCACTTCATATACTGTTTCCGGGTCCAATCGCTAAATTACGTCCTATAGGCAAACAACAAAAAATGCTAATATGCGCGTACGTCGAACTATAAAACTATCGGGAAACCGCGATCCTGACCTTTATCTTCATAACGAAAACCCACATGCCCAATCAGCTATTTATCAATTATTGATGTCGGAGATTCCGTGAGACTGCAGTGCATACTTTGAGGTAATAACTCCCCCCGGGGCTTGCCGTAGTTGGCGGATGGGCAAGTGCACCTGAAACTATGCTGCGTCCCAATTCGCCTACTTATGTTGTGTTCAGACCAAACGCGAATGGCGCGTTAAGCGCGAGTGATTTACATGTGAAGTCAATGCAAAGACGAGGTAGACCTACTTGCGGTGCGAATGGCACGAATGACGCGATTCGCGCGAATAGAGCGTTCGCGTGTTTCGCGCGAGTTGAAAAAATTGAACTTTTGCCCGCCGCGTTAACCAATCAGGAGCTTGCTCTAGCATCTGGCTATAACGGCGTAGCCCGAAATTTTATGTTCTTAAAACATTAAAATCATCTTAAAATAAAGAAGGACTTCTCTGTATTACATGTAGGCTAATGTCTATATTAAATGCGATCATGTTCATGTGTTTGTGTGGACTGTGTGTGGAAGCTGAATAGCAGCTCGCTTATATACTGCATTACAGGCTGACATGGACGCGACGGTCACTTGCACTTAAATAACTCTTTAAAAACTTTCGGTCCTACTGACGAGAATAATTTCATAGTTCGAATCTGTTAACTGTCTGCATTTTTTTAATCTCACAATAACAACGAAACGTTTTGTGCTGTAAAATAATTTGTGCGTTTGGTCTGAACACAGTTATACTATGCACCAAAAGTATTTACTGTTTTTGTTATGCAAAAGTATACACATTTTATTGTGTAGCAAAACAATATGCACACACGGGGATTGTGTCCGAAAATGCCCCCTATACCCTCCTTCACTATTCCTTACGTTAGTTCACTAATATAGTCCGCTTGAAGGATTTGGTGAAACGAGTGAGTAAATTCGGACACTGCACTGGAAGCGCTGCGGGCGCCATCTTCTGCCTCACAATTGATGGCTAGCAGCTAGCCGTGAGTGTACATAGGTTGTACACTCGTTATTATGATGCATCATAGGATTGAATGAGTGCACTCAATGTTCACTATGATTTGAATGAAAAATGGATGTCCCCTCAAATAGTGCACTATATTAGGGTATAGGGGGCTATTTTGGACACAACCCAGAACATACTGAAAGGAAACGGAAGTGGCCATTGTTGCCTAGACAAGATTGTGGCTATCACACTTCCACTGTCACACACATTAAAATACAGTTCTTCTTTCCGTTTAAGTATTTATTCATTCATTGCTTCATATGTAATGTTCACTCTGTGCTTATATTTATCAATTTAGTGACGCATCAGTTATTGAATTTTAATACTGCAGTGGAGCGTCGCTTAACTCCACCTACTCGCGATGAGTTGTGGGTAATATTATCCATGTGCATCATTCTGCACTTCAAATTTCTGTCGGAAGTAGTAGAGCATCCGGGAAACTTTGGAATACTCTTTTCAACATAATACGATTTGGGACATACCAATTCTATTTTCAAATACTATTTAGGACTGATAGAATGGAAACTGGAGTGCTGTTGGATTACATGTGCCCCTACAAATAAACCAGAAGAGTTAAGGACCAGACCCAAGGGATCAGAGTCTTATTTCATTAAATGCAAGTTTCAAGCAAACCTACACAAACGTTCGGTTACACATGTTTCGCTTAAATATGCAATATGAGTAAACAGTGCTCATAAAAAGTTGTTTAACCTGTAACGTTTGCCCCGCTTGAAATGAACAGATGCTTGGACCCTTAAACGATATTCATTATGGAATATGATAAAAGGGTCCGTTCCAAAAACCTTGTGAGCTGCTTTATGTCTGTTAACTTGGTTTCGGAACAGAGTAGGTTATTGAATTGGACACAATTGAGTTTCATGAGAGGTGTATTCATTAGTGATAGATGAATAGAACCGAAATCATGTCACTCACCATCATCAGCTCTGGTGTTGTGATGTAACTGGTAAAAGCCCAGCGGTGTGTGTTAGTCATGCAGGAGTTAAACTGATCTAAACATCAGAGCCAACACCAGGAGAACCGGAACCATTCAGGAGAAAAAAAATGTACCATTTATTTACATGCAATTGTACTCTATGTACCTGGCAAATGCCATTGAGGCAAAACCCCTAAAAAAAGAGTAACACCATTTACCAGTGTTCATTGTGAGATGTTGCCCATGCAGTGAGAAACATGAATGATGTTGTGCAGGGAAACATACACGTAAAGACACAGGCTGCGTCTGAAATGGCATACTGTGACAGTACGTACTGAATTTGAGTAAGTACCTACATATCGTCTGTTAAAACAGTGCGTTCTATATAGAATGAGTAGGAGTAGTATGAATTTTCGTACATACTGGGTATGCCATGTTTTATGGTCATGTGACCCGTATCCTCATTGACCTGTGGCGTATTAACAACTACCTAAATGTGTGCATTGATAAAAACAATAAAGTCATGAGGAATTCATTTATTGGCACTTAAATTAAAACGGACGCCGTGGCATCCTGGGATAGAGAAGTGTGCATACGATCCACACTCACGGAACTCTGCGGATAGTAGACCATCCGGGTATTTCTCACCTGCTGTTTTTTGCATACTGAGGTTTCAAACATACTGCTCTTGACTCATTTTCGCCTACTATATAGTATGGAAAGCTTAATCTTATAAGGCATAAAAAATCATTTCATGATGATCTCAAACAGCTTACTGCACCTCAAATGTGATTTCTACACATTTCTCTTAAGATCGCTTTTTTAGTTAAAAATGAGTTTAAATGCATAAGAAGATATCATATATATATATGTATACACGTAGTAGTTCTCCAATGTATGTACTCTCAAGTACAGTTATTTGTCATTTTTCTGTAATTTAAAGTGTCAAAATATCATATGGTGCGCCCAAAAACTGTATGAAATTCAAAATAAAATATGATTTATGTGGCTAAAATATGCATCACTGATACATAGGGATGGGAACCGAGAACCGGTTCTTCTTTAGAACCGGTGCCCAGTGAATCGATTCCTTGGAACCGTTAGCGTACCTGCTTAACGATTCCGCTTATCGGTTTCCGCTCGTTGCAAATGTGTCATCATCATGACGTCACACACGCGCTGCGTTGTTTTGGTTACGCAGCAAACATGTCATCGAGGCAGAAGCGATCTAAAGCGTGTTTATATTTAACTAGAAAAGACGCCAATGCGGTCATTTGCAACAACTGTAAAAGTTTAATTTCGACAAAGGGAGGAACAACCTCCAATATGCAGAAACATTTGGCCACACAGCACGCAATTCATTTGCAGGACTGTCGTGTGTTTGATACACTACTACTTAGCGACAGAGCAACAACAAGTGAGTCAAGCAGCAGCGGAGCTAATGAGAGGTCATCTGCTATTATTGCCGAAGGTAACTTCTCTATTAGTTAATGTGAGCGCCATTTCATCTCGTATCCTTCCTGAGAGGGCAAACATGACCATTTTCTGCACAAAATTTTTTAATTTGCCTAAGTTGATAGTTGTGGTCTTTACAGAAGACTTCTTTTTATTTTGTATGTCAGTTGAGTTGAATTTTGTTTCAGGTAGAATATTCCCAAAGGCACAAACTCTTCCTTGACTGTTTAGTCTGTTTTTAGTTTAGGGCACTTAAATGGCAGTTTTATTTTTTTGTCTGGACCAATGATGAATGTGAAAAATTCTATAGGTCCCTGGACTTTACTTTGTAGCCTACTTTTAGGTTTGTTCTGAGGTTGCTACACATAATTTGTGTATACTCTGAGTATGTGCTGTGTTCTTATCAGATATCAAAGCGAGTTAATACAAACAAACAAATTTGTACTTATTCCCAATGAGAATCGATAAGGAATCGGATCGATAAGCAATATAGATAATGGAATCGGAATCGTTAAATTCTTATCAATTCCCATCCCTACTGATACAGTATGCTTAAATAAAGGTATTTCAAAATACATACAGACGTGATCAAATTTGTTGGTACCCTTAAAGCTCTAAATAATGCTTCATTCCTCCTGAAGAGTGATGAAATTAAAAGCTACTGTATCATGTATACTTGCATGCCTTTGGTATGTCATAGAAAAAGTAAGAAGCTGGAAAGAGATGAATTATTGCTTATTCTACAAAGATATTCTAAAATGGCCTGGACACATTTGTTAGAAAACCATAGAAATGATAATACATCATTGGATTGTAGTGATATTTCAAACTAATTAGTTTCTTTAATTAGTATCACACCTGTATCCAATCTTGAAATCAGTCCTTCAGCCTATTTAAGTGGAGAAAAGTAGTCACTGTGCTGTTTGGTATCATTGTGTGCACCACATTGAACATGGACCAGAGAAAACAGAGGATAGAGTTATTGGAGGAGCTCAGAAAGAAAATAATAGACCAATGTAATGGCTACAAGACCATCTCCAAGCAGCTCGATGTTCCTGTGACAACAGTTGCAAATATTATTAAGAAGGTTGAGGTCCATGGAATTGTAGCCAACCTCCCAGGGTGCCGCCGCAAGAGGAAAATCAACCCCAGATTGAACAGAAGGATATTGCGAATGTTAGAAAAAGAACCAAGGATATCTGCCAAGGAGATAGAAGCTGAACTCCAATCGATGGATGGTTCGCTTTTCGAGCAAAAGTGGGAAAAATATAAAAAAACAGACTGGAATTTGCAAAAAAATCATATTGACAAGCCACAATCCTTCTGGGAGAATGTCCTTTGGACAGATGAGTCAAAACTGCAGCTTTTTGGCAAGTCACATCAGCTCTATGTTCACAGACGAAAAAAGAAGTGAACACAGTACCTACAGTGAAACATGGAGGAGGCTATGGTTATGGTTATGTTTGGGGCTGCCCTGATGCATCTGGCATACTTGAATCTGTGCAGGGCACAATGAAATCTAAAGACTATCAAGGCCTTCTGGAGCGAAACGTACTGCCCAGTGTCAGAAAGCTCGGTCTCAGTCGCAGGTCATGGGTTCTCCAACAGGATAATGAGCCAAAACACACAGCTAAAACCACACAAGAATGGTTAAGAACTAAACATTGGACTATTCTGAAGTGGCCTTCTATGAGTCCTGATCTGAATCCTATTGATCATCTATGGAAAGAGCTGAAACTTGCAGTCTGGAGAAGACACCGTCACACCTGAGACAGCTGGAGCAGTTTGCTCAGGAAGAGTGAGCCAAACTACCTGTGAACAGCTCCAGAAGTCTCATTGAGAGCTACAGAAAACGTTTGCTTGCAGTGATCGCCTCTAAAGGTTGTGCAACAAAATATTAGGTTAGGGGTCCCATCATTTTCGTCCATGACATTTTCATTTGTTTCATTATTTACAGTATTATGTTGAATAAAGTCTGATTTCTATTAAATATGGAATAAACAATGGCGGACGCAAATAACTTTTGTCAGTTTCAAGTTATTTCTGAAAACAACTGCATTTTTAATGTAGGGGTTCCAACAAATTTGAACATGTCTGTATTTATCAGTTTTATGCAATTTACAGGAAAAATGTGTTTGCTGAAAAAGAAAATTCTGTCATGAATTTCTAACTCAACCAAACAATTCTTGGACCCCATTGACTCTCATAGTAGGAAATATTACAGTGATGGTCAAAAGTGCCCCAGAACTGTTCCCTGTCCTATCTTCTTCCAAATATCTTCTTTTGCATTCAACAGAACAAAGAAATGTATAAAGTAATTTTTTCCTACTATGGGCTCCAAGATCTGTTTGGTTATAAGCATTTCTCCAAATATCTTCTTTGTGCACATCAGAAAAAAGAAAGTTATACAGATTTGGAACAACTTGACAGTGAGTAAAAGTGGACAGGATTTCCATTTTTGGGTGAAGTATCACTTTAACTACATTTAAAAAGGCAACTCTGAAATGACAAAAACATATGAGATCATTACTTGCAAAACTCAAAAGAAAATGTAAAACTTAGTTTCTAAACACTATAAAAACGGAGGAAAAAATGCACAATGTTAAGCATGCTAATTAAATGAATACATTTTACGATAAAAATGTAATGTGGTGCCCCAGTCATTTAAGGTTGATTTAAATTCATCTAGATGTAAAAACACTATTATTATAACACTGCATTGGATTTCTTGTGTTAATTGTGATTAAGTATAGATGGCTTATAACTCTCTACCCTGTGTCTCCATATGCACTCATTGACCTGAACCCTTGGAATTTCACTGGTTTTTCTTCAGTCTGTGAGTAAAGGTTATGAATCCCTCAAGCGATATGTGCCCTCTCTGACTGCTTTCTGATGAATGCAGAACACATGTAGCCAATCTCGCTTGTGCTGTCAGCTCTTCTTCTGAGTATAGGAGACTACAGACCCCTGCATAAAGCAATGGTCTAAGAAAGCAATTAAACAACTGGGTCAAAAGGTCAATGTAATGTTCGACCCAAAAATGATGATTCTTTATTTTAGGTATTACTAACACACCCTCCTGTCACTCATAACTAGCAAGGTCATGGATGAAGGAGTATAACATTCATCATCTATGCTACAGCCTACAGGCTTGACCTGTACGGTGAATTGTAGAGACGGCACTGCAAACTGCTCTAATGTTTCCTGACAAATAGAAGAAGTGGCTTCTTTTATCTTTCCTTTTTTGTCTCGAAAGGTGAGGTCACTTTGAACATATATACAACTTGTTCTTTTTCCATCAAAGCATTATTTGTGGTGTATTGAGAAAGTCATGCATGTTTAAAACAACAGCGATTATGACAGAATGGTAATGTCTGGGTGAAACCAGGTGATATGAGTGAGAGGGAAGATATCAGTGTTACACCCTGTGTGTCAGCATATGGATGGGGGGAGGGGTCAATGGGGTCAAGCTGTAGTAAAATATTATACCTTACCATTGGTCTGAAACTGTTGTTTAAAGAGAAGTAAAGTCACTTGTGAACTCTATCCTGCAAAGACAACATGTACACACCATTTCTATAGAGTTCACTGCCCAAGGTCTCTTGCTGACGAGTAAATTGAATGATGTCACTCTAACTGAGATCACCTATTGCTCAGAGCATGTGTGCGGAGCTGAGTGGTGAGAATTTTTGCTCCCCGCTCACGTGGTTGTTGGCCACCCCGCTTCACCGCTCAAAGTCGCAGCAGACCGCTCCGCACAATACCGCCCCCCTCTCACCTACAATTTCATCCCCCTCTGGTGTAATCGATCCACGTTCGCTCCACACTTCGCTAAAGATAGTCGCCTAGTACAGTGTGGCTGCTCTTATCTATTAACATAGGTGCGGAAAGGAAAATCAACATGCAGCAAACCCGCCGTGCGATGCATCCGCCACTCAGCTTATATCCTATAAAGAACTCACAGCAACATCAGTCAAAATAGAACATATATTTTAAACAAACACAACAGCAAATTTTGGGTGGATTTGTCCATGCCCTAGACTCGTGGTGTGAGCAGTATCAGAGTGGAACTGGAGCGAGACAGAGAGCCGCTCCGGCCTTTGGAAAAAAACCTGCTACGCGCTCCGACTGTATTTTGCAGGTTCCGCTCCCGGCTCGCTCCCCGCTCCGCTCACATGCTCTGCTGTTGCTCAATTTACATGTTTTATTAGCCAGACCAACCCACCACACTGAAAGGAGTGCCAGAACCTGTGGGTGACAACACGCCTCCTCTATCCCAAGCCCTTCACGTAGACTAATGTTGTATGTGGACTCAAAAATAAAATTTAAAGAGTATGAAATCTTCCTGTCGCAGATGTAGCAAATAGACATGGCCCAAACTACAAAACACAGCTCCAGTGTCTGTAACGATCAGGCCTCATTTCCTGAAAAGTTCTTAGTTAAGTTTATCTTTAACTCATACGTTCGGAAGGTTAGTCTTGAGCGCTCTTAGCTATACCCTAACACTGTTAAGTCTTCACCCCGCTAGCAGGGGCAGATCATCCAATGAGTAATATGGGCCCAGGTAAGGGGAAGAAAATTTCACATAACAGCTTTCACGCCATATTTGTTCTACGGTGCGCTTCTCTGGCCCTGGTATAATCAAAGGTAGGGTATCTCATGGCACATCTTTTAAATAGAAAGTAGGGAAAACAAATCCTTTTTCATGTTTTTAATTTTTCTTGTCACGAAGGAATACATTTCATTGCAAGATCAAAATACCTTATTGTAGGGCTGCACAATTATGGGATACTTGTTTATATTATTCCCCTTGATATTGTTAGTGTGAATAAAAATGTTGATTATATTTTAATAATCACGGTCAAAAACTACATGCTTTGCAGTGTCCAAGCACAATAAACTTGAACTATACAAGAGTCTAATTGTTAGTTACTAGAATAAACTTTATTAATGCACCCCAACAGCAAGTGGCTTTGCGTGATCTCCTTATGACCCAAAGTTTGAGAACCTTTAAAATAAATGATCATTCTGCCAGTTAGTGTTGCGGGGTTGATGCATTTGGGCATGAGATTGCAGGTTCACACACTCAATTTACAATTAAATAATATCCATGGTTGGATTAAGTTTGCAATTTGGTGTAATTTTAATTTATAAAGTTTCAATTTATAAAGTGTTTATCTTATAAATACACTGCTACCTCACATAACGCAGTGAAGCAGTCCCTGTATAGAGTGAATAATTGATTGTCGAACGATCGATTTCCATCAATTCAGCACCCCCGTCATGGAGAGCACCTGGTAACGTGGAACGTAATAAAGTAACCTCCTATGGTATAGCTCGGGAACACGCCTAGAAAAGATACAACTGTAGTTAAGGTGTACCTTTAGAGTCTTAGTAGTGCGCTAAGAGACAACGTTATCGGGAAGCACCGCCCAGAGCATTTTCTCATGCAACTTAAACCAAGTGCCTTCAGCAATATGATCCCTCTGTGTATTTGTGATTATTATGCAGAAGTGTAAGCTCTAAAAATCCCCCTTAGGGTAATTGGATATTTTTAAAAGAATATATCAGGTCATTGACACCTGACCTAGTACTGCACTGTACTGTACTGTACTGTACATCTATAGGCTACTGTAGACCTATTTTCGAACGATGACAGTATACGTCACTGAAGTATTTAGTAACAAAATATTCAGACTTAGTCAAACAGCATTGTAAAGTATATAAGCTCAACCTTCTTGTGTTATTGGGAGATATAGTTTCTTTATTGTGAGTGGAATAGAGAGATTAAGTAAAGACAGAAATACTGACCTTTGTTCCTCCTCCATCTCTTCTTTGGACATTCTCCCCTCAAACTTGGTCGTCCTCTTCTTAACAGGCACGACTGCGGGAGTCTCGCTCTCATCTTCCTGTGAGGCAGCTGCAACATCTAACAGACAAAAGATCAGATTTTGGCATTTAAATTGTACAGTAAAAATCTTTTTTTTTTTAATTGGACAACGAGTCACAAGTTACACGAGAACCAATGAGATTTGAGGGGGTATTGTTATAGACATTTATAAACCCACTAGAGTCATGTTGTCACGGTTGTGTGTGAGGCAGAACCCAAATGCAGGCAGGTGGAGGTAACAAGGAGACTTTTATTTAAATAAAACAAAACAAAACCCACGATGGGGCAAAACAGAGACTAGTACTCACAAACCGAAAACTTTCCACGAGGGGAACAAAACAAAACAAGATAACTAATAAACAATAAGTCCAAAACACGAAATCCACAGACAGAACTCACAGGCAGGAAACTGGAACTAGGTAATCCGAATAATTTAAGGAAGGATAACGCGGGGCAAGACTAGAAAGACAATATAATGAACCGACGAGGTGTGAGGGGAAACAAAGGTACTAAATAGGGACATGATAACGAGGGGAGATTGTGCAGGGACGGAGAAGGGCAGGTGACAAGACTTAACACCAATGGGAAATCTGGCGGGAAGAAGAAGGAACAGGTGAGGGGGATAAAACACTAATTGGAAACTAACGGAGAAACAACGGGGCGGAGCTAAACGAAAAACAGGAGGACATGCGGCGAATTATCAAAACATACCGCCACGTGTCTCCACATAAAACAAAACATACACACAAGACATGATACTGTAACAACCCTGTTCCCAAGGCACAAAATCTAAGAACAGCAAAAGGACAGGATCGTCACACATGTGGATTACTTTATCGTTTAATGTGCTTTTTAAAGCTTCACCATTTTGAGCCCCAAATAAGAAGATAACATTATGTCATTTTAATGTAAAAAGATATGTTTGTGTTCTCTTAAATAAAAGGATGCCGTTTACATCCATGATGACATGAGGGTGAGTAGGCCTAAATTTTAAGAGAGGGTAAAAAAATACACATCTAGGCCTGTATTCTTAAAGCTTCTAAGAATACTCTATGAAAGCTCTTAATTTAGCTTAAAAACTTCTACGTAGGAGTCTTAGCTTAAAATGTTTCAAGACCAATCTGAGAGAAACTCTGAGCAAGGAAAAGACTAAAACTTTTATCTTAGTGAGGAGTCTTTCTCCACTGTCTTGGAGATGTTAGCGTGTCTCTAATAGGATCGGTCACAAACATGAAAGCTGCATGATCTAATGTGTCTTATTAACTCACTTTCATTCAATTCAATGTCATTTTATTTTTTAGCACTTTAACAATTTGAAGTGCATCAAAGCACCTATACAAGAAAACCAAAACCAAGATAAACAAAAGTTGAACACACAAAACACTTTAAAAATCAGATAAGCCTTAAAGTAACATGAAATGTATCATGCATGGCAACGGAGTGCTTACTTTTCGTTTTTCGTCTATTTTCTCAGCTGCTTAAGAAATTCTTTAAGTCTCTTAAAAGTTCTCCTCGCTACTGCTTAAATTTTGGACCTTAAGAACTCTTTAAAGGGTATGCTTTACTTTTTTCTTTACTAGGACCTTTTCTCTAATTTTAAGGGGGAACACTGGTACAGTATATAGATTTGTTTCAGGTGTTCTCATCACAAGTAGACGATAAGCAGTGGTAAATGTGGCTGTAAACAGGGTCCGAAACATTCTGATATTCAACAACATTCAGAGATGGTTAAAGATTCATGTGACCAGATTGCATTTGCTTATATTATATGCTCGGCCAAAATGAGCTGCACTTGATTTGGATTCAAGCAGCCGGATCAATATGTGCTCATTTTGATGGTTGATCAAATCTTAACTAGTGCTGTAGAATGTTCATAACCCAGATATTCATCCCGCTAAATCTAATCCACTTGAAGGTGTGTCTCAGGTATAGTCTTTATACAATATGAATGCAGGATTGAACCTTTTATAACCTACATATTTATGGCACCAGAATTCACGTATAAGGGTCTGTTCAAAATCAGAGTGCTTTTGAACCCAGCGACCCATTGGTGACGTAGTTTTGTTTAACAGTCAAATGTAATTTACTTCTTCACGAAGATAAAGTGTGTTGCGGATCTAAAAGGATAATTTACAGTTCATGGCCATTACCGAGAGTAATATTAAATATGACAAATCAGAAATTCACAAATTCTTGGACACCACGCTCTTGAATTTGGGTTATCACTCAACACACTCACTGTTTGTAAACCGCAGCGGATTATGCAACCTAGAGGCCAATGTACTGCAGTGAGAACAATGAACATTTCTGAGCAGGATGAGTTTACAGGCACAGAGCACAAAGCTCCAGTGTTTATCTCTGAAAGCACTCAAAGCCCTGATCTGAATATACTCGCTCGTGTGTAATGAATCCTAGGGACAAAATTAAGAAAACGAATCTAAGATTGGAGATTAGAGCCAGAAGTCAAACAAACTACTTTAAAGCAGGACAAGAGGGGTTTCAGTGGGTTAGCGTAATATGTCTCTCATTCTTGTTGGATTTTCATTAGGATAAACATACAAGGCCTATAGTGTACATTGAGTCTACGGATGCATCATTTAATGGTCTGAGGTCATTTTAAGACTGAATTGAACTTGATGAGATTAGATCAGTTTGGGATGGGGATACACCTAGTTTGTTACACGGCTCGTTGGAATGCTTGATTCTGATTGGTCAGTCGCAACATTAGCATGTTCGTTATTCCCAGATAAAAACCTCTCAAAACTAATAACACAAGGTAACCGGGATGCAGCAAATCATTTTGACAGGTTTTTTGACAAATTAAATATAAATATGTATTTTAATGACATACTGTAAATGACATTACATTTTTACATAGCTCTCCTGTAGCACAGTGGTTAGAGCGTGGCGCTAGCAACAACAAGGTTGTTGGTTCCATCGCAGGAGATTGCACATATTCAGAAATAAATGTATAGTATAATGCAATGTAAGTCGCTTTGTATAAAAGCATCTGCCAAATACGTAAATGTAATGTAAATGTATATTTACAAACGATTAAACCAAATTGCCTGTTTGTGACATTTGAACGTTGTTTCTCACCTTAAAACCCGAAAGTCAATTGCTTTTCCTTGCAGAAGGTCTGCATTCTGTAAAAATGAGCTAATGAAATATTTCAAATTCACATTTCATTTCCAGTTTTTTTCTCATGTGGCAGGTAGCCGTGTAATAAACGGGATAACGTACAAGCCACCGGCTGTTATCACGAAATAAGCCCGTTCAGTGTGATACAATACCCTCAGCTTCATGTCAGGTCCTGAAAACACGGTCTATGCTTATTTCTACGATAACAACCGTCTGCCTTTACAATATCCCTTACTTAACAATGAAATACAAAAGAAATGTCTAAAATGTATAAACCATCATTATTATTATGTTTTTGATGCCACTTGTGGTGCAACAAGATAATAACGTTCGTTTCTAAATAAGTTTTGATTACAAATGATTGTAATAATCTATAAACAAATGATCTATAAACACTGATTGTGCAGCCATACCATTAAGCTCTAGGATCTCTGGAACGGTCTCTGCTACTGGAGAGGCCTCTGGGGCAGATGCAGATTCCTGTTCAGGGGCAGATTCCTGTTCAGGGGTAGATTCAGGTTCAGGTTCAAGGGCAGGCTTAGATTCCAGTTCAGGGGTAGATTCAGGTTCAGGTTCAAGGGCAGGCGTAGATTCCGGTTCAGGAACTGGCACAGATGCAGATTTTGGTTCAGGGTCGGGTGCAGATTCAGGGGCATGAACAGATTTTGGTTCGTGGGCAGATTCAGGGAAGGCCACCGATTCTGGTTCAGGGACTGGCACAGATTCAGGGACAGGCACAGTTTCTGGTTCACGGACGGGTGCAGTTTCTGGTTCAGGCACAGGTTCAGGCTCAGATTCAGGTTCTAGTGATGGCACAGATTCTAGTTTAGGGACAGGCACAGATTCGAGGAGGGGAACAGGTTCTAACTCAGGGAGGGGGACAGATTCAAGGACGGGCACGGATTCTGGCTCAGGGAGGGGGACAGATTCAAGGACGGGCACGGATTCTGGCTCAGGGACTTCCACCTCTTCGATTGTTTCAGCCAATGGGGTTATTGTCTCTGGTTTAAGGATTGGTAATTCTTGCTCAGGCGCTGGCTCAGGTGCCAGAGGGGTGGGCTCATTTACTGGTGTGGGTTCAACAACCTCAGGGACAAGGTCTGGCTTTAGGGCTGCCTGTAAAAAAAGGAAAAAATATTTATTGAGTTAAGGCAAACACTTATTAAAGATCGTCAGCGTTAATGTTTTATCATGAGCCATAGTACTATGACCAGATTCGTATGAATTAGGATCTAAGTAAAAAAACACATTTGTTTTAGAATGTCAGTCTGAATTTATTCTGCATGATATGTAATTATTACCTAAATGACCAAAGCCAATGCAATCCGATTTAATACTGACCAGCAACATAACACCCGTGCAACACTCACCACCACAATGCACCAGTGTTCTGGGATTGTGTTTATGGGCACCAAGAGCCCACCTCAAATCTCTTCTGATCCTTGCATGGGTTCTGTATGAGAATTTTTTTGTATGCCATGAGTGCCTTCTATGAGATGATTTTTCTAAACATCTCATACATGTCAAAGGGAGACTAACAGCACATTCTCAGCAGGCCTTCATTCGCCATGCAGCACATGGAGAGTTCTGCCTGCATGACAGCTGTCATCTACAGTCCGTCTCCAGTCAATGACACAAACATCCTCCAACTAACTCTAACCCACTACACGGCCTCTGACAGCCCTCAACACAACTACACTTCCATACACTCTCAAAAGCACCTGTTTCTGCCTTTAACCAACCACTCCATGACTTCTTGACCACACTGTGGCAACAGGCATACATAGATGGACTGGTGTAGAATGAGTTTCACTCTCAAAAAGGTAAAACCGAATCGGAATGATTTATGACATTCAGTTTAAAAAAAGTAAATCTCATATTGCTGTTATTGAGATTATGTGGGATTTGAAGCAGGGTGAATCATCCATATATATATACACATTACGTATAACTGTGGTGAAGAAGGTGGGACGAGAGCCGTGAGGCGGGCCGGTGGCGTGAGTGATAGTTGGAATCAGCTGTGCGCACACCGGTCCCGCATGTCTCACGGAAGAAATCGGGAGCATAAGAGGACGAGCAATGGGACTGCTGACGAGAGAGGACCGGGCCCGGACATATGTTTTAAGTTTGCAGGTGGCTGCCGGCATTTTACTTCCGTGTTATTTTATTTCTGATTAAACTTTATTTAAATGTTCGCCGGTTCCCGCCTCCTTCCTTCCCAACTTTGAACTGTATTCCAATAACATATGAAGAGTTTGATTCCAAAATGAGATCAAATGCGTCAAAAATCATGTCTTTTATTATTTATGTTTTCATGTTTTTCTTGTGTTAGTTAGCTGTGTTTTTTTAGTTAGTATGGATAAAATCAAAGCAAACAAACAAACAGCGCTTTGATTGATATTAATTGGAAAGCACAATAAAAAAAACTCTTCCTATACATATTACATATTACTCTAATAAATATAATTTCTGGCATTGATTTAATAGATCACTAGATGCAACATAAAACAGCTGTCAGCACACTTCATAACTTCAAGAATGCTGACATATGCTGCCTCCAGCAGATGGTGCATTCCATCTTACACCCTCACACACACTTTCTGCTGATGTGTGTAGACATAAATTCATGAATCACACTGAGAAACTTTTAGAATATTCTATTCCATTCTTCATCAAAAAATCTCATAATGTATTCAGTCTAGGTGAGTATTTTGCAACAACTCATCTTAAAAGTTATAAATGTAATACACAAGGAATATTCTCATTCAAATTACACACATTTAATTTCATCTACTTTGTTCTGAGACATAAACATGTGAAATGTGGTGAGGGAATTAAAGCAGCTTGAGACGGATCCTCACCAGGGTAAACTCTGCCAACAGTCCATTAGTCTCTGATGCTCTTAGAAACCTTGAATTACCTAAGAGGATGTCAGGCGCATGGCGCAGGATGCCATTTTAGGCTTAGCTGTCATCTAAGATCCTCTCTTCAAGTGGATGAGTGGGTCATGGTGAGAATATGTGTAAAGCTCAGTATGAGCAACTGAACACAAGTGAAAGTCAAACTGATCCAGAGATGACTATGTGTAACGTTTTTCTTTTGACATGTGCCGGGAGTCACATATAATCATTTCCAATATGATGTGTTTCAGTAAGTAACTGAGACTAATACATACCTAGAACTGCATACTTTGCATGAGAATGACAAAGATACTGAATAGTTTGAAATGTAGGGCAGTGGGCTAAATAGAATATAAGCCGTCATCGTTTCACTGGTTTCTGGACACCGTTTAGATTCAATGAATCCTCCACAAACCCTTCAGCTCTCAAAACAGTCATTGTCTCATACAAGAGGCCTGTAGTCTCTATGGACAGTCAGTGTCTGCCTACTAGAATGACGTGCAGAACGGTATCATTGTTTAGTTACGAGACATCGCCAATTGTGACTAAAGGGTAAGGCAGAGACAGTAGCCCTGTACACTGCCTACATAGACAGCAGATTAGTAAAACAACATTCTAACTAAAGGAACCACAACAAGTAATTAGTTTACCCAAAAATTCTCGCCCTCAGATTGTTCTGAACCGGTATACATTTCCGTTTGCTTCAGTTCTGTTAAACACAAAGGAAGATATTTTGGAAGAATGTCAGTCACCGAGCAGATCTCTTCCCCCATTTCCTGCCATAGTATGGGAAAAAAATACTATGGGTGTCAATGGAATGCTCTGTTACTGATGTTCTTTCAAATATCTTCCTTTTTGGAACAATCTGAGGGAGAACTATCTCTTTAAGAATATGGTCTGCACACATAAAGCACATGTAATCATGTTGCTAGGCTAATAAGGGAATCAAAATAAGTTTTGTAGCATTTGTCATAATCGCCAAAAATATCTCAGCTGGGAAATATATACAGACTTAAGAGTATGTTTACACACAACAACAACATTGCATGAAGATATTACCATCTCTATGCTCAGATATATACTATAAATTTGTGGGATATGTGCACGCACCTAAAGTAAACCTAACATGGCACTAACAAGTTTGCACAAAACTCTGAAAAAGCAAGGAAGTTAATGACGGCTTACTAAAATTCCAAACATGCGAAGTCAGAGGAGAGCTTGACCAATCAGCATCCAGACGGACAGATTTCATGGCAAACTGATGTTTGGAGACTGGCGTGGAGACAGAAACAAAGAGCTGAGGAATGTTTTAGTTGCTCATGGTCTGAACACTTTCACATACTGTGTGTGTTGATGACAGTTTACTTTCCAACAACATCAAGTGTCGCATTTCTATTGACTGCACCTCAGAGAAAAGAAGAGAGCCTCACATTTTCTCCTTGAGGTTTTCTCATCGAGTACACATTGCCATGTAAGGAAGATGAAGCACTTCTAAATTGGTGGAGGGTAAAAGAAGGAGAGCCAAAACAGAAACTGGGCAGAAACAGCCCAAAATCTGAAGAATTAACATTAGTCAATTGGAGACTTCTGTAGCTCTGGATTTTGATTCAATGCGTTTAAACAAAAGAGATAATCAAAACATGAACATTTAGTTCATTTTTAGGAACAGTTCAACCCGATTATTCATCATTTTTGAACTCACGTTGAATATAAACTCTCTGGAGTCAGTTAAACGTTTTAATGTAAAAAAAAAAAAAAAAAAAACCCTGTAAGTTTACACATTTTTAATTGGATCAAAAAGCGTAAAATTAAAAAAAGTCAATGCATGTTTCAATAGTTAAGTCACTATGGAATATCCCAAACATGTAACACAAGAAATTAAAACTAATGTATATTTTAGCATTTCTGTAAAATATAGTGATATATATATATATAGCTCTTTTTATGTTTTCATCAAATTTACTTTAACAAAAGTTACTAAATTGTAAAATGTAAATTAAATGTAAATGTAAAAAAATATGTCTATACATAAGAATGTAAAACTAAAAATGTTATGCAATATTAATACTAGACTAAGAATAATTCAAAAAGCTAAATTGTTATTTTGTAAATAGTTTGTTTATTTAGTTTGGTGAAAAAACAAACAAATATATATATATATTGCTCCCCTTCCGTACAGCTGGAAAATCACTTGGGCCACCTTTCGTCTCATATCTGGAGACGGGCCTGATTTGTTCCCTAGGCGTTAATCAACAGGAGTGATTAATCTCGTCCCTGGAGATCCACATCACCTTCACCATCTTGAACCAAACACAGCTGAAGCAGCAAAACAAGAGCTGTTCTTCATTTGTGTAATAATTAGTTTGCTAGGTGAGAATTAGTCAAGTGTTAAACACAACATGTTGAAAACCAAATTATTCTACTGGAAGTGTAAATGAGTACATGTTTTATTGGGCTAGGATTGTCAAACCCTTCTCAACAACTCACTTGCCAAAATAAAGGTCATGCGAATGTGAGACGGGTGTGATGTGGTGGTGGGTGTGTCTTGATAAATTGGCATCTCATCTCTTCTGATCTTATGATCTCTTTAGTCATCACCTCTTAATGCACTACTGGATAAGGAAATGAAGAGATTATTAGTGGATCGCTAACATCTGCCCCTACTAAAGTCTAGTATGGAGGGCACTTATCTAACACACCTAATCCATCTCATTAGCTTAATGATCTGCAATGGGTTCAAATGACTATAAAAGATTTTCTCGGATTTTCTGAAAACAGACGAGAGTCAAGATATTATACTTGAAAAACAGGGTTCAATGGATGTAGTTTCTTCTAAGAAAAATGGTTAAAGGTTTGATTTGGAAGTAAACTTCCTGTAAATATTTTGCATTTGTTCATCAATCCAAATCAAATCATTGAGCATTTTTAAATATTTATTTTTGAAGATCTGTTGCTTGGTGGACAAAACTGCAGATTGTTGCATCAAATATCTTTGATTCTGTCAAAAAATCTGTTTTTGAGTTTATTTGCAAATTTTTTTTATTGTGTTGTTGTTTTTGTTATTATTTCTTAATTAAAAAAGTGATACATGCACAATAAAGTACACAGGAAAGAAACTGATTTTTTTTATTCCGTTTTTTGAACTCTTCATTTATTGATTTCATGTTGTTCAAAACCTGTATATGACTTTGATATGATTTTTGGGGTGAACATGAAAACTAGTTTACCCCTTTCTACATGATCCAGAATAGGTTGCATGCAGTGGGTTGGCTTATTCCACTGGTTAAATGTTTTTTTTTACGAAATGTCTAGTAAATCTTATTCAGTCCTTCTCAGTCCCAGGACTGTTTACTCAGTTGTAAAGAAGCCAGAAAAAGTATGGTGACATAAAGTGATGTAACAGATATCAGAGGGACTCCCGCTGTGAATGGGCTCAGGACGGACAGGGCTGATGTAAGGGCTGTTAAAGCCCTTATAAAGTTTCTCATGTAGTGTGGAAGTAGACACATCAATAGTAAAAAGCAGGGCAGAAGCTAGGCTATGTGAAATAAGACATAGATCAAATGCTGTAATACCAATTCTAATACGGTAGATATCTGTAGATCATTAAGCAGGACTTCTATAAGACAGCAAGGCAAAAACATGGAGTATTGTGAAAGTAAAAAGTGGGGCATATCATAAACAAGTCAAGGAATGAAAGTTTAGCTGTTTACAGCTGTTGTGAAGCAATCCAACTTGTTCAATTTATATCAGTTATTTGTGGAACTATTTGATTTAAAACGGAATCTGAATCATTGTAGGTTTTTACAAACAGAACTACAGAACGCCTGCCCACAGAAAAAAGCTGCTAGTGTCCAAGAACTACACACAAACACACTCTTAAAAAAGGTGCTTCAAAAGGTTCTTCGATGTCATAAAGAACCTTTTGGTTCCATAAAGAACATGTAACATCTGAATACATTCAGATAATAAAAAAATGGAAAGAGATGTAATCTGAAGAATCTTAAAGAACCTTTAACATTCTTCAGTTTATAAAAAAGTTTTAAGCACCTTCATTTTTAAGATTGTAGAGCTGGCAGGACCTCGTCCAGCAGCCAGGGGAGAACATTTGTGTGTCTCAAAGCAGAGGTGAGTGGAACCAGATAAAACAGGAGACTGAAAATGACACCAAGACTTCAATTTACATGATAACCTTTTTTAATGTAAGTTGAGCATGGTGCCTGGAACGCCTAAGGTTAGAGTTTGATTCCCAGGGAGCACAAAAGATGAAAAAAGACATGCTATTGAATGGACTCTAGATAACTTTGGGTAAAAGCACCTGCCAAACATATACGTGTCAATGTGCTGTAATCCAACCTTGACCTAGATTAAAGATCAACATATTTCCCATCCTCGGATGCCTTTAAAAGGGATAGTTCACCCAAAAACAAACATTCTGTCATCATTATTAATACTCGCGTGGTTCATAACCAGTTTACGACTCTTTCTTAAGTGGAACACAAAAAAAACTATTTTGAAAATGTCTCATTGGTTTTGTGCCCATACATTGGAAGTCAGTAAAGTCCAATGTTGTGTGGTTATCATAGTTGTTTATAATCTTTTGTGTACTGAAGAAAAAAGTCTGCAATGTTTGAAATGACATGAGGGTCATAAACAATGTAAGAATTTTCATTTATGGTTGAACTATTCCTTTAAGCAACTGGCAACTTCTTGGCTCCATGCCTTACTCATCAATTTACCAATAAAGTTATCAAGTGCTGCTCTCAGACAACCAAGCTATATATTATTATTACCTCAAGAACCAAATACATCAAATCATTTACCTGAGCAGGTGTCTGCTGCACAGGGATGATTTCAGGTTCCACTGGAGGAGAGGCTTCATCCACAACACCAATCTTCTCAATACCAGGGAGGACTGGAACAGGTTCCTCATTTCTCAGCTCAGTGTCTACCGCTGTCTCTTTGAACAGAGAAGATAAAGCTCAGAAAACAGAAAAGGCAACAGTATACACTGCACGGCTGCATCAATAGGCATCAATAGAAGAGTGAGGTTATCTTAGTTTATACTGTGAGGAAAGAAACAGGCCAGGAGCGAACATTTTGGTCTGTTTCTCTGACCAACCTACAGCATGGCTTCAGAAAACCTGACATTATTTGATCACTATAGAACTCATTTTGCTATGAGTTCTCAACCCATTTCAATTGCATACCTTGAAGCATTTAGCATACAGCGTCTCATCTAATATGCGGATATTAACAACAACAATATGGCATGACTTGAACAGGAAAAGGGTTGTTGAATTCTGGAATAGAGCTTTGTGGTTGGAAAAAAGAGGGATTCATTGTTTCATTCATGTCATCAGCTGATAAAGAAAATCATGTGAGACTGCACCAGTGCCTTACATTTTTATCAACAAGATTATAAATGGCATGAACAAAATTATCTTTGTAGTAATGTGCACTATTCTGCACATTTGCACATTTCTATTTCCTGCATTTTTACGCAGAAAGACTTTTCCATCACTGTTTTCTCATGTGTGTTCAACAGCGTCACACACACCTGTGCTCAAGACTCCTTCAGCTCTCAACAGCAACATGTTACAATATACACTTTTAAATATAGTGGATATAAGTTTGAAGCCATAGATAGACGGACCCTGGTGCAGGTCATGTCGAGAGCTCTGGTTACAGCTGTGGTGAGCACATTCTAAGGCGAGATAGAAAGAGTGCTCGCACAGAAGGTCAAAAAGCCGGCTGATGTTTAAACAAGGCTGAGAAGAAGAAAACACATACTGTTGACCCTGACATGGATCTGCTGAGGGTTTGAAAAATATTCGGTGAACTGTATACTCTTTATACCAGACATGGGGTTTATAAATGTGTATATTTCATTGTTTAGATCAGATTAAATCTGTGCTCTGTGATTTTCTGTTATTCAAATTAACTTTTAAATAGTTAAAAAGTCTGGGAGCATGACAATTTAGTGAACAGCCTTTAGGGTGAATTCCACAAAACACGCAAAGCACATGTCAAGTCATATTTTACCTGAAAAACCTTTAGGAATGTGACAATCTTTTAAAGATAATTATGTGCATTATCATTATTCTTTTTACATGAAAAAAACAATTGCTGAACAGTTATTATTGAATACTTGTCTATCATGCAGTTAGTAATGTAATCTACTTTGACTGAATAAAAAAAGCACAAGACATATATGGACAAGGTTATTTTAATTTTATTTTACAGTAAATGGAAATATAACGAATGCTGCCTTCACGTGCTTTTGGCAATTGGATAGTTCCCACTTCAAC
Source organism: Triplophysa dalaica (assembly GCF_015846415.1). Taxonomy (NCBI): domain Eukaryota; kingdom Metazoa; phylum Chordata; class Actinopteri; order Cypriniformes; family Nemacheilidae; genus Triplophysa; species Triplophysa dalaica. The sequence continues at coordinate 22,035,141 of NC_079548.1, read as the reverse complement.
CCAGAAATAATTTATGGATCGGTTCTATTTCAATGTCAACACATACTTGTGATGTTTTACTGGTAACGTTAGTAACATAAATGTTTTAATGTTACTCAATACTTTTAATGGTACTAAATCCAGTCGTGATCTGTGGTGAGAAATATCCCACTACCGAGGAGTTTTGAACACAGCATATCAAACAAGCACAACATCAACACATGCTACATATGCAAAAATGAGAACTGGAGAGGATGCTGTAAATTATACAAAAGAAAACACGACAATGACGAAGACTATAATATCATATAGATCATATTATCCATCTTATATATATTTCGACTGAAAAACTCATATAAATGTCAGTTTATCTTACAGACGCACATAAACGTCACACCACGAAATCCGATGTGAACGGTGCCGCCATGTTGGGAAGGGCACAACCGCCCGATAGACAAGAGTTTCTCAACCAAGGGGCTTTGAGATGACTTCAAATAAGAAAAAAAAGCATAAAAATAAGCTAAAACAACCAAATACAAGATATTTCTTACTGTGGTATTTTCTATTCTATCATCGTAAGTTACTTAGTTCTGTCTCTATTTACTGTCAGATTAATGCAATTGCGAATGCTTGTGAAGCTTTCATAAAAAAAACGAACATTTGTGTCAAATTGTCTGTGTCTTTCCCGGTCCAACATGGCAGCGCCGTTGAAATATCGCAGCAACGGGCAAGTCGCTCAAAGCTGTGTCTTGTCTATCCTGAGCCTCTCCTCCCTCCATCTGTCTTGACAATCAGCTGTGAACCCCTGATAAAACTGGCCAGCGTTCAAGGTCTGGCACATGCTAAACCAATTACACACTTTAAAGACGTACATGCGTACTGCAAATAAAGCCCCGTATTGTGTAAACAAACACGAATATAATAGTAATATAATAGTCACGCAGTTTTAAAGACGCAACGCTGCTGACGTCACACTCTGTGCAGTTATCTGTATCCAGACCGACGATTTAAAGTTTCATTCTGTATGAAGTGCGCCTGACAGAACGCGCTTTACCTGGACAGGTGTTTGCTGAACAGTTTCAGTCTTCACCGGAGCAGGAGGTATTTTCTCCTCAATCTTCACCGGAGCAGGAGGTATTTTCTCTTCAGTCTTCACTGGAGCAGGAGGTATCTCCTCTCTGGACTCAGTAACCTCTCGGTCGGGTCTCTCCTCGTGTCGCTCTTTCTTTGGCGAAGATTTCCTCCCCAGAAGCGCCGACGCAACTATAATGGCAATAATTGTGAAGAAAAGTGCGGATAAAATCACTGGCGCGTCTATAGTCATGACTGAGCCTGTTGTTGTTAATATAAATGAGAAGTTTTTGAAAGTAGTTTTTCTGTTGTTTGTCTCTTGTGGTGTATCAGAGCAGACGCTTCAGCTCGTCTCTCTGAGCTCATCTGATAGAGCTGCATGTGCTACAGACGCTTTCTCATGGCTGTGTCTCAACCGTGTTCGCTCCCTTAATAGACATCACTACTGCATCATGAGCTGCCTACCTACACTACATAAATGGGGATTATCGAGGACGCCAACGGTGCAGAAAAGAACTCCAAAACATTATATATGCATGTATTGTAAAATAATGAATGTGGCTTTGAAATATCACAAAAATAAACAGTTATAATAACTTGTAACTAAAGATTTTTTCAGTGGGACATCCAACAGTTCATTTCGATTAAATTCACAAATCTAAGTTTATTTAATAGAAAAACCGTAGCCTATTTCATTGACAAATTATATTTTTAGTAAGCTACACTTAATATTTCTGGTGAATTCTAAAAGTAAAATATTTGAGTTACTCATAAGTTTTTACTTTTACACTTAATATTTTTATTTCATTGATTTCACAGCTTTAAAAGGCCTAATCAGTTTTTTTAAGAGTGATGCTTGTACCTTGTTCTAACGCCTAAAAAGGAAACGTGTTGTGGCAAACTCCATTTAAGTCTCCAAAACTTGATGTCTATTATAAATGCACAGAAAATATATGGTCATTTCAACAAAAACATAAATAGGCATCGTGCAGGTATAAATCAATACATATTAAAAGCATCTATTGATGCTCAATATAAAGATTCGAACTAGGTTATAAATGCTGGACATGGCTGCTCATCAAAAAATGCTGTCTAGGGAACAAGGTAGGTTTTGTGACGGCTCTCAATAAATGTAGCATCATTCACTGCAGCACAGCCGGCCTTTTAAAAGAGTACTGACAGAAAATAAATCTAAAGTTACTATACTTTATAATTTAACTTATACCACAAATGTTTATTTTTTTAAATATATAAATGTGTATCTATTTAATACTCCTGTTTTAAGATTTTATGTAAACCAGTTAATTTTCAGTGGTTTCGGGTATATTTAGGCCCATCAAACACAAATTAACTTTAACCCTCGGATGCATTGATTTAGGATTTTCAGAACAAGAATACAGTAATAACACTGCCTCTTTTTCCTCCGTTTCTGTAATGAACACACCAAGACAGGGTTTAAAAATAAGTTGAAACATTCAACAACAAACTAAATACATATAAAGTTTTATTAAACAGTTATTCATTCGTTTTTGATCTCAGCAACATCAATGCTTCACATTTCGTCCCCACACTTGAATCCCAGTGGGCCAGAGGTGTCAACAGAGCTAATACAAAACATGAAGAAGTGAAATAAAACCAGCCCACAGAAAAACACACTGCTTGTCTTCAGAGCTACAACACTTTCAAACTGTCATTTAAGGGAACCGTCCGTACTTTACACCTTAACACCCTAGCTGTGGGGAAAAGCCAAAAACTGAAACATGACAGCTCAATGCAACTTCAAGGACCATCATCAGGTAAAAATAGGCACTTCATAAAGACATCTTGTATTTTATACAGGGGTTCAGCATACACACACTAAGCACTGTCACAAACATTCTGTCAAAAAAAGAAGAATTTAAGATTTTCAACCTTTATAAACGACTAGCATTAGAGTGCATAAGAAGCATTACTGCCCCCTAGTGTTTAACTAGTGCCACATGGTCACATCCGAAAGAGCATCAAGGTGAATTCCTAACACTGCCAGATTTATTTAAGATCGATTTAATAACTAATTTACTAATAAACTTTGTGTAGTGGTTTATAGTCAACGTCCAAACAATAATTTTAGTTGAAATCTATAAACTCTGAGCATTCACAGCAGTTTTCCTTTCAGGTTCTTGCTAACTGATTTCTGTTCAGACTAGCAACAATCACATAAGAAAAGGGTGCACAAATAAAAGCAGCCATTTAACGTTTGAATTACTATGGGCTTGTTTTCCCGCTAATAAGGCAGGGAAACCCATGTTTAAGAGCAGCTCAAGAATCAGTTATAAAATAATCTGTTTTCAAAGAAGATTAAATACAGCATACCCATCGTGCCAAACCCAAGAAGGGTCGTGATGCAGAAAAATATTAAAAATGCCATCAGATTTAAACCCAGATTAACGCTCATGGCACGAGGACAGGAGGAGACATCATGCTTCCTGTCCGGACCCTGACATCAGCAAAGGCAACACGAGAAGAGTTTCTCTAACTTTCCCATACAGCGGTTGGCTCATCCATGCCACGCACCTCCAACGAGCATATATTTGGTTATTTTGTTCTTGTTTATCACTTAAAGCACACTAGGACAGATAACTGGGGGCTGAGTGTGAAATCGTGGACCCAGACTCTCTTATCTAATGGACAGATGTCTCCTGGGAGCACCAGAGGTGTTTCTTCATCCAGGAGATGATTGCAGCTGCAGCCCATTTGGTGTGGACGGAGAAAGCGGGACGTCACCGTGACGAGCTGCGCTCTTTGCTCACGCAGTCGTCCTGGCTTGTGATGTCACCGTTTCCCATCATGCTGCAGGTTTTCCTCTTCTTTCTGCGGTGGGTCATGGCATCGCCCTCGGAGCCCGAGTCGGCAGCCTTCAGGGAACAAATAAAGTCGCAGTCAACTTCTCATTCCCTTGATTATTTTAACACAAACTCAGCTTTCCCATCAATCTAGAATGTGTCAGATGTAATGGGATGTACCTCTGAATCAGAGTCGGAGGAGCTGGAGGAGGAAGAGGATGAGGAGTCACTGGAGCTGTCGGAGGCGATGCCTGTGGACTCCTGCAGATCTACTTTATCTGCCAAAGCAGCAATATCAGGCCTCTCCTGCTTCAAAGTCCTGAAAGACAGTAAAATTACCTAATAAAATATCTCCAGAACATTTTTCATTTAAAGCGTCATCATTTACTCACCCACTTGTCATTTCAAACCTGTACAACTTTCTTTCTTACTCAGAACACAAAAGAAGATATTTTGAAGAATGTTGTTAAGTGGCCTCCATTCACTTGCATTGGTTTTGTGTCCATATAAAAGAAGTGAATAGGGGCCAGTGCTGTTCGGTTACCAATTTTCTTCAAAATATCTTTTGTGATCTGTGGAAGAAAGAAAGTCGTAGAGGTTTGAAATGAAAAGAGGGTGAGTGAATGATGACAACATTTTCATTTTTGCTTGAACTTTCCCCTTTAAACGACTTTTCATTTCTACCTGTAAAACCTATTAATAGTTAACTTCCAGGATGCAGTCATGGTTATGAGTAATCTGTGCCAATAGACGGTCTCACCTGTACCACTTTCTGGAGAGTTTGGGGCGTCCTCGAACGGTCTTGTGCCACACGATGGGGAAGTTGGTGGTGCTTGCAAAATTCTGGGTGACAGCAATGGTGGTGTCCAGATTAAGCACAACATGCCACCAGCCACCTACAGAAGACACAAAATATATTTTCTTACTGTAACTCCATCTAAACTTTGAAAAAAATTACAAAAGCAGAATTTCCTTAAAATAGTCATGCATTATCAGAATCAGGATATTGAATATTTGAAACACAGAAAACAGTATGACTACAGGGCCTATTCACAAGAATTAGATAAACAAAAAATAGTTTACAACAAAATATTTGTTTTACCACAGGCCAGAATAAACCTGCTTCAATAATATATTTCAACTGAGGAAAAAGTAAAACATTTGACCAATATCCAGTAGTGTTTACAATACATATTATTGACAATCTTGTATATTACATGAAAAAGGTTTATTGTCCTAGTTGAAGGCTATTTTTCATTTTTTTCTTAGTGTAAAGAGATTTTTTATCACAAATAGCTTCACTTTTTATTTTGCCCGTGGTATAATACTTCTCAAGAGAAGCAGCCCATCATCAGGTTTTATGCCATTGCCAATCCTTCATTTACACTAGTATGAGCAGCTTTATTCCAAGCAGATGTTGTCTGTGTAACGCTACTTTCTATTTTAACTTAATAAACAACACAAAAAGCCAGTGGTTTCTTCCCGGTCTCAAAATATCATGTGGTTTGCGGAGTAGCAAGTATGCAGTAGGATTGTGTGGAAACTTGCCTTTCTCCTCCAGAACAGAAATTGTGTATATAACAAGTGATACATTCGATAACACACAAATACCTTAACTGATCATTTGAGGGCACAAAATGCCAGAAGTAGAAAATCTTGATAACATAAGATTTCGGTTATATTACTCAACTCTTGTCCACATTATGCATATGGTATTCCTTGTACATGTATGGTAAAGCATTCTGAAATCTTGGTTTAAAGGTGTCAAACATTATTTTCTTAAAAAACACTCGCATCAACACATTTCCTTGATATTCATTAAAAACAGGATATTGCATGTTAAAAATAATTAATTTAAAAACTTTTACTAACAGCTGAACACAACTTTTAACATTTATTACATAACAGGCCTTAAAAAATATTAAAAAAATTACAGTGACATTTAAAAACTCAATAAACAATATCATAGCATGTTTTGCTAAAAAAGACACGTCATGATGTCAAGCTTTTACGAATCACATAAGATCAGAGATTGATACATTATATTTTAATAGGAAGTTATACATATCACAATTCTTTAAATGTGGAAAACTAGCTGTATTGGTAATGAGAATCAAAAAGGTTGTGTATACAGCGTGACAAGAAAATATTCAGTTTTTAACTAGAGAAATATAAAGTCATCTGTTAACCTGTTTGAAAGGTACAGGCAGATGTATATCTTTAAATAAAATCAAATTAATGTAAATATCTTGGTGAAGGTGTAAACACAAGAGACTATTTATAATTGTTACGGAGGATGAGAATATCAGTCATGGACACTTCTCATTTCCACCATTTCTTCATTTTTAATATACATAGAAATATGACATAAATCATGGACGGAACATTTGTCTAGTAGAACATCCAGTATTATTTTCCATTATTTTTAATACTCTGTTTATATTAAAACATATAATGGACTCGGGATGCATACCGGTCATAATTTCAGCAAACAATAAAGTCCCCATGAACTGGAAGTTGTGATCAGTTTAACTGCCGTACTTTGACGCATTTCCAAGTGAAATTGAATTTGGAATGAGACAAATTTTGGGTGTGCCTTGCGTTTTTCGATGCGATTTGATTGGATGTATAAAAAAAGCTATTGCCTTTGAAAAGGAAGCTTAAGGGGAGGAGTTAACGGATGCTCCGCCCAAGCCCTCTAACAATGTTTAAAAGAAACCTCAATTTTGACGTTTTATTAATACTCTTGTCAAGGAGAGCAGCACAAACTACAGTACTTTTTTGTTTTAGGTTTTGTTGAAGAGTTTAGTTTTATATTTATAGACACAACACTAGCCAGCAGCGCTAGCTTACTGATACCTGTGTTAACATACACTCTCATAATGCAAAAATAAAGGCCAAATAGTCAACAATGTCAGCAGACTTAATTACAACAATAAACATTCTCGTGTTATTTCAGGCATACTCATCTCCAGAAAAAGTCATTTTACCTGTCCCACCTTCTGTGGATAATTAGAACAGCCTTTAGCCTTCACTTTCTAGAAATTCTAGAAATAGGCGTTCTAGAAATATGAAGTGTCATAAAAACCATGTAAATGTACAAAAATTATAATTAAATTGTTTGTGTTGCTAAACTATGTATTGCTTTAATTAATGTTTTGCAGATAAAACCTTGTAATGCTAAACCAAAATAGATTTTTCAGAATCAGAGGGTTCTATGTGCATTTGACCCGTTCCAAATGTATGACCGACCCATCTTTTCCAGAGCGTCATAAGATCAGTTAAAAAACTTACCCGGCACAAACACAGTCTCCCCAGGGTGCTGCAGAATCTCCAACGGTCTGAACTCGGCGGGCCAGTTGGGCTGCTGTGTGCGCGGATAGATCACGCTGAACCAGGTGATGGCTTCGTCCTGCTGGTTACCCCCATCCTCCCGTGTCACCTTAATGAGCTCACGGGGTGTATGGGTGGGGAAGAGACACCAGCGTTTGTGGCCCTGGACCAGAGCATTCCACGCACTCGTGCCCAGAGGGTCGATGTGGATGCCTGTTCCAGATCGGGCAGGGCCCATCACAAACCACCTGTGAGGACAGTGAAAAATACGGTTTTATTTATTGCCATTGTCCTCACAGGACATTTATTGCCAAATACACCCAAGTGAAGTAAATTCATAAAGTCTTCCCTTGTCTCCAAGACTGAAATGAAATGACGCATACCTGTATGGAGGACGTCGTTTCTCCCCCGCAAACTGAAAGAGATCATCCCTGAAAAAAACAGGCACCTGGTAGTCCTCCAGAAATTTGCCCCGTTTGGCGTGCTCGCCGTAACTGCTGTCGAATATGTACAGCGGGCTGTCATCACGCGTCGACTCCAAATACTCCATGTAATACTTCATTTTCATTTTGACAGAGTAGCCGTCGTTGTCCTCGCCGCATTTGAACTTCTGGTTGCGGTATTTGCGTTTGAGTCGCTCCAGAGTCCATTTTTCTCGTGCAGGCCACGACTCCTGACAGTTGAGCAGAACCACAGGCTTATACGGCTTCTCAAAGCGCTGGATGAACTCCTCTGGAGAGAGACGTTGGGCATCCACTCGTTCCACGTTATCCTGGATGAATACAGCAATCAAATCATATGATTCGGAGCAGAATGTGATGATTTTCTATCAACAAGAACTGCCATGTTGCTGAATGTGTCCGAATGTAACATCGATACAATGAAAATCTGAGGAATTTTTAGAGACAAGGCCCTAAAAATGACATTTGTTAACTCACCCACATGTCGATCCAAACTTAAAAGACTATCTTCAGAACACCAAAGAAGATAAAATGAAAAACATTGGTAACCAAACAACACTGATTCTTGGCTTCCATTGTACTCACAACCACAGAGACATTTCTCAAAATACCTTTTTTGGTGTTCCTCATAAGAAGAAGTCATATACAGGTTTTGAATGAAATGAAGATGAATAAATATAATATGAGCAAAATACCATCTTAAATAAGAGAAGATTGCTTTCAAAATGTGTTTGCCTTAACATTGGTTAAATGCATAAGAAGAAATAAACTAATTTTACTAAACTTTGTATAAAAAAATGTACAATTTGTTACAAGTAATAAATAAATGTACTGTTAAGGAAGAGTTTTAATGGCTTGAACAAATACAATGCAAGAAACCATTCATTATCTAAATAATAACCATGTCTCGATAAGCCCAACACTGGTCAATAAAGCTCATAAAAGTCAGTAACAGGTGGGCTGTAGTGTTTTTACTTGAGTCGTTAAAGAGATGTGTACGTGCAGCGAGTAGCGTGCGCACTGGCTCCCATCATTCACCACATGTGTCCTATACTGGCATCAGATCTGCTGGTGTCAGTAAACACAACCACAGACTCACCTTCACCGTCCTGTGCGACACATCAAAACTCTCGCAGTAATCGTGTTTCGTCCAGTCACTCGAGTCCTTCAGCTCGGGTCTGGCGCTCCGCTTCGCTTCTTTGATCCGTTTTTTACTTTTGTGGTTCATTTCTGTAGCGTTTCAACGAGTCGCGACTATACCGTTAATCCGGCGTGCTAATGCTAATCTCATGAAAGTGTATGGTGACTGTGGAGGCTAGTCAGTTCTTTGAGGCGTTATGGTCGCGCGTGCACTTCTTTTGTGGCCGACGCCACTTTCGGACAAACAAAAATAAGTTATTTATTTTATAGAAAGGGAGGCGGTGCGTATTGTGCACCCTTCAGTGAAGAACTGATGTTAGATAATCTGGCGCTAGCAAGACTCTTTCATGCCTTGTGGCGCAATCAAACAATATATATATTATTGTGCCGCCCCTTTGGTGAATCGAAGAAGATAATTGGTTAACTTTCCAGCTATGTAACAACTCTCTGAAAACTGATTGGCTGTTCAGTTTACGCCAGCACCCGTCAAATAAGAACAAATGAAACTGGGAGAAATACGATGACCGCCTAAATGCCCTTTTCTGATTGGATGAGGGGTTTTTATTCCAGGAAGTGTTTCGGAAAGGTGGAAAACATGATAAAAAATGTGATGGGATGCATAAGCGACCATGAACGAACCTCCTCCTCAAACCATAATAGAGAAAACATTTACATTTGAGGACGACGAAGACACTTTAATTGTGTCTATTCCCGAGGTACAATAAAGTTGTATTTTTTTGCCATTCAGGGTTGGTTTCCCGCCTTAGTTAAAGTAGACATTTAAGTAGTTTTTAAAAACACGGCTTGAAAAAAACATTTAACGTTTGATAAACGGTGTCATTTAATTTAGGTGCTCGATCCACAATATGGGATGCATGTCTGGCCCTGTGCGGTGGTGCTGTCACAGTATGTGTGGATAACACGGGAGAAGACACAACACAAGACTATTCTTGAGGTGATCCCTGATACTCATTTTTAACGAGTCGACTAGATAATGGTACAGTAAGTGACTTGTGTTTGGTGCTAATTCTCCATGTTCACGTCCTCTTAATGTTATTCTAGTTGAAATTCATTTCCTCCGTTTATGTGGTTCGGACATTTCACGAGATGAAATCTAACAAAACCCTGAAAAGTCACTTCCATTGGTTGTGCCGAACATTTCGTCAATGTCAGTAACAGTCTCAGTCTGTGTTACAGCTCGGTGCTGGGGTGAGTTTGCCCGGTATAGTGGCTGCAAAGTCCGGGGCTCATGTGATCCTGTCAGACAGTGCAGAACTTCCCATGTGCTTGAAGAACTGCAGACGGTCTTGTGACGTCAATAACCTTTCCAGCACACCTGTCATCGGGCTGACGTGGGGTCAAGTATCCCCAGAACTCGTCTCGCTGCCACCGGTGGACATTATCCTGGGATCAGATGTATTTTATGAGCCCGAAGGTGAGCTTCTTTTGTCAACTTGTTTTCTTAGATGTTTGGCATTCCTTAAAACAACTTTCCTCTTTTGGACAGATTTTGAAGATGTGCTCGTGACCATCTGCTTTCTTGTAAGGAAAAACCCCTGTGCTCAATTTTGGACAACTTACCAGGAGAGAAGGTGATGTGCAAACTTCAAAATTAGATATTGCATGCACAAATGTAAGGACACAAAGGTGATCAAATGATGATTTTTTCATTATCATGGGAATCCAGTATACACTATTTTATTCAGCAAGATTACTAGTGAGCGTTGTAAAGCCTTAAAACATATTGTTTGGTTTATCTTGTTTCAGTGCTGACTGGTCCATAGATGCTTTGTTACACAAGTGGAATCTGAAATGTATTCATGTTCCATTAGAAACATTCCATGCCAACAAAAATCATCTAGCTGGATCAACACTTCCTGGGGATCATACTGTCCAAATGATGATTATAACAGCAAAAGAGATGCTATAATATGATGATGATGTTGTTGTAGTGCTTGTATACAAAATGTAAACAATTTTTCATGCAATAAATTACAACCTGTACATTTAACTAGTTTGCAGATACTTCTATGTAAAGCACAAAAAATAAATCCTATGTATAATTAATCAATCACAAGTACCACGCCATCAATCTAAAATAGAATCCTCTCTAGTTATCAAAGAACTGAAAGAATCATTTATTCAAGGTTACATTTTTGGCATAAACTTCAGAAGAGTTTTATCTAAGCGCTTATGACAGAGATTAAAATCGGAAAACACTTGGACACAAAGACAAAAATAACATAATCAATTTATTGAAGATTCAGAAATGAAGTCAGGACAAACAACGGTATGATTTCCTGGTTTTATCAGCAAGTGATACTCCAATTTTCTAAATTGTGGATTGAGAATTAAAGAACCTTGATGGACAATATCATTTTTACCACCAAATATTTATTAGCAGATGCTGTTTGACCTCGGCCACACCTGCAACAGCTGCAATCTGGAGAAAACCGGAAACAGCCAAGCACTGCAACACCGGATCTTAACAGCTAACCAGCAATACTCAACAGCTAGACAACTGCGCCTAGTGCACAAAAAATACACAAGACACTGGGTTAGAATCCAAATGTCACACACACACACAGTTGAGTAATACTAAAATAAAATTCAAAAAGTGGTACACATTACATCAAAGCTGTAATATATGTATGAAATCGAAGAGAAAAAAAAAAAAAGATTAATTTCAAGCCATTTCAATTAAGCAGACTAATCATCTTAAACATTTTAAGATTAAAGCAGAAATTTAACTCAACAACAACAACAAAAAAGCAAAGCTAAATTAACTTAACAGTGCCTTGCGAAAGATTACACAAATGAGGTGCGTCTTACACCTTCAAAACCACTGGGTTTACCTTAAAGGCCAATAGAATTGTGATGTTCGTCCTACTCAATGAATTAAAAAGGACATACACATTTTAAACATCCTCACTGAACAAATAAAGACAATGCATTTACAGAACAAAAGGGCTGTATAACTATTAAACAGTTCCAATATGCCAATCAGTCATAATGACCTTAAGGCCCCAGTAGGCATTGTGTAGATTTGGAGATTTGCCATCCGATGTTTCTCAGGCTCCAACCAAGGTCAAGTATTTGGAATTGACACATGATGAGACAAACCTAAGAAAACACAAAACAATTGTCAAATGGGCAGAACATTTTCGGGGGGAAGGTGGGGTACACAATCTGTGGAGGGCACGATGACATGGATAGATACCCGTAAATATAAAGATCCATTTGAATAAATTAGCTGATCCACATTGGGCCATATTCATGTTAGATAAGCAAAACTAATTTGTGATGAATACAACAATTTATGTGCAGATAGGGGAAACGAATCCGCTCCACTCATGTTTCATGAATAAGGCCTGATGTATTTCCAATGGGATCCCAGTCAGTTTAGGAATAAGCCTTTTTTGGACTTGGTGGTGAAATATCTGACAGTTCTGGCAAGGGTTGGGCGCTATGATGCTACATACAAGTAGAAATGAGTCACCGATTTAATGCCGATTATACCACAGATGTATTACAAATCAGCTTGTTAATCTTAGAGTTACTTTTAAAGTTGTTTTTATATATATATATATATATATATATATATATATATATATATTTCCATCTATACATTATTTTTGTTTTTCATATTATGTAAAAGTGATTTGAACATTATTACTTCGTAACACTGTTACATTTTGTTAAATCTCAAAGAAAGCGTTAAAAAACAGGGGGGCATCCCCCAAATCATGACAAAGAACTGGTTAGGCAAAGTAATGCTGATCAATGCTACTAAATAAATGAAAAGGTTTTCATGAAATCTTAAGTATTTATATTATTATATTACTCTACATGTGCATTATCACGTGGTTCGTGAAATCCATTTTTAATATGCAGCAAACATATCTAGATTGCAAGATACGTGTAAATGTTACATTATTTCAGACATATCGCCCATCCCTAGCCGTTTAAGTGTTAAATGTTTTGGAAACGTTCTCCAAAAAACCTCACCTATACATTCGCTTTCAGGTCAAAGAAAGCAATTGTTTACGCTTGTAATTTTTCGAAGGTAGGATGCTGTCTGCCCATTGTCTCATAGACGTACCTCAGCACCACCAAAACACCCATCTGCTCCAAAGCAACCCCAACAGGAGCAGTTGGCTGGATCACACACACCTCTAACAGCCAAACCTTCACCTCACACCCCTGCCTTTATATTTCCATACCGGATACAGCAGCTTGGAGGAAACAATTCCACATTGAGTTGAACACCATTCATAGCATGTCAAAGCAGAACCATAAACCTGCTCGGTCGTGATATTTATATCAAAGCTATTAAACAACAAAATAATTGTGTTGTGAACAGCAGCTCACTTTCCAAAGTGAGCTACACAGATGCATCCAATGTGTGGAAAAGCTAGGATATGAAAAATTCATTTCTGACACAATAAACATCTTTACATAGAGTATAGTATGATCTTATGCATTACAGATTTTGAAGGTGTGGTGTTTTCTTACCACTGCAAGCTCTCAGGAAGATGTGGGTCCTTCCTCACCAGCAGACTTTGGCTGGCTCTTAGATCTGGACCTGGACTTGGACTCTCTGTTTGATGCAGGTGTGCGGCTTCTGGAACGAGACCTGGATTTGGACCTCGAACGGGACCTAGACCTGGATGGTGACTTGGACTTCCTCTTACGGGGAGTGTGCGACTTGGAGCGAGATCGGGAGCGGGAATAAGAGCGTGACCGCGATCTGCTGTAACGGGAGCGGCTGCGGGAACGAGAACGGCTCCTGCTTCTGGAACGGCTGCGTCTGCGCCTTTTTGGGCTGCAAATGAAAATATGATCTTTTCAGCCTGCTGTATCACATGCACTTTGGAAATATCACAAGTCAAACATGAACTATGTGTGTCGCATAGTATACTAAAATGATTGTCTTTATTTCCCAGAAAGTATCTAATGTTGTATTTAAACATTGCACTTGGGGATTGACCTGAGGTCCAATGAAGCTCTACATAATTTAAATACAAATGATAGAAAATATATAATTTATTTCAAATGTTTGTATATCATGTTCAGGTATACATTTTCTCAAGGATTACGCAACACTGGACTTTATTAAGCGGGCAGTCGCTGCGGTACGTTTCGGGCGCTTGGTATCCCGCGGTCGCTTTTGATTGGCTGAACAGTGGGTGTTTATTCAACAAAGCAGTAATTGCGCAACTTAACAAGCTTTTTAAATACCATAGTTTATAACAACGTGTTTGTAAAAACTTCAAAAGCTTGTCTTTACAATTGAGTTTCCGAGAGAAGATTTTAAAGATTGTAGCACTTTTGCGTGTTTTCCTAAGGATTTCAAAATAAAAGTTCTAAACCATAACCTAAAAAAAAAAAAAAAACTTTACGCATCCCAGCATAACAAGATCGGAAATAAAAAGTACATGTCAAAAAAAATCAAACATCGGGCGCAGCAATTGTTTAACAACAATCCATGGTAAAGTTAGATGTACCTTATCAATACGAATGGCATTTTCGTTTGTGCTTCGGTTAACTTAAATTGCGTCGAATGAATAGAACAAAAAGGTCGGGAAGATGAGTGGACATTCGTTTTGACTAAATAAAATCCATAAATTAGTAAAAATACCGACATTACCCTTTAATAAAACCTAGAACTTGAAACAGCTGTGTACGAACTCCTGCGTGTTCACGTGAGCGCATGCATTTTGCATAGATATGCAAGAACAGCCGCATTTAAAGTTTGTCTAACGTTACTGTAAAATACACCAATCTCGACGTTAATATTTCTAACTGCATAAACATTCCCGTTACCTTCGGCTGCGGCGCCCGTGTCCACTGTGTCTTCTCGCGGGTCCCCCGCCGCGACGCCCGCCATAGTAGGAGTCGGGAGGCCTACCGTAGCGGGCCATCTGGACGCGGAGCTCTCGCCCGTCTAAAATGGCTCCATCCATGGCGTCCATCGCATCTTCCGCGTCCCTCTTGTCGTGAAAACGCACGAAGGCGAATCCTCTGCTTTCTTTCGTGTATCGGTCTCGGGGGATGTAAACGTCCCCGACTCGTCCGTACTTTTCAAAGACGCGCCTCAGCGTCTCGGGGGACGTGCGATACGTTAAATTATCCACTTTCAACGAAGTCATGCCCTCAACGTCGGGCGGAGGCCTACCGTAACTCATCTGAACGATTATTCCCCAACAAACTTAGTTAATTATCGATCACAAGCGACGTGAATACGAAATCGATTCGTGTATTTTAGAGATTAAAGAAACACTGGTTGCCGTGAGACACCCACCGACCTCCTGCGCACACCAATATAACAATGAAGTCTCGCGCGCGCGCCCTTCACTTGCCCGCGCATTGACAAAATGGCGGTAACACTAACGTGATAATCACAACGGTGCTCAACATTATATCTAAACTACTTATTTGTGTTAATATAAACATTGAATATCGCTTTAACATTTACAAACCGCGGGTTGTCGCGTTTTTCATATTAAATATCAATTAATTAGGTGACGGTGTTGAGTAAAAACTCAATTTCCCACAAACACCTTCGCAGACGATTGTCGGGGTGTCACGGTCAGCTGATGGCAGTCACATGACTGACAGACAGACAGACGTAGCAGCTTGTTCGTGGAGTCGGAAAGTAATATATATGCAATTATCACCTTAACAATATGTTTTTGATAACATCGGAATCCTCTTGATCGCCATTTCTCTTAAATTATGAATGACCTGATTACCATCATCGCACTAAACTAGCTGGTAAGTTTATTGAACACAATTCATTTTACAGTCAGCCTTTCTTCACAAGCATGAGGAAATTAATTAACCAGTTGTGCATTATGTCTTCAGTAAGTTACATAATTAAATCAAATGAATAATGTTCATTTTTACTTAAACGAGCACGTCATTATTTTAACTGAACATTCCACGATTTCATTCACAAGCTACATATGCATAAAGATGTTTCAGTCACCTGACTTCTTTGTTTACTTTAGTCTTAGGTTATCATCGAGCTAAAAACGTCAAAATGAGTCCAGAAGGGAAAGCCCTGCTCAACATTGTAATCCTGGGCTTGGGATTCATGGTTATGTTCACTGCTTTTGGGACCTGCGGGAACATCGAAGTAGGTTTTGAGCTGCAAATGCATGACCTGATAAAAATCTTGTGATATGAGTGACTAGGTTTCTAAGAGGCTATATACAGATGCACATATGTATGACCCTGTTTTTCAGCAAACCGTGATAAAGAGCTTTAATAGCACTGAGTTTCATGGAAGTGGATACACAAGGTATGAACTGTTTTCATTGCTTGCATGTACCTTAAGAGTGCTACTGCTTAAGAAAAGAAAATGTGACTGCCCACTTCTCCCTGGAGTAGTTGTCTTATTTATTCTCTCCATGGGCATTTAAGTGTTTAGAACTTAACCTGCCGGATTTAGGAATAATCAAATACATTAATTAATTTGACTAATAACAGACTAATACGCAGTTTAACAATGGATTGTGTGGTCACTGCTGACTGTTTTTCAATCAGAGTCAGAATTCTATGGGGTTTTCATGAGCTATTTATTAAAAATGCAAATAAATTGGTAGAATAATGAATTAAATGTAAGTTAATAGAGTAAGCAAAAGAGTTGCGCTGTATGCACAACTGTATAAATATGAATGTATTATGTGGCAAATATTTATTTTCCTGTGTAAGTAATAGAGTAATCGATAGTAAAGATCTACAGAGGGAATCAAGCTGTTAAACTTTTTTTTTTAATGGCATCTACAAAGCATATGTCAATGCTTAACGTCACAGTCCATGATTTTTAATGTAGTTGTTAAATAAATGTTTTTACTTATAAAACATGAAACATTACTCTGTTTCTGATTTCAGTCATGTTTTCGTGCAACTTTACTGTGTTACTCTGTTTAATGATGGTCACTTTATAGATGAAGTCTGGTCATATGATCTTGTGCTGTGATCAAATGAATCGCACCCTTCCCTAACCTAACCTCAATGATCTAATTGACTGTGGCACTCTTAAAGACAAACTGTCTGTTTTCAAGAATACAGAAATTTGAGGAAGTAAAGTACTCATGTGACACAATCATAATAGGAAAGTCCTTAATTTCCAACGTACAGTAAAGATATACAAATGCCACTGATCCAGATAAAACGAGCTTCCTTTTAATATTGGCCAAGAATATTGGAGGGAAATTCAGAAGACATCTTTCACTGCTTGAGATAATGAAGAATTTAGCTATTTATTTGAACAGTTCTCGCAAAGCTTTTTAGTGAAATAGAATAGATATTTGAGTAAATGATGTGTATCACAAAGGCATCGTAATGTTTTTTTTTCCAATGCATCTCTTCAAAATCTCCAGCATGGCGATCATCTATGCGGTGTTCTCCGCCTCAAACCTTATCGCTCCCTCAGTGATAGCCGTCATTGGACCGCAGTTATCTTTGTTTTTCGGTGGTCTTGTTTACAGGTAAGTGTTTGACTGGCTTTATCATAATCTAGTAATGTCTTAAGTTAATTTTTAAAAACATGTCTGGTCCTTTGTGTCTTTTAGTGCATATATTGCCGTGTTCATTCATCCTTACACATGGTCATTCTACACGTTATCAGTTTTACTTGGAATTGCAGCTGCAGGTAATAGATAGATTTCTGTGCTGGTAAAAATATCCAGTCCTACCAAACAGTATCTGACTTTCTGTCCTTTATGTTTTTTTCTGGCAGTGCTATGGACAGCCCAGGGGAACCTTCTAACCATTAACTCTAAGGATTCCACAATAGGAAGAAACAGTGGAATATTTTGGGCATTGATGCAGTTTAGGTACTTCCTGTTATTTTTTATTTCCACCTAGAATGTTTGTGCAGAAAATGTGTCATTCATTTATTCTCTTTTGCAGCTTATTCTTCGGCAATCTGTACATATATCTTGCATGGCATGGAAAGACTCACATAACAGGTGAAATGTTATATTCTATATATATATACAGTATATATTATATTATTTTATCATATTAAATTAAAATTACATTAATTTAGGAAGAAATTCCAAATTGTTGGACAGAAACATAATTAACGTTTGTACGTTTGTAATAAAATTTGCTTCTGCTGCTTCTCGACGTCCAAATGAAGTGAAAATCTCTTTTGCCAGACAAGGATCGTCAAACTGTCTTCATCACACTCACGGTCATCAGCCTAGTTGGCAGCTTCCTCTTTTTCCTGATCCAGAAGCCAGACCCTGAACCTGCACCATCTGATGCCTCTGAGTCACTTCTGCCGACAGACATCTCAGACAGTAGCTCAGTGGTGTAAGGCTGTGTTTGTGTACTTCTGCTGCATATCAAGGTATTTATTTGGCCCGTAGTTTAATCTTGTCACTATGTGTCTTTTCTTTTAAGAGCATCTCAGGGTCTGGGCTCTCAAGCACTGGATGCATTCAGTAAGTTGCAGTGATTTATTTAATGTTGGAACATGGAAAAAATAAATAAAAAATTGTAAAATAGTTTACTTTGAGGCATGTTCTTTTATTTACTAAGAGCTCCTTACTTTTCCACAGAGAAATCCATACAACTAGCTATGACCAAAGAGATGCTGTTGCTGAGCATACCTTTTGCTTACTCCGGTAAGTTCAGTCCACGTAAGAAAAAATAGTAGTGACTCAGATATAACGTAGATTAGGGGAAAAAGAGGGCCCAGAACAGAAACCTGGGGCACTCCTGTAGTGAAAGGCAGAAATGAGTTACTGTCTTTGAGAATAATAAAAAAAAGGAGGAGCTGCAGCAGTGACACCTTTTGAGAATTGTTAAAGGTGTATCACAACAGATAAGACTGGGCTTAGAAATGCTTTTTGGATTCAAAGGGACCCAGTGTTAGCAGAAAGAAGGAAGCCCACATCTACTATAACCCTGATGAGAGCTACCTATGTTCTTTAAAATGTACAGAAGCCAAGATTTGAAAGGCTCATTAGTATTATTGTTACCATAGTTTTAATTCATATGTTAATTGGCCAGCTGTAATATATTTATACAGAATTGTTTCAAATTACTGACTGGGCTACATTGTTGAGAAAATGTGGTTGTCCAACTGTATGGTTTTCCAGGGCTCGAGCTGACCTTTTACAGTGGGGTATACGGGACATGTTTAGGGGCCATGTCTAAATTTGGAGGCGACGCTAAGGGTCTCATCGGCCTCTCAGGAATTTTGATTGGCGTTGGGGAAATAATAGGTAATTCAGTACACAAGCAGTGTGTTTACCCTCCATTTCAATGTGACAGATGTTATTATCATAATAAACTGTTCTCTGTTTGACCAGGAGGGGGAGTGTTCGGGATCCTGGATAAATGTAACCGCTTTGGCAGAAACCCAGTGGTGTTTCTCGGTATGATTACCCATTTTGTGGCATTCTACCTTATTTTCCTCAACATAGCCAGCGATGCTCCTGTTGCCCCAGAGGAAGGCACACAGATGCAAGCTTACATGCAGCCCAGGTACAGTATGGGGCACCAGTGACAGTACTGTAGTTCTCATATGAAAGACTGTTGAAAAGTGAGCCTGTATGACACAAATACCAAGCACGAACACAAATGTCCAGGTGTTTATTAGCTCTTTTCTCTGTATTCATTTGTTTTAACTGGTTGTGTGTTTTTGTAGCGTGCTTGTGGCTTTGATATGCAGTTTCTTGCTGGGCCTGGGTGACAGTTGCTTTAACACTCAGCTCATCAGCATTGTGGGTTTCTTGTTCCGTGAAGACAGCGCCCCTGCCTTTGCCGTCTTCAAATTTGTACAGGTTTGAACTTTTCTTTTTGTTAAACATTCTGCTGTTACTTTACAGTAATGTTTATTTTGAAACTGAGGGATGTTAACAATTATTATGAGTCTTATAGATTAGAATCCAGTTCCAATATGTGATCGATTTTCTCAAATCTTGAGAATCATCTTTATAGTTCTGCTCGGCTTCATAATGAGATATGTTTTGTCTCTGCAGTCTATCACAGCTGCCGTGGCCTTCTTCTACAGTAACTATCTTCTCCTGCAATGGCAGCTGCTCATCATGGTGCTCATGGGCTTCTGGGGTACGGTAACTTTCTTTGTGGTGGAGTGGACAGCTATGAGCACTCGGAAGAACTCTGATTATGCCAGTATCTGATTAGTTCAGAGACTGACAGAAATACTTTGGCAGTATCATCCTTACAGGCCATTTCTTCCTCTGGTTTATTCTTTAGCTTTCTAAACTGGGAAAACACCTTGTATTACCTGGATAAATTCTTTGTTAAACGAATCGGCGTCATAGATTAATATTCTTTAATTGCACATGAAAATAAGTTTACTCCTTTAAGGGCCTTTAATATTCAGATGCTGTTACACAACAACAGTTTATTTGGACAGTGCAATGCCAGTCACCATGTGCTGGAAGATTTAGAACAATTTTGATCGCACCGTCTTTCCAACAATATCATATATTTTTGTTGGACATTAAAAGTGTCAAAATTGATTCAGAGAATAGCCAAGAATGAAATGTTTCATAATTTACTCAGCTTTACATCAATCCAAATCCACGAGATTTGTGCTAGTGAAACCATCTAGGAGAATATTTGAAAAACATGTTTATGCAACTCGACTCTTCGTCACAACATGTCTGTCATGTTCTAAAACACAAAGACTAGTAAACACAAAAAAAAATGAAAAAAAGAGTAAATAATTTCAATGTCATATCATATGGATGAACAACCTTTTTTCTGAAACTTGCTGTGAAACTATTGAAAAGATCCAATAACGATTAGTTTATAAAGTTTGGTTAAAAATATTCTCATTTTGTCTTCCACTAAATATATAACAAGATTAAGGCAATTAAGTAATGACTTATTCACCTCTAGGTATATGTTTCATGAAGTAATTCAGTTGTTGTAGTGAAATCTAAGAGCAAATGCAATAAATCACTGAGCTGTGGAATATAATATACACGTACATATGCTGTGAAGTGCAGTATACAAAAATGTGAAATTTGTATTTTTTCACTAACTACAAAATCAGCATCAACGTGAGACACCTGACAGCATCCAGTAAATAGATATCATTGTTTCTTTGTTTTAACATTGTTGTCAGTTGACTTTTTTAAAGATATTATTTTTGGCCAAAGAATGAATGACTGTTTAGCAGTTTAGCAGTGTCTTTTGTTTTTCCATAACAATATCAAGTTGACAGTAAAGCAAAAGTAAATATATATCAGAAGGGATTTGGAAAATACATTTGTTATTAATCAATTGCAGTACATGTGCCGATGAAATTAGCATTTGCATGAAATTAGAGTAGCTACATGTGCTACAATGCATTGTTCTATAAATTTAACAGAATCTGTTCAGTTTTACATGTAATTGTTTCAGGGCAATCAACAGGATTTTGAGGGAAAATGTGATATGAATATCTGAATTTATACTTGAATGTATCTTACTGTAAAAATGGCAGTGGCACCTGGATTTCTTTTTTCTTTTTTAAATATATTTATACATGGGATGAAAAAACTTTGTCAGCCTTTGATTCTTATTTTTATGCTTTGCTAATGTTTATTATGCACATTACTGTGCTGCACAAATGGTTTTTCAAGTTAATAAAGGGACATCTTACTAATGTTTTCAATAAAAAAAATCTCCATCACATTAAGAAAGAAGTTAGACAAAGTAAAAACTTACTTCTGCTAATACAAAATATTTTCATTAAGTGTACGCTTCCAGAAAAAAAACTAATGTTGTCACTGTGATTGTACCCTTTTATGTGCCAGATGTGTTTACAGATACAAATTTGTTATACAATATATGCACTGTTTATGTCCTAGTTAGTTACTTATTTAGTGTTATAATTATGATTTGTTGTAATTTATGAGATTTTCCATACATGGGGCACCAAACCTGAAATAATAATACATCTAATCGGAAGAAAATAAAAAACGATTGACATGTTTAAAGAAAAGCAATTCAGTTGTAATTAATTAATATAATTTACTTGTTTTCATTGTTTTAATTTAATTCTCACGTGCACGACCAATGACGCAACTGAGTAAGTTGCTAAGCAACCAAAGACGCCGCCACTCACAACAGAGTCTAATTTAACTGACTTACAGCTAATGTGTCCAATTAGGATAGAGTCCTCAGCATCACAACCAATCAGTATCTCGGGTAGGCGGGGCGAAGGCAGATAGCGGAGCAATCTTGAAACAGTTTACCAAAAGCAAAGCTGCCGGTAACATGCGAATGAAACGATGAATAGACAAGAAACTTTTAGGCGACACAACTGAAAACTTCAGGATCCTTTTATAGACTTCTAAGAAACGAAGACGCAATTTAGTGTCATAATTCAGCGACTATGTTTGACAAAAGACTAAAATCGTATTTGGATTCTAGGTTGGAGATCGTATTTAAACAAACCCATCTGTGATTGTCGGTTTTCTTTTTCGACAGCAAAGCATGTAATGACACATCGTTTAAACTACATTCACTCGGGTTGAACCCTTTACAATGACCGACATAAGCTTGCACGAGCTGCTGGAGCTCTCTATAGGAACTGAAGATGTCGGAGCTGTCAATTTCGGCGCATTGCACGCGCTACTAAACGCCATCCTCGGGCACCTGAAGATTGAGGGGATCACGACTGCCTGGAGAGATGTGGACCACCGCAACGGCGGCGGCCCGTCTCAGAGTAAAGCCTTCGCCCTGGACAAATCGAGCCCAAATGCAGTGATGGAGGAGAAGGTTCGTCGGATGGAGGAGCAGATGTCTTTGCTGGAGTCTCTGCCCAGCGCCTCGCAGCTCCTCAGATCTGACAGTGCTGTCAATGACATGTGGAGCCTCATGCAGCTCCGCAGGAAGACGGAGAGCAACGAGGATGGAGTGTCCAAGGTAAGCCCACCCCTCTGCGTGCCACAAACTACAAACACAAAATAAATCATGTGTTTCAAGACTTTTACTAAAAAAATACGTTCTACCTATCACTTACAAAGGAGGTCTTTGGACATGATAACACCATGGTTGTTTTTAGTGTGGGGGTCATGTTAATGTATGTCTATGCCTTACTATGTTTTGTATGGTTTGACATCCAAAAGACGCGTTATAAGAGCACTATACGATAATAGGCTTTGAGTATAAGTTGGCTTTGAGATACACAGTAATAAAATCTTGACTAGTAGTAAATTCATGCAACTTCAAGTTATTTTGATGAGTTAAGGTAAAAATGTCATGACTTGACCATTTTTTATAGTGTGTTAGTGGTTTTGGGATTTGACATGAATTGGCCAAACACTTCATGGTGATATTTTTTTCATTCCATTTGCATTCCTCTTCCTCAAATACAAATTAAATTTATACAAATTCAAAATTGAAAAAGGCAACTCAAATGGCACCAATAGTCCTGTTCGCAACGGCATTCACCACGTCCCAAGTAAACACCCTGGGCAGGTCAGCGTCTGCTCTGCTGGGGGTCTGCGGGAAGGTTGAATGTCTCATCTGTGCCTCTCATCTGTAGATGACTGATGACAGAGAACCAAACAATGAGCGACAGACACTGAGCTCCATTCTCAAATAACACCATCTGTGTCTCTTGTTCCACACGCCAAACACTCCCAAAACCTTTAAATATCAGCAATATGATGTCTACAGCTCTTACATATCACATGCACAAAACAGTCAAGAGCCATCAATGTTCGAATTGTAACTTTGATTAAAGACAATCAATATCTTACACCTGACTCTATGGCAAAGGGTACGGCAGGCCATCCACTCACAAAAATAAAGTTTGGTAACACTTTCCTTGAAGCATGTACGTATAATGCATCACAAAGTTATTAAACGATAAAATAAATTATAATTTTCAAAATGTGTCTTGTAATGTATTATATTTAGTTGTAAAGAAGTATAACCAATTTAAAATGTGTAGTGTAACAATGAATTGCTAAGTGTTATAATGCATTAACTGTAATAACAATTATTTACAAGACATTGCAATGCATTAAAAGGTGCATTACAATGCTTTAAAACTACTTTTATAATGCATTATACATACAAGTGTTACCTTAAGTTTTTATAAATTTACTTAATACTTAAAAATATCTTAATGATTTTTGGCCAGAAGAAAAATCTGTAATGTTAACACCTATAATGTATTTTTGGCGATTCCTTAAAATGTTCTCGTTCTACCTAAAACTGGTTTTGTTGTCCAGGGTCACATGTAAGGTCAGAAAAAAAAATAATAACCCAAAAACAGATAATTTGTAGAAACCCATGATTTTGAAAGATTCTTTTAAGTATCCTTCTTTGCTAAGATTACAGCGTCCTGTAGCTCAGTGGAAAGAGCGGGGTGCTAGCAATGTCACGGTCATGGGTTTGAACCCAGGGCTTGCACATACTCAGAAACAAATGTATAGTATAATGTGATTAAAGTTGCTTTGGATAAAAGCCTCTGCCAAATGCATAAATTTAAAATGTATTCTTTTTAGCCTCTCTTTTATTTCTTAATGTCCAGTCCAGCTCATCCATTGGTAATACTGTTTTTCTGCTTTGCGTGTTTAATCAAAATGGCCAGAGATCAAACAGATGCATTCGCTCAGGTGTGTCTAAACTTTGGATGGCTGCTGTATTTTATAGTGACACATCAGTACACACACTGTTATACCCCTTTACCTGTCACGAGAAAGTCTCATATTGCCTGATGTGTAGTTTGCCCAGACATGCCTACGCCCTCAGCTCCGATCACCACCCCTACTTGTCTTTCTCCATTCTCTGACAAGCTGACAGTAATTCACCTCCCGCAGCGCAGGCGTTTGTTTCACGCACACTCCGGTGATGTGGGGTGCAGTCAGACAGCGCACGGCATGGGGAGGTCCTGATCATCTTAATCATTAATGCGTGGTTTGGACATGTTTGGAGTCATCCATGGTTATCCGCCGGCACACCCGGCTGACCCTGCAGCCCAGCTGTCGAATGAATCCAGGGAGGCCTAACAGGAATGAGACGCACGGGTGACTGCGTGAGCTCTGTACATGGAGTTTAGGAGCCGACCCAGGGGGCGCTAGCTTAACACATTGTGCAGGTTGTCCACGGCAATGCTGCCGTCAGATGTGTGTGGTTAGATCTGTTAGCAAAAGTGAGCTGAAGTTATGTGTAGGTATGTTGTTACAGAGCAGAACTAGTGAAAAGGTATACATTCATTGATGCACAATAATGTTTGTTAAATGCACACATGTACCTTTCTTAAAATGGCATTGTTATAAATGGAATGTATTACAATGGAATTTTAGTACCTAAAGGGGTAGGTTACACAAAAACAAAAATTCTGTCATCATTTATTCACCCTATAATGTCGTTCGAATTCTGAATGTGGATTTTTCTTCTGTAAACTAAAAAAATAAGATATTTTGAGAAATGTTTTGTATTCATACAATGGAAGTCAATGGGAAGCAATGTCGTTTGGTTTGCAACGTTCTTCAAAACATCTTCTTTTGTGTTCTGCAAATGAAAGAAAGTCACACAGGTCTGTAATGACTAGAGAGTGAATTAATGATGACAGCATTTTCATTTTTGGATGAAGTACACCATTACAAGTTATTCAGAAATTGGTTGTCGCCATCTTGGAAGGTCAGAGTCATAAAGTATTTGATGGCCGACTTTTGTCTCCAGTGCAATAGAAATGAAAGAATTGTTCCATTCATCCATCTATCCATTCTCCAAACAAGCTTGTCTGCGGGATCACCGGAGGGGTTATATACACTCTTAAAAATACAGGTGCTTAAAGGGTTTTTCATAGTGATGCAGTCAAAGGTTCTTTAAAAACCTTTCTTACTTTTTATAATCTGAATAAACTTTTTTCGCAACAAAGAACCTTTTGTTTAAAAGAGCGTTTCTTCAGATGTTAAAGGTTCTTTATGGGACCAAAAGGTTCTTCTTTGGCATCAAAGAACCTTTTGAAGCACCGTTCTTTAACATTAACACTTACATCAAGTCATTTAGCGAACCCTTTTTTTCCCAAGTGAATTACAAATGAGGTAAACGATAGAAGCATTGGAAACAACAAAGGGCAACAAAAGCATAAGTGCAGTAAATGTGGTCTCACATAGCCTATCACGGTATACAAAGATACGTTTCTTTTAAGGATAGAAAGATTAGAAAAGAAATAGAAGTCAGTACTAACCGGTCAGGTTGACGGAAGAGATGTGTTTTCAGACGATTCTTTAAAGATGGCCACATAGTCTGCAGGTCTTGTAGTAGCGGGCAGATCATTGCACAGTTGTGGAACAAATCCAGAGTAGGTACGTGAGAGTGATTTTTTACAAGTGATTTTACGAAGACGTTGTTCGTCTGCAGAGTGTAGGGAACTGCCGGGTATATAAGTATGTATTAGCGAGTGAAGATATGGGGGAGTCGAACCAGTGGTGATCCTGCAGGCCAAGACTAACTGGCCAATGTAACTTAATGAAGAGAGGAGTGATGTGTGCTCTCTTCGGTTCATTGTAGACCACTCTTGCCGTTGCATTCTGGATCATCTGTAGAGGTTTGTTGTGCATGCTGTAGTCCAGCCAGTAGCGCATGATTGCAATAGTCCAGACTGGACAGACCAAGAGCCTGGACTTGCGTAACATGCTCCGACAGGAAAGGTCTAATTTTCCAAATCTTGTAGTGTAGAGCATGAATCTCTACCGGGTGGTGCTGCCAAAATGATCTGTGAAGTATAGCTGATCTTCGATTACCACTCCCAGGTTTCTGGCCGTTCTGAAAGGTGTGATGATGGTGAGCCTAGTTTATTGGGTTTTAACAATGGATGTTCATGTTTCTAAAAAAAAAAGCTTAATATTTCACATATTTCAAGTCTGTTATTCACCGCTTTCCCTCTTCAAACTAAACAACTGGATTTCTTCTGGTCTTTATAAAGTCCATCCTTCCGAAATGCCCTGATTGGTTAAACTGGTTCCCTGCTTAGAGTGTGTGAACTGTGAAGATGTCCCACCCATACCATATCAGCAAGCTTCCTCTCAGGCTGTTGTGATTGGTCGGTGCCCCTCTCAGTGCATGTGTATTCATAAACTTTGGCTTTTAGCAATAAACAGTAATAATGGCGTCAACTTCACATTATCATTTAAAACATGTGGATCGATCGAATGGTAACTGAGGTCTGCTAGTGCATGTGCAAACGTCCATCTTTGTTAGAGATCGCACATTTTTTTCCTAATACAGCGAGGAAAATGACAGTGGACCGAATGGCGTCAGACCGGTTATATTAATTAACACTAATAACAGAAGCGTTAGTTTTGCCTTTTATATTGGAACCGAGTTGGATATTAAAACAAGCAGATCGACCAGCAGACATTTGCAAGCAGGACTTCAAAGGATGTTTTATACAAGTGTTTTAGACAGAGGTTTGCGCACACACACACTATCAGTGTATTACACAGAATATTAAAGTCATGGAAGCTGTTATTTGACCGTTGGTTATCTTAGAATGTGTGTAGCTTAACTCTTATTACCAGCTGTAGGACTGTGATCAAAGTAAAAGTAGTTAAGCGCGTAGCTCAGTCAAATGTTTATCTCTACAAATAACCGAACACTACTCCAGTGGCTCTTCCTCTTCTCCTAGGAAGGCCTCTCCCCTTTTCTGGCATATTCCTTTGGGAGGAGGTTATTAAAAGCACTCGGAATACTGACATCATGGACCCGGGAAGTAGAGGGCTGTAGTCCGATTCCAGCCGTTCTCTGTAGTCCTTGAAAAGTGAATTCTGTTAAAGACAATGTCTCGCTTGGCACTGAACTTTGAGCTTTATCATTTTGCAGGTATTACAGCAACATTACACACTAACTAATGGTTGAAAAATGCGATCACAGGGAATGGGGCCTTTAAGGGTTCTTTATGGAACAAAAAAAAAACTTCTATGGCATCGAAGAGCCTTTTGAAACACCATTTTTAAGAGTGTATGACGGACAGACCCTGGACAAACAGCCAGTCCATCGCAGGGCGGATGGTTAGTTATTATACTTAAAATATTTAAAGTGAAGTAATTTAGACAATATTTGTGTGCCTTGTGTGTTTTTGCTGCCTATGTAGACTTATGACGTTCTTTATCAGAAAAGCAGTTGCCTATAGATTTCTTAAGAAAGCCATAGCCACTGGAGAGAAATGTTAAGTGACAAACGTCAAGGGGGTCTTAACAAACGTTAATCATCCCATTCCATTCTCTCTAATCATTTACCTGTACTCTTCAGGGCTGCTTATGTGATAGCATGTGATTCAAACAGAACGTCCATTGAAGTGTCTCCGTAGCATAATTCTAAACATGTTTTTGTTTGTTGTGAAGTTAAGGTGCTCCCTATGAAGTTCCTTTGTTGTTTTGACCGTCGGTAACTCATAGCAACAGATGGTTGGGTAAATATGGGCACTGTGATTCGATACGCTGGCACAGTTACATAGTGACACAAGGATCATCCCCTTATTCGGCTGTGTGCTGATCAATGAAGCCACTTTCAACTTTTAGTGCGGCCCAATTGTGTAATTTACAGTAGATATTCCATAACAATCTATAATATTGTGTGCTTGTGTCACTAGCCAAGTAGCAGACTACTATGACTAATATGGTAGTCAATGATGTCACAGAACTGAAAACTTCTAACATTCTTCCAAATATCTTTCTCTGTGTTCATCAGAACAAAGACACTTATACAGGTTTAAAACAACATGAGTGAATAAATGATGACATGATTCATCAATGAAATGGTTCATTTTTGGGTGAACTATCACTTTAAGACACAGCAATGCATGATAATAGGAAGGTTCTCTTTTTGTAAGTGATGTTTATTCATTAACAACGAATGATGGATGTCGTTACCAGTTTGTTATAAAACAATATGATGTAATGTCTGTATTTAAACGTGTGTGTGTGTCCGGACACAGACCAGTTATTTGTTCGTTATTATATCAGATTCTCCGTACTTATGTTTCCCTTCAATCTGGCACAGAAACCCCTAGACAAATATGTTGCACTAACAAAATCTCATAAGGAAGCAAACAGTAATAAAAGTGAAGCAGCAGGTTAGACAATAACATCAGGGGTTATACACACACATCTGAAGTTGGACTGACAGCAGTGCACATCCTGCCTGTTCCAGTAGTGATTCCAAGGCCTGTGTTGTCATGGTAACCTCTGTTGGGGTTAAAGGTCAGAAAAAGCTCTGTATCCTCAGTTTATTAACTACACCATGGATGTGCTTAACTTATTAAGCAAAACTATTTTACGCTTTATCCCTCCCTATGGTTCAGGCAATATAGAGATTTCCTTTAAAAGTGTGATTTTCACAGTGAATGTTGCCCAGTAGGAGAGATATGAAAGCAAATCCAATAAATCTTCAAAGGGCAACAAAGTTATTTTAAATCCTGCTTTGTTCCTCAGTGTATGGCTTTAATACAAGAGCTGCTGACAGAAATCCAGATACTGAAAGAGTCCAGAGAGCATCTGACACAGAAGGTTACAGCGTTGCACGATCAGATCAGTCAGGTGAGAACATAAGAGTAGATATGAACAGAACACATGAAGCATTTTTACAAAATAATTTTTAGATGTTGTGTGACACGTTAACACATTTTATCACCTCCAGCTGAACATGAAGGAGTTGGCCGACCGTATCGCAGCTATGGAGCAGTACTGCCATCAAGTGGAAGATCTGGACAACACCACCGTGAGTTTACAATCGAAAATTTAGCAAACACTTATATACAAAGTGAAAAAAACAAGGGGATTGATCAAGGGGAAGTGCTCAAAAGAAAGAAAAAGTTCAACAGTTTTTTGATTGTTACTTAAGGAATAATTGACCCAAAACATCTGTCATTAACTCACAGTAAAGGGATAGATCATCCAAAAATTTAATTCAGCCTCATGTCATCTCATACCTGTATAATTTATTTGTTCTGATGAACAAGGAGAAAGATATTTGGAATAATGTTAGCAATGATCATTTCTGTGACATCATTGACTACCAAAGTAGAAAAAAAATGATGGCAGTCAAAGGTGCCCCAGAACTCTTTTTTTTTCCTAAATTCTTCAAAATATCTCACTTTGTGTTCAGTAGAACAAAAACATATACAATATCGTTTTCCTACTATGGCAGTGGATTATGTCACAGAACTGTAAATGACCAGCATTGTTACACATATCTTTCTTTAAATCTTTTCGTGTTTAAAAGAACAAAGAAATGTAAATAGGTTTGAAACAACCTGAGGGTGAGTAAATGATAACAGAATTTTCATTTTTGAGTGAACTATCCCTTTAATGACTTATTGACAATATGAACTGTATGAGCTTTTATAATGCAGAAGACATATTAGGTTAGCTATCTGAGCATCTTAAGGAACAGTTCCCCCCCTGGAATTTCATTTTTGCCATAATTTATTCACCCGTAGCCTTCCTAGATGGACCAGTTTTCCTGTCTTCTGGTGAACACATTTGGAGTAATAATAATCCAAATCCTGGCTGCTACTGCCTTTGTAATGCAACCCAATAGTGACCCAGTTACTCGCCTCAAAAAAGCTCATATATCCATCATAAAAGTAATACATAGGACTCCAGTGTTATATGTCCATGGTTAATACATGTCTCATGACACAAAATGATACATTTGTGAGCGAAAATGATTAATATTTTGAGCTAATTTAGTCACGTTTGGATGTTAACAGTCTCATCTAATTGGTTGCCACGCATCTTGTGACCACTAGAACCAATGAGATTCAAAATATGACATTCAGTATGCTTGCAGGCGGCCATTTTGAGTGAGAACAATGATAATGTCCCTGGGTCTGTATTCACTTGCAATACAAAGCCAGGAATAGCCGGGCGTTTGGATTATTATTATATGCCAAAAAAAGGAAGGCATGTACACCTATAGGACGGCATGAGTAAATTATGGCAAACACATAATTCAAGGGTGAACTGTTTGAAAACCTTTAAAACCTTTTTCTTCTGTTAAACACAAATGAAGATATTTTGAGATGCATATTTGTTTTGGGGGGGAATATCCCTTTAATAGTATTATTATTATTATAGTAAAATAGAAGACGTATTAAGGTTAATTTGACATTAGTGAGGCTGAAACTAAAATAAAATTGTTTGAGTTACTCACATGCTTTTATGATGCTTTTTTGTCAACTCAACAACTCAGCATTTACTTACTTACAATGTATTTAAAGGAACACTTCACCCTAAAATTAAAATTCTGTCATCATTAACTCACCTTCGAGTTGTTACAAATCTGTATAAATGTCAACAAATATAACAACCAGACAAATTTTGGGCCCCATTGACTCCCATAGTAGGAAAAAATACACAGTCATATAGATTTTGAACAACTCAAAAGGGGAGTATGATGAATGATGATGACACAATTTTCATTTTGGGGTTAAGTATCTCTTTTAAAGAGCTGCATTTATCTTGTTCAAAACTATCTGTTAGTCTTCTACGTAAGAAAGAAGTCACACGGGTTTGGAGTGACATGATAACAGAGTAAATAATAGCAGAATGTCCATTTTTCTAATTTGAGGACACAAATTTGTTTTCTGTTCCTCTTTATGTCTCAGAAAGAGCTGAAGGAGAAGCTCACTCAGTATCCTCTACCAGAGGAGCTGACGCAGTGTGTCACATGGGAAGTCATGCAGGCGGCACTCATCAGTGAGAGACAAAAGATCCACGAGGCATGTTTAGCTTTCTTCACACAACAGACAACGCCGTCTCTTACGAGCCGCACTGACATGTAAATCTAGGGATGAACGCTATATCCCCGTAAGAGGCAGCATGATAATAAAAATCAAATCTCATAACTGAGAAACAACTCTGTGCATCATACAATCAGTGATAATATAATGATTAAAAATTTGATGTTTTACCAAGATAACAGCTTTCTCTCATTCACAGGGTCTACAGAACACCATCACCATCTCTGCTGTGAAAAACACTGCACCCCTCCATTCTTCAGACCAGGACACCTCGTTCAAGGAGGACACTGCAGATAGTTCTCGGCGAGTTTCTCCACCCCAGCACACACGGTCTGACGGGTCTCTGTTCACGGGCCGCCGGCTGTCCCGCGTCAGCATCGGGGCTGAGCAGTACCCTGAGACGGTAGAGGCTCTGATGGAGGTGGGGAGACTGAAAGACAGACATGAGAGTCTGGAGGCCCGTGTGGAGCAGCTGGATGCAAACAAGGCTGATAAGAGCCAGCTTCAACATCTGAGTGATCTCCTCACTGCCATGGGTACGACACACATAGTCAAGAGTGATAGTTCACCCAAAAAAGAAAATTCTGTCATCATTTACTCACTGTATGGCTTTCTTTCTTCCGCAGAACACAAATTTGATATTTTGTAGAATGCCATCAACTGGCCACCATTCACTTGCATTGGTTTTGCGTCCAAGCAGTAGAAGTGAATGGTGTCCAATGTTGTTCGGTTACCAACTTTCTTCAAAATATCTTCTTTTGTGTTCTGCAGAAGAAAGAAAGTCACACAGGTTTAAAATGACAAGAGGGTGAGTAAACGATGACAGGATTTTCACTATATGTGAACTATCACTAAATTGTGTATGAAAATCGGGAAGATGACATTTTCTGTGATGTCTGTAGGGGAGAGGCAGATACCTGATCATGTGCCAGAGCAGCTGAATCATCTGAGGTCGCTCGTGGATAGTCTTTTGTCAGATACAGAGAAGGTATGAGAGTACCACACACACCCATCAGTGTCACCAAGAGAAAATGCATGCGACCTCTTCTTCCATTGCTCGACAAAACACGGATCAATGTCGCCGTGTGTTGTTATGGTTTGTTTGTTGTTAGTTAGTTTGGTATTCCACAGTATCTACACTTTTTGGGGATGGTCAAGCTTACTTATAGTAGCCATAGTAATATAATGTGTTATGGACATCCTCGCTTTCTTCCTAGTGTGTAGTGGTCCTCAGTCATAGTGTTTGTGAAGCAGTGTGTGACAGTGTAGATACTCCTGTAGGTGTCAGAGCTGAACACAGAGTCTGCAGGAGAGAGAACAGGTTCAGTCAGCTGCCAGGAGACACTCACATCTCAGATAAAGCAGATGACCCTTAACATATCTTATATCAGGTACACTTCTTCTTGAGGTAATAACAACAGTAAATATGTGTAATATGTATATTTTTAAACTAATAATGATCGTCCTCAATACTGTAATCATAACTGTCACACAGACAACATTCAGACCACAAAACCAATGGGTCAATTGAGATTTATACAACAAAGCTGAATACACCAGCTTTCCCTTGATGAATGGGTTGTTAGGATAGGACAATATCTGGCAGAGATACAACTAAAATCTGGAATGTGACGGGGCAAAAAAATCTAAATGTTGAGAAAATCGCTTTCAAAGTTATCCATTAGAGACACTATGGCAGGCCGCTGCTAAGAAGAAACAGGTTTGTTTAAGCACTTTCTATCGGCGTACCGCTGACATGACGTTGTGCAGAGTAGATGAACCTCGAAAGATGAAATGCTTAGCTTTATATAGACTTGAGTGGGTTATTTCATAAAGAGTAGGCAGATGTTTTAGATGTGTTTCCATTTTTGTTCACGATTTTGCCGCATCCACACACAAAAACAGTTTTGATATATTGATGTTAGGAAATATCTTCATGTAACATGATCTTTACTTAATATCCTAATGATTTTTGGCTATTGATACAAATATACCCATGCTACTTATGACTGGTTTTGGTCCAGGGTCTCATTTGAGTTTTCCCCATGATACAAATCACAATTTGAGCAACAGAGAAAGTCCATATATCCAAGTCCTTATTCCATATAATATAGCCTGTTTTGGGACGGTTTTCTAGACAGTGATTAGCTTAAGACAAGACCAGGCCTTACTTAAATAAGGATTTTTAAGAAAAACAAAGAACACACTTTCCAAAAAAATGTTTTCTTTCTTGAGACAAAACAATCACACTGATATATTTTAAGATATGTCGGTGTAAGTTGTTTTTCAATCAAGACACCTGTAACATTTAAAGGGGTCATATGGCACACAGCTAACGAATGTTATCGTTTGTTTTAGATGTAATGCAATGTGAAAACACAATTTAAGGTACTAAAATGCTGTATTTTCCTCTTTGCTCCGCCTCTCTGAAATGCATATATTTTTTACAAAGCTCATGGCTCTGAAAAGCGAGGTGTGCTATGATTGGACAGTTAACCAGTGTGTAGTAATTGGTCGAATATTACAAGCGTGTGACGGAAATGTAACGCCTCTTACCATATTTCGAACATCAGGTTCCAGAGCAATTGTACTAACAGGTCCACCCACCTTACTTGTTTATACATTTGGGCAGTCTAAGTCAAATCATATCACGAACTGATGTAGATTTATGGGGGTTAGGTAACACAAGGCGCTTCAGGCAGGTCTGGTTGACCATTCACTTTTAGATAGAATGCTTCTTTTATTGCCACACTTTAATTTTTGCAATTTACCGTGTCTAATACATGCATAGGCAACTTATAACACACCAAAGACACAGTGAAACAGGTATTTGCGGCATGTGACCCCTTTAAATTAGTCTGGGACCAGATTTAAGCCCATTAAAAAAGAATTTAGAAGAAAAATCAAACCGATGTGTTTTTGCTTAAAACCTGCCAACATCTGGCAACGGAACTGAAAATTGTTAATTGTAGGTATCTATTAATTTACATCTTTATAAAAGAAACTCTTCTTTATTTATTGTTTGATCTTTGCTCTTGATGGTCTCTATTCTTCACCGCCATTTCATAAAATGGGTCAAAACTAAAACTTTAAAAGAGATAAAAACAGAAAAAAACATAATAGAGATATGTTTTTACCTATGAACATTGTTTCTCACACACTCATAAACAGAAGTACAGTACAGCAGCTGGATGAGAAAGTGCAGAAGCTCACAAGAGAGATAGATGACAGACTGGAGGAGAAAAGTGATAAAGAAAGACAAATGCAAGAGCAGGTCAGAACATGCAAACATACACAAAGAGAGAGAGAGATTATTAAATATATACTCTACATACAGTATACACTGTATACCATGTGAGCCTGTGTCATTAACATTATTTTATGGTTCACCTGTAGTTGAACAGCCTTAGGTTGATGTTGGAGGATACGATGAAGTACTCCTCTTCTCCTGTCTCAAACAGTCAGCAGCTGGAAACAATGGGCTTCAGCAAAGACAATAGGGAAAGCTTGGGTTTGGGTCTAAGTCAGATTGCAGATAAGACTCAGGGTTTGGTTCAAGTACAGGGTCAGAGTTTGGGTCAGGTTCAACGGCAGACAGGACGGCAGGAACTGGACCAGGGTGGCGGTCAGTCGTACCAGCAGTATGAAAAGCAGAAGGGCATGACCACTCCTCTCATGAACCAGGAACATGGCAGGTCTCAGGTATACACCAGACTAACAGACTGATATGTTGTTCAGAGGAGGTCAGTGTCATATAGCTCAGATTGATTTTATTTATCAGCTTTCATTTCTGATTGGATAAGCAGCAGCTAAAGCATTGTACGATGACTGAATATATTCACCGTTTGACTAGAATGATTAATAATGTATTACAATAAGGTATTCAGTGCAGAGGAAACATCTGTTGGATAGAAAAAACACAACAATGACTACAACTGTATTCAAACTGCCAAAATACAGAAACCTCCCAAATATCTGTTTGAATTTCTCCTGTAAAGGTTTGGAACACCATATATGACCTAACCGAGATGTCCATTAAGTCTTTTAAGGGACAGTTCACCCAAAAATGTACATTCTGTCATCATTAAAACACCTTCGAGTTGTTCCAAATCTGTATAAATTTCTTTGTTATGATGAACAGAGAGAAAGAATGCTCGTAACCAGACAGATCTTTCCCCCAATTGATTCCCATAGTAGGAAAAAAACGTTATCATTTTCTTTGTTCTGTTAAACACAGAAGACATTTGAAGAATGTAGGACAGCAAACAGTTCCGGGGCACTTTTGACAACCATTGTATTTTTTCCTACTATGGGAGTCAATGGGGGGCAAGATCTGTTTGGTCATAAGCATTCTTACAAATAATTTTCTCTGTGTTCATCAGAACAATGACGTTTATACAGATTTGAAACAACTCGAAGGTGAGTAAAGGATGACAGAATTTCCATTTTTGGGTGAAGAATCCCTTCAAGCTATGAAAGATCAAGTAACGTGTGGACATGTGTGTATTTGTGCAGAACACAGAGCTGGTTAGTGATGTACAGTCAGCCATACTGCAGCTACAGGCCGAGTATGAGAAACTCCACAACACAACTAAACATCTGACGGAGGAACACAGCAACAAACAGATCCACATCGATGTAAGTGAACTCATCTGTAGTTGGTATATTCGTAGTTAAGCATTGTATAAATCCTTCAAGGTGGCAATTCCACAATACACTGCTGTAGGGTTAATAAAATATTGAGCCAAGATCCCACACGACACGTAAGAAATGTAGATATGAATATTAATACCATCTTTATTTTTTGTTTACATTTATGCATTTGGCAGACACTTCTATCCAACTTACAGTGCATTCAGTGTTTTTATCTCATTAGACTGTCTCTGGCCTCTACAGCGTCTCTACAAGACTCTAGAGGAGCTGAATGAAAAGAAAGCTGATAAGGAGCTGGTGGAGATGGAGATCGAAATTGTAAGTCGTTTCTTTTCAGTTCCGTTGTGCGGTTCTGTCGGAGTCGCATCAGTGGACGTTTCTCCTCTGACTCTCAGAAAGCAGACAAACGGGCTCTGGAGAGCAAGGTGAGCCGTATGCAGTTTGACAGCATGACAGAGCAGCTGAATAACATGCTGCAGGATGTGCTCAGTAAGATGAGCGGTCAGGAGAAAGACTGGCACAAGGTCATGGAGAAGATCTCCACTGAAATGGACTGCAAGGTGAGAGAGATGTAGACAGACAGAGGCAGCTGTTTACTGACACAATGATCTATCTGTGTCATTTAATAATGTCAGTGTGACTTTGTGTCTCTTTAACAACCATCTTTCATTAAGATTTTCTGAAATGCATTAAAACACTGTTACAATTAAGATCCTGTTAAGGCCGTGGCAGAATAATGGAAACGATGGATAGAAAATTGAAATAATTCGAAGTGAAATGTTGAGAATTTTGGGGGGGGATATGTCTTAAATGTCATGAAAAAATGTCACAGTGACAAAAATAACCCAACAGTCATAAAAAGTTGTGAAAATTATTTTCTTTAAGCAACGTGTTTTTTTCCTTTTAGTTAGGGTGATATCTCCCTTTGCAGTTAGAAATGTTTTCCTCTCTTTTATGTGTAGTTTTGTCTCTCTAAAAGTTTTAAAAGCATTTTTTTTATTTAAATTAGTTGTAGTGAGTTTTTAAAGTATAGTTTTCCAAAGTTAGGTAGGTAAATTATCACATCCATAACAGAATTATCACATCCATAACAGAATTGTCACATCCATAACAGTCCATATTCCTCATAAATGTGTTCTATGAAGAGCCACCACTACAAAGTATGACATGCTTCCTTTTTTGTCACATCCGTAACACATTCATTTTTCCTTCTTTTAAAACAGAAAACTTGAACGTAGGCTGATATTTTTCTGGTGTCTAGACTTTATCATTTGGGGTTTCAAGAAAAAAATGAACAAAAGATTTAACAAATTGGTAGAACATACATATTCTGACAATTTATATTTCAAATTTTGACTGAAAATGTCACATCCGTAACACACACATTCTGCCCTTTTTAAAACAGAAAAATTGTGCGTAGACTGACATTTTTCTGGTGTCTAGACCATATCATTAGGGGTTCAGTAAAGAAAATAAATCAATGATTTAATAAACTGGTAATAAATACATTTTCTGAGAATCTATATTTCAAGTTTCCATCAACATTTCTAATAACACAAACTCCCTGCAGTCCCCTCAATGAGTCTTCAGGGTTTCACACACTTTAAATAGTCTGTTTTCTAATGTGCTGTGTGTGTGGGTCTGTAGTTGAACCGGATTGAACTGGATCCTTTAAAGAAACAGCTGGACGATCGCTGGAAGAGCATCCACAGACAGCTGCAGACCCCTCCGGCCCCCGAGCAGGACGACGCCGCGGGAATCAGGAAGTGAGGGGCCGTTCAATCACAATTTACTGAACTGTATTGTGTACATGAATGTGTATTTACCGTATGCAGATTCTGTGCCAGCTTGTATTTATTTAGCAAACACACAGAATTACTTCAGTAGTCTCATGGACACGGTGGTGGTATTATAAAATCAAACCTCATAGTCTTTTGTGTTTTCCTCGCTTTGTCAGACAGTTGCTGGCTCGGTTTCACTGCATTTCCTGTGATCGTCCGGTGGATATGATGACACCAGGACAGTACGTAAATCATATTGAGGACAGCTGTAAATACCCTTGAGCTGTAAAATGCTGATAACTCACAATCTCTGAATTACTCCAGGCAACTGTGCCCTCTGCCCTATGCCCCAGGACTGCCGTCTCACAAGTCCAGCCGGCCATACACTGTTTATGAGCTGGAACAGGTGCGACAGCACTGCAGAAGGTAAGACGGATCAGAGTCTTAATGTTAGGAGATCCTTCAGCTTTGGCAGGGCTTGTCCAGACGGGGGAGTCACATCATCATTTGTAATGCAGTAAATGTGACATAAACCTAATCTATTCGTCTGAAATGCTGATCACATGATCAATGCCCATGTGTGTCTGTCTCAGTCTGGCATCACACAGTAACCAGGATAACTATAGGATGGCTTGTTTTAAGAGAAGCGTGAGACATGATCTGCGCAGTCCAGCTTTAAAGTACAGACAGATAGAGCAAGAGAGTGCATTTCCCACATTGAGGACAGCGGAGCACCCTGGCAGACGGACTCTTACAGAACTGTACCCCCGGATCCGGCCCATCCTGAGCCCGCTAAAGAGCAACAGCCAGATGCCGAAGAAGCTGTGAGTTAGACCATAGGTGACAGGATAGAGCAGCTTATAGGACCGAATGTTAGTGAATGTCAGTTCATTTAGAGTATTAAAACACATAAGATAAGGTGAGCATCATACGGTATTTAACACACTCTTGTGCAATACTGTGGTGTAACAAATCTCAGTACACAAGGGGTTACCAGCTAATCTTACTCATGTTTCACTTTGGGTGGTTAAACTATGTTAGACTTGACAGTAATTGGTCTGAAAAACAAAACTGGCCATTAAAGACTATTTATTTTATATCATAATCCTTATATAGCGCCTCTTGTGGCAGTCAGTAAGGTTGCAACAGACATAAATGAACCTTCAATGGAGTGGCTCAGAGATTAGGTTTTTTTGTAGGATAACCCGGAATCAGAGCTTCTGATAAAAAGAAAAGATTATCCATGTAAAATGTCGAAGGAACAGATTTTTTTGGTTTTTACTGATGTTTTATGTATTCAGGTTTTTTAAACAAACAGTTTTTTTTTTCTTACAATTTATTTGTGAAATACGGTCAAAAAAAATAAAATTACAAAACAAGACAACACATTTACAAGAAAAACTATTTAATACATATCTGTATGTCCTATAACTTTACAGATACATTCTGTTTCTCTTTCTTCTGATTCTTTTTTAACAGTGTAGATTACAGATGAATTGTAATCGGTTAGTGATTACATGACAAAATTTGTAGTCAGTAATGTAATCTCTTAGATTTCACATTTTTTTGTAACGTAAACTGAATACTTTTGGATTACATTGATTACTTTTGACTTAAATCTCATTTGATGTGACATATATTGAAGCAGGATCATTTTGTACTATTTTAGAAGGTACAACGAGAAAAAAAATCCATTCTTTATGACCAACAAGAGCCTAAACATCTTTTTAAACTACAGTACGGACAAAATACTAGCATTCATATAACTTGTTGATTTTGTTTACTGATAGTAACACTGGATAGTTTTCCTATGAGTTTCCTTACAAATGAAATGGTGTGTGACAAGATCTCCTGCCACAAGATCTCGCAAGATTCAAATGTGACAAGATTTCTCGTCAAGGACTCGAATGATTTCAGCATGATGGAGTTTGACGATGTAAATTAGTATTGAAGATGCCCTGGCACTTTTAAATCATATTAAAATTCATAAAAATAGACATAAAATGATATTAATTTAAGATCAATTTAACAGGGGTTTGCATACAAAAACACGTCATCTCCGCAGAACTCAACTGTGGGTCTTGTTAAGGAGAGGGTTATACTTGTACCTGATGTACAATAAAACTTACATTAAAAGAGGACAGCCCTGCTCCAACAAAACACTCGTAGCAACATCCTGGTAACCAGCAACCATCATAGTGGCGAGTTTTGCACGGACCAGTGAACATTTGACCCAATATGATGTGATGTTTCATGCAGTGACAGGATCCCAGAAATGGCCGATTACAGTTACCTGGCCCGCAGCTGTGGGGGCAGCCATACACTCACCTACCCCAACCGCAGATGCACTCGTCTCCAACACATCACACACCTGATCCAGACTGAGGAGGAGAGTCAGCACGTGTCCTCTGTACCTCACACACAGGTCTGTCATTTTCACAATGAGTATTTAAACATATTATATCATATTTGAGATATCATTATTCAATACCCATCAATTATCAATTTTTCTGCTGTATAGCCATGTTTATTTACTCTTTACACGTCATTGCATTTTTATATGTTGTCATGCCCAACACTTTAATATAGTAATAAAGCACTTGAGCAGATGCAGATACTTCCCTTAGTATTGTTCTTAGTATTTATTAGATAAGTTTTGATTACGAGTCTGTTCTTGTCGTTCAGGCAGAAGAAGTGGACATCATGGGTTTAGATGGACAGGTCTACAAGGGCCGTATGAACAGCAGAGCTGTGAGGGCCACAGAGTCCAGACTACCCAACATCTCTTCAAGAGAAGGCAAGATCTTATATCACATGTATTCTTCTGTGTTCAGTGGTGTAATACAAATAATAATACATGTATTTTGTATAGCGCCATTAAAAGTTGCTTTCTTAAAGTGCTTCACAGAAGACATCAGATCAGCTAAAACAAAACAATTCGTTAAAAAAAACATTTTCTAAAACAACACAACAGAAACAATAATCCTATCAACTAAAAGCAATCCTAGAATAAATGTTTTAAGAAAAGAGTTAATAGTCGCTAGCGAATTTGCCTCCCTGATGTCACCCTGGAGAGAGTTCCACAGCTGAGGAGCATGTGAGGAGAATGCTCTATCACCCATGGAGCGAAGCCGTGTCTTGGGAACCACTAAAAAACACACTGAGAAGAGCGCAAATTTCGACATGGTGTGTAAAGGAATAACAGATCAGACAGGTACTGAGGACCCAGGTTATGCAAAGGGAGTCACCACACCTGGACCCAGACAGAATTCTAGCAGCCCAGTTTTGTACATATTGTAGTTTCTTAATGTATTTTTTACATACTCAAGATACGACCATAACAATAGTCAACACGAGAAAATAAATTAAGAATTTATCAACCTCTCAGCAACTGAACAGGATAACATAGGACGTAAACAAGCTATATTTCTTTGATGGGGATCAAATAGGCTTTTTTTCAATTAGATGTTTCTTTTATAGACGCACCTAAGAGTTTCGCCAGAAATGGTAGATTCAATATTGGACGATAGTTAGATAAATATTCACGTTAGGGTTTTCCTTTTTAAAGCAGGACTGACATCAGCAATTTTAAAGGGGTCATATGGCACAAATACGTGTTTTCTGTGTCTTTGGTGTGTTATAAGTTGCCCATGCATGTATTAGACGCGTAAAATTGCAAAAATGTAAGTGTCAGAAAAAAAGATGCATTATATCTAAAAGTGAATGCTCACCCAGACCTGCCTGAAACGCCTCGTGTAACCACACCCCCACAAATCTACATCAGATCATGGTATGATTTGACAAAGCAACTAACCACGCAAATATAAATTTAAGTATGGTGGTGTGCCTGTCAGTACAATTGCTCTGAAACCTGATGTTCCAAATATGGTAAGAGGCATTACATTTCCATCACACGCTTGCTGTATTCCACCAATCACTACACACTGGTTAACTGGCCAATCAGAGCACACCTCGCTTTTCAGAGCCATGAGCTTTGTTAAAAAATCTCTGCGTTTCAGA
Source organism: Triplophysa dalaica (assembly GCF_015846415.1). Lineage (NCBI taxonomy): Eukaryota > Metazoa > Chordata > Actinopteri > Cypriniformes > Nemacheilidae > Triplophysa > Triplophysa dalaica. Next base: position 21,993,131 of record NC_079548.1, on the reverse strand, counting down.
GAGGCGGAGCAAAGAGGAGATACAAACAAACACAGTAGGTCAAAAATACAGTGTTTTTTACCTTAATTGGTGTATACACATTACATTACATATAAAACAAATATTTGTTTTAGCCGTGTTACATCACCCCTTTAAGTGCTGCAGGCACAACACCAGTTGACAAAGAGTCATTTATTATAGCAAGCACTGAGGGACATAAATAGTCAAAGCATGATTTAAAAAGACCACAGGTCATAGGGTCAAGCATGTAAGTGGAGACATTCATACGATAAACCTTCCTGCAGAGTGACACAGATTGTACTGAAGTACATTTAAAGAATGGGGTACAAGAGAAGGTTTGTGAATTATCTGTAGAAATAGCAAACCCAGAATATCTTCATACAGTGGTATGCAAAAGTTTACACACCCCTTGCAGAATCTGGAAAAAGCTGAAACTTTTGGAAAAATCAGAGGATGTTTGAAAATGAAGAATAATAACAGAATTTCTTAAAGTAGCCCAGTGCAAAAGTTTAGACGCCCTTGATTCTTAATAATGTATGATGATACCTAAACAATCAGTGACAGTTTTTATGTTGAGTCCTAGTTGTTTAAGGGTTTCTTGTTTGTCATGAGTCATTAGACTGCCCACTGATCTTCAAAACAATCACCCAGGTCCTCCACAATCTTTGCTTTCAGCATTTCTGGACATTTGACAAATGTGCAGCAGTTACTGTATGATGATGAGATTCCTCTTTTTACATTGAGGAGAATCAAGAGACTCATACACAACTGTTACAACAGATAGAAACATTCAGTGCTGCCCACAAAGTCAACGCCATTCATTTAAAGTCAGGTGGGTGTAAACCTCTGAAAATGGTTTCGGATTTTAGGGGATCAAAAACATCTGAATTGAAAAAAGCATGATCAATTGATTGCCATTTATGGAATGTAATAATATGTGTGGCCTCACGAGCAATATGAGCAAAATCAATGTCAAAGAAGATCACTGAATGGTCTGAAAGACCTAAATCCGGCCATTTCTTCGGGACACGACAAGAGGGCACCGGCACAGGTAATCTGGGGCATCACAGACAGGATTTGTTGGATAAAAGCCCAAATTTTGCACAAAGTATGTGGAGTCCGACATATGAGTATCCAGAAGATATTTCCTAATATCCAGAAGCGTAGGGCGATCATACACCAGGATAGATAAGCAGTTCATGGCCAATTGAGAGACATAAAAAGTGCGGAAAGCACTATGAGTGATAGACGGCACACCAAACATTCCGGCGCCATCTTTACAAAAGGTGTATAAAGAGCTTGCATAATGAAGCTATTTCTATCTATATACTGATTGCAATTCGCGATCTCACCGCTAGATGGCGCTTCATTTCACTTACTGGTACTTTTGGTCAATTTTTATCAAGTACCAAAATAAAATTTTCTATTTGTTAATACTAGAACAAGTATACTTGTAATTGGCCCACGTTTTAGTTTATAAAAGTGTGTTTTTATGTATACTTTATAGTGTAACAGTAAACCTTGAGTACTTCACTAGTTTACGGCTACGTCTTTCAAAGAGGTACCATAAAAGGTATCGTGCAAGTATGCTTTCTTATTTTTAGTAAAGAGTACAAACACTACTTAGCACACTTGAATCAACCTCCTTTTTTCTAAGCGAGGCCACGTCAGTTGTTTAAAAAATCATCATTATTATTATAAAAAACACTATTACAGTGGAGAGTTTGTTGTTCAATAAGACCGCTGAACTGTTTTGACACGATGAACAGTTGTTGTTTTTATAAAAGTTGTTCATTGAAAGTAGTGCAAGAGCTGCTGTTGTATCCATGACAACGTTCTGATTTTCCTCAAGTCTATAGGGGGCCTCATGCACCTCATCACACAATTACACAACACATCCGTGACATTTGACCCATCTTGCACTTTGTTGTCGTCTCACATTGAATGACTGGATGAACGTCTGGGTCTGGTGTGCGGAGGATCTGAAAGATATATTGAGCTGATGTCATTGAAAGCAAATGGTCAGTTTTGTAGAATTACATGCTCGCTTTTAGAGGCCAGACTATCCACGTAAAATGTTCCCACACATGTCTGTCTTTGTAAACAATTTGGTTTTATTTGGTATTAAGAGTACTGGGGTGTAAAGGGAGCCTGAGAATGGATTCAGATGGAGAAAGGGGTTCTAGTTTAACGCTCCTAAACTGGAAAGAACCGAACATTCCCATGTTACATAATAGCAGAGCTGCAACAAGAAACCATCTGGAAATGACAAACATATCGGACAGATCTTTTCCCTTCTCATAATGTGTATTCGAGGAAAGACAGCTGAAAGTCAAATGAAAGATATGGCTCGGTATTGGCAGATGAACTGTGTCGTGCTTGACAGAGCAACATTTTGGCAGCTGTTGTGTGTCATGAGTGTGTCCAGTGTTTAAGGTCAGAAGTTGTTTTTTCTGGTTCCTATAGCACAGCAGTGGCATTCTGGATGTTTATATCTCATTCCAAGTGAAAATGACATGAACTATATAAGAAGAGTTTATTTCCAAAATGAGATAACTGCAGTTTGGTTAACACAATAAAACACAGTAAAAACATGATAACATAATAAATAAGATATATTTTTTTTAAAAACAGAGTTCTCTTTTTGGTTATAAACTCTTCTATATATATATCAAAAGTATTATGTATTATAGTGCTGCTCTTTTTTTTCACAATTTGATGCACGATTAATGTACATATATTAATCCTATTTATTTATTTAAATCCTAAATGTTGCTGTCACATCTCTGTTTAACGTGATTCATATCAAAGATACTTTGATTGGTTCAAGTCTATTTACAAACCTTTCCAAATCCCTATGGAGGAACCAAATGGAAAACATTCTTTTGGAAGACTTTCCGTTGAAAAACTAGACGGTCAATGCCTTCATCCTTGACACACGGATTGTTTTTTTCTGTAACAGGCAACTGCAAAAGCAAAGACAAGGTCAGTCGCTCGCAGTCGCAGCGGTCCAGCGGAGTGGACACCGGCCGGGGAAGCCCAGTGAGGCCACAGAGTGCCAAGACTCACCACACCCGCTCAGGTGAGTTATGAGGAGCTACGTCTCTTAAACTACAGTCACTGCATTTAAAGAAAGAAAAAAACACTTCAAGACGGCCGCAAATGAACTCTGGATGTTTACAAATCCAGCTAGTTTAGCTACAAGGCTAACACCGTGTCTACACTGCGTCAAAAGACAATAGAACGCATTAGAACCCAATATAATTTTACATTTTGTCCACACTGGATGCTGACCTGTAGACACTTCTGATAACATTTAGCTGTTTCTCTTGACCTTTAAAGACACTATTTATGTCCACGTTGACTCACAATGACGCTTACACACTTTGTAGTTTTTCGAATGTAAAATAATGTCTGTATTTACGACACAAGTAACAGACAATTGTGCTTATCAACCACATGAGGAGACCCGTGTGCAAATGTTACATAGTGTTGCTTTAAATATAGCTTCTAGCTTAAATATACCGTTCACAAACCATTTTTGACCGTAAAACTATTACTTGCCAATGTTTTGCGATGCCTTATGTATACCAGTTTTACAACATGCACTCACCTGATGATGTTTATGATCTGTCACCTTTAACCTTTCACCTCTTTCCTTTACGTCACCCTTTCCCTCTTCACTCATAGCCTCTAGCAGCTTAGTCCGAGAGCGGCCCATGTCCTCCATGGATTGCCTTTCCCAGCCAATTGTGCTCCAGTCCTCGTTTCATGACACCCCCACCGAACTCCACAAAGATCTCAACCCATCAGAAGAGGAGCCATTGACATCACTGTAGAGCTCCTCCAATAGTCTTAATCAATTGTTTCAGTGAATGAACCATTTACAACGGCAGAGACACGTGAGCTTTCTCTGTAACATCTTTTGAGGAATTTCTATATAAGACTGAATAAATATTTATATGCATATCATATTAAATACAGTATTTAAGATACAGTACCTCAGTCAAAAGTACAGATACCTTGACTCAATCTATTTTTTTTATTTTCAGATTGTAAAGTCATCAAAACTATAAAATTGTATTCAACATTTTTAAAACACAAATCAAATGTCTTATAGTTTAAACATAACTTTTCAGATAAAATGATTTTTATAATCATAAGACTCGTTAATCATAAGAGTCTAAACATGTTCACATTTTCTTGCTCAATATCACTCTGAATGTGTTGGAATAACACTGGTGTTTACGTTCAGAACATTTTCTGTTCAAATCTTTTGCAGCTGTTGCAGAAACTGTATCCAGAGAACAGAATGAGTATTTGAAATTCTGGTTGAATCCATTTCCGTAAAATCACTATGAGGAGTTTAATCTGTTTGAGCACATGTATCTACCTCTCAGAATAAAATGGCACTCTTATCAGTTTGTCTACATTCTTCAAGCGTATTTTTTATAACAATGGGCTACGCGTGTTTTAGATGCAAAGGACAATGAACACTGTTCTTAAAGCTTTAGGAAACTAGGTTGAGATGTACGGTAAACAGTCTGACACACATTTTGCGGCTGGAGTTACATTTCCACCACAACACTGTTGATATTGCACTTATCACAATGACACATAATGCTAAATGGCAGGACCTATGGCGCGAAAAATGCTGGGTTGTTTCAAGTCGGGTAAAATATGGACAAAACAAAACACTGGGTTTAAATGAACCTAGGAAATGTCAATATTTGACCTAACCACAGGTTGAAAAAAAACATGATTCTTCAGTGGCTCTATATAGAAGCTCAGTTCTCCCAAAGAACCTCTGAAGCACCGATATATGGTTCTATATAACACTTAAAGTGGTTCCCTTATGATCACGAGCCAAGAACCACTTTTTGGTACTATATAGCAGGGGTTTTCAAACTGTGGGTCAGGACCCCCTAGTGGGTCGCACAGTGGAATGAGGTGTGTCGTGGAAAGTCACTTGGCTTTGAATGAAACACAAAAAAACAGATTGGGAATACCAAAGCTTGGATGTTTTACCATTAGATAGTTTGGTATTGCCGCTTAAATATAATTTCTTCTATTTAGGGAAAATAAAACTCTTCTAGTTGTAGAGGATGAATGTTTATTTTCTGCCCATATTTCCATTTAAAAATATTTTGGTGGGTCTCAAGGTAGATTATACCTGTCTAGGTGGGTCCTGGAATGAAAAAGTTTGGGAATTGCTGCTATAAAGCACTCATTTTTAAAGTGTACTAACGTGTTTTTTGAAAAAAATAAAATTTGCGTCCAAAAAATTCGCACATTAAAAAAAAATACGACCTCACGTTGTGTCACATTTACACACTGCCTCCGATATTTTCGTCCATCATAAAAAAAATTGGACTGGGTTCGATTTTCAGCATTTTTCGCATCTTTAGGACGTATTTTGAGAGGCATTATGACAATCCAGAGACAACATACAAACGAGTGTCAAATACAAAAAAAATGCATACGTAATCTCGGACTGTATGTGCAAAGACATGTAGTGTGTATATTTGATTTTGTAGAACGTGTGAAGTTAAACACGCATGTAACACACGCGGATCACACACACTTCCTCTGCCTGTTTATAGGCCTCATTTCCAAATAACTGTTCACCATGTCTTTGTACTTCACATGACACGCAATGTTCTTCACGCAGAACACCACATGCAAACGGATCTCAAAAGCACAACAATATTACACATGCTGATTTACTACATAGTATGGACGAGGGCTAAACATGGAACAACACAAGATTGAGTTTCTATGTGAACTCTTCCTTTAATTATGAGAATGTTTTGAGCGTTTGTTTGGATTATATCATAACCAGCTTGGGCTTGCACATCCAATATCATAAGGGTGTCCTACTTTCAGCCATGTAAAAGTCTGTTAACATACCAATACGCTTACAAAATCACTCTTTGTAACCTACGCTCTCAGGGTTTGTGTTAGTCAATGCACCCTAAAGTCAATAACGAAACCCCACTAGTCATTAAATCCTTTATTATGACCATAATAAAAACACAATGACCTCCAAAATGGTTTCAGATCAAAGCTTTTGTGTCAGACATATAAATACAAATCTCAACAAGGGAAAAGAACAGAAAGCACAGGAGGAAAATCCCATACAAAAAGTTTGCAAATGAGGTCAACCCTCCTGCCTCTCTGTATATGTTGTTTATCACAGGCAGTCTAAACAAACACGTCCCCCCAAGAACCCAAACGTCTGTGTCAATGACATCACATCGGCACTACGACTAAGGTGAGAATACAACTGTTCAAACAGTCGACGCGTCTGACTGTCAGCGCTTGAGAGAATGACATTTGAGAGCATAAATCCTGTTGCCATGAGACTTCAGCCCAAATCCTGCTATTCTTACAGAGCAACAGCTGAATAACACCGACGTCATTCAAGCCTCAAGGCACTGGGCCGGCAGCTCGAGACATTTGACATCGGACGTTGACCTGCCGTTGTGGGATTTGATAAAGAGCAGATTCTCGACTCTCAACGTAGAGTGCGACACCTAAATCCTCACTGAAAATGGTCTCCAGAGGATTTTTTAAGAAAAGGCCCTACACAGCAAACCAGATAAGAAGGAAGACCAAACAGTTATCCGCAATGTCGCTGTAGTAAAATTTCATAAAACTGAACGTACTTTTCACATTTCCAGTGCATTTCCGGGCCAAAACAAAAACAGGTGGTTTATAGTGTAGCTTTTAAGGATTAAATGCCATGTCAAAGACTGTAAATTGAAGATTCACATAATAATTCATTACGCATGCAATCTGTCAGATTCATTTTGCCATCTCATAATCATGTCTACAACAATCTTTTGGGACTGACGTATTTTTAGGATGCGACTGTACAGTAAAAAACATCTAATATAGCCTACTATACAATTTGTCGCACTGAAATCAAGGGAACGATTTATCTTAAAGGGATAGTTCACCCCATAATGAAAATTCGGTTATGAATTACTCAACCTCGAGTTGGAAAACGTGTATAAATGTCATTGTTTTGTTAAACACAAAGAGACATTTCTGAGGCACCTTTGACTACCACAGTAGGAAAAATGACAATGGTAGTCAATGGTGGCCTAGACCTGTTTATTTTTCAAAGATTTTCAAAATTTCTCAATTTGTGCTCGGCAGAACAAACCATTATGGAATAATTTTCTACTATGCTAGTCCATGATGTCCAAGAAATGTCACTTGCTAACAATCATCCAAATATCTTTCGTTGTGTTCAACCTAACGTAAAAATGTATACAGGTTTGGAGTAATTCATGACAGAATCTTCATATTTGTGTGAAATATTCTTTTAAGAATGTAAAATTACTATTAGACTCAATTCTGTGAAATCGAAGGTCTGCAAGCAAAACCTTTGTAACTTAAATATGGCGTCAAACCCTGACTAACATCCACACTACAGTTAAACTCTACGATGACAGCGGGGATTGTCTTTTATGAGTGAACCGAGAGAATGTGACATCATATCAAAATAAAACATCGTCTCAGAATACGACGTTCATATCGGCGTTCGGGTCTAGGGTCAGTCTCTTCACAGCGATCTTTAAGACACGATGCCATGAAGTGACACCAGATCGGACCTCTTCTAGAGACGTGCGAGTCAAGGCTGATCGGTTTCAGGCGTCGCGTTCAGCAGTGACCATGAGGTATTTGAGGCCTCTATGGCTCCAGCTCACACAGAAAGCCCATTCAGCCGCAGAGAGGTAGAATCAGGCCACGGCCGGAGCTGAGGTAGGTGAAGCTGAGCTAAGCTTTACTCTGTGGATCCAGCTCGACCATCAAACATTAGACCCTTTATATCTTTACAAGAGTGAACTAGTATTTTAGTCTGAGGAGAACAATAATCTTCGTTGGTCCGGTTTTCCAGTCAAATATCTAAACATTGTAATATAACAATATAACTTTTACAGGAGGCAAAATGGCATAAGACTACTTTGTAGAGAATTTATGTTATCCCGTTAGTTTGTTTAGAAATCGTAAATCTGACAAATGTTGTGATTTATGTCTCAAACTAAGAAATCTTGTACCCTGTAATCTTGTCCACAAGACTGTTTAAATATGATTTGAGTATGTTTGTATATTTATAAACTGGAAACCAGACCCTGTGCGCTGAAAAATACCCTCAAAAATTATCCCCAAAATTTAAACAAAAACTACACTATAAAGTATGAAGTTTAGATTTTAATGAAAGAAAATGTCAAATCTGCATTAAATTATTTACTGGATAAACAAACAAGATATACAGTGTTCTGATACCTGGAGTCCTTTAAATGAATTCTTCCCACAATTATTGCAAACTCTATATGGTAACTCTTTTTTTCCTCCATTTATAATTCAAAATCAACTTAGTGTCTGATTTACGCCTGAGGCCATATTCATCTTCAACAAATATATAATGTGATGTTTTGCGTTATCATATAGTGGCCTCGCGGTTCAGAATTCAATCAACAACATCCTGGTTTTGGTTCATGATCATCACGATATGTAACTCAATCTTATCGGTCAGCGGTTTTATTGCGAGTGCTGACACAAAGCTACAGAGTGGAGAGTCTGAGTACAGTGCTAAAGAACAAGATGAGATCCCTCCATCCACACGCAAATTCACACAACAGCTGCTCCGTGGCTGGAAAACAAGAAAAAAGTCCAAAGTTTCTCTGAAGCTCTGCCACCTCTTCAACATCCATCATTTTCTTTTTTTTATAGTGGTTCTTCCCAGGTTCGTACGGAAACGAAATCGACAAAAGATAAAAAGAACGAAACAAGAAGAGCGCCTTTCCATCTTTTTAGAAAACAGACTGAAAGAGTACCGTGTCTTTACCCCTTGGCCGTCCAAAGTCTTTTCATTCTCACCCACCCCGTTGAGCTGTGTATCGACACCCCAATTGACAGCTCCTGGATCGTCTCATCTCATCTCTGGCCGTGCAGGGCTGAAATGACAGGCGTCTGCTGCCCGTTGGCGGGCTGAGAGACGGGCGGCCACGTGGGCGGCTGGTGCATGTGATGGTGGTGGTGATGGAGCGTGTGGTGGCTCGTGGGAGAGGACGGGGGAAGCCAAACTGGCTGTTGGCTAGGGGGCGACGAGGCCCAGAACGAGCCGAATCCCTGCGACGAGGAGTGAGGAGGTGGAGAACACGCCATGGACATCTGGTTGGAGGTTCCGCCACCGCCGGTGCCCGAGCACTCAGACGTCCGCAGTTTGGAGAACATGGTGATGGCATCTGGGAAGTTGGGAGGGGTGGCTGGAGTGTTGCTTGGAGTGCACATCTAAACACAAACAAACACAGACCACATCAATTTATACATAACGGTACTTTACTTTCATAGTCAATTACTTAAATGATTTTTGTGGGGGTGAACTATCACTTTTGTTCACCCTTGTGTTATTCCAAACCAAAGATATTTTAAAGAATGTAGGTAACCAAACAACACTGGACCCCATTGACAGCCATTCTATGGACACAAACCATGAGACACTTCTCTAAATATCTTCTTTTGTGTTCCACTGAAAAAAAGAGTCAACCGCCCATACGATTGTAATACGGATCAGTGTAGTTGGTTCAAAGTTGGAATGTAGTTGGCTCAAAGCCTTTTTTGTCATTTTTCACCTTGTTAATAATTAACCAATGTTAGTAAACAAGGGTAATGAGTTCATGCTATAAAGACAAGTCACCACAGTCCCATGATTCCAATAAAACACGACTCTTGTTTCCTTCATGACACACAGGTGGCAGATAGAGTAAAGTAGGTCACATAATCGACAGCAAGTCCTGAAAACGTTTCCATTAATAACCACAACACACACACGCTCAGATCGGGTAACTGTTATAAGAGAAGGAAGCGGAGGTGTTTACAGAGTTTTATTTGGCCAAGAGACACTCCTCCAAGCATCTGACTGTTAAATAGACCCCTGGTCTCAATGTGTATATAACACAGAAAAGGTCAGATCACCTCCGTCAGCCAATGATTACATTAACTATGGTAGAAAAATGCATCATGCAGTATAGAAAATGCTGTCTTCATGTAAAAACACCACAAATCTGAAGTACGTCACTGCACATTGTTTATTCAGGTCGTACACAACACAACTGCGCAGGCGGGCACAGGGTGGAGTGTTTACTAGAACTCTTTTTTCAAGGGCCCAGCGTAAACGTGACCTATAGACAGGACCTCAAAGGACCCGTTTGAGACACGAGGGGCTTGCTAAGGCGTTCTGGGCTGCCTCTGGAGGGAGTGTAAGGAGTCTGTGGAACAATAACAGCCCAGTACAGGAAGGTGCAGTGCCAGGTTTAACAGGTTCCTCTGAAGTGGGCAGGTCATGACTTTGTGCCGTAGTGTTTTGCCTGCTCTGGATACATGTGTTACGCCCCAACCAAAACACAAACAAACATGTCACCATGCCTTCGAACGAATATACCCACTTCCCTAAACCAAAACACAGGAGCTTTATTTTATGGTGGTACTTAACTTTTTCTTGAATAAATAAGTGATATAATAATATAATACAGTGATCACAAATACGGATGTGTAAATTGACGTCGTATCTCTTCATATTATTTTTATATACAGGAAGATGAAAGACTAATATACAAATTTGTCTTCTCGTGTGACAGGAACATTTTGGTACATTGAATATAAATCTCTCTTATGCTATTTTATATGATAAATATAAATAAAATAATGTCATAATAACAGTTTGCTTTCTAAATGTTGCTGTCACACCATAGGACACATCTACCCATATGCATATATATTTACCATGTGCTCTAAGAACAGATTTAGCATTTTTAAGAGAAGAATAGTGATATTCAAATGTTATTGCTCAGAGGTTGTTCTTTTACAGGCAAAGAGATTATTTTGAGGCCGTTCTGGGTTGTGCTTTACATATCAGCTTGGTCAGCTATGTTTCTCCTACAACTGCATAGGAGACAAAATAACGAATAAAATAAAAAACAAATGTGACAATTGTTCAAAACCATGAAGAGTACGGAGGTGTAAATTGAATGTAGATTGTAGATGTAAAATAATCTGGATTTTTTGTTTGAGTTCATATTGAGATCTCTCATTAATGTCATCTAGGAGAAATAACTGAGACATTAAAGAGATCTGTTATTTCTCTTTCTCAGGGGCTGTTATCAATATTAAAACATAAGCATCCACAAATTATATAATCTAAGGAAGAGGAAGTGACTCATAAGCATCTCAATAATACTTGCAGCCCTCATAAAATGGGTCCCGTGTGTAAATGTCTCCTTTGTGTTGACTGCACGTGCTCCGGTGTGTAGTCTACAATGTGTGTGTAGCCCGCACACACAAGTAAATCCTATCCAATCAAAACCAGCTTTGGCCTTCGCTCCGCCTTTTTGTCCATATATGGGTTCCAGCTGCATGATGTAATGGCTGCGCTGAAAACAAAAACAAACACACATTTCCTGCCTGTGCCCTTCTGAAACACACGCACTCCCCAAACCACGAACGCTCACGTACACACTAGAGGAAGAGACAAAACACATTGAGAATGCCACGGAAGGAAGCAGAGAGCTCAGCGCTGCCCTTTTAATCTCAGTATGACTGCAAACTTGTGGCATGTCCACAAAGAGTCATGTTGAGAGAGAATGAAATGAATCGCACAACTGGCAGCAGACTGATGGAGAGTGGTTGCACGTCTGTTTTTAAAAAAATTACATTTCCAAAAATCCCACAATCAATCCCCTGAAGAACGGATGGATTAAGTTGTACTAGAGGAGGGCTGTGATTCGCTCTCATGGCTCTTTTGTATAACACAGCTTTAATTCAGTGATTTATCATGGCTGCGGACAGTCAGACAGGATGTGGACACATGAGTGGGAGTCACAGCTGGAATGTGTTCATGCTCTTTGATTTTTAAAATGGCTATATCGGCTCCTGTCCAAAACATAGTGTGCTGCCTTGCTGTCTACATAGGAAACTACGTTAGATACAGTAACCACTGCCAAGGTAGCAACTTTCACCCATAAATGAAAATTTGTTCATCATTTATTCTGCAGAACACAAAAGAAGATATTTTGAAGAATGTTGATAACCAAAACACTGGACCTCATTGACTTCTGTAATATAGACACAGAACCACAGAGACATCTCTCAAAATATCTTCTTTTGTGTTCCACAGAAGAAGAGTCATATACAGTCAGATTCCTTAAAGTGATGGTTCACACAAAAATGAACATTCTGTAATCATTTATTCACCCTCTGGTTGTTCTAAACCTGTATATATTTATTTGTTCTGCTGAACACAAAGGAAGATATTTGGAAGAATATCAGTTACCAAACAGATCTTGTCTGCCATTTACTGCCATAGAAGGGCAAACCAATACAATGGGAGTCAATGGACGATGAGATCTGTTGGGTTACTGACATTCTTCCAAATATCAGTCTTTGTGTTCAGCAGAACAAAGAAACTTGTGAGCGTTGAAAGAATTATAATTTTTGGGTGAACTAACATTTTAAGTACAGTATATAATATTATTCCTTTAAAGACGCTGCACGTTGAAGGTTCACCACATTTTGGACACTGGCCATTATGAAAACCAGACAATGGTTCACGCAAAGCCTCCTTTCCTGTCCACATAGACCTTTATTGGAAACTTTCCTGCGAAAATAACTTTTCCAGAAATCATCCCGAAAATGACCACAAATGTTTTAACATATCTGAGCGCCCGTGATTATGCATCTATGTTCAGTATTATCCTTCTCAGACCGCCATAATAAATGACTCGTGCATATGGAGGTCAGCAAATGATAAGAGGTTATTTTAATAAGTATTAAAGGTTCAGTAACAGACTGTGTGTGGAATTTTATGGGTCAGAGAGAGGATGGGAAGCAGTCAAGAAAAACAAGTACAGTAAAGAATCGTTCTTAGAAACCTTGGCTACCATAACTGGCTTTCTAGGAACAGAAAAGAAAGCACTGCAAATGTAAAAAATGTGTCATCATTAAAAATATCTGCAGTGTGCAGGAAATCCAGCCCTTCATTATTCTCTCAGTTACCATGTTGGCCATCTCATGACAATGACAGGATGTCCAACACACTATTGTTCTTTATTCGTTCTCTCTGTACTAAATGACCTTACCATCTGGTGATGACTGGGGATATTGGCCTCCTGGAAAAAAGAGCTCAGAGCCGTCTGTAAAGAGAGAGAGACATGAAATCGTGTTAAAATATGAATAAGCACAGGAAATGTCATTTACAAACTTTGCTCTGTAAAACAATTGTTCTCTTTCTCCCTCCACCTCTGTCTGTGACGGCCGGCGGGTCAGTGGGTGTAGGCTTCTGAGAACTACACTAAGTCATGTTAAAGGTCAAGTATCAACAACAATCGGGGGGAAAATAGTTCAACGTTTTGTTCAACAAAAATCAAACCAAAAGTGTGAGTTTGTTATTTGCTTGACTGATCAATAGCACATGACATGTTTAACACACCGATCAATTAGAATGGAAAAATTATTGTCTTTATAAATAGTATAGAATACTATAAATAGTATCTTTAAAAGTATTCTGGTAAAAATTCAAGGCACATCAAGAGCTGCAAGTTATAGACCACTTCGCAAAATGTAAACACTGGATAATCCAGTTTTAGATAGATGCAGATAGCAGAGCCAGAGATCACGCTGCTTTCATTTCACAGAAAAAATAAAAATACATTTTCACAATTTCTTTTCATTGTAAGCTTTTACAAACGTTATCGCATATTGCATATACCATCTTCTTCGCTATCTAACGGCTGATATTGACCAAAATCACTATGAAAGGAAGCAGTTTAGTGATATGACAAGGATTTCATAAATGACATTGTACAAAAATGCAAGGATGTATTTTCCTGTGCGCGAGTATTAATTATCTTTTTTTGTGTCAAGGAAACAAATCTTCTGTTTCGTGTCAGTATGTCCCAGTAAACTGCTATGAATTATAATGTACACTTTCTCATGACAAAAACAGTACATACTTTCACAGCTTACTTTTTTAGTATAGGATTCAATGAGGATTCACACACTCAGACACCAAAAGTCAACGTGCGGCTTTAAATCCGCCGTTTTAAAAGCGTTGCTCAATACATGAATGTCTGTTCTTCTCTCTTCTGGCACCACTTCCTCCTCATCCCCCCGCCTGACCCCTCCCCCGTCTTTTAGTTTAACAACAGACACGGCGAGTGCAGGAATGTATGTGGCTTGACGTGACACACATATCAAGATGAACTCGCCAATCCGCCATTGTTTCCTGCGCTACAGAAGCACAGCAGTCTTTGTCATCGAATCTTCTCCATCCCTCCCCCTGACGCTGTCATGTGTACACAGATTGTTCTCGTTCAAGTGCTCCACTATTGCTTATTTCCCACTGCGTAGTGCGCAGTACATCTGTATTGTATTAAGACTGGCGCTAACTGCTATTGTAACTTAGAAAGCATTCCTGAGCGAACAGACCTGGCATCCGCACTAACAGTGAGTTTGCCCTGAGGTAAATGGATAAACAGACTAAACAGAACCCATAAACAAGTGATGTGTTTTAAAGCTAGTGAGCTTAGCACACTTTATTTGCTGGTCAAACATCCAAGAATAATAACTACAAATATACAAACTATAATGATAATTATATTAGCGTCCACACCAAAGCTCATGTGCTGCAGGTTGACATTTGAAATGTGCGAGCCATTTAAATTCAAATGGGTTTTGATTGGCTGGCAATACGTTTATTGTTCATGTGGTTACGGTGCCCAAAACAATAATAAATATATAAAATATGAAATAATATCGTTCATCTGTATTTTATCATTGTGGCGTTTACCCTTATGCCTATTTTTTCATGGAACATTGCAGCTTTATAGTAAATAGTTTATCATTGTGGTTCAGTCGCTTTTTTTTAAATTGTGTGCCCTCATAAGCTTTAAATTTTATTTTATTTTAAAATACACTTCCTTCCTGTAATTTAATCCATTTTAAATGACCTAAATTAGATGGCTTGGGCGGAGCATCCGTTAACTCCTCCCCTTCAACTGTTAGCCGGCTGCCTGTTCAATTTCAAACTGCAAGGGCTGTTTTTATACATCCAATCAAATCGCAGAGAAAGACGAAAGCCACGCCCACTGTTTTCCTCCATCAAAAAGATCGTAACTTTCTGTTCAAGGGGATTTAAAACATTATCTTCATAGTTATATTCATCTTTATTGTCTTTGGCCAAGAATTTCAAGGCCTGTTCACACCAGAAACATTCAACATTGACTAGATTTTCATGCCGGCGGTCAAATGTGTGGCAAAACACTCCAATGATGCAAAAGTGCATTTAGTAGCCAAAACTGCGCTCCTCCGAATCTCAATATCTGTGAACAGAACAAACCCCTGAGCTTCAACACACACTGAACATTCGCAATAAAGCAGGTCATGTGCAGGAAGGGACATCAGAGACAAATGGCGACCATGCAGAAGCTACTAGAGCAAACAAAATACAATTTGCTGCACAGAACTTCACTGTAATGTGATGACACTTCTGATATCAAATATCACACTGAAGAGTTCATCATTTTTTAAATGGTTTGAATCTGGGATTATTCGGCTTTTCCGTGTTGGTAAACATGACCAGCAGTGCTTCCACATATTTCTTCTGTTGTGTTTCCTGTATAGCTCATCACAGACCACACCTGTGTTATATCTAAGCAGGTGGTGGTCAAAGCCTGGCAACACAGACAGCTCCTGGGCGTCGAGTGGTCATTTCAATAGGTGTGTAGTATCATCTGGCCATGACTGCTCTCCACTCCAGATGTTATCACAGAATGAGATCCAAAGGTGAAGAAGACCTACGTGACCTCTTCATCTATCACCAAAGCAATACATCATAACAAAGAGATCTAAAGGGGACACTTGTCTTAAACATGCATTTATACAATCAATCTTACCAAAAACTCGAGAGAGAGACCCCGATCAGCCACCTGTTCTAATTACGGTTCCTTCATCAGATCACTCATAAGGACGTACATTTGAGAAACCATACGGACACTGAGAATCCTTCAGGATAAATTTTGCTGAACTCTGAAAATGAAAGAGCTGTGGAACAGCCTTTCAATATGATAGGAGAATGTAAACAAGAGCTACGTCCACAGTGTGTGTGTGTGAGTGTGTGTGTGTGTGTGTGTGTGTGTGTGTGTATGAAGGTGCGGCTGACTTCCTTGCAAACTTTCACAATAAAGAAAACTGACAACAGAAAGTTACCCAACACTGACAACCAACCACAGTTGCATATATTAAGCAACAGCTATGACAACACCAGACACACACGAATTTTACTAACAAAAATAACACTTAATATAACATGAAATGTGTCATTCATGTGTGTTGACAAACAGAACAAAAAAAATTAGTTTCAGTCAGCTTTCAAAAAAGTCCCCCATCTGTCATTGACTAGATTCCTGCTGAAACAGGCACAGCAGTGTTTTAAAGGGGTCATATGGCGCAAACACGTGTTTTTCTGTGTCTTTGGTGTGTTATAAGTTGAACATGCATGTATTAGACACGTAAAATTGCAAGTGTCAGAACAAAAGAAGCATTCTATATAAAAGAAAATGCTCACCTGACTGAAACACCTCATGTCATTTTTGTGGTATGATTTGACTAAGACCACCCAAATGTATACTCAAGTAAGGTGATGTACCTGTTAGTACAATTGCTCCGAAACCTGAATTTCCAAATATGGTGAGAGGCATTACATTTCCATCACAAGCTCGCTGTATTCGACCAATCACTACACACTGGTTAACTGGCCAATCATAGCACACCTCACTTTCAGAGCTATGAGCTTTGTTACAAATCTCTGCGTTTCAGAGAGGCGGAGCAAAGAGGAGATATAAACATGGTATGTGGAAAATACAGCGTTTTTCAACCTTATATCGTTTATACACATTACATTACATCAAACAAATATAATATTAGTTTTAGCCGTGTCATATGACCCCTTTAATAACACGACAGAGCCACGGTGTTTACATCTTTTGGGAAATGCAGCCTACTAGTGGCTTGCTTATAGCTGTTTCTGCCTATCAAACTGGGATAGAAGAAACAAAAACATCAAAACGCAGAAGTTTTACCTTTCAAATCGGCTTGGACCTATTTCTTTGGCCGATGCAGATTATTACCATTATGCCATTATAATACACGTCACTGATATTTGAAGTCTTGTCAATGAAACAAATCACTGTTTTGATCTTGTTCTGAACTATCAAAGGTGAAAAACATGCATTGAGCTAGTTCTCAACAAACAATGTACTTTTCAGTGCCTTCCCACAGTTAATAAATAAACTGTTGCTTTGTTATATGTGCCTTTTTCATGCTACAGTCGATATACAGACGTCAAAACTTTTCTGTTAAAATTCTCGACTGAGGACGAAGACTGAAATTCTGGATTTAATTCATTTTGAGAGAATAACTGGGGAATGATTGTAGAAATGTCTATGTGGTGTAACCCCGAAAACTTCTCATTAAAAAATGGTGAAATTCTCACCAAAACACCATATAAGCTAGCTTAGCATTATCTTACATTAGTCCTATTTAATAGTAAATTAAAAAGTAAATGGAACATCATTGTTCTTAATATTATTATTATACATTTAGGGATTCATGTTAGTCATGTCAAACTCATAAAATGTTAAGGTGTTGAAACCATTGAAGGAGCAATTTTGATAATATTGTGCAAGAAGACATGTGACAGGAAGTTAAATCACTCAGAAACTATTTTTAAAGGGGAGATAATTTGATGGTCAGGTATGGTCAGGTATTGTTAGGTATAAATGTCAAATAGTATGACCCCACCCAGGAATTCATAATGAAATATTTAGCATTAATGCATATTTCTATACCAGACTACGCACATGCTGTAGGTCCTCTCATGGAGGGACGTAGGACACTGTTGCATAAGTCAGGAAATTATTGAATAAAGTTATGAATAATTATTGAGTTAAGTTTGTGCTTTTTATTGCGCATGACAAATATTCTTCCCGCTACTTAAAATTAAGGTTGAACCACTGTAGTCACATGGACTATTTTAGTGATGTCTTTATACTTACCTTGATGTGCTTTGACTGTATGTTGCATTGTTGTCTATGTGGCGAGTCAGAAATCTCTATGATCTCCTCAAACCTATCTTAATTTATGTTCTGAAGATGAACAAAGGTCTCTTGGTTGTGAAACAACTTGAAGATTTAATGAAAGAATTTTTATTTTAAAGGCCATTGCACATTGTTTCGGAAATCTGCGTCCGCAATTTCTGCACGTGAAAAATAAATACGACCTTACGTTACACGTCAATCACACTTACAGACGCCTCCGAAAATTTCAGACTGTATATGCGAAGACCATAACCCTGAACTAACCATTTAACTGCAGTTACACTACGATATATGATGATTTTTTATTATCAGATGTTTTTACAGCATTGAGAAAAATAAAACCACTTCAGCTTAACTTGTCGACCACCATGCTTGATTTTCAGTGTTAATGTATCAACAAACAATGGTCTTTGGCTGTAGACGCAACATAGTCAAGTTGTGTAACTGGTTAGAGTCATTGGAGTAACCAGTATTTTTCAGAAAAATATAATTATATACAGGAAAATGAATGTGTAACAAAAGAGAAACATCTAGTTTAGTGTATTCATATGGTTTTGAGCCATCTTTACATAATTTTTCCAAGATTATTTAGAATACAAAGGCGTTTTCTGCATATGTCCCAATATATGTTATTTTAAAGATAACCTAAATCAAATCTATTTTCGTGTGATATTTAAAAAAAAAATATGAGTATGTTTACATTCCATCTAAGTGGATAAAAGGTTGAATATTTCTCATTCTTTTGAAGGTACAACACCATTTGACATTTTCAGGTGCCTTCAGTCTTAACTTTTATAAACAAATTTGGTGCAAATGTTATTTGCAATTACACAAAATCAACATAAATACACATTTTAAAATATCAGATGCATGCTTTAAAAAAAACAGTTTTAAAGGTTTTTTGATTTTCTCATCTTGCCATCCCTGTTTTGTCCCTGACCCAAATATCAGTGGCAGATATACAGATGCATCTCTGTTTTAAAGATTAACTGAGCAGGTTTTGTGTAAAGCATATCCGTTAAAAATGATTCATGATTGGTCAGTTGTTGATGTTGACTTCATCACTTGGTCCATATAAACACATTAACTACATTATTATGGTCATATTTGAAATGTGAAAGCAAAATAATAGTAATAGACAGTTTATGATGTTTAAATATCCATGTATTTCTCTTGTGTTGAAATAGTCTGAATACTGTATTAACCTAAATATTTTAACATCCAACAATAAAGTCTTTGAAAATCTGTTTCACAAAAGCAATATACAGTACAGTAAACATTACATAGGATTTAGTAGATAAAAAGCTAGTTATCCATTCTTGACATAGCCTAGATTTCCGTGTACAGTAAACTTTACCCCACATACCGTGGTTGTAGAATAGATCGAATCAAACCACCAGTCACTGGCATTGTACACGCATAATAAACAGGTCTTACTTGTTTGAACATTAAACCAAAATGCATGTGTCCTGACCTGTAGTAGCAACCACTGGACAATTACAAAGAATCAACACAACCTACTATCAAATAACACAACAGCACACTCAAAAACCACACGATGAGTGGATGTGAATGATGAAAGTGTTCTCGCCAGGCTTTATTTTGATGTATTTTTACTACAAATAAAGAAAGAGCTCTTCTCTTTCTCTCTGTGTGTGTGTGTGTGTGTGTGTTGCAACACTCGTGATGAGACAGTACGACACTCTTTGAAGCATGTCCGTTTGTGGGAAACACTTCCTCCTTACGAAAAAGCACTCAAATGAACCTCACAACACATCGAATGCGACAAGCTGTAAAACTGCATTTCTCTAATCATAACGTGAGACATTAAATGTAATGGATATTCAATGGAATACTATATAGGCAGTATTCGATCCGTTACGTGGGATTCTTTGTTGACCATTATATTGCCATCTGTACAGTTACAATATGATATTTATCTCTTTGTCATCAGTGTACGGTCTCGACTCGCCTTCATGTTACTTGCTGATAGACAAACCATCACACATTTTTAGGGATTCAATGGGAATTGCACTGGTTTTAACAGAGTCTATAAGGGGCTCTGATGGTCTCTACTGGTAATGTGTCAGGTTCTATTGGTGGAATGTCAAATGGGAACCAACAGAACCAAATCCCACTGGACTGTTTTTACTGGTGAACAGCTGATTTGTAATGGAAACCATTAGAATGTGTTTGTCTTTTTATAAGGGTAACTCACACCATGGCAAACTAAACAGAATACGTCTTTAAGCCAGAAAATCTCATACCGTCTCCCTTCACAGCCTTTACTATTCTTGCCCTCTTGTATTTGACTACATGAGTAACTTAAAGCCATAAAATATCCTGGTTGTCATGGTCTTATCTCAGTGACCTGCTAGTGGCTTTAGTGTGAATTCAAACACAAAGCTGTTTCCTTAAAGACTCAGGCAACAACAACAGCCATTATATCAACATCTAGGCGGTGATCATCATTGTGAAATGCTTTACTCTTTGTTTTCTGACGTGATCGGAGATTATTGTTGACACGACCACAAAGCGACAGCAATGCTTTCATCAAGCAGACATACAGTGCAGTGCAGTCAGCTCCCTACATAGACAGCATTCATAGGTGTAATAAATGGGCACAGCACTAGATTTGGAGACACGTATAGCCTCGCAGCAGTGAAATGTGTTGATATTGATCATTGTTGATGGATGGTTACCTCGAACTGCCAGTGCGCCGCCTGCAGCAGCTGCTTCGCCTGATCCGCCGCGCAGCCCGCAGTCAAAACAAACTGGTTTATCATCACTTGATGTCTCAGCTCGTCCATGTTCACCGACATCGCCGCTAATCGCGATTCCCGTCGACGGAAATCTCCGTGCTTTGAACCGGTGCGATGCGTAAATGTCGTTAACGGCCGTTCCTGCGCGCTCTCGCCTGCCTCGCACTCTTTCCAGTAACAACAAATATTTTCATGTCATCGCCACCGACAACAAACCCGAACTCGGCCTCCGATTGGCCGCCGAGCCACAACAGAGAGTACACGCGGACGGCCCATTGGTCGCGCGACGTATTATCAAAGGCTCAAGTGACGTCATTTAAAGCAACCCGTCGCTCGTGATTGGAGGCTGTAGGTTAGCGTGAGCTCGCTCATTGGTCAGAAGAGCGAGAAGGCGTAGTGTAACGATTGGTTGGGTAAAAACTATTATTTACATTGCTTGATGTGGTACGCACATTGTAACATAATAATCATAACAATAATCATAATTAATTAATAAATCATAATTAATTAATAATCGTTCATTGTGCATAAATGATTTTTTGAATAATAATTAATAATACAAATGAAAAAGTTTAATGTCGACTCAATATTTATTGTTGATTTATTCATCTATTGGTTGATTTATTTTATTTATTATAATTCAATTGTGATAAAAAACAGATACTTTATCTCTTGTTTATTCCTCACCCAAGTTTACACTTTTAGAGATACCTCTGTATCTCTGAACCACTTCAAAGTGAGCCACTCTGCCTGAATCACCTGATAAAATGACTACCATTCATTAGTAATGGAATAGAA
Organism: Triplophysa dalaica; assembly: GCF_015846415.1. Classification (NCBI taxonomy): domain Eukaryota; kingdom Metazoa; phylum Chordata; class Actinopteri; order Cypriniformes; family Nemacheilidae; genus Triplophysa; species Triplophysa dalaica. The sequence goes on along the minus strand of NC_079548.1, from coordinate 21,971,407 downwards.
GAAATTGCTATTTGACTGATTCATGTTTATGTGCACATGTAAATATCCTATTCCCAGTTATGTGTAAGTGGGGGTTGTTTGAGATGGTGCTTTGAAATGAGCTTAAGAGTTTCAACCCACCCAAATGAGAGACTGAATTATTCAGACGGGGTGTCAGAGAAAGCCTGTTATGGAGAAGGCTATCTATAATGTAATGAACCTGGGCGTTTCTTCTGCATTCTGTGTGTATTCAGTGATCTGGATGTGAGAGGGGATACAATGACAATACCATCAGCACGATAGATATGGCAAGGCTGTGGATGCGATAGGCTTCCAATCAAATTTAAACTTTAAGAATGGATTGCTTTAAGAAGTGATGTAATGCATTACATCATAATATTAGAAATTAGTAAGAACGTATATTAAATGCGTGGTATATCCTGGACGGGAACATTTTGGGGAAGTTACCAATACCAGTTTAAATCGCACTGCTCAGGCAGGTGCCTATAAAAATAATACACTACCCTTATTTATTGTCCATGCAAAACTCACAGAGAGTGATTTATTATTGTAATTTATTCAGATAAATAATTCATCAAAGATTATTTCCTTTTTTCCCTTACTTTATGAGTGAAGAATATTTCTTTTGATATTAGTTGACTGATATTTGAAGGAAAATTTTGTAATGGGCTCTTACTGACCACTTTATAACCATAATTAGTGCTCATGTTCTGTATTAGATTATTAATAAATAACTCAACTTTTACAATTTAAAAACATTGAAGTTGTACACAAAGCATGGCTTCAGAAGACATGTGAGTCACATATGAACTACGATTCATGATTTTAGGTTAAGATCATGCACTGCCGTTGTACGCTTATACTTTTGTTTTCCCTATGGGTCTGGAACAACAGGAACAACTTTTCTTGTTATTTAAATATTTTGAGTAAAAAACAAGACAAAGATGCTTCGGTAGAATGTCATATTTTGCAGTGTTGCTGTGCTAATGCCAGTCTCTTCTTGCTCTAGTGAAAACACTAGTCATAGGGAAGTACTTTAATCTACAGTAAATTACTGGCAAACCTGCTGCAAAACTACAGCAAAGTTTTAAAGTGTAGGACTGTAATTTTAATTTTAACTCTCCATGTCAACACATTATTGTAATAATGCTGTTTACTTCTGAAGTTCAAATCTGATTTCAGTAATCGATTATTATTTTATAGTCATAACATAAAATAGTAATAACATTTTTTCTTGGTTAATTGTTTCCTTATCAGCCTCTGTTATGTCCTCCTTTTGGTACACAGCTAAATCGTCAGTGTTATAAAAAGGTCAGATAAACACCCACATTGTATTTATAATCCAATCTCAAAATGTGAATTATATAAATACTGTAAGAGTTTAGTTGGCATTTTAACACTGGTGATTTTGCTGTGTAGAGATCAATATTTTTAATCTGAAAGGTTTCATCTTGACCTGTTTTTGATCCTTGAGCCGGGCTTTGATCCCCACACGGTCCTGACTAATTTGTTTTTGCAGACGCTCTTCTCTGTGAATGATTGATCTGAGATGAATTGTGGGGACTTTGGACCATCTTCAGCACTACTGATCTGTTCACAAGGACCTTCAGAGCTGATGTGACTCACTCACTTCTTTTTCCACAACAACTCTAGGTTAAATGTTGGCACACTTAATGGATAAAATTCCCAGGAGTCATGAGAACTTTTTCATTATCCCGTAGGTACAGTCTGAAATTCATGAAGAGCATTTCTTTTAAAAACTCACACATTCATCAAGCAAACTTAAAAAGTCAGGATGCATTTATGAAGACCCCAAGATGTGTTTGAATCGCATCAGATTTAAAATATGAAACACAGTATTAAGATGTCTTGACATTATATTAATAGCAGCTACATCTTAGTTTTATCATGTAAAACCTCACAAACTTCATCTTGCCAGAAAAGTGTACTTGTGGAAGCATTCTTTGCAGTAAAGGCCATGACTCTAAAATACAGCAGATATTCAAATATTTGCCATTGTATGCCACTGTTTAAAATATTATATTCAAGGATTCACATAGGCCTACATCTGTAAATAAATGACAATGTTCAAGTTGAAATTACGATTTGCATTTAGTAATGAATTATAATGGGCAATAAATAGAACAATAAATAACTAAATACAACTACTCCGAAAGCTTCAAACATAGGCCTAAAATAAAAATGCAATGACGTGAAACCAATGGCTCTGTTGTGACCATCTGTATGCTTCCGCCCTCCAGTGGCTGAAAACGTAACTGAAAATTAAATGCACAAAATAAAGGCCAATTTTTTTAATAAAATATAAATAAATAAAAAAACTTCAAGCAACTGGGACATTATTTACGCATATGACTTGAATATTCTCAACATGAGACTGATTTAGACCAAAAAAAAACAATGAATAATAGTTGAAGAAAGAGTCTGGTTTAAATGGTATTAAACATGAAAGTCTTCCAAACTTTGTTAGTCATTTTAAAGCAGCCCATCTTCCTGTTTTCTGTGAACAGGAGGAAAGGGTCTTGAAACCCTATTGAACAATTGACTCCGACCAAAATCAAACATGGTAGTGTTAAAAAATAAGGAATGCATTTAAAGGTAATTTCACGGATGAGTGGCGCAAGAGGAAGCGGGGAAAGGACTTTAGAAACTATCTGTTCCTCCATGTCTCTTTACTCTCAATACAATGCCTGTTAATGAGACCGGGACAGTCTGCATCCCCCTTGTCAAGACCCTTGTGTTCAGGTGTCAGACTGCATTCTAAACAGTAAGTATTAAGTATATAAGCATTGTTTTCACCCAAATGCCACTTTGCAGCCTTTTAGTCACTGATGCATTTAAACAAATGAAACTGACAATTAAGTGGTAAACTTCAGATACAACCCTCTCTCAAGAGATATTTCACAGAATGAGTGTTAAAAACGTGAGCACGTCTCTTCAGATGGTGAAGTTTTTTTTAAAGAATTCCCTTTTTTTAGCACACACAGAGGGACTAAATGGAGAATAAAAAGAAACAAGAAGGCTTGGCCTCTTCAGGGCTCTATTAGTGTGGCTGAGTGCATTTGCTGCAAAAGAAACTCTACAAAAGCAGCCGTGGCATTAAAAACCCCAGCTTCTGTCTCTTGAGCTTTGGCCTTTTTTCAGCTGAGATGCTTCAGTTATACTTTACATTTGATCACTAGCAGCAGGTCACACTATCATAAAAAGAGATTTTAAAATTCTCATAGTTTGCATCATTAGAAAATGGCACTGCAGATGATGATCATAAAAATGTATTTTGTCTGTGAGCCAAACGAAAAATGTGATTCATCTTGTACATAATGTTGTTTTGTTTTTAGTTGTCTATAGTTGTATTCATATTTTACATGAGCTTTTATCTTTAAATTTTCAAAATAATAAAAAACATTTATTTTAAGTACATTCTTAGCAATTTTGTTACTTTGGTCATTATTGGCCAACTTATTTGTTTATTTTTAATGTTGCTATATATTAATTTGTTTTTATAATGATTTTAGAGCCTTAAACTTATTTCATGTTTTTTTCTGAGGAAAGGTATACATTTTTCGTTTTTAGGTCAACACTTGATTTGATTTCAATAAGCAGAAACGTTTCAAAGTAAAAAAATCTAGATCTTGTAACATCTTTAATAAATATTTCAGGAAAATAACTAGAGGGTTTATTATATTAAAAGTAGCCCATAGTAACCATGCGTTTTATTTTTTATATATATTTTTGTCTTTTTCATTCCTTTAGTTTTACAACAGATCAAGCACATTTATGGCACCTGTGGTTCCAAAAGCGGTTTATTTGTGTTGAGCTATTTCTGACAAACATTTTGTCAATTTTAGGAACACAATAATCATTATTGTTTGTTAACAATTAGTTTTAAATATTCTTCAAGCCTTAATTCTAGCTGGCACGAGTTCCAAACATTTACAGATGACCGCAACATTAGAATAGACAAGACTTTCCTTTTCTTTGACTTAACATGATTATTTTCGATAAAGAGTTTCATTCAGAGGAACTTAATGTGTTTTCTGGGCGCTCGCGTGTAATTGAAAGTTTCTTACGTTCTTTTCTCTTTGCCTATCAGTCTAGAAACTGACGTGCGTGACGAGCAAACCTGTAACCAGCGATTAAAAGCCCTGTCACCACAGCAACCAGCAGACCAATGGAAGAACGGGAAGCTGTTTACAGGGGGGCGTGCCGTTACTGGGGTGACCGGACAAACGTCCTGCAGCAGGTATTAAACTGCCCGGAGCTCCTGCTGCCCTGGAGACCTTGAACCGACACTCACATTCAGTCACATTGTCCTGGAGTTACATCGGATAAAGTTTCACTTCAGAACGAGCTTTTGTCTTAGCCTGCTGGATGTTATTTCCTATCATTGAAGAAGCCCACCAGTGAAGACAGGTGAGTTCATTTAAGGTTTTTTTTCCGACTGTGCACTGGGAAATGCTTATGAGCAGCTTGTTTATGTGATAATGACTCTATGCAATTCAGTCAATTTATTGATTTTTTCTAAAGCATTCTCTTATAGTCTCAAAGCAGCTTCACAGAGTTTAAATGCATGAATACATTTACGGATATTATTTTGAAACATGTTGAAATAATTAACAAAGCACATAATTTAAAGGCTGCGTTAGATACGTGCATAATACAATTATGCAAAAAAATGTGTTTGTCATTACTTATTGGCTCATATTTCTTTCAATTGATTTAAATAAATGGCAATAAATATCAGTGATGTAGTCAAGTTAAATAAATGTGCAAACAACAATCAGTTGTAATTTATTTTTTTGTTTGGAAAAACGCATGAATACTGGAGACGTGATTAATAAAACGAATATCGTAATGTTTCATGAATGATGTGACGCACCTGTCATGCTGTGGAATGTTGTGTTTGGGATCTGCTCTTTTGTCTGGTCCCAGACGCCAGTTATGGGATGTTGTAAAGAGCGACTTGTGATGTTTCAGGAAAGTTCTATGACCTCTATAATCTGGGGAATCCAAATAAACCCACATGCCTTATAAAAAACCCTCCTAACACATTTACATATTATTACAGCCAAAACAAAGCCTGACCAATAAAACTAAATCCAGTCGCATTTGTTGTGCTTTCATTAGGATTTCGCTGGGGAAGAGACCATGCTCTCCATGAGCTGTTCAGACCCCTGGCCGGAGGGCTCTGTGGGGTTGGAGGAGGAGGTGGTCACCGCCGCCGCTCAGGCAGAACTGCTGGACAGAAGCTCAACCGACTACAGCTACTGCAGCTCTGACAATTTGGACGACAGTCTGACCAGTCTGCAATGGCTCCAGGAGTTTTCCATTCTCAATGCGAGCGGTAGCCAGCAAGCGTCCTCATCCGGCCATCCCCATAGTCACTTCTTTGGGAGCCAAGCAGGCTCGGATGCACCTGCGTCCCCTTTAGCGGGAGATCCGGCGTCCATTGGGATGCCGTTGACCCCAGGGAAACCCACGGCTGCGTCTTTCTACAGGATTCAGTCCATGTCTGCTCTACCCAGCCTGGTTGCACATGGGCACTGTCCAGATGAAGTCGATTACAAGACGAATCCTCACATCAAGCCACCGTACTCATATGCCACTCTCATCTGTATGGCCATGCAGGCCAGTAAGAAAACCAAAATCACCCTCTCATGCATCTATAAATGGATCACAGACAACTTCTGCTACTTCCGCCACGCAGACCCTACTTGGCAGGTAAGCCAAACATTACTGTAAGCGTGACAAAAAAACATTATAAAAAACTAATTTAGACTAACTAACTGTATGCAGCTTTTAGAAAATGGTACCCACATCATTTGCATATCTGGCAAAGTGCAAAAGAGGGCTATTCTGCTATTGTTTGAGCTAAAGAAACCTTCTTAGCACCTGCTTAAGTAGATTGTGTATTGGAGAGAGAGAGCAATTGAAACTCTTCAGAAAGGGGATGTTAAGGCAAATATGTTTGTACTTGTAGAGAGGCTTTGGATCACTTCCACAAATAACATGAACATTATCAGCTTAGTCATGTGCACTCTTAAAAGTAAAGGTGCTTTAAAGTTTCTTCACAGCGATGCCATCGAAGAACCATTGTTGGGTCCACAAAGTACCATTCAGTCAAAGGTTCTTTAAAGAAGCATCTCTTTCTTACTTTTTACAATCTGAAGAACCTTTCTTCACCACAAAATACCTTTTGTGAAACAGATGTTAAAGGTTCTTAATGGAACCAAAAACCTTTTGAAGCACCTTTTTTAAGAGTGTGGGTAATGAAGGTTTCTTAGCAAGTGCAGAAACCCATCTGGGACATGATGTGTGGTGAATAGACGGTTGATTTAAAGAATGTTTATAATTTTTAACTGTACTTCAAAGTGAGACGACGAGGAAGAATGAGCTCATAAGTTGGATATTTACAAAAAAACGGGGGGAATTACTTCAACGATATATGTGTTGGTGAATTATTAATGAACCCCTCAGCCACATTCTCTGACATTCCCTCAGTTTTTGTGTTATTTTAACTCAAAAATATTTAACCAAGGTTAAGAGGTCAGTGCTTCATTTAAATGTAATAGCCTGGTGGTGCTTTGGTTGGTTTGGCAAATACCTTAATGCACCGTGAATTTCTTTAAAGACAACAAGAAATCAAACTTACGCATGTGAGGATTTTAGTCAATGTTTTTTGTTTTCAATTTGAAAGAAAGAACTAACCCGATTTATTTGTTACCATACTCATATATACTTCAATGTTGACTACATGAATTTGACATGAAGATACATGGATCGTTTTAAGGTCTAACATTTTGAAAGTCTCTTTTGTTAATTTTGATGAAACATCTTGCACTCAGGTGCTTTCAAGATTTTGTCCAATAAAATGCTCTCTAGAATGAAGAAGCCCCTCCCCCTACTATTATCTACCACTGACTAGCATAGCAAGACGCATATTTTGGTTCATAGATGTGCTTACCTGGAATGCGAAAACAATGTCCCACCGGTATTTGTGTGAATGTCCGGCAATTGTGGTATTTCATGTCTTGCATATGTACTACATTTACATTTACATTTAGTCATTCAGCAGACGCTTTTATCCAAAGCGACTTACAGGTGGGGTAAACAATAGAAGCAATTGGGACAACATAAGTACAAAAGCATAAGTGCATCAAAAAAAAGAAGACGTCTCATATAACCTAACACAGTTTATAGAGCTAAGTTAGAGATTTTTTTTTTTAAATAAGGTACACCGTTATAAATCCAAGTGTCATCACATGTCAGACAAAGTAGACCAACTTTTCTCATTCATCCTTGCAGAACTCCATCCGCCACAATCTGTCGCTGAACAAATGCTTCATTAAAGTCCCGAGGGAAAAGGATGAACCAGGAAAAGGCGGCTTCTGGAAAATCGACCCCCAATACGCAGAACGTCTCCTTAACGGAGCCTACAAGAAGCGTAGAATGCCCCCTGTGCAAATCAACCCAGCTCTTCAGAACCGACTCAGGATGACCGCCCAAACCATTCAAACTGCCGCCAACACAGGTATGTCTGGAAATCTTAGCGTGAATCCGGAATCCCATCAGCTCCTAAAAGAATTTGAGGAAGCCACAGGAGCCGATCAGAACTGGGACCCTCGACTGACTGAAGCCACCATGCTGGGTTGTTGGGCTCCAGGCAAGGGCAACAAAAGGAAGAAGCCTTACGCTCACAGGAGCGGCGGATGCAAAGTTCAACGGCGTTCAAGCTCTCCAATGCTGGATATGGACGAGCAGGAGGATTTAAGCTCCCTGAAGGGCAACTTCGACTGGGACGCCCTGCTGGACTCAGCCCTGAATGGAGAACTGAGCTTGAACGAAGGGTGGTCGATGAGTCCCATACCTCGAGACGATGAGCTGATGGTCAGGGGAACACATATCAGCCCCCTAGAGGCTCCCGCTGGTGTGGTCGAGAGCCACGTGCTGATGGAAACCCAACAGAGCAGCACAGCAGACTTTGACGAGGAAACGTTCATGTCCACAGCGTTTCTACAGAGCTCCTGGTCAGAGGAGAGTCTCCGTCCGGACTTTCTCTGCGGCTCGACGGTCAATATTGACCAGCTGTTTGACCTTGGAGATCCTCTCGCGGGTGATCTAAACATTAAGATCGAGTCTCTCCTTTGAAGAGCCCAATTGTGAGACATTGAGTGACATTACGTCCATTGGACCCAAACAGTTTAAAAAACAAAGTGGGTTGAGACTGTTTACTACCAATGATTTCATGCTGGATTCCATGAACCCCATTTGAAGATGTATTTTTAAAGGTGTGTCTATTTCGAATACTGTTTTTTTTGTGGTAATGTTTTTGTATTTGTATTTGACAAGTTATTTACCTTCGTTGATTTACAAGCTAATCAGGATTATTAAAAGTGTGTGTCGTATATTTGGAATTCATAGCTATTCTACAAGCTAGACAACATATGATTATTAGATAATTAAATCAAATAAAAAACACCCCTGACCATCATGACCATCAATGTCACAAATGAAAATCAACTTTTTTCGACCCTGACTTTTTAAAATGTACATATGTTAAGGCCATTGTACATTGAGTCCGAAATTTTTGCACATAAAAAAATAAATACGACCTCACGTTATATAAATCACATTTACACACTGCCTTTAACATTTTCGTCTGTCATGAAAAAATTCGGACTGGTTTCGATTCTCTGCAAGTTTCGCATCCGTAGCAAGCATTTAGAGGCGTTTGACAATTCAGAGACAACATACAAACGAGCGCCAAATACGAAAAAACGCATACGAAAATTTCGGACTGTATGTGCAAAGACCTTTAGTCAGCTTGACAAAATAGTTACGAATTGTCGTGACTTGTGACATTGTGTTTTTGGAACTCTGCTTTCTTAGAACTGAAATGACGTGGATATAGCACTGGAAATAATATAAAAAAAGATGTAGAAGTTTGTTGTTGTTTACAATCCAAATTTGCATAATGCATCACAAGTGAAAGAAATGTGTTTGCTTAGTTTGAAGACGTGAACAATTTTCAAAACATTGTGAAGAAAGTTTATACATAACACATCTTTGAACAAATTCTGCAAGACAAAACTGTAACTCATAGTGTAGATTCAGTGAAATCCATGTTGTTAAGAGAATTGTTGAAACCGAATTGTCTAGATTTATAGAGAACACATAAGCAGTTTTGTGTTGAGTGTCTGATCCGGTGAAACTGCACTATAATAATAATGAATGAGATTTAAAGGCTTCTATGTGTGTAAATTAATGGACATTGGGTTCAAGTGTTGTGCCAAACTTTCTGTTTTCCAGCTGAATTCTCACTCTTCTTATCACCATCTTCATGCAAATCTAATGATGTTACCGCTTCTTAACATTGTTATGAGTGTTACTGTAAGATCATACAAGTTATATTTTTCATGAAGACTTTTATCTTTTTTAGATTGTTAGTACAATGTAAATGTAGAAGGTATGTTTGATGAGTTCATCTCTTTTATATAAAGGCACTAATATACCCTTTTGTTTAGAAAATGTGACCCTGACCCAGTTTCAGTAAATCACACTTTTTAAGTTAATTAATTTTAAGTTTTATGTTCAAGTTAATGCAACTCGGTGTTATTCATGAACATCTTATCTTCATGATGTATGTGCCAAGCAGAAAAATGGCAAACATAAATATTATCATATAAAGAAATGTACCTATTCTTGTTACCAGTGCCTGTCTGTGTTGAATTTGTCATCGATCTCCAAGTTGTTCGAATTTGGTAATGTACCACATTATATTTATATACAGTAAATCAAATAACAAAACTTCTTCCAAAGAAACTAGTGTGTTACTTATTACATTTCTACCATGTTTGTTATGGTTTTGTACATTTTATTAATTTAACTTTTGCCTCAACTATTGCTAACGTGGTTTATTTTAATTGACAAAGATATAAGCCAACAATAGGTTGAAATAACTACAATCTTCCTTCACACAACTCCTGTTTACCTTTATTTCAGACATTGACTTCTTTTGATGAAAACATCATTTATTTTTTTTAGAAAATGACAGATCGTTTCGCTAGATAAGACCCTTATTCATCGTCTGGTGTCGATTAAAGCTATTTGAAGCTGCACTGAAACTGTCATTTTGACCTTCAACTCTTTGGAGTCCATTTTAGTCCACTATGTGGAGAAAAACCCTGGAATGTTTTCATCAAAAACCTTCATTTCTTTTCCACTGAAGAAACAAATACATAACATCTTGGATGACGTGACTAAATTATCATGAACATTTATTTTGAAAGTGAACTACTCCTTTAAGAAAGAAACAGTATATTTTGTGTTTCTCTCAGGTTGTATCTTGTGAAAAAGGGTTGGTGGGATACTGAACACTTTCTCCCAATCGAGTGAAGTCTTTTTCTCACTGTTGATTCTGCTCCATTTGTGGCCTTGCTTTTATTATGCAGTTGGAGGGACGTCAAATACAGCAGGACAGTGTGTGTGTGTGTGTGATTTACACAAGCATCACTATGCTTGTCTTATTTTGGGGGTGGCACTCTCTGTGTGTGGGGGCTCTAAGGGCTTTGTCTTTGCTCACTGAGATTCTCGTACCCCCCAGAGTTCCAGTCAGTTACGTCCTTACTCGGTCCATGTGGGGTCCGGTGTGGACGGCATCCCACGCCCTCATATATCACAGTGCTTTTACAGTCAGTCCTGACATTCATATTGTGAAGCTCTGGAGACATCGGCTTGTACACTGTAAAAAAATCCTGTAATTTTCTGGCAGCTGGGAGGGAAGAAATGAGCCGTAAATAACAGTATTTTCTATGAAATTACATGTTTTCCCTGTTTTCTTGTAAATTTGCTGTCTTTTTCTGTAATTTATATTATTTAAAAGAATACGGCAAATAATAATATTTTCGCTTCTGTTTCCAATATGGTCTCTTATAATTGTTGAAACTTTGTATAGTATTTATATATATATTAATTGCATTTTAATTGCTTTTTCTGGATGTATGCTTCATTGTTTTCCTAATATTTGGATGAAGTGTCTGCTAAATGTGAAAACTAAATGTGATGATTCAAAAACCAGCCAAGAACATGTCCAGTTCACAATAAAAATAGTGCAATCTGACATCAAATGAAGGTTATTTTAGCACCATTAAGACGTGCATTAATATTACAAATCTTATTCTTACTACATTTATGGCAATGCAAAATGTTATGGTTTTTATTTGAGAACAATGATGTACTGGCCACCTGTCCAAGGTGTTTCCTGCCTCAGACTAAAACAGTCGACATAAGCTCTGGCACTCTCCATGACCCAAGTAGCTATAAAAGGTGTCAAAATTGAATATTTGTTTTTTATATATTGTTTAAAACAGACATTAAACAATGAGATCTTAGAGCTATGCTTCTGTCTACTACTTTTTTGTCTGTCAGTGGTTTGAAATATTAAAGCTAAAAAAGTGCTTGATACATGACCAACCCAAGTTAAGAAAAATTAAACGATAGTAAACCCCAAAACTATTTCTAAACATTGACTCATACTCACGTCATTCTAAAATAGTTTCTTTTTTTTCTGCAGAACACAAAAGAAGATATTTTGAAGAATGTCAGTGACCAAACAACACTGAACCCCATTGACTTCCATTGTATGAACGGAAAAGTTTGAGACATTTCTCAAAATCTCCTCTTTTGTGTTCCACTAAAGAAAGAGTCACATACAGGTTTTAAACCAAATGATGGTGAATAAATGATGACTGATTTTAAGAATCCTTTATTTGACCTCATGCTGCTCAGAGCTCCAGCGTGAACCCAGAATAATTCCCTTTTGGGCAGGGAAATAATTTACTGTCAAATGATCTTTAGATCTTCTCTCACGAGGGGTCTGGGAAAACCAATCCATGCTGGAATTGTCTTTCCAGGTAAAGTGCACACGTGATTATAATGCGGTGGCTTGGTCAGATGAGAGGCCCTGAAACCAGATACAGGTATTATCCTGCAGTCCTGCTGATGGCTACAGGTAAGGAGAGCACACTGATGAAATGTTAGACCTGTCACTTTGTTTTTGTCTTTAACAACAATGTTCAAAACGAAACGTGTCACAGAAGCAAGAGCCACTAAAACAGAATCCAGAGAAATCAGCAACATTTAGGGGTCAAAACATAAAAGTCTTATTGTTTGGCATCAGGCTTGTTCACCATTCACTGAATTCAAAATGATTGATAAAATCCTGTTCAATTACATTTCATCTCATGTAAACAGAATCAAGCGTTTAAATTTGAATGAATGAAAGTAGACTTATACTTGTATATATATACAGACTATATAATAACATCTATTATTTTCAGATGTAATCAGACCAAAATGAATGATGTATTTATTTATGTTTTTACACAGAACTTTACCAATAAGTTACTTCCATTGTTTGACCGAACGGAGATTGAAATCAATTTCTCCAACAATGAATGCAATTCCTGTTCCAATTGGACATCTTCCACGTTCGTACTCATGAATTATAACTAGCCTTATTCAGTTCTGGATTTTACCCAATCCTGTTTGACGTCACACCAGAGAAGTGATACACAATTAAAGAAAACATCCCGAAAGAGTAAATATCAGTGAGCTTGTGTCTTTACAGGAACGGGAGGCGATTTATCACTGCTAGCCGGACGTCAGACTCTGGGATGAGGAGGGCGGGTCTACACATTCTTGTGAATATCAGCCACTGGGCAAGCTGTGTCTACGGATGAGCTTTGCGCCGTTTCCCGTACAACTCAATTGGCATTCTGCTACTGTGTGGCACAAGAGCCTGTGATGTCTCAGACAGCCCTCATGTGCTTAACCGATCCCCACCATCCAGAGAAAACAGACAGTGGGCGGAACGTCCCGTGAAGGGGGAGAGGAGCAGGGGAATACATCTTTTATATCACACGGCTCATGAAAGGCCAGTCTCCTGGGTAACTGCTGGTGCTATTGTCATGTGGACCGAGCACAAAATGGGCAAGGGTCCATAACAGTGTCTCCAGGCAGGGGTGGAGGGGTTTGATTAGGGAGGGTTGGCAGGGCCAGAGCGAGGGGGTCCGGCGGCCGGTGAGATTTATTAAGGCGATGGCGTATGTCTTTGTAAAAGTGCATTTACCTTCCAAAGTGAACCCCTAATAACCCCCGACAAGGGAATCGTGTTATTTCTCACTCTTCAGGGGTTTACTGTGTGTTGAAACAGGCTTCTTGATTTGAGCTGGATCCTGGTAATAAACTATTTAGAATGGAAAGAAACCCTTATGCTCACAAATCATTTGACATCCAAGCCCATTGCAGTCAACTGACCCCATCCGAGAGAAAGCTGTCTGATAGACAGGACACCTTACGTTTTGAGTGTGCCCAAAAAAGCATGTTTATTGACATCAGAGAGGTGATGAACTCCATATGGCGTAATCAATTTGAAACATCTGAGACTAATTGAAACACAACGGAGAACTCCATAAAATCAACAAAAGAGCAACCTCGAGGCAAAAGAACGATGTGATGGGAAAAGACAATTTTCCAACCAAAATCAACAAGTTTGAACATTGAATGGAACGACCCATGATTACCACATGAACACTGATATGAGAGACGCTGAGGTCAGGACGAGCAGTGGGCCATGACATGCTGGGTTGTAGATGGTGTGTGTGTTTGGTGTGTGTGTATGTGTTCTCAGAAAACTGTCTCTTTGTTAGCGAGACACCAGCGGCTGAGTAATCCGACATCCATCACGAGCTTAGAGAGCAATACACACAGTGAGCAAGCATAGGGAAAACAATACACGGTCAAACGGTGGGAGGCCTCTTTATTCATTACGCTGAGCTGTGATGCTCTTTTGTAGGTGAATGGTGGGGGTGGCGAGACTGGAGAAGGTCCCCATGACAAAACCATTTCCTGCTGTGGACTGGTCACTGGAACCAACTCTAATGCGACTTATCGTGATGATAATGATCAAATAAGAGGTCTCAAAGTGTGATAGTATGTTCTTCTGCTTGGGTGAGGTTTTAAAGAATCGATATCACTATGTTCTTAAAATGACATTTCATGCGGTGTGTAATGTTGCTGTGCGTGAATGTAAGCAGTCTGCCAAGTTGTAAAGCCGAAAGTGAATGAATAACAAAGTTATTGGCTTGGGAAAAAAGGAGTTGACTCTGAATCAATTTGAGTCGTCTGTCGTTCGAATTTCAGTTTCCGGGTCGGATTTACTTCAGTGCCATTTGTTTGATTTGCGACACTGCACATGGTAGACAAATCACAGGAGACGGACCATCTGACCAATTAGATCAGAGTAGGCTGACAAAACGGAGGGGATTAGACAGATGATTCCTTGAAAGAATCATTTGAGAGTCAGTCAAGAAGTAAGGTAATAATATCTGTGATCTAACATACGCATGCCAGCCATACATAACCGGAGATAATCCACACAAAAAATGAAAATTCTGTCATCATTTACTCAAATTGTTCTAAACCTGTAAACATTTCTTTGTTCGTCTTGCACCTTTGACTGCCATTTTCATTTTTCCTACTATGGTAGTCTATGATGTCCCAGAGATGTCAGTTGGGAACATTCTTCCAAATATCTTTCTTTGTGTGCAACAGAACAAAAAAAAAGTGCTTTTAAAACCCTCTGTCGGTGTGTAAAGTGTGTCCTCTGGTCATAGTGGTACAGCAAATCTACGTTTTGATAGAGAAACGTTAATAAGTATGTCGCGTACTGAAGCATTTTTGTGTTGGAAATATTTGTGCATGCCTACAGACGATGACGTCATCGTTATCAGAAAACAGCGTCTTCAGAGTTTACACTTAGACGATAACGCCGTCACTTTGAAAAACTTGCAATTTTAGACCTGTTTTCAAAAGTTTGCGTTAAGTTCCCCAAAAGACCGTTGTCGTGTAAATGAACAGCCAAAACGCATTAAAAGTTTTTAGTTAAAAATGGTTATGTGTAAATGGTATCTTAAACCCAAGGGAGCTGGTGGTTAACAGTGAATTTAGAACAGTGTGGAACGGATATTCAATATTAACCTGCCAAGGTTTTATAAAATAAGCAAATAATTGATGATAAGCAATATGATTTCAACAGATGAAATGATATTGATTAAAAAATATTCTTTCGCCACAGTGATTGCCAAGCAATACAGTGGCGCATTACTAATGTGATGAGATTACAGGTGTATGTTTGTGAGTAATTTACAACAGCTTTGAATGCAACCAGTGCTTAACCAAGCAGAATCAAGGTTTTATTGAAATATTCCACATAGTTAAAATTTGAATTTGGTAATTTTTTGCATATAAGCTTTGAATTTTGATAGTCTTTCTGTAAAATATATTTTTTAAAGTAAATCTCTAATCGATGCCCATTCACATCAAGAATGACAACAAAAAATAACTATTGCTACAACTATATTAAGCAGACATTTAAAATGTCAGCATTATTAGCAATATTCATCAGTTGGAAACAAAAATGCTATGAAAATGTGATATAATTGAAATCCAAGTAGAAATCCAGCTTGGTGTGATCTAGGAATTGCTAATCCTAGATGTCTGGTGGCCCTGAGCAAACTTGGGAGGGGCCCTTGTATAGTAAAAATTAGATAAACATAAGTGTAAACTATAAAAAAATAAACACATTAACATCTACAGATACTGAATTTATAATTCTGAACTGGAGAATTGTTTGGCAAGTAGGTTTTCATTTTGCTACATATTTGGCAAAAATAAGATTTAAAACACAAGGCTTGATTCCCTGCTTTGCAAGTTATAAAAATGGCATCTTGTTTACAATAGTGTTTTTGATTCGGTACTTAAGGGGGCCTTCTGGTGGTGCAGGGGCCCCACGCAACCTGCGTTCTCAGTGTATAGGAAGGATAACTCTGGCTGGATCTAATTCGCAAAATATGAATCAAATGTGATGAATATTAGATTTAATCTTGTCTTCGTTTCTAAATATATTTATATCTTCAATAAATATCCATAGATTGTCAATGCATATATTGCTGTATGTTGAAAAATATTAGCACCAGCTTCCAGTAAATGGAAATGTATTATGTAACTTATTGCATTGTATTTTGCAGTATATTCCCATATATTTTTTATACAATAATCTTTAGATCCTCCAAAATATTACCCACTGCACCTTTAACGCTTCACATTGTGTTGCTGCTAGTTTGATTGAGTTCAGTAACCATCTAAAAAATATGTTAACTCTTTCTCCACAACAAAGTTTCTGTTTGTGACGGTTTCAGACTAAAGATATGTAGTACAAAGACAATTTCGGTAATTTCAAATAAACAAAACTACATCTTTTATTTTATTATGTATTTCAGTCAAGGCTAAGTGAGTAAAGTAATCAAATTCTATGTTGTGTAACAAGGCACAGTGTGATGTATATTGCATGTCTTTACAGAGCCAAATGAGTCTGTTGGGTATTGTTTTCTGAGAATGTTTGTGGCCCGTGAGCCCGTGATATTCACAAAGGTGCCTAAAGCTTTCAGTTTCTTCAAGAGAAAATAATTTAGTCATTCTGCTTTGGAACAGCTTAACCTCACATAACATGACAACAATAGTCATCAGTCTGACATGACGTTCATTTGTATATTTAATTAAAATGACCACTTCTTAGCAACCAGGCCTCGAATGACACCAACAAGTACAGGTTTGGCAGCCCAAGGTTATCCTATCGCATAGGTGTGGAGGATGAAGGTACTGTTGTGGAGACGCGAAGACAATGTAGATGCTAAACGGAACCCGTTTGTCACATACAAAAGCAGGAAGAGTAGAGATCACCTGACACTCGATCTCACCAGAGCCTCCAGAGAGCCTTCAGACTCTCCCCGAGGTGCAGCAGAGAGAGAGAATTACAGCGTTGAGACGTTGAGAAGAAAAAAACAAACATAAACAAAGCCCGCGGTCGCCAGGGAAAGACTCCGCGCACCCTGCGCTTTGCTGGCGGACGCGGCGTGACCTTGAACTGGCAGGTCCGGACTTGCCTTTGAATGCTGGGTGGGAGAAGCATCAAGCCGATTGCAGGACTTGGCTTCACTCAATGAAAACCAAAAATGCCTACTTTAAGCAAACAAGAGCATAGTAAGCTCCTTTCACCCCACTCCGTTTATTTTACCCATTTGTTTATTTATTCCTCCCCCTCGCCGCTTCACGCGCACGGCCTCTCCAAGGCCTTTTTACGCAACTCTTGGAAGATACTCTTCTTTTTTCTTCATCCCTAAAAACTTTAATTTGATTTCTTTATATCTTTGTTTGTCTCCAGCAAAGACTTTATAATGATGCTGCTTTACATATCTTAGGGGCTGCCTTCAATATGTGAGCTATCAAAAACTTGACAAAAGGCCTCAAAGCTGGAACCAAAGCGGGACCCCCTCACAGATCGGCCCAGCCAGGCCTTTTTCTACCCCTAATCACACTCTCAGTTATCATCCCACTGCAATGGGACCGCCATTTGTGCCTGCGTCTCCCATTTAATGACTTGATTGGAACAGATGGACGATGAAGCCAAACAGAGACGTCTATAGTAATTTCCCACAATCCTGTCCCTTACTTAACATTTCTTCTGTTTGGTAAAGATGAAATGTGTCTTTTCTGCACTACTAGTGGCACTAAATGGAATTGCAGTGTTGTGTGTTACTAGTTACTAAGTAATAGTTACTGTATTTAATTACCTTTCCCTTGAAAAACTAAAGCAAGGGATTACTCAAATTTGTTCTGTAATTTAATTACAGTAACTTCTGATCTAATTCAACTAAAAACTTTGTGTAGTTTGTGTGTGCAAAAGTGGAATTTACATCAAACTAAGTCTAATTTTAAAATTTGTGCTTTAATGTATAATTTTTACATTTGTAATACTTTGGTTGGTTAATATTAATACTTTATGTAGCTATATATGATTTTTTTGAACGATTATGAGCCGTTTCATGTCTAACCCTGAATAACTTAACTAATCAAGGTTGATGTAGGATACAGAAAGTAATTAGTAATTAAATATTTTTTTGGAGAGAGTCATTTGTACAGTAATGTAATTACACTATTGAATATGTCATTAGATACTAGTAATTCATTACTCTTTCAAAGTAACTTGCCCAACACTGTGGAATTGCAATCTGAAATTGCACAAAATCCTTTGAAAGTGTACAGAATCTTAAGAACTGTATATAACATGAAAAGTTGAAAAGGTTTTGATATTCTTATTGATATTCTAATAAAATACTAAAAACTGTGGGGAGCTCCTTCAGACTGCTGTATATTGTCGTTTGACTTGTGCGGTCTTACCGCAAAACCTCAGATTATTGCTTAAATATATAACCATCTACAAAAAGGTGAATGAGCAACCCAACGAACCGTCAAACGCTCAGTGAAAGCATACGTGCATTAGCATGCCGACTGATCACATGACCAGCTGTGGTAGATCTGATCTGTGTTGCTTATTATCATGGTTAATGGATGAGCTGAAGGTCCATGAAATTTATGACGCTCATTAGCTCAGCATCACTCCCGCTCCCTCTTTCACAGCGAGGCGTGGGATGGACGCAGTGTTTGCGTGGGGTGATCTTTAGCCCCTGCCCTGGGATCGGACAAACACTTATTAACTGAGAGGAATGCAAACACGCCGAGACTTTAAAACTGAAACACTGGAGAAAGAGGAAGAATCTACCCCCCATCCAGTCCACACACACCTCAAACATAAGAAAATTAGCCATGCAGGGAATCTGCTAGAACTTTCTAGAAGCGTGGAATCTCCCCGAGGGTGTCAGCCGTAGAACGCGGTGACCTTGTGGAGCGTTTGTGTTGTGTAGATTTATCAGTTCATATCTTGAGTTTTTGGAAGTAGCTGAATTAAAAATTAATAAATGATGTAACGCCTCCGAGAACATGTGTTTTCTGGCGTGAAGATACTTTCTGGTTGTGCTTGAGAGACTGAGCGGCTAGACTGGACATGACTATTATAACACAATAGGACACGGCGAGGTGGTGGAAACTCTGTTAGGGGTGTGTGTGAAGGAGGGTGTTACATGTGTTACTGTGTTGGTGTGAGACATGAGAGTTGTGAATGAAGGTTCTGGGGTGCACTGAGGTCAAATGAACAGATTACTCTGCTGAAGGAAGCAAAACGGCCGAACGAGTCTGTGACGCTATGAAAGCAAATAGTTTGACATCAGCGTGGCATTGTTTGCTAATAGTTAAACGGTTTTAGCTTCTGCATTACAGACCTGTTTGCACAGGATTCTTACAAGGGATGGAAGAATCTTTGATTTGGGGATTAAGAAGTTTCCATGTTTAATGAGCTATGATGCTAATTTACATTTACATTTAGGCATTTGGCAGACGCTTCTATCCAAAGTGACTAACATTGCTTTATCAGATACATTTGCATAGGAATTTGCAATCCCCTGGGATCGAACCCACAACCTTGCGTTGTTAACGCAATGCTCTTACCACTGAGCTTGTTAAATAAACAAGCATTAAATCGATGGTGTAAAGTATTTGAGTAAATGTAATATGTTACTGTACTTGAGTATCTTTATATGCTACTTTGTAGTTGCACTGAATATTAAAGATATTAGCAATTTTTACATACTTGACAACATTTTTGAACAAGTATATTTACTCTTTACTCCACTATATTTGTAATCGCATTACATTTCGCATGGCACCTTACTTTTGCTACAGCAGTTCATTCTTTCTGCTGCAAAAGAAGAAACATTGCCATTTACAGGGCATCAAAGGCACTACATCTTGTGCATTTTTGCCCTTACTTATTGAAACTTGTCAACATGGCTTCTTTATGTGAAAGCAGGTTCAGGAGGATATATATGGGGTTTTGTTTGGGGAGAGGACGTGACTGCAGCTGGCGATAAGGCTTTGATATTTGTAATTTTTTACCTAACATTATTTTATTTATCTGTTTTACTGAGAAACCTTTTTAAAGTATATTGGTTTCCTTATGAGCGCTTGAGCTTAAGTGAGACTTGGGTGTTTGTGAAAGACGTAGGCTAAGGCGTCGACCTTGATTTGTTGCAATTTTGAGGTGTTTGATAGGATAACTCTCTTCACTAATCAACTGTTTCTTGTTTATCACTGACATGTCTCTTAAAGGGATAGTTCATCCAAAAATTTAAAATATGTCATTTACTCACCCTCGGGTTCTTTCAAACCTGTATACATTTCTTTGTTTCAATGAACACAGAGAAAGATATTTGGAAGAACGTCAGCCATTTTCAGTTCTGGCACATCATCCACTACCATAGAAAAAAAAAAAATTCTTCTGTTGAACACATAATGAGATATTTTAAAGAATTTAGGAAAACCATTTACCATTTCATTCTTTTACTACTATGGTAGTCAATGATGCCCCAGAACTGAAAAAGAGTAAGTATGACAAAGTAATTTATACAGGTATGAAATTACATGACAGAATTTTCATTTTTGGCTGAACCATCCCTTTAAGTGTTTAATACAAGTGCTGCTTTGAGCCTATATTCAGTGTGAGTTAATACTCAAGTACTGTCAAAAAACAGATACTCTTATGACTTTTACTCAAGTTGTTTTGGAATTTGTGACTTTTAACTTGAAATGGAGTAATTTTCACTGCAAGGTATCTATACTTTTACTCAAGTTGTTTTCGGATACGCTTTACACCTCTGGCATAATAAGACTCCAAACTTGCTTAAAACCTATTTACCCAAAAAAAACTTTTTTGTGTTTACTGTTTAAGTTAAGTCTCTTAATATGAACTCTTTGTCAGTCTGCCTATCATTTTTGGACGGTTTCAAAACAACAACATAAACAAACGTTAGCTACTTTGCATGCACGCTTTTGTGGCCTGAACTGAACTTCTGGTACACATCCGCAAAGAATAGAGTACCTGCAGATTATTTCTGATAAGGAGCAAGTAAATTACAAGTAAACTACATTAGCTAGCAAGTTGAAAGTATGTCTAGCCCGTGTTCATTTGGGTTACCAGTGGAAGAACTGTTACTTGGCTAAGCCTGACAAAGTTTCATGAGCCATTGTTTATTCAACAAAATATATAGGACCACAATAAAATTCATCAAATTGTTTATTTAATACAACTTTTATCCAATAAAATATTCATATAAATGAACCGGTTTATTATTAGCCACTAGCCAGACCAATCAAAAAACAAGGCCCGACAACTTCGAGCCAGTCGTGTGCATCTGACTAAACCCAACAGTCTGCACACATCCATCCAGAAACAGCTCTCTTATCCACACATATCCGACTGATTCAGTGTTTTAAAAAGCAGATTAACACCGTGAAGAAGTCAAATACTGTGAACAGCTTTCGCACCTCCTGAGACTGTGGAGTAAAGCATTCCTGAGTATGTGGAGAATCACAAACAAAGCTAGCGCGTCACTTTTGAATCAGCCGAGGGGTCGTTTGACGTAATCGGGCACAAATCTGTCACCCATTCAAACTATGGACTGTACAATTAACAATAGAAAAAATGCCTTGAAATTCATGCCACGACTATTTTAGGAAGTATTTATGAAAAAAAATTATATAAAGGTATTAAGATGCAGCAACAAGCCTATGATAATAGTTAAAATGTAACAATAGTTCATTATAATGAAGTGGGCTGTTGGATGTGATTTCATAGAAAATGGCAATTTGACGTCAATCGTCTTTAACTCACACGAAGAGAAGTGAATAAGCCTAAATAACCTGCAATTTGATGTTTTAAACAGACGGCGATATATAGACTCAACGGATAGGAACTACCATTAGTTCAGTGCATCCCAAATCGCACACTTATGCACTATTCTACACCATTTTGTAGTCTAGACCGTTTCATCTGACCCCCAGTTAACTTCCGGATTTTGTTTGTCTAGTGTCTTATAATATAACTATTTGATATATTTTTTAATTTATATCAATTTTTATTTATATTATTATTTTACTGTATAATAATTGTATTAAATAAACGATTTGTTGAATTTTGATGTATGTTCATTTGATTAAATAAACAGTTTGTTGAATGGGTCCTGCATATAAAGAAATCGTATGGTACACTGACATC
Source organism: Triplophysa dalaica (assembly GCF_015846415.1). Lineage (NCBI taxonomy): Eukaryota > Metazoa > Chordata > Actinopteri > Cypriniformes > Nemacheilidae > Triplophysa > Triplophysa dalaica. The sequence continues at coordinate 21,949,323 of NC_079548.1, read as the reverse complement.
TAGCGGTTGAGCTTGGTATCGGAGTCTAAATTTAAAATATTGGAGAGGCAAATTTAGCCAAGTAACGGTTGTTCGGTTTCTTTTGATTGCTATCAGAAATAATCTACAGACACTCGATTGTTTGTGATGTGTACCGGAAGTTAAGTTGGGGGTCACTGTATCCGCAGTAACGTTTGTTTACGTTGTTAAGATGAAAATGTCTATAAATAGTGTGAGTAGTACGTTCACATTTAAATTTCTCAAAAAAGAAGTGCACTTAAAGTACCGGGATGATGCACTTTTTCGACCGAAAAAAGGAAGTGTGGACACTTCACGCATTCAACGGTCACAGTTTTGCCAATGTAGCAGAAAGTGCAGTGCATAGTATGTCATTTGGGACACAGCTACAGTTTTGTTTAATGTAGTGACATCATTTCCACGAAAACAGGGCACCTATTTCTTCTAAAGGAGCATACTAGTTAATAGATTTTCTGCATACTAAATATATTACATATAGCGCTAAGAGACAAAGTTGATTTTGGTGTCAATATTATATCCAATATATTCAGCGTAGGACTATATACAAAGGACATGAACACGGAATGTGATGCATGACATTACTCTTGGTATAAGACTGTTACTGAACATGTCATGATGTGCATCTCTCTGCATGGGTGGCCTCATTTGGTCAAGAGAGACACCACTGTCAGCTTAAAAGGCGTTTGTTACCATGGCAATGGCTGGGACTTGGGAAGCTATCTGGCTTACTGGAAACGTGCTTTATTGTTGACTATCGGGAAGGGGGTGGAAGTGAGTAGGGATGTAGGAGGAGCTGGTAGTATGCTTGTAGTTGTAGTGTGTCAGTCTGCAAGGTTTCTTTATTAGACATGTGTCTATCTTGTGTTTGTGGCTGAACAGTGTGGCCATCGGGGTCGAACAAAAGAGAGCTGGACGTGGGCTACAATGAAAGTTATGAGATGCAATATGCAATATAACAAGCATTCTGCTCTGTTGTGCCCTATACATTTTGACAAGTGCAGTAGACCATCTAGGTATACATATTGAAATTGTTTATATTTTTTATGTTTTTGTGTTATTTTGAATATAACTCGTGCTGTTGTCACATGACCTCATCAGCATGTAAGAGTTCAATGGTGCAACCATATTATATCACATTATGAACTAAGACAAATAGGTGTCAATTATGAGAAATGATTTCTAAACTATTGTAAATTCATTCGAATCAATAAAAAAAGCATTGCCCTCTACAATATGGCTGAAATCCTGTATCTAAGACTATATCTATAACACTAAAATGATGTGACACCAGAATCTATTGTAAAACCTTCGGATTTCTCTCTGCACTGTTAAAAGATTACAGTTTCACATGTGTTCTACATGCGAACATGAAGGGAATATGTACTGGAAGAAAATTACCAGTACATTTTCCAGCTCATTTTCAAGAAACACCACCATTTCATATAGATTTAACCAGTCACTAATCTAACTTTACAGTGGTTAACAGTGAAAACAAGTAAAAACAACAGTGTGTGCTCCCACATTTGTAAATCGTTTAGGATAAATGAATAATCTGTGAAATTAATAAAGTAACCTAAGTATTGCAAAATGGGCCACAGCGCTTAATGCTTCAGATGGTCAGAATTTTATGGTACTGTATTTTGCAAATGTAGCCTTTTTTACTGAATATCAATAGAAAAATACATAGATGATATGTTTACAATGCATAAATGAGCACAATATGTCTGCATACAAATCAGAATACATACGAAATGGACTGAATAGTATTAAAGGCCATTGTCTTCAACATTACTTTGCTTCCATCTACTGGTGACGTCAGTCTATTGCATGTGTGGACACGAACCCTTTGCGCATTAGGACCATGAACACGCAGCGGCGTCAGTAAATATGGCAGACAGCGAAACATCGGCAGATGCTCACAAACACAAGATCTTTCAGGAGCTTCTTAGGTAACTTTCGTCATTAATGACGTTATTTGAATTAAGGATGAAAAGTTAGATGACTTAGCTCATTCATTTGTAGTCTTACATTAATATTCGTTACAGCAGCACTTCGCTGCGCGTGCGTGTTCACAGCAAACTTTCACTCGTCAAGAAAAGGCAGATAACTGCTTGAATAAAATAAATCATGATATAATCACTCGTATTATAAAATATATGAATATATATATTAAATACTGTAGTTCTAAATCCCACCTCTATGTTATTACTTCAGCTTTCTGTGTTATTGACGTGCTGTAGCGGCGTGGTTTGGTTTCAGAATGCTCAATAATGTTTACCGAGAAAGTGGTTTCAAAACGAAATTTAGATGAAAATAATACTAATTGTTTACGTGTTAAAGTTGAAGTCTGCAGTTTGTTTGTCAACCCTGTAAGCGGTGTGACTGATGTAGACACACATTTAATACAAACATTTATCTTAAAAAACATTCAAATTCATTAGATCATCTGACAAATATGAGCCAAAACATTTCTGGCTATGTCCAAAACTGTCCAGTGTATTGCGACCACAATATCAAAACTTCATAAACCACAAGTGCAGTGTGAGATCAAATGTCAGAGACTGTATAATGTTGTACACTTTGTGTTTATTAAATACATGTTTCGCTTGCAGTCCATCAGAACTGTTTCAGGCAAGATCCCGAAGTCACAAGATACCAGTGAAGGGTCAAAAAGATTTTCTGCCTAATGCTTCTGAGCATCAGAGGACTCGACTACAGCAGAGTCTGGATGAACACTGGACGCTGCTGCAGGAGGAGAGAGTCGAGAGACTGTCAGTAACACATCTCACAAATGATACATACAGTAGACACTGTAGTCAATCTTACAAAAAAATACATTTATTTGCATACTTCAAAGTAAATACTTTTGTATACGTTTTTATGTACTCCACAGCAATATACATTATGTGCTAAATGCACATTTTTATAAAAGCATCTGCCACATATTTGAGTGTAAATGTATTGTGTTCATTTTCTTATGGGTCTGAATAGGGGAAATCTTGTGAAAGCTGTGTGGGTCCCTGAAGAAAGACAAGTGGAATTGCAGTCACCAGCAGTGAGTGAATGTCAAACATCTTTCATCTTATATAATCAAGTCAAATGATTGTTATAGCGTGTTTTACAAATTGCATTGTGTCAAAGTTGTAAAAGTAATCTCATTTTAGTGATACATCTGTTGGTTTTTCCAGGGGAAGTTTTGGCACTCCATGGGTTTTTCAGATAGAGGAAAGCAGTGCCTACAGGCTGAAGAGGCGCTCTACCTCATGGAATGTGTGAGATCTTTAATATTCTAAATATTTAAAATAAAATCAATCCCTGTAATGAATCAAATAGGCAGTGCCACCTGACACCTGTCCTCTCTTCTCTGTATCTGTGCAATATTTTCTGCTGGATTCAGGGTAATGTGCAGGTCTTCTACCATGATCTTCCCTTGTCCATCCAGGAGGGATATGAACGATTCCTCTCTTCCGAAACTCTGACTCTTCACCAGTATCAGGTAAGTCTCTGTAGTCTTCTTGAGACATTATTGAGAAACAATTCTTAAAGTTACACTCTGTGATTTTTTTCTTAAGACAATTATTTTGTCAAATGCTTACAATTATTTTGATCCATAAACGATGAGATCAGCAGTACTCAAAGGGGTCATATGGTACAAATACGCTTGCAGTATTCGACCAATCACTACGCACTGGTTAACTGGCCAATCATAGCACACCTCGCTTTTTAGAGCCATGAGCTTTGTAATAAATCTGCGTGTTTCTGAGAGGCGGAGCAAAGAGGAGATACGAACATGCACGGTATGTGGAAAATAAAATATTTTTGAACCTTAAATCATTTATACACATTAAATTACATCTAAAACAAACGATAATATTCGTTTTAGCCGTGTCATATGACCCCTTTAAATCACACCAGAAATAGGCGAATACAAGCAATAGATAGTATGAAACAGCAGCAACAGGTGTCTGTATGAGGTCTATATGAGGTCCAAGACGCCTGGCACCAGGAAGAAGAAAACTTACAGAGTGCACCTTTAAACATTTATGAGTGTTATTTATCGTCCTTGATATAGGTTTATGGACATTTGAAAAGGCTGGGGTATGTTGTGAACAGATTTGACCTCAGGTAATAACGTGTCAACTTTTATTTTGTAATATACATTTTCGTTCAAGTTTGTGTACAGGTGTATAAAAAGTATTACGAATGATTTCTATTAAGAAGCGTCATCTTTCACACAGTTCAGTACCATCTGTATACGAGCGACAGCTCAATCTGCCAGCATCAGTAGACAGTAGACAGAGAAAACCGGTGAAGAGGAAACGCAGTCAGAGTCCCGTCTCCAGGTACACGCAAACTAACTCGACTCACAAAATCCCTTTAATATTCTTCATAATCACTGTCTCCATCATGTGACCTCAGCGACAACCGTAGCACGTCGTCGCTGGAGAAGAAAACAGCTGAACACCAAAGTGAAACCAATGAGTCACTAGCAGGCCAAACTACTCCAGATCAGCCTCTGGAGGAGCTCATGGAGTCACTTCCAGCTCCAGAAGACTCTTCTGAAAGGACATGGTGGAGGGAAGAGCGTATCCAGACTCCATCTGCACAGTCCCAAACCAGAGCTCCTCGCTGGGACTTCAAAAAGCTCTCTTTCCCAGACCTGGGCTCACGGTCACGTTCGGCCTGTCTGGCGTCTCCGGACCCGAGCCTGTTGCCTGGAGCTCTGGAGGTGGGCGACTGTCACATGACTCAGTGGCTGAGAAGGCTCAACGTGAAGGAAGAGAAGCTGTCACGACGGGAAAGGGACCGCCAGAGAGATCGAGATCGCTACCACAGGGATATTAATCGTGACCCCAAGGTACGGGACTGCAGGAACTGGGCGGAGTATATCAAGCTGATGGAGGAGAGGAGGAGACAACAGCAGAAGCAGAGACCCTCACACCTGTGGGAGAGGGAGGTGACGCCTCTGACTCAGCCTGGCCAGTGCACATCACACCGTAAGAACGCACACTCCATCAACTTCCCTTTATAACGGTTAACATCAGGAATGGATGTAAATAACACAAATATACAGCCGTGGAAAAAATAAAGAGACCATTCCACATTTTCATTTCAAATCCACGTATCTAGGTGTATTGTGGCTGTTTCAGTGCAGTGTCTGTTGAATTTCAACAAAAATAAAACCTCAGGAGTGACATAAAGTCATTCAACAGCAATGTGAAAGGCTGACAACATGACAACTGTGTTAAAAATCCAGGTTTTCAAATGACATTGAAATAGCTAAAAATGAACATTAATTTGAATTAAAATAACAAATAAAGGCAAATTCAAAATACATATACAAATCAATAAAACTGGAAAAAGTTATAACTAAACATTTTGTATATCCTGTTGTTTGCGCAGGTGAAGTGATGGAGCGGATCAGCATTATCAAACCTTCAAGCTGGTCGGAGGGTGTTTCCAGGTATATATAACTCACTGTCTGTTCTTTTGTAAGCCATTGAGGAACACGTCATATTGATGTAATGTCATTTATTACTGACAGCTCCATTTTTCATTTGTCACTATCGCATGTGTTTTCTCAGAACACCCCCAGCTGACCAGTGGAAGATTAGCTTTGATGTTTACCAGCCGGACACGGTGGCCGAATTTAAAAAGAGCCACCCCGGAAAGCCCTACAGCCGCATGTGTGTGTGCAGGTAAACACACGGACACAATGCCTTCATATGAGAGAGTCTCTTGAGTTATGACATATATCATGATGCACACAATCAGTGTTTGCTGCTGGGGTAGAACAAGCATTTCATTATGTTGATTTTGTCTTGTCAAAGCTGGAACACAAGAATCACACTCTATATCTGTGAATGCAGACAATAGCAATGGCTAAGTAAATATGTGATTTATTTAGAATGAAAACGAATAAGGATTAAACATTTACTGTATTTAAACTATACTGAAAAAAGAACTTGTGGATTTTACTTAATAGAACAATAAATGTAAATGTATAAAAGTAAAATGTGCTACTATATTTCAAGTGCAATTTACTAACCAGACCGAAGTCAATTCTACTTATTCAATACATTAATGTAAATATAACTAAGTAAACAAAAAATATTACATTGAACAAAAACATGCGTCTAACTCAAACTTCATGGTTCACTTCCTTCCAAATTGAAATATATTTTTTTACAACATAGATCAGCTCAATAAACTCAATAAGTGAAACCACACACTTCATGACCAATATCATATAACATCCCTCATCCTAGGCATAAGCACCGCTCTTCTCAACAGTGGTAACCCAAACTTAAAAATAATACCAAAGCTCTCCTAAATCAAAGATAAATGAACAAAAAACGCTAACACTAAATCTTTCTTTTTACTGAAAAACATTTAAAATGACAGTTAATCTGGAAATTAATCTCCTAATGCATTCAGATGTAAGGCATGCTGGGAACAACAGATCAACTGCCAAGGCGGTTACATCTACAAAAATGATTTATGTTGTCACAAAATAAATCTTTAATTAAAACTACTCAAACAAAATAATTAAAATCTTAATAACCAAAATTAGTAGAATTTATTCCGGAGATTTTTGTTATTTTATCTCAAATGTTTTGTTTAAAACAGGAACATAATTCTATTAAGTACATTTTAATAATGTCTTTTCATAAAATCTTCTCAGGCACATAATCATTTTTTGTCAGTGTAGTTGTACCGGTCTGACTTAATTATTATATTATTTTACCTAAAAATACAGATCAATAATAGGGCTATAATGAAGCACTCAGCTCACAACTCAGTACTGGCTTCACCATATATTATACATTTTTTTTAATATTTCAGCAGCACTCATTGTTGTCCTCTCACAGTTTCGACGGCCCTGTACCTGATCTGCGCATCATGAAGCAGTTGTCCTGCCAAAGTGGAGATGTCCCAGTGACTTTTGCGGTGGTGGATCACGGAGACATCTCCTTTTACTGCTTCAAGAACTTCAGACTGCCCTCTGATGTGTATTAAACTTTTAGGAGTGAACGCATCCACATTTCATCTGAATTGGATCTTATTGCATAAATGTTCATCTCAGGGTATTCATGTGATTTTATTAAAGAGTAAAAAGAATTGTGGCATGCTTCGTTTATACTGTTACAACCAACACCAGAAGACACTGCATGTCATTTTTACACCAGCGTAGTTTAAGCAACCTTATTAACTTACTTTGTCAATCCGGGTTCATTCAATGGTCAAGCTTTGTTTTTATGGACTAGTGTATTTTTCTGCTTCATACTGCCTTGGTTTACCCGTATTCACATAGATGACTATTCTTTCTTGAATCCATTTTGCAACTTAAGCGAATCTAAATAAATAATAGCCATCTATGTGAATACAGGTAAACCAAGGCAATATGAAGTTACAGTGATATTTGGAACGGTCAATGTTTGGCACGTTGCCTAAATGTTGCCAGCGGTCACTTAATAAAGCAATGATTCAGATGTCATGTGCTTATATTGTATCTTTCAAAGAATGTACTAAGACGCATCTGTGGGACGTCAGAGTTGTTGAAGCTTGTTGAATTATTGGTGTTCACCTTCTGAAACAGTGTGCACGTTTACATGCAGAAAATAAACATATATCTATCAAAAACCAGCTTAAAAAGAACCTGTTTTCACGCGTTTACATGCATAGTTATAAACCAGCTACACAGAAAACCGCGTTTACACGGAAGGTTCTCGCGTCCAGTGACGTCATCGTCGATAGTCTGTTTAGTAATTAAAAATGCAGCCGGAAAACAGTCAGACGCTGTATTTTTATATCTCTTCTCGTGTCCCCAATACCTGCATATGCAACTTAGTTCTTGATTTTGACGTTCCTACATCAACTGCATGATTCGAGAGACTTTTATGCGTTATTTTACTATTACTTCCGTTCGGGACTTTTACTACTGTGCTTTCAGACATGCTTACATAAACAAAACTTAGAGAACACAGGTGTCATGAGATATCGTGACATGAGGTACTACACCTCCATAATATTAATCCTCAGAGGATTTAGGCTGCATTATTTAGATCAACCGGAACCAGGAACACATCCAACTACAAATTATGTACTTGTTGCATCAAAGAGTGCAGAACAGTACTCTACTCTCAGCCAGTCTTGTCTCTTTGTTCCAAGTTTACCGCAGGATGCAGTTCATGCCCAGACCTGATGGCAGAGCTGAGAATGGGAAGCGGTGACCTGACAAGAGCTAAGAGGATAGAGCTGGAAAAAGGACGCGACAACTTTGTTTTTCCTACAACATTTCAAATGCTATTAGATTGTTAATGATAATCTTAAATCCTTAATTTTTATATTTTTATTAAGCCTTGTTGTGCAAGCACTGTTGAGCTTGTGCAGAGGCAGCAGCTTTTGCCAGAGGGGAACTGGAATCCCCTGGTTGGGCCTGGGTTCCCCTGAGGTTTTTTTTCTCGATGGGAGTTTTGGGCTCCTCACCACCGTTTGCTTATTGTTTTGCACTATCTGCCTGCCCGGGGGGCTGCTTTAGAATTTAGAATTCATACTTGTATTCAATGTGTCTCATGTACAGCTGCTTTGTAACAATGAAAATTGTAAAAAGCGCTATATAAATAAAGTTGAGTTGAGTTGAGTATCGAGGTCCCCTTTAGGACCCCGACTGTTATAAAAATTCACATTTTTGTGAATGTTCGGAATGTTGTGAAGTGCTAGGGCTAGCTTTTTTTTTAAGAACAAGATTTGTTTGATTTCACTACCTATAGCCTCATATACAGTTGAAAGAAAAAGTATGTGAACCCTTTGGGGTTACTTGGATTTCTTCATAAATTGGTCATAAAATGTGTTCTGATCTTCATCTAAGTCACAACAATAGAGAAACACAGTCTGCTTAAACTAATACCCCACAAACATTATACGTTTTCATGTTTTTATTGAACACAACATGTAAACATTCATAGTGCAGGGTGGAAAAAGTATGTGAAACCCTAGGCTAATGACTTCTCCAAGAGCTAATTGGAGCCAGGAGTCAGCCAACCTGGGGTCCAATCAATGTGATGAGATTGGATGTGTTGATTAAAGCTGGCCTGTCCAATAAAAAACACACCAGTTTTGAGTTTGCTGTTCTGAAGAAGCGTTGTCTGATGTGAACCATGCCTTGCACAAAAGAGCTCTCAGAAGACCTACGATCAAGAATTGTTGACTTACATAAAGCTGGAAAGGGCTACAAAAGTTTATCTTAAAGCCTTGATGTCCATGTGTCCACGGTAAGACAGATTGTCTACAAATGGAGAAAGTTCAGCACTGTTGCTACACTCCCTAGGCGTGGTCGTCCTGTAAAGATGACTGCAAGAGCACAGCGCAGAATGCTCAAGGAGGTGAAGAAGAATCCTAGAGTGTCAGCTAAACACTTACAGAAATCTCTGGCACATGCTAACATTTTTGTTGACAAATCTACAATAAGGAAAACATTAAACAAGAATGGACTTCATGGGAGGACACCACGGAGGAAGCCACTGCTGTCCAAAAAAAACCTTGCAACACGTTTGAAGTTTGCAAAAGAGCACCTGGATGTTCCAGAGCACTACTGGCAAAACATTCTGTGGACAGATGAAACCAAAATCGAGTTGTTTGGAAAGAACACACAACGCTATGTGTGGAGAACAAAAGGCACAGCACACCAACATCAAAACCTCATCCCAACTGTGAAATATGGTGGAGGGGGCATCATGGTTTGGGGCTGCTTTGCTGCCACGGGCCCTGGACGGATTACTGTCATCGATGGAAAAATGAATTCCAAAGTTTATCAAGACATTTTTCAGGAAAACTTAAGACCATCTGTCTGCCAACTGAAGCTTAACAGAGGATGGATGATGCAACAGGACAATGACCCAAAGCATAGAAGTAAATCAACAACAGAATGGCTTCAACAGAAGAAAATATGCCTTCTGGAGTGGCCCAGTCAGAGTCCTGACCTCAACCCGATTGAGATGCTGTGGCATGACCTCAAGAGAGCGATTCACACCAGACATCCCAAGAATATTGCTGAACTGAAACACTTTTGTAAAGAGGAATGGTCCAAATTTCTCCTGACCGTTGTGCAGGTCTGATCTGCAACTATAGGAAACGTTTGGTTGAGGTTATTACTGGCAAAGGAGGGTCAATCAGTTATTAAACCCAAAGGTTCACATACTTTTACCACCCTGCACTATGAATGTTTACATGTTGTGTTCAATAAAAACATGAAAACGTATAATGTTTGTGCGGTATTAGTTTAAGCAGACTGTGTTTCTCTATTGTTGTGACTTAGATGAAGATCAGAACACATTTTATGACCAATTTATGAAGAAATCCAAGTAAGCCCAAAGGGTTCACATACTTTTTCTTTCAACTGTTAATACTAGCATAGCAAGCACTTAATGTAAAAGACGCTAATGGTAATTTTAGCAAATATGTATCGTAATGTCATTTTGTAAGAATTGCAATTTGGCGTAAAAAGAGTACCCAAATAGACGTTCTTTTAGCCAATAGAATCACTCTGGGTCCTAAAGTGGACCGAATTCTAGGGTGGACTCGATGCCTCGTCATGACACCTGTCAACTTTACATGCAGAGCGAAATCTGAGTAATGGGCAAAAAACTACCTCTGACGAGCGGGTTTGGTTACGCCGTTTTGAGCTTCCCAAATAAAAGAAAACGTCTTGGTTACGTATGTAACCTCAGTTCCCTGATGGAGGGAACGAGACGTTGTGTCGAGAACGACAGATGGGGTTCGCCCTTGAGAACCAATCAACTCTGACTACTATAGAAAAGGCCAATGAAATTTGGCGAATGCAATTTGCATGCCGGGCTCCGCCCCCGGAAATCCGGTATAAAAGGAGGCCGGCGTGCAGCATTCACTTACCTTTGTTCTGAAGAGCCTGAGACCTCTCAAACTGCAGCAGAAAACGATACGTGTTCGTGGCATAAGGGACACAACGTCTCGTTCCCTCCATCAGGGAACTGAGGTTACATACGTAACCAAGACGTTCCCTTTCTGTCGGTCTCTCGACGTTGTGTCGAGAACGACAGATGGGGTTGCCTATGGAAAACGCCACAACGCTGTATCGCGTCACAATCTCTAGCGAAGCGACGGTAACAAGCCTGGGCGTGTCATCTCGAAACTTTCGTGAGACTGTAACCTTCCAGTGTGGTGGTCGGGGGGTTCCAGAGCTTTCTTGGAGAAAGATGGGTACAGCCTTGACCGGTAACTTTCACGGACGGGGCCTTAGCTCTCTATAGGCGAGAGGCCGTCCAGATCAGTTTACACCGGGTAAGCGCGACTCTTAATCAGAGAAGCGCTACAGAGGCCACCTCCTACCCGTGGGGAGGAATATGGTGGATATAGGTATGGTCTCGTCCTTGGAGGAGAACGCATGGAACGTGCGGACTGAGTAGTTAACCGCGAGGTGGAGGCCCACCTGGGGAAGCTCATAGGTTACCAAGAGTGGGAACTATTCTCATGAGGATACATCAGACGGAACAACCCACGGAGGGGGTGTTACAGACGTCCGGTAGCACTAGGTCCGGTTAGAGCTATCTGTGATAGCTCACATGGTATCCCGGCCTAAGGGGGAAGGCTGCTCTGCCCAGCCAGCCCCCAGGGGGTGCTTGTTTGGTGATGGATGGAATGCCTATTCTTAACCAGTGTCTGGGTAAGAAGGGAGGCTGGTGAGGTACCAGTTTCTTAGCGATGTGTTCGGGTAAGAAGAAAAGGTAAATAGCACACTGACCCAACCTGTTAGAGGGTGGAAAGGTGCTTTCGCAGGCATACGCCCCCCCGGATGCCAGTCCTACATGTTGCCACGCAGGACGTGGGCTGACACCGGGTTTACGCGAAGGTTGTTAACCCTTGCGAAGGTGTTTGGGCATAGCCCAACCCGCAGCTCTACAGATGTCTGCTAGAGAGGCGCTTCTGCCAGTGTCCAGGAGGTGGCTAAACTCCGTGTGGAGTGAGCCCTCGCTGCCAATGGGCATGGGAGATTCTGAGATCGGAATGCCGTCGTAACGGCGTCCACGACCCAGTGCGCCAGCCTCTGTTTGGAGACAGCCTTCCCCTTCTGCTGTCCTCCAACAGACACGGAGCTGGTCAGAGCTTCAGAGCTCTGCGTGCGGTCCAGTACGTACTGGACACAACACTAATCGGGTTGGGTCTTCCTCCCCTATGGGGAGCGCCTGCAAGTTCACCACTTGGCCCCGGAGGGAGTAGTGGGAACTTCTTGGGCACGCATCCGGGCCTGGGTCTCAAGATAACGTGAGAGTTTCCAGGGCCGAGTTTAAGGCAATCCAGGGACACGGAGGATGCTCGGTGGTCCCCTACCCTCTTGAAGGAAGTGAGCGCCGTCAGGAGGGCCGTCTTACTCTATGAGGAAGATCGGAACCTCCGAGGGGCTCTTTGGGGGGGCCCTGAGGCTCCCCAGGACCACTTAGGGTCTCAAGAGGGTATGGAGCGGAGATGAGGCGGATTCCGCCCTCTCGCTGCTTAGGAACCTGGTAACCAGGTCGTGTTGCCCTAGAAACTTTCCACCGACTGAGTCGTGATGAGTGGCAATAGCGACTACATACACTTTCAGTGTGGAAGGGAGATGTTAGTCTCCAGTCTCGTGAGGAGGGGAACACAATCCTGATCAAGCACCTCAGTGGGTCTTTCTCGTTGAGAAAGACACCAGGACGAGAAGAGGCACCGTCTAGAGGCGTGTAACCGCCTAGTAGATGGGGCCCTAGCCTGGGTGATGGTCTCAGCCGTATAGGGGGAGTAGCCATCTTAGGATCTTCTCGTCCCGTCTAGAGACCAGACATGGGTGTTCCAGAGGTCTGATCTGGGATGCCAGAACGTGTCCTTCCCCTGAGAGAGCAGGTCCTCTGTCAGGGGAATGGTTCAGGGGGAGTCGCTGTCCAGAGCATCGGCTCTGAGGCCAAGTGCGGTTAGACCGGTGTGGTGTAACCAATAACACTTGGTGCTCCTGCTCCCTGACCTTGCACAGAGTCTGTACAAGAAGGCTCCTGGGGGGGGGAAGGTGTGCTTCCGCCCATCCCGCGGCCAGCTGTGCGCAAGGATATCCGTGCCGAGGGCAGGGACTATCAAGCGGGCAAATGGTGGTGTTACGGGAGGTGAACAGGTTTTACCTGGGCCTACCCGAACAGCCTCCAAATGAGCTGGACTGCACGGGGTGGAGTCGCCACTCTCCACGAGGCATAAACTGGCGAGAAAGCACGTCGGCTGTCTAGTTCAGTTTGCCCGGGGTGTGTGGCCTGCAGGGAACGAGTCACCTGTTGACTCCACTGGAGGAGGCGTCGAGCAAGTTGTGTTTAGCTGCTGTGTGCGAACGCCACCCTGACGATCTGTATTCGCTACAGCTATAGTGCTGTCCTCGGAACAGCACGTGAATGTCTCGCACGAGAGGCCGTAGCCTGCTCAGTGCAAGTAGCATAGCCCACAACTCTTGGCAATTGATATGCCAGCGCAGGCGGGGGTTCGTCCAACACCCCACCTGCGTGCCCGTTGCACACTACACCGCACCCCTGCAGGGAGACTTCAGTCGTCACCACCACCTGCCTCATAACCTGCTCAGAGGGACCTGAGTCCGTCGAAAAAGTCATAAAGACTAGGGGTTATGGTGCGTCGGCAGCAGGGCGGCATCACCATGCGCCTGCTGCCGGTGTGCCACGCTCTCCTCGGAACTCGACTCTGAAACCAGTGTTGGAGCGGTGTCATGTGCATCAACTCGAGGGGTATTAGCCCGCGAGGACGCCATGTGTCCCAGGAGCCTCTGAATTGTTTCAGGGGGACCGCTGTCTGCCTAAAATGTTCATTTCAGACAGTTCAACACTGGTTGGGCACAACTGCGGACAGGTGTGCCGACATGGTGACAGAGTTGAGTTCCATACCGAGAAAGAGGATGCTCTGCACTGGGGAGAGCTTGCCCCTCTCTTGGTTGACCTGGAGTCCCAATCGACCTAGGTGCCGGAGCACCAGGTCCCTTTGTGTACATAACAGATCTCGCGAGTGTGCCAAGATAGGCCAGTCGCTGAGATAGTTTAGTACCCGCTCGCCTTCCTCCTCTCAGGGAGAAAGGGCAGTCAGGGACAGACCGAAAGGGAGGACTCTGTACTGATATGCCCGCCTCTCGCACGCGAACCGTGGGAACGGCCGGTGTCGAGGAGGATCGAGACATGAAAGTAAGCGTCCTTCAGGTCGATTGCCACGAACCAATCCTGACACCTCATAGATGTCAGGACGCGCCTCTGTGTGAGCACCCTGAATGGCAGCTTGTGAAGGTGCTCTGTTCAGGGTACGCAGCCTTTGGGGGCAACCCGCCGTCTTTCTTGGGAACGATGAAGTGCGGGTGGTGACCCACTGAACATCTTGGTTTTGAGGGACGAACTCGATGCCTGTTTTGCCAGAAGGGTGGTGACCTCTACCCGAAGTACGGAGGCGTCCCTGCCTCTGACAGAGGGAGAGATGATGCCCCGAAACTTGGGTGAGTCTCTGGCGAACTGGATCGAGTAACCAAGACGGACCGCCCTCATTAGCCAGCGAGACAGTGTGGGCAGCTCTCGAGCTCCCAGGGACTGTGACAGGGTGACCAAGGGGACGGTCTGCTTCATCATTCCCACGGGGGGTGGTTCGTCGGCTGGCGGAGCTAACCATGTCGCGGGGAGTCCCCGGAGGGAAGGTTTTTGCTCCGCCTGCTTACCTGCCTGGCGGGACAACGGCACGCACTGTCGGTTTGAGAGTGGTGACGGCTGTCGTATGTGTACGACCTCACGCCTCGCCAGGGTGTGAGGTCGGTTCGCCGAGCACAGTCCAGTGGAGTGTGCGATCGGCTGCAAGTAAACCCGGGGAGAACAGAAAACTCAGTGAGTAAGTGGGCGCCAAGCCCTAACAAGGGCCCGGCTTTGGTGACGAGGCAGGAGTCGTCCCGTACCGACCGATCAGAGCCGTGGCTGTGAAGGTTCGGGCCCGATGTTGTTCTCCCTGGGGTCTTCCCGTCAGTGTCCCTTCTCGCGAGGAGGTTGCTGACGGGGTGGAGGTTTCCCCCTCGACCTCTGCTTCCGGGGTGCCGCCTGTGGGGGCACAGGAACCGGAGCCGATGTCGAAAGGGTCCTGGGTTGCAGGGAAGCAGACGTCACGTGAGATCTCGGAGGCCTGTAGGCGGCCGAGTCGCGGCGTGAAAAAAATGTGGTTAATTGCCACTGTCTAGTTCGCCGTCAAAAAACTGCTGAGCGCAGTCCTCGACGGTGTTACCAACAACCCACCCTGCGAGATGAGTGCATCAAGAAAGCGGACTTCCTTGCTGTCACTCTTCTGCACAAGGTATAGCCGGGGGTGTCTCTCCTGGACCACTACCGTGGACATCGTCCGACCCAGGGCCCGTGCCGCCGCCTTAGTCGCCCGTAAAGCGCTGTCAGCGGTGGCACGGAGATCCTGCATTATACCCGGGTCGGCCTTACCCTCGTGGAGCCCTCTCAACGCCCTGGCCTGGCGGACCTGCAGGATGGCCAAGGCATAGAGAGAGGAGGCAGCCTGGCCCGCAACATCGCAAGCTTTCGACACCAGTGATGCCGAAGTCTTACGTGCTTTGGACGGTAGGAGTGGTCGATCCCCCCCCAGGTGGTAGCCGTCCGCGGCACAGGTGCACCGCAGGCGGACGTTCCACCCGGGGGATCTCGACGCAGTCCTTGGCTGCCTCACCATCGAGGGAAGTAAGGGAGCCGGAGCTGGTTTCACTGGAACGGTCCGTGAGTGGAGCGTTCCAAGTTTTACACAGCTCCTCATGCACCTCCGGGAAAAACATGGCACCCGGGGTGGGCGCGGTTTGCACCGCGCACCGACCTCGGGAACCACGTATCCCCGGGTTAGCACGGATGACATCACTTCTGCTTCCTCCTGAACTCGACCGCTGGGGGTGGAGTTTGGATTCGGCAGAGTCGGATGCCAGTCTCACTCCGATGCTGCGAGCGACATCTCATCTACGTCACACATCGTTTCCGAGTGTGTGCGTGAGGATCCGGACGGTATGCCACCGCCGGTTGGGGAACGTTCAGAAGAGCGAATCGGGGTGCGATCGGCCCGTGAGCACTTGGCTGGCGGGTTTACGTTCGCAGAGTTCCCCGTATCACTAACGCTGCTAACGTGGGTGGTCATCAGGGCCGTAGCCACAGATGTCACAGCCCGGGTAGCAGACGAAATGGTGGCTGGTTCCCGTAGGAAGACAGCCACCCGTGACCGCAACTTCTGAATGACAATCTGCCCGCAGTGCAGGCAGATGTGTCAACGAACGCTGCTTCAGTGTGCTGGACGCCCAGACACCTAATGCAGCGATCGTGTCCATCCCCCTCCTCGATGAGGGTGCCGCACCCAAGAGAACAGCGGGACATGCCGCGCTGGAGAATGCTCAGTCAGTCCTGAAAAGGACTTTTAGAAAAAATCTCTAACACCTCCGGAACCGCCGAGACGCCCAGGGGAAGGTCGCTGCAGGAAGGGACGATCCGCTGTAACACGTCGTAGCACCAGCGTGTAGTTGTAGAGGATTGAATCCTGAGTTGTACTCATGAGCGATGGCTCTGAAGAACAAAAGGTAAGTGAATGCTGCACGCCGGCCTCCTTTTATACCGGATTTCCGGGGGCGGAGCCCGGCATGCAAATTGCATTCGCCAAATTTCATTGGCCTTTTCTATAGTAGTCAGAGTTGATTGGTTCTCAAGGGCGAACCCCATCTGTCGTTCTCGACACAACGTCGAGAGACCGACAGAAAGGGAACTGTTTTACACGTTTTCATGACCTTACATATATCAGCTTACTAAGCATATTCGTTGTAAGACTGTGCATGTAAACGCGCTCAATGAAACAGAACTCAGGTGTACATTGGTTTGGAATGAATGTAGTGTCTTTTTAACAGAGTTTGATGTTGACCTATGGGGTCATTAAAAAGTCAGCCTAAAAGTTCCTACTGGCCAAAGATTCTGACGCTCCCTATTGGGTTCTTTTGTGCTTGTGCTATCAACTATTCAGAGTCAATAAATCTAATGGTTTTTGAACAATGACGACAAGGTCAACTGATTTTCCGTTTTTAAGTGGTTTGTGTGATAAATGACATTCACACAATACAAACAAGTGCATCAGTATTGTCAATGTAATTACATACTGTTTGTCATCCAGCCAACAGAAGAGAGGCCTTTTATGAAAATACGTGTTTAAACCAAACAATTAACAGCAATACATGCACAGGTTGAAATGTAAAACACACCATATGCTTTGGTTGCATTGAATCAACGTCAATTCATGCAGGTCATGCATATAAATCATAAACGCAGACATCATAAGACACAACATTCAATACGACTGATAAAGTTCTGCACAAGCACACTCCATATTTCATTGACTCTTCTGGAAGTCTATACTGAGTCAATAAAGCTGTCGTATTTTACAACAATGATTCCTTTTTACCACACGTATGGGTGTTTTGTCAGGTGTCAATTAATCATTTTTAATTCCTGATCAATTCAAGTTGTTTATTACACGATTTACAGAAATAATGTTGATTTTATTTATCAAGCTTGTTCTTTATGTTAAGCATGAAAAATGCTGAAAAAGACACGATGTCAGCTTTTGACAAACTTTTCTTGCACATATCTTATTGTAGTTAAACTACCAGCACTGGGGGAGGAGGGGCTTGTGTTTCACTCACAGAGCTTAAATATGAGTGAATAACAGTAATGTGTTCAGGACTCAATCATCCTACAGGAAACTTCACTCTGGAATCTTTACAGACTGTACCATGTACCTGCACTGGATAATATTTTCTCTTGCTTTCGGTAAGTTTTTTGAATTCTAACAACAATAGTGAAACTGATTAAACAGTTATACTTGAAAATGGAATTGTTTTCAATTTCTTTTGATACAAAAGCGCAGACGATGAATTACTGCAGTAAACACTTTCCCTGTAGTTATGCAGCTAGTTGCCAGTAAATTACTGTAGATTTATATTCATCTAATTTACTGGCAACAGTTTGTTCAAAGAAAAATGAATATTAAACATTAACAAGTCTTTATCTTTACAGAGAAAAACTATACTATAACTATTAATCACAGCCTCATACAAAGCGTTATGGGAATCCACATAAACTTCTTTTCTAATTTTGGTTCACAGAATGCTTTACTTGAGGCTATTATTTATATTATTTATATTTATTCCAGTAAAGATAAAGACTTGTTCATGTTTAATGATCATTTATCGTTGAACAAACTTTACACAAATGTAAATCTAAAGTAAATTACTGGCAAACTGCTGCCAGTAATACTGTAATTTCATTAATTTTTTTAATTCTTAACAGTGAGGATAAACGTGTCATCAGAAAAAACAGAAGCGATATTCTTTTTGATCTCGTGTGTAGGTTGGGTGAGCGCCGTTGATAACTGCAGTTATATGAGTCTTATTCAACATCTTGGCTTGGATGGTGATAACGTTCAGATGAAGTCCATGAGGCCTGTGTATAACTGGACAACCCCTACCAAAGCTTTTGTGGACCTGTATGTGACCTCCATCACAGATGTGGTACGAGTCCAGCACGAGTTACCTCCATTCAAATTTTTCTCCATGTGATATCATGCTGTTGTGTCGGTCAACACTTTTTTCCTTTTAATCTACAGAATGAAAAAGCCCAAACCATTTCAACACAAATTACATATGAATCTGTAAGTATTGCATGAGCAGATGTTCAAGTTCTTTGTCTTGTTTTCCAGTGCGGATATTTACATCATGACTTCATAGCAAAAACTATAGATCACAAAGGTCTATAATTAAAAGGATCTGTTTTTTGCCCTGAATTTATTATTTCAAGCATTTGGGTGAAATGATTAGTTGCGTTTCGTTCTGTGAACTACATACAATATTTCTCCCAAATTTCAAATAAAAATCTTGTTTCGATTCAATTTATTTAAATAGCTCTTATCACAATGTGCATTATTCCAAAGCAGTGAATGAGCAAGGCAACACTGCCCTACTGTGGCAAGGAGCCCAAACTCCAATGATAAGTAATGGAGAGAAAAATCCAGTTTCTATTGGAATTTGTTCGTAGAAAATGAAAACTGGAGAAACAGGTGAAAATAACAAAAAAGATGCTCTATATGTTTTCTCAACCTCAAATACTAATAACGTTCACGTGTAAGCAATACAACAGTGATATTTCTGCACGGAAAAGTTCTACAATTATTCTTTGTATGATATCCTGGATTTTGATCACAGTTTTCATGTGTCTTGTCATGCTGTAAGTCTTTCACATTGCTGTTGGATGACTTTATGTCACTCCTGAGGTTTGATTTTGTTGAAATTCATCTGACCTTGACTGGACACAATACATTTAGAAACACTGAATAAATGAACATTTGTAACAGTCTCTTTTTTCTGTGGCTGTACATAATACACTGTATTTACTGTTGTCACTGATTTGCAAAAATGTGTTGAATAGAATTTGAAACCTACATTTACTACAATTTGATGTGCTTTTATACACACTTTTATACACATTTTAACTTATAATTTAATAATTTGGCAGACGCTTTTATAGTGCACTTATTACACGGACAATCCCCCTGGAGCAACATGAAGTAAAGTGTCTTGCTCAAGGACACACTGGTGGTGACTGCTGGGATCGAACCCAGCAGTTTTCTGTATATAATGAATCTTTGAGTTATGAATGTTTTGTATTGCCCATTGGCCGTTTTGTTCGGCATTGGTTTTTGAAAAATCAAAGTTGGTCAAGCACTAGTTATATTCAGTGTTAACTTCATGACTCGTATCTTTGCAGGGATGGATCAGTGAATTTACCAAGTGGAATGCACGCGACTTTTGTGGGATCCAAATGTTATCGATTGAAAAAGATAAGATGTGGATTCCAGACATTGTCTTCACTGAAAGGTCTTTAGTTTGTAGTAATGTGAGAACGACTTGTCCTCTCTAATTAAAGGGCGCATTTTTATTGATTTTTCAGAGAATTAAGGCAACAGAGTTCATAATGCGTTATACTTTAACTTATGGAACGTACTCATGAGAGAGTATTTATGGAAACTGAGCTGCAAAAATTCAACCCCACATTTTGAAGCAGTTTTCTTTCATTCACAGCAGCAAAACTTGTTTAATTTTAAGGGTCAGGGTGGGTGATGGTTGTGGGAAACTAAACATTATTAATAGAAAAACTAATAAATGGCATCACCCAATTCATGAAAATAACCAATTTTTCCATCTTTTCATGTGACCAAATTCGGTCTGTGCTCATAGTATGGCATTGAATAATGTTGTTTTTTCTTCTTAGTGTCAAGACAGAGTTTGCAACTACAGAAAATCCATACGTAAAGTTGACCAGTTATGGTTTGATAGCCAAGTTTGAAACTATTGCTGTAACCAGCGCTTGTAAGATTGACTTGCTCAACTTTCCCTATGATGTCCAAACCTGCTCTCTGACGATTCATTCGCCAATGCATCCAGGTACATCTGATACCCACATGTCAATGTCTCCAAACATGAATTGTAACCTTCCATATTGTCCGATATTACACTCATACTGATGTCTATTGTTTTTTTTTATTTTCATTCAGCTTTCGAGCTTACACTTAACTCATATTCAAGTGCATCGTTCCTGACGTCCAGCTCCAAAAAGGCCTTTCAAACTCAGGGAGAGTGGGAACTCCTCAATATAAATATGTCTAAAGCCAACGCGAGCACTCTACAATACCCACAGGATCAGCTGATATATACGGTACAGGAAAAAAATGCTCTCATGATAATAGCAGTTTATTTATTTTGTTTTCAATGCTGCGATTCATATTTTTGACGCACAAAAATCCATGCATTAAAAATTGAACTGGGTCGTCTATAAAATATTAACAGAACCTCACATGAACTTCTTAAAAGCTTGAATTCATGTTTTTTTCTGCTGCATTTTTAATACCGTTTGTGTTTTTGCAGATCACCCTGAAAAGGAGACCTCTACTGTACGTCATCACCTTCATATCACCTGTGTTTTGCTTTCTTGTGTTGGATGTGGCCTCTTTCTTCATCGATGCGGGCGGAGGAGAGAAGCTGAGCTTTAAAGTCACTTTACTTCTGTCCATTTCTGTGTTGTTGCTCATTCTTAATGACAAGCTGCCATCTACTGCCAATGAAGTCCCATGGATTGGTGAGTCTGTATACAGTATTCTCATAGAACATAAAAGAGAGAAGAAAATATTCAGGAAAATTCTGGCACGAGATGTTAAAGACTTGTTAGTGTCTGTGGATTATTGTTAGTTGCTCTTAAAAATAAAGCTGCTTAAAAGGTTCATCAACACGATGCCATAGAAGAACCATTTCTGGTTCTATAAAGAACCATGTCTTTCTTAACTTTTTATAATCCGAAGAACCTTTTTTCTCCACAAAGAAACTTTTGTAAGACAGAAAGGTTCTTCCGATGTTAAAGATTCTTTGTGGAATCCATCTAGACAAAAAGGATTCTTCTATGGCATCTTGAAGTATCTTTATTTTTAAGAGTGTAGGGTTGGGTAAGGATTGAATTTTATGGATTCCGATTCTTATCGATTCCCAGTTTTGATTCCAAAGTTGAAGTAAAACATTTAGACATCAACCTGTATGGTCATTTGGCCTGCTTATTGATGACAAGATATGAGCGGGACATGGACAGAGGACCCAGGTGCAGACAGCGGGTAAGGAGTTGACAAGACTTTAATAATAAAATAAAACAAAGACTAAACAAGATCCCATGAGAGGGTAAAACAAGAACAAGGATATAACAGGACACAGGAACAAGGACTAACTACACCTAACAAGTCTAAAGATAACATTTAACATTCAATACAAATGATTAGACTTGACTAGACTAGACTAGACTAGACTAAGAGAGACAGGAACTCACCCACATGAAATAAATGACAATGAACCAGCACAGGACAGAAAACAGAGGGACATTAAGTAATGGGACAAATCAGGAGGGGAACAAGTGTTGGGCATGAAATCACAATGAGAACTCAAGAGGAAACATGAGGGCAGGAAAAAAGACGTCACCGGAGAGAGAGTGTGATGACCCATAAGTGCCAAAATTGAATCTCTCCACATAAAACATGGGGTTCTTTCATAATCCCACCACTAGGCCAAAAGAAACATGACATGATGCGGCAGAATCATGACATTTGACTAGTTTGCAATATATATACATTATATATGAAGAGTGGTTCCAAAATGAGTTATAATTTCAAATATCATGTTTTTTAATTGTGCAATCCAATTAATTTTAATTAAACTGAAGTTATTTTTTTAATTTAAGCCATAACAACAAAAAAACAAGCTAACTAATATGATAAAATAATCAAAAATGTTATGTTTATTGTTTTTAAACGGAGTTATCTCACTTTGGAACCAAACTCATATGGATTCTTATACGTTTTGTCTGTGTAAATACAATTTGTATTACCAAAGCTGAACTACATCATGGCTAGCTGTGGTTAATATAATAAAACTATGGTAAATTTGTGTTTCCTGTGCTTTAACAGAAGTTAACACATGTACATTTCTGAAAATATTCACACAGGAAATTTTTATTTCAAGTATCTGATTCCTATTCCTTTCGATTTCCATTCATAATCGATTCCCAACCTTAACTGTTAGCCGTTAGTTGTGAAAGACAGAAATGTATCGAAACGATCAAAAGATAATTTGCTGTACGTATCTTTCATGCAGGGGTCTATTGCATTACGATTTTCATTCTCATTGGCATCAGCATTCTGGAGACCATCTTCGTGAATTTTTTAATGGCTAAAGGAGAGCAGATTCTGAGACCAGAGCCACACTTGGATTCCACATCTGCTGTTACTGGTGAGAATTTACCCACCATATTACTACGATGATCTCTTTGCACAACTCATGTAATATTTCGTCATGGATCTATTAAGCAGACAAATAAAAAAAATACCCTCAATCTATAGAGAGCTTGTGACCTCTAATGATGCTGTATGCCAGAATCAATCAGAATGAATCTAGATCAAGGCTTTATTTCTCCCTTCAAAGATACGGTAAAAGACTTCAACAACCCATCGGATTCAGCGTCAGACAGGAATGAAAACCAGTCTCATAGCCTTAGTTCTCTGAAGCAGATCCTCAAGAAGTCTAACAGTGTGACCGATGAGAATCGAGTGGAGAGAAGATGCCTGTACTGGACCAGAGGCGCCCGGATGATAAACATTATCTTCTTGATTCTTTACATCATCACCATTATGGTGCTTCTAGGAATCATTTATAATGCTTGGTTCATAAAGTAAATTCAGCTGCTCTTTATTGATGAGATAACTTTCTACATGGCTAAAAGAGATCATTAAGAAATATAGATTTGTGAGTGTAGTAGAGTAGGCGGGGCGAGACCGTGGTTCGAGTCCGGTGAGTAATTGTGAATTAGCGCCAGCTGTGCGCACACCGGGCTCGAATCACGTAGGAGATGGGAGCATAAAAGGAACGAGCGACCGGACCGTCGAGGAGAGAGGACCGGGCCCGAACTTATGTTATGTTTGTATTTATATTATGTTTTGTTCGCCGGCGGTCGTCCGTGAGGGGCCGCCGGCTGTTATATTACTTTATTAAATGTTTAAATGTTTGCCGGTTCCCGACTCCTTCCTTCCCTTTTATTGATTTGTTACAGTCAGTTAGTTTTTTCATAAATTACATGTGCAAAATTTGACATTATTTTGGCAAAAAAATAACTTTTAGGCTTTTTATAGAAAGCCTAACATAATTCACTTAATACACTCTAAAAATTCTATATGTGGAAACAGTCAAACATAACCGATAAATTGTACATGTATGCTGGGTTGATTTAACATTTTGATTAACAGAGGGACACCTTTGAAGTGTTTCTGTTGTTATCCAAACAAAAGTTTGACTTTAAGAACCAGATCGGTTATGGATACGATTTTCTATATTTTATGTTGTCTTTACCGTAAACACATTTGAATTTGTTACCCCTAGAGATGTCATATGTCTCTTAGCCTACGTGTGTTCATGCAGACATAAATTTAAATGACCGAAACTGACAAATGGAAGTAAATTCACACCTGACCAAAGGCAATTGTTACGACACAACAAACACAGTATAAGTAGAGTCCGGGTTATGGTTTGTGGGAACTGAAGTCCATGCATACACCGGTGACTGGAAACCTGATAATCGTGTGGTGACGTCTGATGCAGAGGGCGTGGTTACTGTGGTTACCGTGACAGTAATAGGTACACTCTTCTGACGATATGCTGAGGCTGGACATGTGTACAATACAGGTACACACAGATTTTTGAAATGCATTATGAAAAGCACAATTGTTGTTTGTTTCATTTGTTTGGTTTTAAATGTGCTGCACTGAACAAGCATTTGGTCATTTGCTTATTAGTTATAGGCCTATCAAATGTGGAACATGAGACAGCATGAGTCGGTGCTTTCCATATGAGATCAATCCACCTTCGAAGATTGAAAAAGAAAAAGATTCAATAATCGCAATTAATTAAATATATAATGTTAGATACATGCATATGATATGCAGCTTTCCTGTATCTCAGTGGTAAGAGCATTACGTTAACAACGCAAGGTTGTGGGTTCGATCTCAGGGGATTGCAAATACCTATGTAAAATGTATAGGATAAAGCAATGTAAGTCGCTTTGGATAAAAGCGTCTGCCAAATGCCTAAATGTAAATGTAAGTATAAATGCAGCACTGATATGATTCCAAGGCCTGTTCCTGTCCTGTTAAACCGCTGTATGGTCTTGGCCACCGTGGTGTAGCTCAATCTCGGGGTCTTGGCTAATTTCCTATAGCCTGGGCCGTCTATATGTAGAGCAACAGTTATTTTTTTCAGATCCTCAGAGAGTTCTTTTCCATGAGGTGCCATGTTGAACGTACAGTGACCAGTATGCAAGAGTGACAGAAATAGCACCAAATTTCACACACCTGCTCCCCATTCACACCTGAGACCTTGTAACACTAATGAACCACGTGACACCGGGGAGGAATAGTGCTGATTACTCCCAATTTGGACATTTTTACTTAGGGTTGTACTCACGTTTGTTTCCAGCGGTTTAGACATTAATGGCTGTGTGTTGAGTTATTTTGAGAGGACATTGTAGCAAAGTGTCATTTCTTCAGTCTTGTCACATTAAAGAAATATATTAAAATATTTACAAAAATGTGAGGGGTGTACTCACTTCTGTACGATACTGTATCTCTGTAATCTGTCATTTCTATATATCATGCAATTATTTAAATTGTACGTTTTAGGTCAAGATGAAGATCTAAACTAGTGTTTTTTTGCCTTACTGAAAGTAGCAACCCTATAGACGAGTCACACTGTATACTGATGCATGTACACATACTGTACATCCTTTATTCATGACTAATGAAAGGTACAGTGTGCAGCATTTTGAAGGATTTATTTACCAAAATGTAATATAATACAAAACTATGTCGTGAGTGGTGAGGAAATACCTTACAAAATGAACCGAAATGTTTATATTACCCTTACAATGAGCCATTTTATGTATAAACACCACTGGCACACTGTTACATGTAATTTATCAAAGTGCACAGCCATGTTTCTATAGTATCACTATACGGACAAACTGAGCGCGTTTCGTAAAATGAAGGATGCACGGGACTAGTTCTTCTTCTTCGGCTGTGTTTTGGAGGCAGCTTGCAAAGCCACTACATAGAAGGATTAGCAGAAGAAGAGGAAGAACAATAACAAAATTTACTTGTCGTGTTTTTTATTAGAAATAGAAACGGTTCTTTGTTGCAGTAAGAAGTGAAATTTGCGCTAATGGCGGACCACACATACTCTGCACAAGAGCCGATAGAGCGTCAATTTGTGTCATCAAAAAGAGAAGATACGATACAGCAAGGCGAAGTCGAGCCAAAAAACCCGAATAAACATCGGCGTGGTTCTTTTCAAAATGTAGGGCACTGAAGCAGGAAACGGGTTTGCTAAGCGACGCCAAAGTTGCCAGCTTTCTGCTTGTCCGGTAAGTGTGTTTAATTTCCGTAATATACGTGAACTGTTTGTTTGATAGCTTTAGCTAATAGATGAGCTGATCATCAAGAGAAGTAGCGTTTTTCCTTGTAATGTTTTAGTACTTTGTAATTGTACTATAAGTCCTTGTTGCATGGCCGTGTGCAAATCAAGTTAGAAATCATGTTTACAATCATAATTTGCATAAATCTGGTGTAAGTTTATACTACTTAGCTTCCACATCCTCTCTTGTACGGTCCTCCCGGGTAACATTAGCTCCTCTGCCTCTCCTTGCCCTGCCTGCATCTCCAACACCCCTACCTCTCCCTCTATTCCTCTTACTACCTGTATTTACTCTGTGATAATGAGAAAAACGTCTGCTAAGACTTTCGCGGTAAGATCACACTCCTTTAGCATTAGCAAGCTGTTTCAATATGTTATGATACCAAGTTACAGTGCCAAAAAATGCCATGCAAAATAAGCGAATAAATCACTGACACAATGCTAAACAAGTAACAATTATATTCACTATAATGATTAGAGTAAATGATTTAAGTAAATTTAATTTATTAATTTTTCTTTGTAAATCAACCTCGTCACTTGACTTGCAAAGGTTACTCTCAGCTGTCTCATACGACAACATCTCTGTCCTGTGTCCGTAGCTTCAGTCTATTGATAGCCTGTGAGACGTAGATTGCAATTATCAACACCACCGATAATGGCCGCTATCATTTACGGAACCCTTTTGTCCTGTGACGCCAACCGTAGCTTCTCTAATGGGAGGGGTTTGGCGGAGCTGTAGGTTGCAATTTCATACATCGCAAATAGTGGCCTCTGAAACTTACACACGGAACCTTTAAGATCTGTGCAAACAGACTCCATATTTCAATGATGCCTCTGAAAGTCGAAGCTGAGTAAATAAACCTGCCTTATTAAGTTTTAATTTCCGTGTTTGGGCAGGTGTCTTTAAATTAATTGATTAAGTGATTACATAAAAGTGTGTGTGTGTGTGTTTGTTTGTTTGTGTGTGTGCGTGTGTAGTATTTGTGTGTGTGTGTGCGTGTGTGCATTCAATACTGTATATCAGCCACTGGAAATTTAATGTTTTGTCCAGTCCTGTTTAAACTTTTGTCTTGTATTGTGCGCATTTAAACTACTGACATAAAGGCCTGATGTCAGCTTTTGATGTAATTTTCTAGCACACATTTTACCGTAGTAAAACTAAAAGCAAAGGAGGAGGTGGGGCTTGTGTTTCACTCACAGTGCATAAATATGAGTGAATAACAGTAAAGACACAATCTTCATACATGACACAGAAAGTTCACTTTCACTATGTACCTGCATTGCCTTGTGCTTTCCCTTGCATTTGGTAAGTTTTTTTTTATATACAATTTTAACGTTGTTTCATAAGGGTGATACTGATTAAAACATTCTAAGATGATTTTATTAAGTTATTGAGCTGTCAAATGATTAATCGCAATTGATGACATCCAGAAAACAGTTTTTGTTTAGCTTTCCTGTGGCTCCGTGGTAAGAGCAAGTCTGTGGACTGATCCCAGGGGATTGCAAATACCCATGTATAAATGTATAGGATAATGCGATGTAAATTGCTTTGGATTAAAGTGTCTGCCAAATGCATAAAGGTTAATGTTAATGTACATATTATATGTCTGTGTAATGTGCATATTCATTTTGTATTTATAAATACATACACATACATGCATGTATTTAAGAAAAATATGAAACTAATACACATTTTTTATATAATTTAAATCAGTGGAAAATATAAATAAATTCATGTGAATAATTTCTAAAAATGTGTACACGCATGTATTCATGAATACAAAATGAATATGCAGAGTACAAAGACTTATATGTGAGCCTGCATCACAAAACCAAAAATACATTGTATGGGTCAAAATTATTAATTTTCTTTTATGCCAAAAATCATTTGGATTTCAAGTTAAGATCATGATCCATGAAGATATTTCGTAAATTTTATACCATAAATATAAAATAATTTTATTTTTGTGACTGGATGGCCTGCTACAGTGCCTTCGATTAACAGCTTCAAAGGCAATTTTCTTTATATTTCGATTTTTTTGCACCCTCAGATTCCAGAGTTTTTATCTGTTGTATCTCTGCCAGATATGTTCCTGTTCTAACAACTCATACATCAATAGAAAGCTTATTTATTCCGGATGTAAATATCTCAATTTGTAAAAATTTACCCATAAGACTGATTTTGTTGTCCAGGGTCACATATTATATAAACATTTATTCGTAATGCGATTAATGTGAATAAATGTTTTAACAGAGATGAATGAAAGTGATACTCTTTCAGTATTTGTGGAGTTTATTATCTCATGTGTGTAGGTCGGGTGAGCGCCGCTGGTACCTGCTGTTATAAGAGTATTATGGAAAATCTTAAATTGACCGATGATAACTTTCAGATGAAGTCCATAAGACCTGTGTATGACTCAAAAACCCCTACCGATGTTTATGTGGACCTGTTTGTGACCTCCATCACAGATGTGGTAAGAATCCAGCTTGACTCTTTACTATCATACAGCCAGATTTGATGTTAAACTGTTGATGTGTCAATCAACACTTTCTTTACAGAATGAAAAAGCCCAAAGTATTTCAACACAGGTGATATTTGAAGCTGTAAGTGTTACTTTAAAACAAAGCAATTATTAAACCTTCTAGCACCATGTATTTCATATTTTTTATGTCTATCAATGTTATGTTGGCTATTGCCCAGTTTTGTTCTACATTGTCAAGTACTTGTTATAATTGGTGTTAACTTTATACCTTTGCAGCTTTGGAATAATGAATTCATAGAGTGGAAACAAGAGGATTTTTGCCAGACCTCTAAGATTTCATTGAAAAAAGATACGATTTGGATTCCAGACATTGTCATCGCTGAAAGGTTCTTTATTTTTGACGTTATTTTCTACTAAAGATGAATGTGAGAATGGGTGGTTACATGAAAGGGGTCATTCAACAACAACTTAATGTAATACTGAAACATACTGTACATTTCTAAAAACTGAAAACATAATTTCTT
Source organism: Triplophysa dalaica (assembly GCF_015846415.1). Classification (NCBI taxonomy): domain Eukaryota; kingdom Metazoa; phylum Chordata; class Actinopteri; order Cypriniformes; family Nemacheilidae; genus Triplophysa; species Triplophysa dalaica. The sequence goes on along the minus strand of NC_079548.1, from coordinate 21,920,158 downwards.
AAAACTGATCTGCAAAATATTGTTCTGAATCATATATTTGGAAGTTCCTATGAAGTCATAACTAGGCAAAACTAGGTGGATAATTTTGTTACAGCAGAAATAATCCACAACACACCAAGATAAACTTTAATATACTTTTAATAACAAAAATACGGGGATCCAGGAAGAAAGGAGAATACACAGTAAATACACAGGAGAATTAACCCAACACAGGTTGAACCATTAAATGACCAAGAAGAATTCAATTAGAAGCTCAAATCAGCTGAACAGGATATGATTAGGTAATAATTTACTTCAATGAAAAAGGAACACAATGAACAATAGAAACAGAACTCAAACAGACCTAAACCATGATTCCACCATCTCTATGGGTGCAGTAATGCACACCGATGTGATGGGGGGACGTCATCAGACACAGAAACAAGCCCAGATGGAGGGAGGAGCTCCAGATGGACAGGGAACATAAGCGGTAAGCTGACAGTGGGAGGAGTCTAGGTGAAGCCCTGATTAGAGTCCCGGGCGGAGCCTGGGGGCCGACTGACAGAAAGAGCCAGATGAGAAGGGGACCCAGAGGGGGCCAAGAGGATGACAAATCAGAAGTCCAAGTTGACGGGGATATGCCCTGTACACCCTTAAAAATAGAGGTGCATCACAATGCCATAGAAGAACCATTTTTGTTGAAATGGTTTACACAAAGATTCTTTGTGGCAAAAAAGTAAGAAAGAAACGGTTCTTTGTGGAACCGAAGATGGTTCTTCTATGGCATCACTGTGAAGAACCTTTCTGACATCTTTATTTTTAGGAGTGTAGTCAGAGCTGATGATAAACTGAATACTGAAAGAATACCGAAAATCTGAAAGTGAACTATTTGTCAGATATGGTGAACCATCCCAAAATGCGACTTCTGCATTTAGCCCATCCAGAGAGTAGTGAACACATGCGTACAGCAAGTTGTGAACACACGTACACCCGGAGCAGTGGGCAGCTATCAGTGCAGCCCCCGGGGAGTAAGGTGCCTTGCTCAAGGGCACCTCAGTCGTTACCCCCCAGCCCTGAGAATCGAACTGGCAACCTCGTAGTCACAAGTCCAACTCTCTAACCATTATACCTGCTGACTTCAAAGGCTGTAGGGAGTGACCAGATGAGCCAGAGGAGCTGTGAGGGACCAACAGCTGCAGTTGATCATAAGGAGTGGGCAGAGCCAGTGAACTGGGCAGATCTGGGCGGGACCACCAGGGAGGAAGGAGCTGGGTGGGACCAGATGGGACATCGGAGCTATGTGGAATAATAGGATGGACAGGCTACAGGATAGGATCAGGTCATCTAAGGGACCACTAACTGCGCACAATTGGGGAATGAATTCAGGGGTGAGGACGTGGTTGGAGACCCTGATTGAAGAGCCAGTGTTTTTCAACCAGAAACACTCTGGTTGCTTGTTTTCTGCTTGTTAGGAGGGACAGCACTTCTGTCATGGTTGTAGTGTAGTAGACAATCCACAAAAAGGAAAAAGATATACTTTGGTTTACAGTAGTTTAATCTTATTGTAAAACAGACTGAAACCATGACAACCTTGAAATAAACCCATTGGCACCTTTTGTTTCATGTGACTAAATTACATTATGTAGTTTTGACCGAATGTCTTGATGTTGTATCACAGAGTTGTGCTTTTGTTTCTATCTTTTAAGCATCAAGACAGAGTTTGCAAATGTGGAAAATCCATACGTGAAGATGAATTCTGATGGTTCGGTGTACATGTATGAAACTCTAACTCTGAGCAGCGCTTGTAAGATGGACTTGATCAATTTTCCCTTTGATGTCCAAACCTGCAATCTGACCATTCATTCTCCAATGCATTCAAGTACATCTGAATCTCAGATATCAATATCTACAAATATGAACGTTCACTTTCTCCATTGTCTGATGTTCATCGCATTCTCATGTTGTCATTGGCTAACATTTTCTCTCAGGTGATGAGCTTACACTCAATCCATGGTCTGATTCATTGTTCCTGACATCCAGCTCCCAGAACGCCTTTCAAACTCAGGGCGAATGGGAACTGCTCAGTATAAACACATCTATATCCCATGTGAGTTCTCTGGGATACTACGAGGATCAGCTGATATATAAGGTACATGCTGTTTTTTATAACAGTGGCTACTCTGAATAGTTAGTATTTTGTCACCTTTACAAAATGTTGTTTTCAAGACTATACAGCTTCATTTTTTTGCAGCAATGGCTCATCCAGAAGACCTTGTCATTAAAAAAATTTATGAGCTTTTTGTGGTTATAAACAGTTTGATTTGGTATCGATGATGGGGTACTAACTGTCTGAGCCCTTTTTGAGCCTACACATGAAAACGCATGTTGGAACTAAAATGGCAGTAACTCATAATCTCATGAATTAAGAATGGTCTCGTTTGAAAAAGGAAAAGTAGCTGAATATTACAAAAAAAATCACACACACATATAATAAATAATGAGATTAAAGGTATGTTGCTAGGTTTATTGTAAAAATACATAAAAAAGTGTATGTTTTTCTTTGATTAAAAAATACATTTAAAAAATACAGGTCGCAAAAGTTTAATAAAAAATCTAAGGACACTCTTTATAAAAAAGAATCAATTACTCTCGCTATTTAAACTATTTAAAAAAACACCAAAGAAATCTGTATTCTAGACTCTTAGACCTTTCCAATGATATACAGTTTGTCATGATTCGATTAGAAATTTCATGCACAATATTGACGCAATCTTAGGTGTCCCGTATACGGAACGGGTGACAGTTAACAGGCTACAGTTGGGAACCAGTGTTTAAGACCGTTTGTGTTTTTGCAGATCACCCTGAAAAGGAGACCTCTACTGTACGTCATCACCTTCATATCACCTGTGTTTTGCTTTCTTGTGTTGGATTTGGCCTCTTACTTCATCGATGCGGGCGGAGGAGAGAAGCTGAGCTTTAAAGTCACTTTGCTGCTGTCCATGTCTGTGTTGTTGCTCATTCTTAATGACAAGCTGCCATCTACCGCCAATGAAGTCCCATGGATTGGTGAGGCTACGTTTTGCTACATTACAAAAAAGTACAATGGTTATAGAAAACAAAACAACTTAAATATACATGGATTCTCTTGTGTTGGTGTCAGGTATGTCAGTATGTTCCATGATGTCCTAGGATGTAATATATGTAATAATGGACTCTCTGTACAACCTCTTTCACTACTGTTAGCTTTTCTATCCGAGACAGAAATGTATTTAAATGAATATTGTGAACAGAGGAAATGTGATTAAACATTGAAACAACAGTATGTATCTTCACTGCAGGGGTCTATTGCAGTTTGATTTTCATTCTCATTGGCATCAGCATTCTAGAGACCATCCTTGTGAATTTTTTAATGGCTAGAGGAGAGCAGATTCTGAGATCACAAGCACCCATAGATTCCACATCTGCTGTCACTGGTGAGTATTTCACATATCGTCGCTGTCTTTCCAGACCTGGGATGTCCAAATTCACTGTTTATCAGGCAATGGAAAAGCGCTGCACTTTTTAAATAATTAAATACGGTGTTGTCAAAGTTGACAAGCAGTTTTAAATACATTTTATTGATTAGATGTTACCTTGTGACAAACATAAAGGGTGATTTATAATAATGATTTGCAGCAAAAATGTGGAGATACAAGATTTTAGAAAGACAGCAGCGAAATGTACTAAACATTTGACCACAACAAACATTTCTTCTGTTTCTAAAGTAATATTTGTTTAATTCACAATTTTGGTAAAGCAAAGAAAATTGCCAAGTTCATTCATGTATAATTTTATCACAATATATAGCACATGGATAATTTCCAGAACACAGTTCCAGAAGCACTTCCTGTTTAAGCTTCCTTATTTAAATTAACATAGTATATAAGATGTTTGTTTAGGATTTTGATCCTGTTAGTTGTATTTTGTCAGGCTGTATCTTGCTGTCATGGGCATTCTTCGCCTAACATGGGCAGTCATGGTTTAATGGCTATATAGTTGGAATTTCGATTCCCAATGCTGGAAGGTAATGACTAGTGATGGGTACCGTTAAGATTTGATCGATATTGATACCGATACAGATACCGGTAGTTATCAATACTGCTAGTAATACTACGCTCTATAATTTGATTCAAAAACACATGATGTGAAAAGATTTTAACCCTTATGAAAGTTAACAATGTTTTTTTGTGGTACAAGTGTAGTAACCGTGTTTTTTTGGTGCATTGATTGCTACAGTAACCATTGCTTACTATGGTTTTTACCAAAAACATGGTTTTCAAAACTTTGGTTATTTTGTGATAACCATTGTTTTACTTCAGTAACCTTTTTTTTGCTTTAACTAGTGAAACCAATTTTCGTGTGGGAAACATTTTAAGTTTCTTTATTACCGCTGAGCTTCAGAACCACAATTTACAAATGCTTCTGAGCAAACAGAAAATGCCACATAACAAAACGTGTGTGTGCTCCTTAGCATACCACTTATGGCACTTAGCATGTGCATAGGAGCACATCATAATGTAATTCAACATATTTACTTTACATCACTATAGTAATTTGTCTGGTAGACCGTATTTCTTTTTTCCTTCCTGATTTTAAGCCTACATAAATTTAAGTACTATTTTCTAAGCAAGTAATATAATAATAATATGTACTATTTTTATAATTTAACTAGGACATAACCTCAATTTACTAATGTAAGTGAATATACTCCCTTGCCGAATTATTAAAAACAATTTTATAACTTGTACTCAAATAAACAACGTTTATTTTGACGGGTTCCCGCAAAGGGCTGTTTGATGGAAGCTTCCTCGTTGTGAAACGCGGACGCCGAACGCTCCACAAGCGCAACCATGCCACTCTTGCACTTATAAACACGCAAAGCAAGCAGATAAAAAATACATCGCAGAAATCATATGTACTGGTCCAAAAAAGTACCTGTTCTTGGTACCCTAGTAACGACTGAGGTTATTACAAAGTGCTCCAGGAAACATGTTTCCAAACAACAATTCAACCATACAGTTTTCTTAAAGGGATACTTGAAAATTCTGTCATCATTTACTCACCTTCGAGTTGTTCCGAATCTATTTTCCTACTATGGTAGTCAATCTGTCTGGTTATAAGCATTCTTCTAAATATCTTTCTGTGTGTTCATCAGAACAAATACATTTATACAGATCTGGAACAACTCAAAGGTGAGCCAATGATGACAGAAATTTCCTTTTTGCGTGAACTATCTCTTAGAGGTCAAATTAAGGTCAGTTAGATACCCTCAGTCTATGCAGAGAGTCTGCGACCTCTAATGATGATGTATGCCAACAACAATAAGAGAATTCATCTAGAGCCAAGTTTTTTTCCCCTTCACAGATGCTGTTATGAACTCTGATGAGAACCCAGCGGAGAGAAGATGTCTGTACTGGACCAGAGCGGCCCGGATAGTCGATATTATTGCCGTGATTCTTTACATTATCACCATTATGGTGTTTCTACCAATCATGTATTATGCTTGGTTCATGGCATCAGTGACATAACAAGTGTGACATCATTCCTAAGATGGTCAAGGCATAACTTTTTTGCATGGTTCAAAATGATCATTTAAAAAATATTTTCTTTTTCGCTTATACACATATGCTCTCTTAGGCTCATCAATGAACTGACTTTACATGTAAACAAACACTGAAATTTAAGCTTTAGAAAATGAAATGTAGTTTTATTTAGTATTAAGTAGTGCTTTTAAACTATTAGGTAAATCCTACTGGTTTTTTTTCAGTGTGTAAATTTATTGAAAATGATATATATTTCCAAATTCTAGTTTTGGAAGTTTAGTAGTTTTTTCAGTGCATGATCATATAATTAATATACATGATTATTTAAATAGTTTATTTATTGTCTTTTAAAATTATCATTACATTCTGGATCAATTCTTATCAACAATGTTAATGATATTGTCTTGTTAAATTAGCCAATTACATTTGTCTGTTGATAGAAATAAGAATAACGTTGCTATGGTGACATGTGCAAACAGCAGCAATAAATTATTTTATTTAAAAACATTGCAGTTGAACTTTATTGAACAAGCACGCTTTTTTTCTCTTCAACTACAATTTAACAATTTGTGTTTTTTAAAGGAATGTTTTTATTCTCTTTTTAATTAAACAAACACCCTGATGTGATAAAAAAAAGTTGGCGGGTTCCTGAGTGACGAGTCTGTTGACTGTGTTTGACGAAACTCTGCTTTTAAGAAAAATATAATCGTGATGTTTTGCTTGTCTAAACTTCTATCGGTCTAGTGAGGTATTGGCTGCTCGCCTAGGTTTTATTTTTCTACCGTTTGATATGTGAGTCGGTTTTAAGGCTACTATACTGATCAAACTAATTTAGTTATATCATTATTCCTCATTTGTGGGGTTTATGTTGAAGTGTTTACACTAGTACATTTTTAAACTTGCTATTTGCCCTTGCTGTGTAAATCTCACGTGTGATTGGGTGTTGCTGCATATGACATTATTGGCGTGATTGGTGTGTTAGCCCCTCTTCTTAATCTCTGTCTCGTCAGGGGGCGCCAGATTGTGACATTACTCCTAGTGCTTGAATTGAAGCAGTAATATCTTATGTTTTCACTTTGAGTATGTATACAATTACGCTTATTTTTTAAATTGTGTATAAATTAACTTTGTATTTTTATAAGACTTTTGGTGTAAGTCTGTTACTTGTATATATCAAGGGTAGAATTCCTGCGTGTTTCTGAGTTCGCACACTACATTTTATTTTATAAAGCCAATAAAATAATCACATATAGCTATAAGCAGAAACAACGACAACCAAACTGTTAAGGAATCACAAAAGAGAGAAACTTTCCTCGTGTTTGTGAACCTCAGAAATTAATGTTTTTATTAAAGGAAAGTGTCCTTCACAACATCAGAACTCTCCAGGACTGCCTTCCTGCGAGCCACTTCTTCCAAAATCTTTTTGCGTGGGCCAAGTTGGATGCGGATGCTCTTAAGATCATTATCTGAGCAGAGCATGAGAGCGTCGAGATCCAGCTGCTCACGGCTGAACACGGGACCGAGACCGGGCCTTTCGAAAATAGACTTTAACTGACTTGCCCCCTCTTCTTCATTTTCAAAATCATCCTCTTCATCCTCATAATTTTTATTTTGCTCTATGGAGACGTCATCACATTGCCATCTCTCTGTCTGCTCACGGTCTCCTTGTCTTTTTTCCCAAACTTGCGTTGGAGGGTTCCCTTGATTGTTGTTTTGACAGAGCCATTGGTGTCTGCCGCAATGAGTTTGGAGAACTGTTCTCTGTTCGCGCTGTCCATGGTACCTGTGGTTGAAGAGGCTAAACTGGCTTCACAGACGGAGTCGCGGTACATCTTATCCTTCTTGTTCTGGTGTTTCTTCTTTAAACCTTCGCACTGCTTCACCCTGCGCTCCGCATCTTTGTTGGCCTGCTCCTTCAGACGCACTAACTTTTTGGCATTCTGGTTCGTCTGTTTGGATGCGGCACCATCTAGAAACGGACACTGTCCATGTGGTCTCTAGAGGCGGCGACCTCCATCGGAGTGTGGAAATCATTGTCCAGAAGGAAGAGATTAGCGCCGAACTTTACCAAGAAGCTGAGGATCTGCATGTGACTGTTGGCGGCTGTGTGATGTAGGCGTCAGTTCCCCCAGATGTCACTCTTGTCTGGATCACCCCTAGAGGACATAAAGCTACTTATTATACAAATAATGTTTATTGTATATCCTCAGACTTCCCTCGAACATTCTTACAAACTTCCAATAATATATCTTGAGAAGAATCTTATATCTTTTTTGTGTTCTCAGTTTCGTGATCTGGCCCCAGATATCCAGAGGTCCCTAACCCCTGGGTCGCGTCCCAGTACCGGGTCATGACAGAGCCCTTGCCGGGTCGCAAGAATGTGCTAAAAATCCCTGTACACCTCTGTATATTTTAATCATGCCTTGGCCCTTCAAGAGCGACCGTTTACATGTACAAAGAGGGGACATTTTTAAAGCAAAGTTTACAAATGCTGGCTAGTCGTAAAATGTCACCAGAACTACACTCTGTTCTGAACGACGTTGTTAAAATAATTAACCACATCAAAGCAAATGCCCTGAACTCCCATCTTTTTGAACAGCTTTGCAAAGAAATGGAAGCAGAACACAAACGCCTTTGGTTACAAACGGAAGTCAAGTGGCTTTCCAGGGGGAGATTTTTGGCGAGAGTTTACGAGTTCAGAGAGCCTATCCAGATATTTCTTTCAGCAAGAAAGTCCCCTCTGGCAGCAAACTTTTGTGACGACGAATGGATAGGTAAACTTGCATACCTGTGTGACATATTCAACCTGTTAAATGAACTCAATTTGTCCCTTCAGGGGAAAATGACAACCGTGTTTAAGTTGGCAGATAAAGTATCTGCATTCAAAGTTAAACTGCAGCTTTTGGGACAGTGTGTGCCAAGGGGTACATTTGACATGTTTCCAACATTATCTGGTGATTTAGGAAAGAAGACACCTCATCCATCTCTCTCCCAGCTGATCTGTAACCACATAGCTTCACTGTCAGTAGAGTTTGAACGTTACTTTCCTCGCTCAAGAATCCAAGAATCGGAAAATAATTGGTTTTGTCATACTTTTGCAAATATGCCCCACGAAGCATCCACGTCGGTTCATGATGAGCACCAGCACATTGAAATCTCAAATGATGGGGGACTAAAGAACACCTTTTAGACATCCTACCTTGCAGGCTTCTGGATAAAATTAAAAGCAGAACATCCAGCCATAGTTGCGAAGGCTCTGAAATGTTTACTCCCTTTCCCAAGTTCATACGGTTCTTTGCGGAGCAGGGTTTTCTGTAGTGACAGCAACTAAAACAAAGTTACGAAGCAGGCTGGACATTTGCAACACACTTCGCGTCTCACTGTCACCCATCCCTCCTCGTTTGGACCGTATTTTTTGCGGGGAAACAAGCCCAAGCCTGCCAATAATTGAGATATGTTGAGTTTGTAAATGGCTTTTTGTGTACCGTCGTAATGTAATTTTTTTTTTTTTAAACGGGAAGTTTCCAACAGTAAAACAAAGTTATTACAATAGACAGTTTAATCCTGTAGGTTAACAGACTGTCACAGTGAGGATCTGTGACTAGAGACTCTTATTTTGGAGAAGACTGTTATTACGACACTGGACTGAGAAAATGAAATAATTTCTCTTTGTTGATTTATGTATTGTTAAGAACTCAAACAAGACCGGTAACCATGTTATATGTTTGTTTATTGATTTCAATTAACCACTTATATAATAATAAATTGTCATACTTACGTACAGGATCATTTTACCTCACCAAACAGACAAAACCCGGTCACAGTAATTGCCACCATTTTGAATGCCTTTTTCCCGCCAATAGTAGGCACAGTAAATTTTTGTCATGTGTGAGGGGGAGATTGGAGTTCTGTTTGATTCTTTGTTAAACGTTGTTCAACATTAATAATTAATAGAGTTGTTTTGTTTTCAATTGCTGTCTTGCCATAAAAAGGACATATTCCAGTTAAGATTTTGGTCGGTTTTGGTTGGCCACAAAGTTAAAAGTAAAAAAACTGACAATATTAATATCTAATAATATGGTACTATTAAGGAAACCCTTAGCAGGCACATCAGAAACAATTTATATCAAATGAGGAATACAAGAGCTAATTTTAAGAAGGAAAATATTCATGTGATGTTGTATTAAATAAACATTTATATCATTATAAACGATTTTATATTACTTTTTTATATTATTTGTATTGGTGTTTTTTGTGACTGAATGGTATAGTTTGAGCATTGAGAGCCGAATGATTCGCCTGCTTTTTAATCACTGATCCAGTATTTGCAGTGCTTCATGAAATCGAGCAAGACTGACGTCTTTGCAGATATGATGATGTAGTTTGCCATGCATCTTGGAATTTGTAGTCGATTTGAGAATACAGCGTTAAATACGACTTATGAAAAGGACTTCATTTCCCAGAATGCTTCCTCTCACTGGAAGACACCAGAAGTCTGTAATTCAAATTCTACAGCAGAAGCAACCTTTGTGTTGATTTTCAATACAGTTCGGTAAGTTGAAACTTTTATTTAAATCTAAACTAACAGGTTTTGCTACCTACACGATTGTTTTTTTTGTTCATATGCAATCTATTTTTTTCAAAGTTTATCCATGATTGAGTTTGTTTGTAGAAAACATTGTCAGCTTTTTTGTCACTAAATAAGTGGATGTTGGCTTGCAGTCTGCGTAAAAAGTGATGTTTGTTTATTAAATTTCATTTAAAAGCTATGTGTGTGTTTTGATATTTGAAATTATTTTGTGGACAGAGTAAAAAAAAAAAAAAAAAAAAGAACACGACAGCAGCACATCTTGTGGAACAGCAGCCTCATCTCCAGTCAAAGACAGACTCCCTGAGGCCACCAAAAAGGAAAACGAAGTAAAACTGTATATTATTTAATTCTTTAACATTTTTCTAACAGGTCATTGTACTTTTGTACAATTTCAACTTAATCTGTAACAATTTGAAAATGATGTTTTTAATCTTTTAATTACTTACTGTCTTTCCTATTTACGGAGGAATGGAGATGAACCACAAACACGTAGATCCATATCTAAAAGGGTTTTAATGATGACAAACACGGGAGCAGGAGAACACGGGAGCAGGAGAAAATAATATGTTTCTAATCGGTCTTGTATTTAAAGTAATTTGCCTAATATTAAGGGTAGTTTATCGTGGATTATTTGGTGGAGTGGATGTGAAGACACAGTCTGGTGAATGAAGCGTATGGAAGCAAATAAGAGACATAATGTTTTGAAATTTAACAGCCTATGAATACTTGATTTTGAATTATTTTACTTTGGAAACCATGTATCTGAATTTATTTGTTTCAAATTTACCTCTATGAAATTTAAATATGAAAATTCTTGATTTCCAATTTAAGAACCTGAATTTAATGCTCACAAATTCAGATTTTATTTCAGATAAAATACATTCAGATTGATCAAATTTGATTGCTCTTATTCAGATCTCAAATTTCAAGTTAATACTTTTCAAAGAAAACATATGTCTAATTCGACTGCTCAAATTCAGATCGAAAAATTCAAGTTAAATATTCACATGGTAACATCCGGGCTACCCAGGATAGGAAAAACAGTTGAGCCCAGAGCCCGTCTGCAATTGAACCGAACCATTGAATCGAACCATTGAACCAGTTTGTTTTTATCTTCTACAGTATTGTTGTACCTTATTTGACTAATATATACTTTCACCTCTGTAAACATACTTTTTGCCTTACATTTCTCTTGTTTGTTTATTAAGTTTGTTTATTGGTTTCTGTTATTATATTTTTTATGCACTAAATCTTTTAGATTGTTTTAATTTAATCCTTAATATATGAATTTACTGCTCAGTTTATTGTTGCTGTGTTCTAAGTATTGTGTAACTATTTACAGTATGTGTTGCTTTTAGTTTATTGTTTGACTTTATTTGTTGCGTATTTTCCATTGTATTTTTATGTTTCTGTTGTATTGTGTGACTTTGTTTTTGTTGTTCTTTTTTTGTGTTCTAAATGCTAGTTTGGTCGTTTTTTGGCACCTCTTTTGACATTGTATTTATTTTTGCTGCATTTGAGTAGATTTTATTGTCAGCATCAATTAAGCACAATACTTGGATTTTTCCAATTATTCAATATTGTTATTTAATTATTTATTAACTTAATTATAATAAGTGGTGGGCATAGATTAATTTCTTTAATCTAGATTAATCTCACTGTAAAATTGAAATTAATCTAGATTAAAATGGCTCATTTGAATTCTTCCGAAGGCATTCAGAATATGTGTGCTACCCAAATAATGACTAAAAGTAAGTCTTTGAGAACGGGTTTCTAAAGCCAGGTGGCGCATTAGAGCAGGGGCTCATCTCCTGTTGCCAAAATGCATCACAAACTGCTTGAGAAAGCTGTTCTACTATGATAATTGGTGATGAAAATTAAATTATGTTCAATAAGATGTACTTGTGTTTACTTCCGCATTAGCTAAGGGATGCTTTGCATTTAGGTGGTACTTGAGACTGGAAGAACTCCTCCAGTAAACCAATTCCGCATTGCACAAGGTGCAAACAACATTAGTCTTGTCGAGGTTTCCATTGGGAAGCAAACCCGGCGGCTTCATAGCTGCATCCATGTTAGTTTGATGTGGTAATTTCACAGTAACGTTATGTTGTGTTTAGACCAAACACAGACCAAGTGATTTACAATGTTAAGTCAATGCAAAGACGCGATAGACCTACTTGAGGCGCGAATGACGCGAATTGCGCAAATGAGGACAATCACGCGAGTTGAAAAATCTCGTTCTCTCCCCCTACAGTGTAAAGCTAGGTATACATCCGTGCTAAATGATCAAGGTAAAAGTCATCATAGTTTGATTATAATAGACCCAGCTCCCATCCCAACTTTGAGAATAGATTAACGGCCACATTTTTTTATCGACGGCCAGTACTTTACTGTAAATTTACGGGGAATTTTTTTACAGTGTAGTTTTAGAAGTTTGACAAATAAATGGAAAATAAAATTGACTTCTAATGTTTTATTAAGTTGTATGAAGTTGGAATATTAAAAAAAACGTAATAATTAAAACAGTATGTAATAAGTTATTTATTCACTAGATAATTACTTTCAATGTACTTCCCTGCTTTCCCACCGGTCGTTCCGTGTAAATATTTTTAAAACAAAACCGGTCTGTGGTTTAAAAATGATTGGAGACCGCTGCTGTAGATGAGTCAGACTGCATACTGATGCTTATATACTCTACATCCTTTATTCATGACTAATTAAGTTCTGTGCAAACAGACTCCATATTTCACTGATGCCTCTGAAAGTCGAAGCTGAGTAAATAAACCTGCCTTATTAAGTTTTAATATCTGTGTTTGGGCAGGTGTCTTTAAATTAATTGATTAAGTGATTAAATAAAAGTGTTTGTGTGTGTGCGTGCGTGTGTAGTATTTGTGTGTGTGTATTTAACAAAACTTTATATCAGCCACTGGAATATTAATGTTTTGTCCAGTCCTGTTTAAACTTTTGTCTTGTATTGTGCGCATTTAAACTACTGACATAAAGGCCTGATGTCATCTTTTGACATCATTTTCTAGCACACATTTTACCGTAGTAAAACTAAAAGCAAAGGACGAGGTCGGGCATGTGTTTTACTCACAGTGCATAAATATCAGTGAATAACAGTGAAAACACAATCTTCATACATGACACAGAAAGTTCACTTTCACAATGTACCTGCATTACCTTGTGTTTTCTCTTGCATTTGGTATTTTTTTTTTATCTACAAATTTGACTTTGTTTCATAAGGGTGATACTGATTACAACATTCTAAGACGATTTTTTATGTTTAAAAACAAAGAGATCCTTAATTGTATTATTATATAAATATTTATGATGAATAATGATGGTTTGATAATTATATATTAGTTTTTACTTATGTTTACTGTACTGTAATGCTCTACTTAGTGGTTGTCAGTCATGGGCTCTTGGAATTGTCCTAGGTTTCCTGTTGCTCAGTGGTAAGAGCATTGCATTAACAATGCAATGTTGTGGGTTTGATCCCAGGGCATTGCAAAAACCTATGTAAAATGTATAGGATAAAGCAATGTAAGTTGCTTATGATAAAAGCGTCTGCCAAATGTATAAATGTAAATGTCACTATTCCCCCCTATACAGCGCCCCTGACTGTAATGCTCTACTTAGTGGTTGTCCTGTATCATCAGTTAACTAACTACAGTTAGTTCAAAATGCAGCGGCTAGAGTTTTAACCAGGTCAAGAAAATATGATCACCTAACACCAGTTTTATCATCGCTTCACTGGCTACCCATTAAGTATCATATTGATTTTAAAATTATTTTAATTACTTACTGTCACGGGTTGACACGGAGGAGGAATGGAGATGCCCCACAAACACGTAGATCCATATCCAAAAGGGTTTTAATGATTACAAAACGGGAGCAGGAGAACACGGGAGCAGGAGAATACGAGGAGTAGGAGAACGCGGGAGCAGGAGAACACGAGGAGTAGGAGAACGCGGGAGCAGGAGAACACGAGGAGTAGGAGAACGCGGGAGCAGGAGAACGCGGGAGCAGGAGAAAACGAGAGGAGGAGAACAGGGAACACAAAACCAGGTTGACAATACAATGACCGACAAGGAACTGAGGAACACACAGGGCTTAAAAACATGGGGAAACACTCGGGGTAAACAAAATCAGGTAAGGGAATAATTAACAATGACGAGGGACAGGTGAAAACAGTAGGCAATGCAAAACAAATGGAAACACAGGCAGGGGACAGGCAGGAGTGTTACACTTATCAAGCCTTAAACGGTGTAGCCATTACTTAACAGAGCTTTTATCACGTTACAACCCATCACGCTCTCTAAGATCTCAAAACTCAGGACTTTTGATAACACATAGAATAACTAAATCCACCAAAGGGGGTCGAGCTTTCTCATACGTAGCACCTAAACTCTGGAATAGCCTTCCTGATACTATTCAAGGGTCAGACAATCTCTCACAATTTAAATCTAGATTAAAGACAAATCTTTTCAGCCAAGCTTTCACTTAATGCACAGTTAATGAACAGCAGCTACGCTAATTATTCTCTTTTTGCCTCCGCCTCGGGATGCCCATCCCGAGGTAGGGAGAAATTCCGCCAGGTCCAGATGATCGACATACTGTATGCCCAACCCCAACCAGAGATGACGCCAGCTGTCATGAAAACTCATGGTTAGAACCCAATTGCAGGCAGAGGCAGGACGACAGGAGGTGAAGGGTTAACAGGAATTTATTAGGACATAGAACACTACAAAAACAGCAAAACAAAACCCACGAGGGGGAAAACAAGACAGGATAACAATAATCTTTGAACAAGGACGAGAACACTGACTAACTAGACTAATGGAAAGCAAACACTTGAACAACACTAACATAAAACTAAACTAGACTTACTAAACACGGGGAACAGGAAACAGGAACAACAGCTTAACATGAAACAGTAACATCCAAGATAACGCTCACAATGAATAGGTACCACAGACACGACAGCTTTCAACAGCGTACATCAAACAATGAACGAGCCCTAGACAATGAAACATGAGAGGTATATATGGGGGAAACAGACAAAGGATAATCAATAGGGACCAGGTGATAGGGGTTAACAATCAAGGAAAGCTAATTAACACAAACTAGGGAACAGGAGGGTAGGGAACAATGACGCAGACTAGAGAGAGAGTATGGCGGTAAATAAGTGCCAAAACTGTCTCTCTCCCACATGAAACAATCAGGCAATGCCATGGCTCCACTTGAGACAAGAATAAAACATGACATGGTAGTGGAACCATGACACCAGCTACAGCTGCAGACTGACTGACCATCCCGGCACCATTTAAGGCAATTCCACCACCACCCAAGAGAAATACGACCATCGGACCATCCCAGCTCAGACCACTACATCCCCAACCAAGAGCAAGGATTGATACTTGTCACATTAATGTTGAAGTTACAATACTGGGGAGTGGGGAGGCTCGTTGGTTGTGGTAGGGGGGAATCAATTGTTGGAGCTGTGTGGGTCTGGTTTCGCCTTGTTTTGTGGTCGATGTCGGACAACAGAGGAATAAAGTTATAACATGCCATTACTATTTTCCCTGATTGCTCCTCTGTTTTCTGGTGTCGATCGTGGAGTGGGACCAGGTTGAACCTGTACGGTTTTCAGCGAGTGGGACTTCTGGGTGGCGGATGGTTGGCTCTCCCTCTTCCTCGTGGATATTTGCTCGGTAGCTTTTGGTCGGGGTCACTGAGTGCAGCTATGACACGTCAGAGGGGATCTTGCCGTCCAGGCTGAGCCTGGTTTCTCCCGAGTTTTTTTTCCCTCCATTATTCATCATTGTTAGTTTGGGTTCCTCGCCACAGCAGGGCAGTGTTGGCTTGCTCACCGGGAGACTACATTTATTTATCTATTTATTAGATATTATTTATTAGCATGATCTTGCTTGTTCTATAAACACCATGCACTGTGCTGTGTTTCAACTTTTCTGTTTTTCCTGTTTGCCCCTGTAAGGCTGCTTTGGAACAATGCACATTGTGAAAAGCGCTATATAAATAAACTCGAATTGAATTGAATTGAACTGTAGCGGCGTGGTTTGGTTTCAGAATGCTCAATAATGTTTACTGAGAAAGTTGTTGTCAAAAAGAAAAAAAAAATGATTTTGATGAAAATAATACAAATTGTTTACGTGTTAAAGTTGAAGTCTGCAGTTTGTTTGTCAACATTTTAAGTGGTGTGTGTGTGACACTTGATGTTGAGACACACATTTAATACAAACATTTATCTTATAAAACATTTAAATTTATTATCATCTATTATGATCATCTGACAAATATGAGCCAAAACATTTCTAGCTATGGCCCATTTTGACAAACTGTCCAGTGTATTGCGACCACAATATCAAAACTTCATAAACCACATGTGCAGTGTGAGATCAAATGTCAGAGACTGTATAATGTTGTACACTTAGGGTGACCATCCGTCCCGCGTAGCGCGTGCGCGCACAACGTTTGAAGCCCAATTCATGCGTCCCGCAAATTGAGACCGTGTCACGCATAATCAATGCTTGCTCAAAAAAAAGTTTGTCGCTCTATATCCTCGAGCCCCAGGCAGCCAAACGAACATTACTTGACAGTTCAGCACGCTACTGTTGCCACACCCACCCCTCAGTTGAACTGCTGACTAGGTTGTTCCGTTGTTGTTGTCATGACAGCGCGCGCACATGCACACACTAATAAGGAACTTTTAGATGCGCGCTCCAATTTGAAAAATGGAGAAAGAGACTGAGTCTGAGCCAGGGCCGATTCTAGGTTTTCAATATTAGGGGGGCTCAGCCTCCAATTAGGATATATATATAGAGAGAGCCACACTCTAATAACCATATATTGTATACGTTACTAAAATAAATAAAGAATATGCAGAAAAGCATAAATACAAGTTATTGTTATTCAAATGAATATCACATTAATCGGTCAATGTGCAACATTTATATTTCAAACTGACAACAACAGTCACAAATCCATAAAATAAATATCACAATCAACTGCTGAATCATTATTTAGTAAAAATAACTTAATATGTTTCCCTGCCATTCATTCTGTTTAGCACTAGCGCTGTGACTCTCTCTGCAGGACTGTGTGTTCATCTATTACCTCCACAATATGTTTTCAATTAATGATAAAAATACTGAAGCGTCTGAAAACGACATAGAGCTTCTGTGCACTTTTATTTCCTCAGAACTCAGAACAATAAATGACACTGCCGCACCGGGCTGAACTACAGTAACTCTTATCTGCCCGTCCTCTTTCTGTAGCTGTCAAAACTACCGTCAACTCTCTATAACTATAGCACATCATCATTAATGACACTTTCTGTGCGCTACAATACATACCTGTCAAGTTTTGGATTTGAAAATAAGGGAATTTTTTCGGCGCCCACCACCCCAACCAAACTCCAGTATCCCTTACATTTTAAAACAGGTGTTATAGCCCAAATGAAAACAGAAAAGGGTATATATGAAGAGCATTTATTTAAAGGCTGATTTGCATATTTTCTGTTAATTTAACATTGCTTGTCTTTACAGTTTATTTTCATTCCACATTCTTTGTATTTCATATTGCTTTTCCTTTACAGTTTTTCTTTTCATTTCACATAACTTTTCTTTACTCTTTTAGTGAGTTATTGTACACATTTGGGAAAGAAGGGTAAAATACGGGACTTTCCCGGCCAAAACGGGATACTTGACAGGTATGTACAATATCATCTTGATCGTCGAGGTATGCCGTCATTGGTGTTAAGTGCTTTCATTTGGCTTGAGGTAAAGTTAACAAATAGTTAACGAGGGGTGAACGCACATAACACTTTTAAACAGTGAATGGGAAAGGGTCTTGTGTCGCTTCCACATCATATTAAGATGCATTTATAACAGAGAATGGCAAAAATGCAGATGTCATGTTAATGAACACACCTTATAACGTTACCGCTAATGACGTTAACTCCAATGTGCTGACGTGTGTGAACTGAAGAATGCGCTAAATAACGCAGCCTAACGCCGTTTTCATAATAATAGTTTTAAAGGGGGCTATAAAGCGATCTCGAATTCTTGTACAGATTACATTACAAACAATATTTTAGGGGGGACTGAGCTAGAACTTTAGGGGGGCTTTAGCTCCCCTAAAAAGGGCCTAGCAACGCCACTGGTCTGAGACATTAATTAAAAAGAGAAGGTGTGGGTACAAGAAAGACTGGGGAAATTAAATAGCTAAAGTAAATCGTAAGTGGAAGTGCATTTGTCAATTCATTGAATGTTCAAAATATTGTGAATCTTTATTTAAAAAAAATATACATTGGCTGGCCTATTCATGAGAATACATCAGCAATTACACATGTTTAGGGGAATAGGGCATTATTAATATACCATGTAAGGTGGTATGTGCTAGAAATGGGTAAACCACTATCAGTGAGTCTGTCCGGGGGGTGGGGGCACCGCCGCGCCAGGCAGTGTCCCACATTGTCCCTCAGAAACATACGCCTTGTCCCCCCTTGGGCTTATTAGCAGCCCAGCCAGCAATGACACGTGGGGCCCAGATGGGTTAACTACGGGTTCCATGGATACTGTGTGGGCATGGGCTTTGGCTGGGTGAAATCAACGGGTCCCATGTAGGTTTTGTAGTACAAGTCCCACATAGGAAGCCAATATGAGCTGATTACATTGGCCCCATAAGGGACAGGCATGGGCCAAGTGGGCATGGGTTTGATCTGGGAACACATATATGGGTCTTGCATGGCATATTTATGGGCCAAGTGGGCATGGGTTTGAACTGGGAATGCACATATGGGTCCTGCATAGAATTTTTATGGGCCAAGTGGGCATGAGTTTGAACTGGGAACACATATATGGGTCTTGTATGACATATTTATGGGCCAAGTGGGCATGGGTTTGATCTGGGAACACATATATGGGTCTTGAATGGCATATTTATGGGCCAAGTGGGCATGGGTTTGAACTGGGAATGCACATATGGGTCCTGCATTGAATTTTTATGGGCCAAGTGGGCATGGGTTTGAACTGGGAACACATATATGGGTCTTGCATGACATATTTATGGGCCAAGTGGGCATGGGTTTGATCTGGGAACACATATATGGGTCTTGAATGGCATATTTACGGGCCAAGTGGCCTTGGGTTTGAACTGGGAATGCACATATGGGTCCTGCATAGAATTTTTATGGGCCAAGTGGGCATGGGTTTGAACTGGGAATGCACATATGGGTCCTGCATAGAATTTTTATGGGCCAAGTGGGCATGAGTTTGAACTTGGAACACATATATGGGTCTTGTATGACATATTTATGGGCCAAGTGGGCATGGGTTTGATCTGGGAACACATATATGGGTCTTGAATGGCATATTTATGGGCCAAGTGGGCATGGGTTTGAACTGGGAATGCACATATGGGTCCTGCATAGAATTTTTATGGGCCAAGTGGGCATGGGTTTGAACTGGGAATACATATATGGGTCTTGCATGGCATATTTATTGGCCAAGTGGGCATGGGTTTGATCTGGGAATGCACATATGGGTCCTGCATAGAATTTTTATGGGCCAAGTGGGCATGGGTTTGAACTGGGAATGCACATGTGGGCCCTGCATAGAAATTTTATGGGCCAAGTGGGCATGGGTTTGAACTGGGAACACATATATGGGTCTTGCATGACATATTTATGGGCCAAGTGGGCATGGGTTTGATCTGGGAACACATATATGGGTCTTGAATGGCATATTTACGGGCCAAGTGGCCTTGGGTTTGAACTGGGAATGCACATATGGGTCCTGCATTGAATTTTTATGGGCCAAGTGGGCATGAGTTTGAACTGGGAACACATATATGGGTCTTGCATGACATATTTATGGGCCAAGTGGGCATGGGTTTGAACTGGGAACACATATATGGGTCTTGAATGGCATATTTATGGGCCAAGTGGCCATGGGTTTGGGTGATTGGTTCAGGTCCAGCAATATTATGTAATGCTCATCTACAAACAAGCATCAAAAATAAAATAAAATAAGCTTAACTTAGGATATGGGGAGCCTTATCATTCAAGCTCCTCTTGGCAAAGCAAAATCTGCTCGTCACAACATGGCAGACAGAGCATCATTCTGCTTGCTTCGATGCTGGACAGGACAAGAGGAAAAAAGAAAAAAAAGGACTTTCAGGAGGCCTCATCATCAATCTGTCTTCCACTTCTGTGTTGTTAGATGTCCTTGGACCAAGGAGTAGCATGTGTTTCTATCAAGGTGTAGCTCATACACCAACAATGACTGATGTGTTGGCTGTAAGAGGTACAGTAGATCTGTTTGGTTAGGCTATCTGAAGATCTTCAGGATGCATTGACATATTCATGGTTTATGGTTTAAGACGGTAAAGGGAGGGGCTGAGGTAGTTAAAGAAGTAGGCCTGTAAGGACAGAGGCCCTTTCAATTTAAGTAAAAGAATAAAGCTGCAGAAAGCCTTCCGACAGTGCATGGAGCATTCACATAAACACTTTCATTGGTGCAGTGACCCAGATTGGGACAGATTTATGGGGATAAGTGTAAAGGAGACAGCATTGCTACTGCTGATATTTGAATATTTACAATATTTATATTGTATGAATATTTTGCTAACTTAACATAAGTTGCTTATAACATATAGTTGCCTGTAGAATGTTGGGTAAATCCCTCCCTGATGCCTCATAGGACCCATTTTGCTACCCAATTGGTTTTTGGTCAGTTTGCACATCCATCTACCACGCCGGATACCCAGATTCAAGACCCGCTTGGGGAGTGGTTTCTGGTATCAGAGGTGGAAGTCATTAATTACAAATACTCAGATTACTGTAATTAAGTAGTTTTTTGGGGTACTTGTACTTTTATGAGTAGATTTTCAAGCCTGTACTTTTACTTGTAATATTCATTAATCCATGTAATCTACTAAATTACTTTTAAAATCATAGTTGATTACTGATCCATATCCAAACCTTTTATCTGCATTTTTGTAGCCAGTAAGGTGATTTGATAGCAAACAAGCCGATGAAAACCGGGTCGTGAGGACGGAAAACAAAACAAAACAAAAAAAGGACGTTATTGATCTTTCATTCTGAATGAAGAATTTAACCAGTTAAAAATGTATTCATGGATATTTAATCAATAGTTGTGGCTCCTCATAATTTAGTTTTTTGTCTGTCGGAGACATTTGCTTAATAAGGAAATAAAAACTTAAATGAGAAAAAAATGAGGGAAAAACACTGGTTTTGCATCTTATCAATTATTAATGAATAATAGATTGTTGGCATGTTAACTTCTGGTAAAGGAAAACACACAATTTCCAGCCCTAGTCTGGAGAAGTGACGGTGACATCAGTGGTTAAAAGTAACTAATACTCTGAATATTTTTGTCTTTTTTTACAAACTGTACTTTTACCTGAGTATTTCTCTAACACCGGTACTTTTACTCGTAATTGAGTAATATTTTAGCAATGCACTTAATTGTACTTGACTACAGATTTTCAGTACTCTCCACCACTGCCTGTTATGCACAACAACACCTAATTAGGCTCATTCATAATGAAGCCAGCGAAGCAGTTAAATCGTTTGTTAATTCTCTCACATATCCTTAATTTACGAATTTTACTGTATTAAATTGTTATTTGGTCAGGCAGTTCGGACATCTCTGGGGCCTTTATGCAAAGGCCATGTTTCGCGCTCAAAACGTTAACGGTCCATTCGGAATCGGAAAGCAAGCTGGCTGTGACTTGGAGGTGAAGTGCATTTTTCTTCCGACCAACGCCGAATTTCCATAAAATTAAGGTAAGTTGAAATATTATGTTGCCATAAAAATAACACTGCAGATTGTACAGTAGTCTGTATTTTTGGTTTGTGCTGTTTAATCTGATGTTAAAGTCATGGAATTTTAAAATGGCAATTTCCAGGCCTGGAAAAGTTTTGGAAAATGAATAAACTCAGAAAGTTTTGTAAAAGTCATGGAAATTTGTTTTTCAAAATATCCGTGTACTTGAATTTGTTTAATTGATAATATTGGTTTTCAAATTGCAATAATTTTTTCGTTCGGGCGATCAGTCACATCACGTGACATGTTCTCTGCGTGGGGCAACTCAGTTGCAGCTGAGCAAAAATAAACAATGCCGGGAAAATGTCGCATTAATAATGTTTGGCTTCAATCTGAAAAGTATAATGCATGGCTTGAGAAAGACCAGGACCCGGGAGGAGCAAAATGTAGACTTTGCCAATAAAACATTCGACATTTCAAACATGGCAGAAGCAGCGCTATCTAGCCATGCTAAAGGTGCAAAGCACCAGTCTGCCGCTGCGCAACAGTCAGCTTCCAACCCGATCGCTGGCTTTAGAGCTTTCATTTGTTTCAGTATGATAGCTCTTAGTAACCACATGAAACACAACATCATATTCGTTGATTCTTTATTGTCAGGTTTGTTTACATTTACAACACATTTTTATAGGCATTGTTACTGATTTGAAGTGCACAAAAATTAGTTACTGTGTATATGTTACTTATATTTGTTTGTACTTTTGGAGTTTCAGTTTACCGTGATGATCTTCGGACATGGTCCGCTGCGGACGCATCTTGGTGTAATGAGGATTAGAGTCCGGGCGGGAACCGAACCTAAGCATCATTGATTCCGCATTATTGGTTCCGGACATACTATTCGCTGGGATTGCCCGGGGGAGGAAGGAACGTTAATGGATTTATTAATTGATTTAGTTAGTTGTACATTAATGATATTTGATTACATTTGGCTTTCCTTAACTTTATTTATAATATGTCTTTGTTTCATTTTGATCTTGATGTATGTAAGGTTATATGTGGTATGTAAAGTTAAATTTTTTCCCCCCTTAATTTGTAATGGGCCCATCCTTTCCTTTATAAACTGTTGCTTTGTTCATTTGTAAAGTCAGTTTTTTGTTTGTTTGGTTGTTTTTTGTCTAACTGTTTTGATCTGTTTTGATGTTTTGATTATTTCATTTTTGTTGTAAGAAATTTATGAGTATGTAAAGTTATTTTTTTCTTGGGTTCAAATAAAGACCCGTTTCCTTTTGTGCAAAGCTTTTGTTCCTTGTTCTTTGCTTCTCGGTCCCTTATCATATTTATTGATTCTTTATTGTCAGGTTTTTTGTACATTTACAACACATTTTTATAGGCATTGTTACTGATTTGAAGTGCACACAAATTAGTTACTGTGTATATGTTACTTATATTTGTTTCTATTTTTGGAGTTTAAGTTTACCGTGATGAATGTGAGGGCTGCAAGAGCCCTAAGAGAAAAAAGAACATCGACAACACAAACGCCATGACTGTTTTGAATGTATTTTTTGGAGAGATGTTTTGTTTTCTTTTTTTCAGACATTTAAAAAATATATATTTATTTATTTACCGGTACGTGGTAAAAATTTAATAGTTAAAGATTATGTTTGTTGTTCAATGTATTATATAATGAGTGTATTTTGTATTGTAATTTTGGAGGGTTTTTTTCAGAGATTTATTTAAAATATATTTTTTAGTTTACCTTATGTTGTGACATTGTTTTTTAAAGATAATTTTTGTTGTTCAATTAAATTGAACAAGTGAGATGGTGGTCTAGTGGGTTAAACCACTGAACTGGTAAATCAAAGGTTGCTGGTTCGATCCCAGCAGCTACCACCAGTGTGTCCTTGAGCAAGACACTTTACTCCATGTTGCTCCAGGGGGATTGTCCCTGTAATAAGTGCACTGTAAATCGCTTTGGATAAAAGCGTCTGCCAAATGACTAAATGTAAATGTCTAAATATAAATATATTTCTTGCAGTTCAAAGCATCAAGTGTCTTGTATTTATCTTGTACTTATATTCATTCTTCGTCTTTAATTTTTCTTAGATTGTTTCCTTAAATGAATGGTTGGGCTTACCTTGCATGAATTGCCCAGTTAGGACCAACATAAGATCCTTACAGAGCCCACTTTAAGCCCATATGGGCATTCACGGTTGAATCCTGGTGCAAGCCCACTTTAAACCCCTTTAGGCAGGTGGGGCCCAAATGGGTCTGACACAAATTGCCCGGTTAAGACCCACATAAGACCCTCACAGATCCCACTTACAACCGACCTTGGCATCCATGGCTGGCCCCCATGTGGATCCCGGGTGCAAACCCACTTTAAACCCCTTTGGGCAGATGGTGCCCAAATGGGTCTGTCATGAATTGCCCGGTTAGGACCCACATAAGACTCTTACAGATCCCATTTAAAGCCCATCTGGGCATCCACGGCTGGCCCCCATGTGGATCCATGTTGCAAAGCCCACTTTGGACCCCTTTGGGCAGGTGGGGCCCAAATGGGTCTGACATGAATTGCCCAATAAAGACCCATGCAGTACCCTTACAGGTCCCACTTTTAGTACGTCTGGGCTTCCACGGCTTGCCCCAATGTGGATCCCGGGTGCAAGCCCATAATGGGGCCCACATTTGCCGCCCATGAAGCCCTCATCTGGGCCCCACATGTCATTGCTGGCTGGGAGGTGGTCACCCTATGTACACTTTGTGTTTATTAAATACATGTTTCGCTTGCAGTCC
This sequence comes from Triplophysa dalaica, assembly GCF_015846415.1. NCBI lineage: Eukaryota > Metazoa > Chordata > Actinopteri > Cypriniformes > Nemacheilidae > Triplophysa > Triplophysa dalaica. The sequence continues at coordinate 21,895,400 of NC_079548.1, read as the reverse complement.
ATCAGAACTGTTTCAGGCAAGATCCCGAAGTCACAAGATACCAGTGAAGGGTCAAAAAGATTTTCTGCCTAATGCTTCTGGGCATCAGAGGACTCGACTACAGCAGAGTCTGGATGAACACTGGACGCTGCTGCAGGAGGAGAGAGTCGAGAGACTGTCAGTAACACATCTCACAAATGATACATACAGTAGACACTGTAGTCAATCTTACAAAAAAATACATTTATTTGCATACTTCAAAGTAAATACTTTTGTATACGTTTTTATGTACTCCACAGCAATATACATTATGTGCACATTTATGTAAAAGCATCTGCCACATATTTTAGTGTAAATGTATTGTGTTCATTTTCTTATGGGTCTGAATAGGGGAAATCTTGTGAGAGCTGTGTGTCTCCCTGAAGAAAGACAAGAGGAATTGCAGTCACCAGCAGTGAGTGAATGTCAAACATCTTACATTTTTATAGCGTGTTTTACAAATTGCAATGTGTCAAAGTTGTAAAAGTAATCTCATTTTAGTGATACATCTGTTGGTTTTTCCAGGGGAAGTTTTGGCACTCCATGGGTTTTTCAGATAGAGGAAAGCAGTGCCTACAGGCTGAAGAGGCGCTCTACCTCATGGAATGTGTGAGATCTTTAATATTCTAAATATTTAAAATAAAATCAATCCCAGTAATGAATCAAATAGGCAGTGACACCTGACACACCAGCAACAAAAACTAAATCTGGTGTGATGTATAATCAAATTTCTCCAAATGTCAATGTCATCTCTTCTCTGTATCTGTGCAATATTTTCTTCTGGATTCAGGGTAATGTGCAGGTCTTCTACCGTGATCTTCCCTTGTCCATCCAGGAGGGATATGAACGATTCCTCTCTTCCGAAACTCTGACTCTTCACCAGTATCAGGTTAGTCTCTGTAGTCTCCTTGAGACCTGAACAAGAAACAATTCTTAAAGGTACACTATGCCTGAAACGCCTCGTGTAACAACACCCCCACAAATCTATGTCAGTTCAAGGTATGATTTGACTAAGACCACCCAAATGTATACCCGAGTAAAGTGGGTGTACCTGTCAGTACAATTGCTCTGGAAACTGATGTTCCAAATATGGTAAGAGGCGTTACATTTCCGTCACACGCTTGCAGTATTCGACCAATCACTACACACTGGTTAACTGGTTATTAATCATAGCACACCTTGCTTTCAGAGCCATCAACTTTGTAATAAATCTGTGCGTTTCAGAGAGGGGTGGCAAAGAGGAGATACAAACATGCACGGTATGTGGAAAATACAACGTATACACTGGGACTTCAAAAACCTCTCTTTCCCAAACCTGTGCTCACGGTCACGTTCGGCCTGTCTGGCATCTCCGGACCCGAGCCTGCTGCTTGGAGCTGGGCGACTGTCACATGACTCGGTGTCTGAGAAGACTCAACGTGAAGGAAGATAATGTGTCACGTCCGTAAAGGGACTGCCAGAGAGATCGAGATCGCTACCACAGGGATATTAAATATTAAAATGAGATAAATGGTCTCTGAATTGGTCTTTTAATGTTTTTCACAGTTGTGTCATTTGGTATTTAAATTGCATTTTTTTCGCCACTAAGGAGAAACTAAGTTTGTTTAAGTTTACGAGAACTTAAAGTAGACTTGTGTCGCTGTAAACTAATACGATTAATCATGATGATTGTTTTGCATAATATTGTAATGGAGAGCAATTAAAAAAATACTGTAAGCAATTCTAAATAACCTATTAGCCAAACTGTTTACTTTTCTCTGTCATTACCAAGGTCACTGTCTATTAATAAATCGAGATGTCCATTGAAACCAGTGTAAAAAATCATAATAATAATAACATCAACAATATTCTGCAATAAAAGTTACCATGGTGTGGAAAATGCATACAGTCACATGTCCAAAACAAATACATTATATTATTTAACAAACTTAAACTAAACTAAAAGTAGAAATAAAGTTAGAGACACCAAAATGATTAACGTCTATGTTACGTCTGTAACCTCAGTTCGTCGAACCTCCAGATGGGGTTCGCCCTTGAGAACCTATCAACTCTGACTAATACAGAAGAGGCCAATTAAATTTGGCTAATTTACATTTACATTTAAGCATTTGGCAGACGCTTTTATCCAAAGCGACTTACAATACATTATTCTATACATTTATACTTAGGTATCTGCAATCCCCTGGGATCAAACCCACAAACATGCGTTGTTAATCCAGTGCTCTTACCACTGAGCTACAGGATGGTTAATGAAGTTTGCATGCGGTCTCCGCACGGTCCAAGTAGAGGCGCAGTGCGCGTACTGGACACAACACGGAGGGGATTGGGTGTGCCTGCAAATTCACCACTTGGTCCCGGAAGGGAGTCGTGCTTTAGGCACGTATCCGGGCCTTGGTCTCAAGATAATTTGAAAGTTGCCAGGGCCAAATTCAAGGCAATTGGGGGACACAGATAATCCTTGAAGGTCCCCTACCCTCTTGAAGGAACCGAGGGTCATCAGGAGGGCCGTCTTACTCAAAGGGGGACCAGGAGACCGCCAGGACCACATTATGGTCCCAAGAGGGAATGGAGCGGAAACGAGGCGGATTCCGCCTTCTTTCGCGCCTTAGGAACCTGGTAACCAGGTCGTGCTGCCCTAGAGACTGTCCATCAACTGAGTTGTGACGAGTGGTGATAGCGGCTACATACACCTTCAGGGTGAAGGGGGACATGATAGTCTCCAGTCTCTCTTGTAAGAAGGACAACACAATGCCGATCAAGCACCTCCGTGTGTCTTCTCGTTGAGAGAGACACCAGGACGAGAAGAGGCACCATTTATAGGCGTATAACCACCTAGTAGATGGGGTCCTAGCCTGGGTGATGGTCTCTGCCACAGAGGGGGTAGCCTACTCAGGATCTCCTCGTCCCGTCTAGAGACCAGACATGGAGGTTCCAGAGGTCTGGTCTGGGATGCCAGAACATGCCCTTCCCCTGAGAGAGCAGGCCCTCTGTCAGGGGAATGGTTCAGGGGGAGTCGTTGTCAAGAGCATCAGCTCTGAGAACCAACTGCGGTTCGGCCAGTGTGGCGCAACCAATAACACTTGGTGCTCCTCTTCCATGACCTTGCACAGTGTCTGTGCGCAAGGGCGTCCTCGCCAGAGAAAGACCTCAGACAGGGAGTACCAATCGCCACTTTTGCGTCGGCGGTCTGGTTAAGTTTACCTGGGATGTGTGTGGCCCGCATGGAGTGGATCACCTCTTGACTCCACAGGAGGAGGCGTCGGGCAAGTCATGTTAGCTGTCGTGAGCATACGCCACCCTGACGATTGATGTACGCCACGGCTATCGTGCTGTCTAGGGGGACCAGCAGGTGCTTGTTTTGCACGAGAGGCCATAGCCTCCTCAGTGCAAGTCGCACAGCCAACAACTCTAGGCAATTGATATGCCAGCGCAGGTGGGGGCCCGTCCAGCGCCCCACCACTGCGTGCCCGTTGCACACTACACCACACCCCTCCAGGGTGGCGTCCGTCATCGCCACGACATGCCTCGTAACCTACCCAAGAGGGACCCCAGTCCGGAGAAAGGACATGGATGACCAGGGGGTTACGGCAGAGGGGCAGAGGGGTGATTCATCACCATGCGCCTGCTGCTCGTGTGCCACGCTCTCCTCGGAATTCGACTCTGAAGCCAGTGTTGGAGTCTCATGTGCATCAACCCAAGGGTTATTACCCCTGCCGAGGAAGCCATGTGTCCTAGGAGCCTCTGAAACTGTTTCAGGGGGATCGCTGGCTGCCTGAAGTGTTCCAGGCAGTTCAACCACGACTGGGCGCGTACTGCGGACAGTTGCGCCGACATGGTGGAAAAAGGGGAAAAAGGGCGGGTTCAACGATCTTCGTGAAGACCCATGAAGACAGGGACGGACCGAAAGGGAGGAATCTGTACTGATATGCCCGCCCCTTGAACATGAACCGTAGGAACGGCCGGTGTCGAGGGAGGATCGAAGCATGAAAGTAAGTGTCCTTCAGGTTGATTGCCACAAACCAATCCTGACACCTGATGGATGTCAGGATGCGCCTCTGCGTGAGTATCCTGAACGGCAGCTTGTGAAGGTGCTTGTTCAGGGAACGCAGATCTAGAATGGGACGTGACCGGCCGTCTGGCGTCTTCCTTGGGAACGATGAAGTACGGGCTGTAAAACCACTGAACATCTTGGCTTGATGGACGAACTGGATGGCCTGTTTCACCAGAAGGTTGGCGACCTCTGCCCGAAGTACAGAGGCGTCCCTACCTCTGACAGAGGTGGAGAGGATGCCCAGAAACTTGGGAGGATTACTTGCGAACTGGATGGAGCAGCCAAGACGGACTGTCCTTATTAGCCACCGGAACAGTGTGGGCAGCTTTTGCCAAGCTCCCAGGGACTGAGACAGGGAGACCAAGGGGGCGGTCTGCTTCACCAGTCCCACTGGGGGTGGTTCGTCGGCTGGCGGAGCTAACCACATCTCGCGGGGGGGACCCCGGTGGGAAGTTTGGATCCGCCACTTAGCTGCCAGGTGGAAAAGCTGCAGGCACTGTCGGTTTGAGAGATGTGGTGGCTGTCGTGTGTGTACAACCTTACGCCTCGCCAAGTCATGAGGTCGGGTTGCCAAACACAGTCCAGTGGAGTATAATGTCGGCTGCAAGGGCACCCAGGGAGAACAGAAACTCTCTGTGAGCAAGTGGGCCCTGAAAAGGCTTTGGTGACGAGGCAGGAACCGTCCCTTTACGTCGTAGATCCGGCAATGTAGATGGAGAATTCTTTGAATTCGTAAGGTATGTAATAGGGATGCTCCGATCCGATATTTGTATCGGAAATCGGCGTCGATACTGAATAAAATTCTAGATCGGGTATCGGTGAAAAAATTGCACCGATACCCGATCTAGCTTACATAAAATTTCTGCTAGGCGATGTAAAAGTTCCTGGAGACACCGGCGCTTAAACTCTCTCGTGGCTGTGCTTTGCGAAGCGTGTGACATCATACGCTAGCAACGTGCTCTTTACGTAGTGTGCGTGAACAAGCGAACATAGCTTACATTGAGCAGCGAACAGCATGGAGCGACAAAAAATATCTGCCATTTAGATTTACTTTAGGACAGCTACGCCAACAAGTTACACCGCTGTTTGCAATACATGCGAAGTAAATGTTCCGAGGGGTGGTGATAAAGCTGTTCATTATAATACTACTAATTTAAGCACGCCGAGTTCAATAAGCTGAAGAAACTAAAACGAGACGGTACGAAGCAGCTAACTTTGGAGGAGACAACGAAAATAATTCAGAAATTTCCATCTAGTAGTGTGAAAGCAGCGAAAATCATTGAAAGCATTTTGAATTTCATGGTAATGGATTTGCAACCGCTGTCCGTCGTTGCGAACAATGTCTTCAGACTCCTTATAAACCACCTGGAGCCGCGGTACGACATTGTGAAGCGTAACTGAGACCTGAACTGTACCAAAAAGTCTGCAAACATGTATACGAAAAAAATAAAGATGTTAATGCGGTGAGTTTTGGGGATAATTTGACTTTGAATTTCTATTTGCACCGACTAAACTATTCTATCTTTTTCCGTTTATTTTTACATGTGCAGCACAAGCTAGGGAAGCTAGTGTTTTATCTATCTTTCGGTGTTGGGTGTTAAATTTGATTTCCACTAAACTTTAGCTTAGTTTAGTGGACTTTGCTTTAATGACTAAAGCATTAAAAAGAGCTGATTCCTGTTTGAATATCTAAAGCAGTGAAGCTATTGCTTTTTTGCTCAATTTCAGCTGCTTTATTGTTTATTGTGCATTGATTTTTTTAAATTATATTTGCACATAACAGTTATGAAGAGATTTTGTTTCCATTAATTTATACCTGTTTATCAAGCTAGTGAAGCTGTTTTTTTATTCAGCTGCTTAATTTGCACTTTAATTTTGAATTTCAAGTTTAAGATAGTGAACATTTTGTTTTATTTTGCTGGTTTAATAAATAATTCACAAAATTTGTGAATCATTTGTTTGTTATTTTGTTTTACGGGGTCAGGAAATTAATGTTAAGTCGAGCTTGATGTCTTGCACAGCAATGCACACAGTTTATTAAGTAATTGTGCTCTTTAAAAATGTTACCTTAGTATCGGATCGGTACTCGGTATCGGCCAATACTGAATCTCAGGTATCGGAATCGGTATCGGAAGCAAAAAAGGTGGATCGGAGCATCCCTAGTATGTAATCATGAGCAATGGCTCTGAAGAACAGAAGATAAATGAATGCTGCACACTATCTTCGTTTTATGCCGGATATCCGGGGGCGGACACTGGCATGCAAATTTCATTAGCCAAATTTCATTGGCCTCTTCTATAGTAGTAAGAGTGGATTGGTTCTCAAGGGCAAACCCCATCTGTCGGCTACTAAGGGAACTACATTAAAAATCTAAATTAAAACAGAATAAAAATAAACTAAACTAATATCAATCTATAAACAAGCAAATAAAACGAAATAGCTAAAAATGAACATTAATTTGAATTAAAATAACAAATAAAGGCAAATTCAAAATACATATACAAATCTATAAAGCTGGAAAAAATGTATAATTTAACATTTTGTAAATCCTGTTGTTGGCGCAGGTGAAGTTATGGAGCGGATCAACATTATCAAATCTTCAAGCTGGGTGTTTCCAGGTATATATTACTCACTGTCTGTTCTCTTGTAAGCCATTGAGAAAAACGTCATATTGATGTAATGTCATTTATTACTGACAGCTCCATTTTTTCATTTGTCACTATCGCATGTGTTTTCTCAGAACAACCCCGGCTGACCAGTGGAAGATTAGCTTTGATGTTTACCAGCCGGACACGGTGGCCGAATTTAAAAGAGACACCCCGGAAAGCCCTACAGCCGCATGTGTGTGTGCAGGTAAACACACCGACACAATGGCTTCATATGAGAGAGTCTCTTGAGTTATGTTTAATTCCTAATGTTCTATGCCAAAACATAAAAGAACGCTGACAGACTATATCTCCTTGGAAAGCTCTAAGTCTCTAGCTTTCAAATCTGTTGTCCATTTTGCAATAGGACTAACTGATTAAAAGTGTTAATTTAAATGTCACCTGTACCACCGGTGCGCCTAAAGTATTATTACAAAGAACAAAAACTAAATAAATATTGACATCACTGGAAAGCTCTCAGAGGGTAGTTTTCAGATCATTTTTCCGTTTTGTGATATGTCAAACGTAGTTTGAGTTACTTTAGAAAATGTTAAGGACTCGCAGGCAGTCTAAAGTGTTTTTTATGTCGTAAAAACCCTATATCATATACAAAACCTATAATTTTGTTGATAATCTATATATAGCTGGAAAGGTGGAAGTCTCTAGTTTTCAAATCCTTTATCCGTTTTTCAATAGGATAAATGTAGAAAAAACTGTTAGTTGAAATTCCTCTTGTACCACTGGTGGGCCAAAAGTGCTATTACGAAGACAAAACAATTATGTTCCCATGTAAAGCTAAATAAATATTTACAAACTATATCTTTTTTTGGAAAGCTCTAAGACCCTTGTTTTTAAATCCATTGTCCTTTTTGCAATAGCACAAACGTAGTAAAAGTGTTAGTTGAAATGCCACCTGTTCGACCAGTGAGCCAAAATTGCAATTACAAAACAAAAAACGAATTTTCTACAAAACTACAAATCTTGACAAACCATACATCACTGAAAATATAAAATAACCCTGACAAGTCTCTAGTATTTAAATCCGTTGTCCATTTTGCAATAGGAGAAACATGACAAAAGTGTTAATTTAAATGTTACCTGTACCACCGTTGGGCCAAAAGTGCATTACAAAACAAAAAACAATAATGTTCCCATGTAAAACGAAATAAATATTGACAAACTATATATCATTGACAAGCTCTAAGGCTCTAGTTTTCAAATCCATTGTCAGTTTTGCAATAGGATAAACATGACTGGAAATTAATCTCTAATGCATTCAGATGCAAAGCACGCTGGGAAAAGCAGATCAACTGCTAAGGAAGTTAACTCTACAAAAATGATTTATGTTGTCCCAAAATAAATGACTGTACAATTAAAACTACTCAAATAAAAAAAAAAATCTTAACAACCAAAATTAGTAGATTTTATTCCCAAGATTTTTGTTATTTTACATAATTCTATTAAGTACATTTTAATAGCCCCTGGTAGGGTCTCCCGAGGCAAACGGGTCAGACTAAGAGGGGTTCCAAAACCCTTATGACGACAAAAAAGGACCGTGACGTCGCCCGGCATGGCGCAGCCGGGGCCCCATCCTGGAGCCAGGCCTGGGGTTGTGGCTCGTATGCGAGCGCCTGGTGGTCGGGCCTCCCCCCATGGGGTCCCGCCGGGCTCAGCCCGAAGGAGCGACATGGGGCCACCCTCCCGTGGACCCACCACCTGCAGGAGGGACCGTAAGGGGCCGAGGCATAGTGAATCGGGCGGCCGTTCGAAGGCAGGGGCCTCGGCAACCCGATCCCTGGACGCAGAATCTAGCTCTTGGGACATGGAATGTCACCTCTTTGGCGGTGAAGGAGCCTGAGATTGTGCGTGAGGTTCAGAGATTCCTACTAGAGATTGTCTGGATCAGCTCTACGCACACCTTGGGCTCTGGAACCACACTCCTCGAGGGAGGATGGACTCTTCACCACTCTGGAGTTGCCCATGGTGAGAGGCGGCGGGCTGGTGTGGGTTTGCTTATAGATCCCCATCTCAGCCGCCATGTGTTGGAGTTTACCCCGGTGAACGAGAGGGTCGCTTCCCTGCTCCTTCAGGTCGGGGATAGGTCTCTCACTGTCGTGTGCACCTATGGGCCAAACGGCAGTGTAGAGTACCCGGCCTTCTTGACCACTCTGGAAGGGGTGCTGGAAAGCGCTCCGAGTGGGGACTCCGTCGTTCTGCTGGGGGACTTTAACGCCCACGTGGGCAACGACAGCGACACCTGGAGGGGTGTGATTGGGAGGAACGTCCCCCTTGATCTGAACCCGAGTGGTGTTCTGTTATTGGACTTCTGTGCTAGTTACAGCTTTCCCATAACGAACACCATGTTAAAACATAAGGGTGTCCATCAGATTAGATTAGATTCAACTTTATTGTCATTACACATATACAAGTACAGTGTAACGAAATGTAGTTTAGGTCTAACCAGAAGTGCAAATAGCAAGTGCAGGATATACAGTGTGAATAAATACAGAATACAATATTAGGAAAATACTATACAATGGGCATGTACTATGAAAATATGACAGTCGGTTTGTACTATGAACAATATAAACAGAAGGCTATATTCTGTGAACATTAATGTACAGGTGGTTATGAACAGATAACAATATAGACTATACAATAGTGCAAGTGACTTGAGTGTGCATAAGTTACAGACATTAGCTATTAAAGTTACAGTGCAGTAGATGAGTTGATGCAGTTATTAAAGTTATACTGCAATACATGAGTAAATGCAGTTATACAGTTACAGTGCAGTAGATGAGTTAGTGCAGTTATTGAAGTTACAGTGCAGTAGATGCGTTAATGCGGTTATTAAGGTTACAGTGCAGTAGATGCGTTAATGCGCTTATTAAGGTTACAGTGCAGTAGATGAGTTAGTGCAGTTATTGAAATTACAGTGCAGTAGATGCGTTAATGCGATTATTAAGGTTACAGTGCAGTAGATGCGTTAATGCGGTTATTAAGGTTACAGTGCAGTAGATGAGTTAATGCAGTTATTGAAGTTATAGTGCAATAGATGAGTAGATGTAGTTAGTTATGCAATAGATGCAGTGATGCAATAGATGAGTTACAGTACAGTAGAGAAGTTGGTGCAGTTATTGAAGTTACAGTGCAGTAGACGAGGTAATGCAGTTATGAAAGTTACGGTGCAGTAGATGAGGTAATGCAGTTTTGAGAGTAATCAGTGCACATGGCACTAGGACACCCTCGGCCGGAGGTCGATGGTCGACTTTGTGGTTGTTTCATCTGACCTCCGGCCGTATGTCTTGGACACTCTTATGCTCTAAGTCTCTAGTATTGAAATCCGTTGTCCATTTTGCAATAGGAGTAACATGACAGAAGTGTTAATTTAAATGTTAACTGTACCACCGTTGGGCCAAAAGTGCATTACAAAACAAAAAACAATAATGTTCCCATGAAAAACTAAATAAATATTGACAAACTATATATCATTGACAAGCTCTAAGGCTCTAGTTTTCAAATCCATTGTCTGTTTTGCAATAGGATAAACATGACAAAGTTGTTAATCTGGAAATTAATCCCCTAATGCATTCAGGTGCAAAGCACGCTGGGAACAACAGATCAACTGCCAAGGTAGTTAAATCTACAAAAATGATTTATGTTGTCCCAAAATAAATGACTGTACAATTAAAACTACTCAAATAATTTTTTTTAAATCTTAACAACCAAAATTAGTAGATTTTATTCCCAAGATTTTTGTTATTTTACATAATTCTATTAAGTACATTTTAATAGCCCCTGGTAGGGTCTCCCGAGGCAAACAGGTCCTAGGCGACAGGTCAGACTAAGAGGGGTTCCAAAACCCTTATGACGACAAAAAAGGACCGTGACGTCGCCCGGCATGGCGCAGCCGGGGCCCCACCCTGGAGCCAGGCCTGGGGTTGGGGCTCGTATGCGAGCACCTGGTGGTCGGGCCTCCGGCCGGGCTCAGATCAAAGGAGCGACGTGGGGACACCCTCCCATGGACCCACCACCTGCAGGAGGGACCCTAAGGGGCCGAGGCATAGTGGATCGGGCGGCAGTCGAAGGCAGGGGCCTCGGCAACCCGATCCCTGGACGTGGAATCTAGCTCTAGGGACATGGAATGTCACCTCTTTGGCGTTGAAGGAGCCTGAGATTGTGCGTGAGGTTCAGAGATTCCGACTAGAAATAGTCAGGATCACCTCTACGTACAACTTGGGCTCTGGAACCACACTCCTCGAGGGAGGATGGACTCTTCACCACTCTGGAGTTGCCCATGGTGAGAGGCGGCGGGCTGGTGTGGGTTTGCTTATAGATCCCCAGCTCAGCCGCCATGTGTTGGAGTTTACCCCGGTGAATGAGAAGGTCGCTTCCCTGCTTCTTTCGGGTCGGGGATAGGTCTCTCACTGTCGTGTGCGCCTATGGGCCAAACGGCAGTGTAGAGTACCCGGCCTTCTTGACCACTCTGGAAGGGGTGCTGGAAAGCGCTCGGAGTGGGACTCCGTCGTTCTGCTGGGGGACTTTAACGCCCACGCGGGCAACGACACCGACACCTGGAGGGGTGTGATTAGGAGGAACGTCCCCCCTGATCTGAACCCGAGTGGTGTTCTGTTATTGGACTTCTGTGCTAGTTACAGCTTTCCCATAACGAACACCATGTTAAAACATAAGGGTGTCCATCAGTGCACATGGCACCAGGATACCCTTGGCCGGAGGTTGATGATTGACTTTGTGGTTGTTTCATCTGACCTCCGGCCGTACGTCTTGGACACTCAATTCAATTCAATTCAATTCAAGTTTATTTATATAGCGCTTTTCACAATGTGTATTGTTTCAAAGCAGCTTTACAGGGGCAAACAGGAAAAACAGAAAAGTTAAAACACAGCACAGTGCATGGTATTTATACAACGAGTAAGTTCATTCTAATAAATAACATCTAATTTCTAAATAAATAAATAAATAAATGAATGAATGCAGTCTCGGGTGGACACTCGGGTGAAGAGAGGGGGGGAAGCTGTCAACTGATCACCACCCGGTGGTGAGTTGGATCCGATGGCGGGGGAGGAAGCTGGACAGACTCAGCAGACCCAAACGTACTGTGCGGGTCTGTTGGGAACGTTTGGCCGATTCCCCTGTCAGAGAGATCTTCAACTTCCACCTCCGGCCGAGCTTCGACCAGATTCCGATGGAGTCTGGAGATATTGAATCCGAGTGGACCATGTTCTCCACCTCCATTGTCAACGCGCCCACTCGGAGCTGTGGCCGTAAGGTCTCCGGTGCCTGACGAGGCAGCAAACCCCAAACCCGGTGGTGGACACCGGAAGTAAGGGATACTGTCAAGCTGAAGAAGGAGTCCTATCGGGCCTGGCTGGCTTTTGGGACTCCCGAGGCAGCTGACAAGTACCGAAAGGCCAAGCGGACTGCAGCCCGGGTGGTTGGGGAGGCAAAAACTCAGGCCTGGGAGGACTTCGGTGAGGCTATGGAGAAGGACTATCGGTCTGCCTCGAAGAGATTCTGGCAAACCGTCCGGAGCCTCAGGAAGGGGGAGGAGTGATCTACCAACGCTGTTTACAGTGGAGGGGGGCAGCTGTTGACCTTGACCGGGGATATCAACTGGCGGTGGAACGAATACTTTGAGGATTTACTCAATCCCTCCGTCACGTCTTCCATTGAAGAAGCAGAGGCTGAGGGCTCGGAGGCGGACTCGTCCATCACCCGGGCTGAAGTCACTGAGGAAGTCAAGAAACTCCACGGTGGCAGGGCACCGGGGGTGGACGAGATCCGCCCTGAGTACCTCAAGTCTCTGGATGTTGTGGGGCTGTCTTTGCTGACACGCCTCTGCAGCACCGCGTGGCGGTCAGGGAAAGTGCCCTTGGACTGGCAGACCGGGGTGGTGGTCCCTCTTTTTAAGAAGGGGGACCGGAGGGTGTGCTCCAACTATCGGGGATCACACTTCTCAGCCTCCCCGGGAAAGTCTATGGCAGGGTACTGGAGAGGAGAATCCGGCCGATGGTAGAACCTCGGATTCAGGAGGAACAGTGTGGTTTCTGTCCCAGTCTGGAACACTGGACCAGCTCTATACCCTCTCCAGGGTGCTGGAATTTTTCAAGGGAGTTTGCCAGGACCTTCAGCATGCACTGGGACGGTTTGAAGCCAAGTGTGAAGCAAATCTGAGGCCATGGTTCTCAGTCGGAAAAGGGTGGCTTGCCCACTTCAGGGGGGCGGAGAGTCCCTGCATCAAGTGGAGGAGTTCAAGTACCTGGGGGTCTTGTTCACGAGTGAGGGAAGGATGGAACGGGAGATTGACAGGATCGGTTCAGTTTCTGCAGTAATGCGGTCGCTGTACCGGTCTGTCGTGGTGAAGAAGGAGCTGAGCCGCAAGGTGAAGCTCTCGATTTACCGGTCAATCTATGTTCCTACTCTCACCTATGGTCATGAGCTGTGGGTCATGACCGAAAGGACAAGATACTGGATACAGGTGGCCGAAATGAGCTTTCTCCGCAGGGTGGCTGGGCGATCCCTTAGAGATAGGGTGAGAAGCTCGGTCACTCGGGAGGAGCTCAGAGTAGATCCGCTGCTCCTCCACATCGAGAGGGGCCAGCTGAGGTGGCTCGGGCATCTCTTCCGGATGCCCCCTGGGCGCCTTCACGGGAAGGTGTTCCGGGCATGTCCCACCGGGAGGAGACCCCGCGGAAGAACTAGGACACGCTGGAGGGACTATGTCTCCCGGCTGGCCTGGGAACGCCTCTGTGTCCCCCCAGAAGAGCTGGAGGAAGTGTCTAGGGAGAGGGAAGTCTGGGCATCCCTGCTTAGACTGCTGCCCCCACGACCCGGCCCAGGATAAGCGGAAGAAGATGGATGGACATTTTAATAATGTCTTTTCGTAAAATCTTCAAAGGCACATAATCATTTTTTTTCCAGTGTAGTTGTTCAGGTCTGACTTATTTATTATATTATTTGACCTAAAAATAAAGATCAATAATAGGGCTTAATGATCCACAACTCAGTACTGGTTTCACCATATATTATACAATTTTTTAAATATTTCAGCAGCACTCATTGTTGTCCTCCCACAGTTTCGACGGTCCTGTACCTGATCTGCGCATCATGAAGCAGTTGTCCTGCCAAAGTGGAGATGTCCCAGTGACGTTTGCGGTGGTGGACCACGGAGACATCTCCTTTTACTGCTTCAAGAACTTCAGACTGCCCTCTGATGTGTATTAAACTTTTAGGAGTGAACGCATCCACATTTCAGCTGAATTGGATCTTATTGCATAAATGTTCATCTTGGGGTATTCATGTGTTTTTATTAAAAGAGTAAAAAGAACTGTGGCATGCTTCATTTATATTGTTAAAACTAACACCAGCAGACACTGCATGTCATTTATACGCCTGCGTAGTTTAAGCAACTTTATTAACTTACTTTGTCAACCAGGGTTCATTCAATGCTCAAGCTTTGTTTTTATGGTCTAGTGTATTTGTGTGCTTCATATTGCCTTGGTTTATCTGTATTCACATAGATGGCTTTTCTTTTTGATTTGGTTCTGTAACTAATGCGAATCTAAATAAAGAATAACCATCTATGTGAATACAGTTAAACCAAGCCTATATGAAATTACAGTGATATTTGGAACCGTGAATGTTTGGCACGTTGCTTAAATGTTGCCGCCGGTCACTTAATAAAGCAATCATTCGGATGACATGTGCTTATATTGTATAATTCTCTAGCTGCTGGAAGAATGTACTAAGACGCATCGTTGGGAGTTCTTGAAGGTTGTTGAATTATTGGTGTTCGCCTTCTGAAACAGTGTGCACGTTTAAATGCAGAAAATAAACAGATATCTATCAAAAATCAGCTTAAAAAGAAACCTGTATCACGTGTTTACATGCATTTTAATAAACCAGCTACACAGACAACTGCGTTTACACGGAAGTTTCTTGCATGCAGTGATGTCATCGTCGATAGTCTGTAAAGTATTAATCATTTTTAATTCCTGACCAATTCAAGTTGTTTTTTTTACACAATTTACAGAAATAATGTTGCTTTTATTGATTGAGCTTGTTCTTAATTTTAAGCATGAAAACTGCTCACAAAGACACGATGGCAGCATATGACATATTTTTCTTGCACATATCTTATTGTAGTTAAACTACCAGCACTGGGGGAGGAGGGGCTTGTGTTTCACTCACAGAGCTTAAATATGAGTGAATAACAGTAATGTGTTCAGAACTCAATCATCCTACAAGAAACTTCACTCTGGAATCTTTACAGACTGTACCATGTACCTGCACTGGATAATATTTTCTCTTGCTTTCGGTACGTTTTTTGAATTCTAACACAAATAGAGAAACTGATTAAACAGTTATACTTGAAAATGAAATTGTTTTCAATTTCTTTGGATACAAAAGCGCAGACGATGAATTACTGCAGTAAACACTTTTCCTGTATTTATGCAGCTAGTTGCCAGTAAATTACTGTAGATTTATATTCATCTAATTTACTGGCAACAGTTTGTTCAAATAAAAATGAATTTTAAACATTAACAAGTCTTTATCTTTACAGAAAAAAAACTAGACTATAACTATAAAAAACACAGCCTCATACAAAGCGTTCTGGGAACCAGGAATCCACATAAACTTATTTTCTAATTTTGGTTCACAGAATGCTTTGCATGAGGATATTATTTATATTATTTATATTTATTCCTGTAAGGATAAAGACCTGTTCATGTTTAATGATAATTTATCGTTGAACAAACTTTACACAAATGTAAATCTACAGTAAATTACTGGCAAACTGCTGCCAGTAATACTGTAATTTTAACAGAAATTCTTAACAGTGAGGATAAACGTTTCATCAGAGAAAATCTTAAGCAATATTCTTTTTGATCTCGTGTGAAGGTTGGGTTAGCGCTGCTGATAACTGCAGTTATAGGAGTCTTAAACAACATCTTGGCTTGGATGGTGATAACGTTCAGATGAAGTCCATGAGGCCTGTGTATAACTGGACAACCCCTACCAAAGCTATAGTGGACCTGTATGTGACCTGCATCACAGATGTGGTACGAGTCCAGCACGAGTTACCTCCATTCGCATTTTTCTCCATGTGATCTCATGCTGTTGTGTCTTTCAAAACTTTTTTCCTTTTAATCTACAGAATGAAAAAGCCCAAACCATTTCGACACAAATCACATTTGAATCTGTAAGTATTGCATGAGCAGAATTTCAAGTTCCCCTTCAGTCAGTCTCTCAACGTTGTGTTGAGAGACAGACTGGGGTTTGATTCTGAGAACCTATCATCTCCGAGATAAAACAAAAACGCCAATGGGGATTGGCGAATGGCCCGCCCACGCCAGTCTCCGCCCCGTACATACGGGTATAAAAGGAAGATGGCGGGCGGTCATTGATCAGTTGTCAGTTGTGGTCTAGTGGTTAGAGAGTCGGACTCGTAGCCAGAAGGTCGCTGGTTTAATTCTCAGTGCCACCAGGAAATGACTGAAGTGCCCTAAGACTTCTCTGATCTCCCGTCTTCGGTGGGTCACGGTCAAGAGGAGTCCGAAGCTGAGATATTCAGCCATGCTCAACCGAGCGGCCGTGAGCATTGGGTTGCAGTGCGGTATGCCGCCCTCACCCAAGCGCTCGCAGCTGGATTCTTTCACAAACTCGTGGAGACCACCGTAGCTCCCGTCAGGGCAGTCCATAGGCACAGGTGGACCTGTTTGCCTCCCGAACTCCAACCATTGCCCGCTTTGGTTTTCCCTGACCGAGGGTCCCCTCGGCGCAGATGCCTTAGAACACAGCTGGCCGCGGGACAAGCGGAAGTACACCTTCCCCCCAGTGAGCCTCCTTGCACAGGTTCTGTGCAAGGTCAGGGATGAGGGGCATCAGGTACTGTTGGTTGCGCCCTATTGGCCCACCCAGACCTGGCTCTCAGACCTCTAGCTGTGACGACTGCCCCCCCCTTGGCCAATTCCCCTGACGAAGGACCTTCTCTCGCAGGGAAGGGCACATTGTGGCACCCACACCCAGGCCTCTGGACAGGACAAGGAGACCTTGAGGGGCTTGCCCCAGGCAGTCAGAGAGACCGTCCTGCAGGCTAGACCATCATGAATCCAAGGGTGAATCCAACTCAATCGCGCTCTGTACCCTCTTGGGACCTCAATGTTGGTTAGGCCCCTTTCGAGTCCCTCAGAGACGCTTCTCTTCCTTTCTTTCGATTAAGAACAAGCTCTTGATGGCGCTCGCCTCCATCAAGAGGGTGGGGAACCTCTAGGCATTTTCCGTGTCCCCAGGTTGCCTAGAGTTTGGACCTGGAGATTCTCATGTGATCCTGAGACCCAGGGGAGCACCTGGGGAGGGCTGTCTCCAAACAGAGACTGGCACACTGGATCGTGGATGCCATTTCCTTGGACGCCCGTGCCCGCTTGCAGTGAGAGGCCACTCCACGCGGATGCCCTCCTCGTGGGCACTGGCCCAGGGTGCGTATCTAGCAGACATTTGCCAAGCTGCGGGTTGTGCTACGCCCAGCACCTTAGCAAGGTTCTACAACCTCCGAGTGGAACCATTATCAACCCATGTTTTACACCCTACCGTGTAAGACAGGCATCTGGTCTGGGCGTACGCCTGCAAAGGCACCATTTTACCTCCCCAGGTAAGTACAGTGCGCTATTCCTTGCCTCCATACTCCCCCCCCTCTTGGGTGAAGTATAGGCATTCCATCCATCACTAAGCAATTGGTAACAGATTGGGCGGAGCAGTCTGTTGGAACCAAGTCCAGTACAGGTAGAGTCGCCCCCACTCAGGTGGACCCCTATAATAGGACTATTGCCCCATACGTAGTGACTCCCCCGTTGGGTAGTCCCGTATGATGATTTCCTCACTCCTGATTCCCCTGTTGGCGAATCTGTGACCTCCCCTCCGGTGGCACACCCACCAGGGCTGGCCCCCTACGGCCGGGAATTTCCCAGTAAGGCGGCTCCGGGCGGTGCCTCACTTATAAGGCGAATGCCCTGTCCATGATGACTGTCAGTACAGACTTCTCAGTTTGTCCACTACTATCCAATGGAAGGTAACATCTCGCTGCACCGCTCACTTGTGAATCGCAAGGGTAGTCAGTGTCTTACAGCTTGAGGTCGTAAGACGGCTCAGCGCCGTGGCGTGTTAAGATAGGTCCCCAGTCTGTCTCTCAACACAACGTCGAGAGACCGACTAAAGGGGAACGTCTCGGTTACGTCTGTAACCTTCTTTCCCTGATGGAGGGAACGAGAGGTAGTGACTTCATGCCACAACGCTTTACCGATCCGCTGCAAGGAGCACCTCTCAGGTTCCTCAGCACAAAGGGTGATAAATGACCGCCGCCATCTTCCTTTTATACCCGTGGGCGGGCCATTCACCAATCCCCATTGGCATTTTAGTTTTATCTCGGAGATGATAGGTTTTCAGAATAAAACCCTAGTCTGTCTCTCAACACAACGTCTTGTTCCCTCCATAAGGGAACAGAGGTTACAGTCTTGACCGAGACGATCTTTGTCTTGTTTTCCAGTATGGATCATGACTCCATAGCAAGAATTATAGATCACAAAAGAGTTGAAAGTTATTTTTTCCCCAAAATGTATTATTTCAAGCGTTTGGGTGAAATTATTATTAGCGTTTCGTTCTGTGAACTGATTACAATAGTTCTGCCAAATTAAAAAAAAAATCTTGTTCCAATTCAATTAATTATTTAGCGCTTATCACAATGTTTATTGTTCCAAAGAAGCCTTCCAGGAGTGAATCAGAAAAACACAGAAAGGTAAAAACACATTGTTGTGGATTGACCACCTAATGCCGATTCTTTAAAGTCTTAGTCACTTCAGCACTCTGATCAGGGAGTCGGAGTCATCAAATTTCTTTCTACCATTTATTTATGTACAGGGTTTGACCACATAGCATATACACATGCTGCTATGCATTGTAGGTAGTTTCTGCAATGAACAATAAACAGAAATAAATAACTCAATATCTAACAAATATTTGCATACTGTTCCAGTAAAACAGCGCGTTTCAAATGAAGCGATAACTACTCTCAATTAGCGTTCCATTAAGATACATTACACAAACATACTCATTACGATATGAAAACATAACTAGTGTAGACTATACATGGGCGCCGTAAAGGGGTGGAAGGTTAGGACGATTCTAAGGGCCCAGGCTGATTTAGGGCCCAGAAGAACAGACCCCCTTTTTATTTTCCTATTTCTTTTTTTTTTTATACATACATTAAATGTGCTCGGGCCCCTCGTGCACTAAATGTGTATTTTGTCCGTTTTGACCATAGATTTAATATTTAAAAAAACAAATAATGTATTTACTGTTTCAGTCACACCCCTCCCTGCTCCCTCTCACAATGGTTCATTCCACCTGCGCTGTCCGAGCTACGATCGCTAGTGTAGCGTCTCTTGCTTATTGGATTTGCCGCAGACAGTGACACATGCAGACATGTCACACCAAAAGTCAGGGCATCAAAAACGGAAAGAAAAGAAGGAAAGAGAAGACAGAGAACGCCAAAGTCGACAGTATGTCACACAGTTTTTCAAAAAGAAAGGTAGCTTGCCCTATTCCTGTATTCCAAAACTTATTTTTGTTGCTACATGATCTGCTTTTATCTAGCTAGCTTAGTAAAATAATTACTGAATTATGATTTACATCCAACAATAATAACATATCTGCTGTCTCCGGGACGGGTTATCATGTCTCGTGGACACAGATTCAGCGGCTGCTGCACACCCACGTCCTCCGTCCCCCACGTCCCCCGTCCTGCTACGATCGCTGCTACGATCGATGCTGTCAAACTTGACGTTCTTAATATGAATAAAATGCTCCAGAAAAAAATAATATAAAATTGAATAAAACGTGTCTGTAATTAACATTGGCTATAAGGAGTTTACAAAATAGATATTTAAATTTTCATATTAAGAAAACTAAATAGGCCAATAAAAATAATATGGTTGGTGTGTGTGTGTGTGGCATTACTCCTGATGTGTCTTGATTTTGAGCCCTTTTGGCCTAGCTAGTTTTATTCCTGGACAGATTTAATTACGGGTTAGTTCTTCTGTAGCTGATGTTTCCTGATTGAGCAGTTTGACCCAGCTAAAGCTTGTTCATGTAAAGTATATGTCAATATGTGTACATAATGTTCTGTTGTGCTTGCAATTGCTTGTTCTTGTTTTTGTAGGCTTTGTACTCATCTTTAGACATTTTTACCATGCAATGTGCTAAGTATCTTTTTTTTAAGTATACAGGGTATGTTTATTGGGTTAAATTTTATCTGTAAAAATCTAGGGGGCCCAGAATTTCTGGCAGCACCCCTGAGACTATTTATTGTACGAAATCCGAAACATATTTACATTAGATATCAGAAACGCTTGCAAGATTAGCCGCTATACTAGCATCACTTTCACGTCCGATCACTAATAAATTAAGTATCATAAAGATTGCGAACCACCAACAACATCACAGGGTAAATGAACAGATTAGCAGTTTAAACATCCAGTATTACAAAGTCATGGAGCAAACTTACTTCGTCAGTAACTCTGCCCTGCACATAGAGATCCTGCACATGTGTAAACTACTTCACATTGTCAGCTCTGTATGCGTAACCAATAAACTGTAATTAACACCAAACACGTATAGCAATAGATGTTGCGTGGTGCATATTAACATAATAAAGCTCCCACCATATACAATGTCCACGCATCAATATATGATATAAATAATTCACAACAGCTGCCCTCACATTTGAGCAGCAAATGTGCAAGTTAAGGGAATTATTTAAGAGTCATTGGTTTCGTCCTCAAAGGCTGGCAATGAGATGAGGCGGGCTCCAGGCCTGGTATACACTTTGCCTCGAACAATGACGTCTGCTGTTCTCACACATCCACCTTTGCTGACCACAGTCTTTGTAACCCTGCCAATGGGCCACTGAGTCCTGGGAAGTTGTGTATCAATTATTGTAGGAGCTTTTATTTCTTCTTCTTGCACTGTTGTGTACGTGCACGAGCATCGTGACGTCATTACTGTGGGTGGCACCGGGGGTGTGGTGTCTACATAAGTGTGTGTGTGTTCACATGTGTGGTTATGGATCATGGCTGCAGGGTGAGCATGGGGAGAAACTTTCTATTGACCTTCACCATCGCCAACACATCAATCAACGTAAGTGCTTATGTTCTTAGCTTGTGAAAGAGAGTAATAAAGACATTCCATCATGTGTAATGGTTCAGCGTGACGCGTCTTCAATTGTTAATCCTCATGTTTCAGCCTGCTGCGGCATTGGGTTTAGTTTTTATGTAAAATACGCTGCAATAATTATCAAAACAACTTCTCCAACTCTCCGAGAGTCTAATAGCATGTGCCACTTCTGGCGTATCTGTAGTGTGGGTAATTTCTTGTAAACTGAGTCCAAAGTTGATCCACAAGGTATTGACACCGCCCCATTTCTCCTAAAGCATAAGCCACTTGTGGAAGTGATGCATCTCGCCGCCCCATGAGGAGAAGGTTTGGCGTAATGGCATCTAGGTCTGCAACGTCTGTGAAGACGTATCCTAGGGGTTTTGAATTCAAAACGCCCTCTACCAAATCGGTAGAAAGGACATCTTCTGAAATAATCGGACCTCCAACTGCCACCTGTAGAGCAGCTTTGATGGAGCATACCTCTCGTTCCCAAAATCTAAAGCTTGCCGCCCCCTCAAGATCCAGTATTGTCTACGTAATTCTGCAAACCCTCTTTCTGTACCTGGGTGCAATAAGCATTCATCAAAGTCTTTAATGAGGAGCATTGTTGCTAGATGCCGCGAATCTAGCACTATAGGGTGAATCTGTTCAACATTTGGGCTTTCCATTCTCCGTAATTGTCCTCTAACTCTGGATCCCACTCTGGAGCAAGACATATTAGTTGGCTGTGGTTTGTATAGGTTTGTGTTTTTTGGGGCTGTTGTCTCCTTAGGGAAGCTCTGAGCTTGACACTTTCTTAGAAGGATCAACTCTGCTTCACGATGATCAAGCAGCCGAGTACTTGCAGAATCAACTGTCACTTGTTAATATTTCTGCCGCGTTGCTTCCACTAACTCTTTCCATGTGCTGAACTGACACACTTGAAGGGTATGATCTGGTTTCAGAGAGGTTAGACAACAGATAGTGACACTTTTCAGCACGGGTAACTCTTCTGATAGTGCCGGTTCAGGTCTCTTTGGCCAGTGCTCAGAACTCAGTTTTAGAAATGATGATCCTTGACTCCAACGTCCAGAAACAGTACTTGCGAGGGGTTTACCTCTGGTGATATCATCCACTGGGTTCTGCTGTGTGTTCACATACCGCCAAGTATTGCGCTCTGTTAACTCCTGGATTTCTGAGAACAACAAAGACTTTGAACCTACAAGAGTCGGACTGAAGTCACTCCAGCACAGTTGTAGAATCTGTCCACAAAAGGTTCTGCTGAATTTTGAGGGTGATCTCACCTTTCAGATACTTCACTTGCTGTGCTCATGCGAATGCTGCACAGAGCCTAAAGCGAGGGATAGACTTTTGCCTCCGAGGAGCAACTCATGATCTAGCCATAATGTAAGCAGACATCCCAAGTCTCCCGGAAGTTCCGGGAGTCTCCCGCATATTGATAGCGGCTCCCTGATGCCCGCAAATGAGTTAAAATATCCCGGAATCTAGAGCGAGTGATCAAGAGCGCGCATGCGAGACAGAGACTGTGCTTCAACACATGTAGCGCGCGCACGGCAGAAAGGGAGAGGGAGCGAGGGAGCTTGCGTGTGTGTGTGCGTGTGCGTGCGCTATTCTGCCGTGCCGTATTCTGCTGCTACATGAAAACACCTTAGACATATTTAAAATTGCAATGGAATATAAATAAAAGCTGTTTACATAATAGATAGAGAGAAAGAGAGAATTTTATTTGTCATTTTGCAGTAGTCCCATACAACGAAATGTGCTTGTGCATCATCTAAAAATACTCACTTTCTTATACACACTCGAACAATAAATAAAGTATAAAAATTATAAAACAATAACAGGGCATACAATATTACACTGAAGTCCCATTGCATAAAGTCCCTATCTATAAAGTGCAACTGTGCTGACTGGGTGGTAGGGGTGTATGATTGTTCAGTTATTTGATGGCCCTTGGGTAAAAGTATAAATAGTATAAGCAGCTTATATAAATAGTAGAATCAATCTATATATCATAGCCTTGGCCTCCTTTTTTGTTGGGGGGGCGGTATCGGCAGGGGGTTGTGCTTTCGGGATACCTCCCTGAGATGCTTTTTTGCAGGTTGAGATGTCTGTGTAAGTGTAAATCTTGTGCAAACTTTATCAAGTAAGTATGCTCTTTCTGAGGCGTCGCAAAACACATGGAGGTCGTATTTCCGTTGTACATCATTGGGAACTGATGAGTAGCAGCAAGGAATTGTTAGGATGCTGAGACACTTCAACTCACTTTTTATATGTATCCCATGCAGTGTGAAGATCAAGTATTAGATTTGGGTCATCCCAATCCCTTCTTTTTATCCATAATTGTTGAATGAGCACTTCTGGTCGTGTGGTTAAAGGCACAATGAACCCCAATGGGTCATACTGTGTTGCTAGCACTTGATAGGCTGTTCTCATTGTTAGTGTTGCATATTTGAAGGGACGATATTGCTAACCTTATGTATCAGCTCCACAATTCCACCTGAGACCCAAGGTCGATTCCGTTGGAACACTCCTGTTCTGTTCAAGCCATTGTTCTGCAGCTGAAGACCTTGCATCTGTGGGTAGATGATAGATAAATGAGGGTTGGTTGCTCGCCCATTGTCTGAGGTCAAAACCACCCATAACTAGCAGACTGCGTAGATGATCCACTGTTAGCCTAGCCTCAGATGTGGTTGGAAACCTTGGCAGATAGTTGTCCACATAAAAACTTTGCTGCACTATCTATAGAGCACCTGGGTAATTCTCTTGGTTATTTCGAGCATGCTGTTGTACAGCAAAAATGGCACAATACGGGCAGCTGGTTGTACCAAATGGCAAGCCATTCGTAGACGTCTGGAAGGTTCTCAAAGTGCAGATCTCTCGAGATGAAGCGAAGAAGAGGTCTCTCCTCAGGCAGCAAGCGAACCTGATGGAACATTACACGAATATCCGCACTTACGGCCATGTGGTGTTGACGGAATCTCAAGAGAACACCCAATAATGACTGACCAAGTGCAGGCCCTGACAGAACCTGGTCATTTACAGACAAACCATGGAACCTGAATGAAGTGAAAGTGAAAGTGAAGTGAAAGTGACCTATTTGTCAGATATGGTGACCCATACCCGAAATGTGACCTCTGCATTTAACCCATCCAGTGATTAGTGAGCACACACACAGCAAGTGGTGAACACACGTACACCCGGAGCACTGGGCAGCTATCACTGCAGCGCCCGGGGAGCGTGTAGGGGTTAGGTGCCTTGCTCAAGGGCACCGCAATCGTTACCCGCCGGCCCTGAGGATCGAACCGGCAACCTTCTGGTCACAAGTCCGACTCTCTAACCATTAGGCCACGATTGCCCCATAACAATTGAAGACCAATCTTGGTTTATCGTTTTGACAGACCATATGGTGGGGAATGTACCAGGCTTCCTCCGATATGGTGACTACTCCAGGTTGAAGTTTAAAAACATACTTTTCCTTAATGAGCTTATTAATCTCACCAGCGTAGACAGCAGTTTTCTCGGGTTCTCTATGAAGTCTCCTCTCTATACTCCTCAGACAAGCCATGACAGAATGAATTGGGCTTATGAGCTTCGTAGCACCAGGTTTGCCCATGAGGGGGGTGGCATAACGCTGAACATTGTCTACCTGAATCTTCCATGTACTGCATTCAAGAAGTTAAATTGCTTCTTGGACTTCCCTGGATCGAACCACCAGTTTCTCATTAAGATAAGGCAGGATGTCAAGCTGCCACAACATCTCAACATTATGGTAAAGCAAGTCATCGGGGCAGGCAGTTGACATAAAAAGACAATGATGCACTGAGCGGTGGCTTGGGGTGCTCTCCTCAGTCCCTTGAAGGGCCCAACCTTTGGAGAGTTTTCAAAGTTAATCCTGGACCCAGAAGGTTGAGTGATATCGGGTCGTAACGTGCATAGAGCCAGTGCTTCAGGTTCACCTCTCAACTGTAGCATTTGTACGGCCGTTTGTAAGATCATTGTTCGCTGCGCTCCATTGTCCAGTACAGCATACGTTTCCACTGACTTGAACTTGCTATGGAGTAACACTGGTACCACTTTAAGAAGTACTCTTACTGTGAAGTAGTGTGAGGTAGATGCGACTCTATGATGTACATGCTGTGTTTGTCGGATCATCATGTAATATACGGTGAAGCACCTGCAGATGTATTCCACCACAGTCACTGCAGGGCATTTTGAGGTTACACAGCTCCGGTTCATTCGGTCTCGCACATCTCCAGCATCGCTTCCCATCAGAAATCCACCTTTGCAGCTCTGCAACTGACTTTTCTTTGATGTTGTCACAGCGTGTTATGTAGTGCTCTATACTGTCGCAGAAAGGCAGTGTACCTTAAATGGTTTCCTTTTCTTAGTATCTTTGGGATGGTACCATGGTAAAGAACTAGACTTGGCCCCTTTGCTTTCATTGAGGGTTTATCTTTCCTGACACCTGGAAGCCTCTCGTGTTGGTAGCGCTGCAAAAGATGGATAGACAGTCTCTGCTGCTGTGCTTTGACTTGTAGCCATCCCACAAAGTCCTGCCGATTGTAGGGGTTAAGACTTATAGAATTGAGCTTTCCCTGGTGTTGGAGGAACTCAAAGAAGCCATCTCGAAGATACTTTGGCAGCTTGCTAAGAAGGCGGTCTACATGCAAACAACAGTTAAGCTCCACCCCTCTGAATCCCTCCAGCTACAGCAGCATACTGACCAGGAGATGAACTCGCAAAGGTAAAGCTCTGAAAGCTGTGGCTATCATTAGGCTTTACATCTGGTGATGTAAGGATGGCTGCTATCTCACTTTGAGCCAGTTGATGTGGCTGACCATACTGTGGCTGAAGCTGTTTCTCAACATGTAGCACTGTGTCCCGTGAGAGTAAAGGTGGAGGGCTTGATGAACTAGAAGATTGTGTTGATGCAACAGCCTGCACCCGTTCATTGTCCTCGTTGTCCTGTTCCTACCTCAAGAATGATTTGATGCGTTCCATCATCTCGTCTCTGCATTGCTTTTGTTTCTTAAGCTGATCTTATTTCCTGATAAGATCATCCATTTCAACAGTCTCCTCTTCCTCCTTCTCATTTATGGATTGTGTTAATTTACTTAATGAGTCCATACTCAATAAGTCTGCTTGACTTGGACTGGGTGTAGCTCGTTGTGCATCTTGGCTGGAAGTTGCATCTGCTTGACTTGTGTTCATTGCGGCTGTGTTTCCACTCTGCTCCCCTAACTCGCTCTGAACCTCTCCCTCTGAGGTAGTTTCTGCAATGAACAATAAACAGAAATAAATAACTCAATATCTAACATGAATATTTGCATACTGTTCCAGTAAAACAGCGCATTTCAAATGAAGCGATAACTACTCTCAATTAGCGTGCCATTTGGGAACGTCTTGGTTACGTATTAAACCTCAGTTCCCTGATGGAGGGAACGAGACGTTGTGTTGAGAATGACAGATGGGCTTCGGCCTTGAGAACCAATCAACTTTTACTACTATAGAAAAGGCCAATGAAATTTGGCGAATGAAATTTGTATGCCGGTCTCCGCCCCCGCATTCATTGACCTCTTGTTCTGAAGAACCTGAGAGCATCACATGACTGCAGCAGAATACGATACGTATTTGTGGCATAAGGGACACAATGTCTCGTTCCCTCCTTCAGGGAACTGAGGTTACATACTCTATGTAACCAAGAGGTTCCCTTTCTGTCGGTCTCTCGACGTTGTGTCGAGAACGACAGATGGTGTTTCCTATGGAAAACGCCACAATGCTGTAACGCGTCACAATCTCTAGCGAAGCGACGGGAACAGGCCAGGGTGTCTCAGCTTGAAGCTTTCGCGAAACTGTAACCTTCCAGTGTGATGGTACCTGGTGGTAGCCTTTCACGGAGGGGGCCTTAGCTCTCTAATGGCGAGAGGCCGTCCGGTTCGGGTTAACACCGGGTTTACACAAAGGTTGTCAACCCTTGCGAAGGTGTTTGGGCGTAGCCCAACCCGCAGCTCTACAGATGTCTGCTATAGAGGCACTTCTGGCCAGTGCCCAGGATTAGTGGTCATGGGAGATTCTGAGATCGGAATGCCATCGTAACGGCATCCACGATCCCATTGCACCAGCCTCTGCTTGGAGACAGCCTTCCCCTTCTGCTGTCCTCCAACACAGACAAGGAGCTGGTCAGAGCTACTGAAGCTCTGCGTGTGGCCCAGGACACAACACGGATGGGGTTGGGTCTTCCTCCCCGATGGGGAGCGCCTGCAAGTCCACCACTTGGTCCCCAAAGGGAGAAGTGGGAACATTGGGCACATATCCGGGCCCTTATCCGAGAGTTTGCCTGGGCCCAATTTAAGGCAATCCGGGGACACAGAGAATGCTTGGAGGTCCCCTACCCTCTTGAAGGAAGCAAGCACCAACAGGAGGGCCGTCTTACTCACGTATGGAGCGGAGATGAGGCGGATTCCGCCCTCTCGTGCCCCTTAAGAACCTGGTGACCAGGTCATGTTGCCCTAGAAACTTTCCATCAACTGAGTCGTGATGAGTGGCGATAGCGACTACATACACATTCAGTGTGGAGCGGAGATGTTAGTCTCCAGTCTCGTAAGAAGGACAACACAATCCTGATCGAGCAACTCAGTGGGTCTTTCTTGTTGAGAGAGACACCATGACGAGAAGAGGCGCCGTCTAGAGGCGTGTAACCGCCTAGTAGATGGGGCCCTACCCTAGGTGATGGTCTCTGCCATAAAGGGGTAGTAACCAACTCAGGATCTTCTCGTCCCGTCTAGAGACCAGACATGGGTGTTCCGGAGGTCTGATCTGGGATGCCAGAACGTGTCCTTCCCCTGAGAGACCAGGCCCTCTGTCAGGGGCATGGTTCAGGGGGAGTCGCTGTCTAGAGCATCAACTCATGCGGTGTAACCAGTAACACTTAGTGCTCCTCTTCCCTGACCTTGCACAGTGTCTGTACAAGGAGGCTCTTGGGGGGGAAGGCATGCTCCCACCCGTCCCGCGGTCAGCTGTGCACAAGGGTATCCGTGCCGAGGGGGCCTCGGACAGGGAATACCAAAGCGGACAATGGGTGGTGTCGTGAAAGGCAAAGAGGTCTATCTGTGCCTGTCTGAACAGCACCCAAATGAGCTGGACTGCGCGGGGGTGGAGTCGCCACTCTCCGCAAGGCGTATACTGACAAGAGAGCGCGTCGGCTGTCTGGTTCAGTTCGCCTGGGTTGTGTGTGGCCCGCTGGGAGCGGATCACCTGCTGACTCCACAGGAGGAGGCGTCGGGCAAGTTGTGTTAGCTGCCGTGAGCGTACGCCACCCTGGCGATTGATGTACGCTACGGCTGTCGTGCTGTCCAGGTAGACCAGCATGTGCTGACCCTACACTAGAGGCCGTAGCCTTCTCAGCGCAGGCAGCACAGCCCACAACTCTAGGCAATTGATACCCGTCCAGCACCCCGCTACTGCGTGCCTGTTGCACACTGTGCCCTACCCCTGCAGCAAGGCATCCGTCATAACCACGACGTGCCTCGTAACCTGCCCGAGGGGAACCCCCTCTCGGAGGAAGGTGTGCCACGCTTTCCTCGGAACTCGACTCTATAGCCAGTGTTGAAGCGGTCTCATGTGCATCAATCCGAGGGGTATTACCCCAGCAGAGGACGCCATGTGTCCCAGGAGCCTCTGAAATTGTTTCAGGGGGACGGCAACTGCCTGAAATGTTCCAGGCAGTTCAACACTGACTGGGCGCGTGTTGCGGACAGCTGCGCCGTCATGGTGACAGAGTTTAGTTCCATACCGAGAAAGAGGATGCTCTGCACTGGGGAGAATTTGCTTTAATCTCGGTTGACCAGAAATCCAAATCGATCTAGATGCCTGAGCACCAGGTCCCTCTGTGTACACAACAGATCTCATGAGTGTGCCAAGATAAGCCAGTGTAACAGGAACGAACCACACCTGCTCCAGGCGCTCTAGCGAGGAGGCTAAAGACCACAGTCCCTAGCGTCTGTCGCTAGAGAGCCCTTGAGGCCGGGGATGAGGTTTACATACTTGCGCAGCACTTCACTGGCTTGACTCTGTTACATTTCCCCCCTAAACCTCACTCCCAATCCGGGTCACGTCACCAATGTAACCAAACCTGCTCCAGGCGGGCCTCGAACCGGATGGATTCTGCATGGGAGTCGGGAGCTGTAGCGAGGAGGCTTAAGACCGCAGTCTCTAGCGTCTGTCGCTAGAGAGTCCTTGAGGCCGGGGATGAGGTTTACATACTTGCACAGCACTTCACTGGCTTGACTCTGTTACACCAGTCGTCGAGATAGTTTAGTAAACGCACACCTTTTTCCCGAAGGGGAGAAAGGGCGGCTTCCACGATCTTCGTGAAGACCCGTGGAGACAGGGACAGACCGAAAGGGAAGACTCTGAACTGATATGCCCGCCCCTCGAACGCGAACCGTAGGAATGGCCGGTGTTGAGGGGGATCCTTCAGGTCGAATGACACAAACCAGTCCTGACACCTGATAGATGTCAGGATGCACTTCTGCGTGAGCATCGGGAACGGCGGCTTTTGAATGTGCTATGATCATGGTACGCAGACCTATGGGGCACAACCCACCGTCTTGCATGGGAACAATGAAGTGCGGGTTTTAACCCACTGAACATCTTGGTTTTGAGGGACAAACTCGATGCCTGTTTTGCCAGAAGGGTGGTGACCTCTACCCGAAGTACGGAGGCGTCCCTGCCTCTGACAGAGGGAGAGATGATGCCCCGAAGCTTGGCACAGCCTCTGACGAACTGGATCGAGTAACCAAGACAGACCGCCCTCATTAGCCAGCGAGACAGTGTGGGCAGCTCTCGAGCTCCTAGGGACTGTGACAGCGTGACCAATGGGACGGTCTGCTTCATCATTCCCAAGGGGGATGGTTCGTCGGCTGGCGGAGCTAACCATATGTTGCGGGGGTCCCCGGAGGGAAGGTTGGCTCTGCCTTTTTGCCTGCCTGGCGGGACAGCTGCACGCACTGTCGGTATGAGAGTGGTGGCAGCTGTCGTGTGTGTACGATCCTACGCCTTGCCAGGGCATGAGGTCGGGTTGCCGGGCACAGTCCAGTGGAGTGTGCGATCGGCTGCAAGTACACACGGGGAGAACAAAAAACTCTGTGAGTAAGTGGGTGCCAGGCCCTGAAAAAGGGTCCGGCTTTGATGACGAGTCGGGAGGCGTCAGGTACTGACCAATCAGAGCCATGGCTGTGAAAGTCGACCCGATGTTGTTCTCCCTGGGGTCTTCCCGTCAGTGTCCCTTCTTGCGAGAAGGTTGCTGATGGGGTTGAGGTTTCCCCCTCGACCTCCGCTTCCGGGGTGCCGCCTGTGGGGGCACAGGAACCGGAGCCGATGTAAAAGGGGTCCTGGGATGCCGGGAAGCAGACGTTACGCGGGATCTCGGAGGCCTCTAGGCGGCCGAGTCCTGGCTTGGAAATATGTGGCTAATTGCCACTGTCTGCTTCTTCACCGTCAAAAACTGCTGAGCGCAGTCATCGACGATGTTACCAACAACCCACCCTGCGAGATGAGAACATCAAGAAAGCTGACTTTCTTGGTGACACTCTTCTGCACAAGGTACATCCGCGGGTGTCTCTCCTGGACCACTACTGTAGACATCGTCTGACCCAGGCCCGTGCCGTTACCTTGGTCGCCCGTAGAGCGCTGTCAGTGGCGGCACGTAGATCCTGCATTATACCCGGGTCGGCCTTACCCTCTTGGAGCTCTCTCAACGCCTTGGCCTGGCGGACCTGCAGGATGGCCATGGCGTCGAGAGAGGAGGCAGCCTGGCCGGCTGCATCGCAAGCTTTCGACACCAGTGATGCCGAAGTCCTACATACTTTGGACGGTAGGCGTGGCCGATTCCCCCAGGTGGTAGCCATCTGCGGCACAGGTGCACCGCAGTCGCGCGTTCCACCCGGGGGATCTCGACGTAGCCATTGGCTGCCCCACCATCAAGGGAAATAAGGGAGCCGGAGCCAGTTCACTGGAGCAGGCCGTAAGTGGAACCACGTATCCCCAGGTTAGCACAGCTGACATCACTTCTGCTTCCTCCTGAGCTCAACCGCTGGGGGTGGAGCTCGGATTCGACAGATTCGGATGCCAATCTCCCTCCGATGCTGCGAGCGACATCTCATCTACGTCACACATCGTTTCAGAGTGTGTGCCTGAGGATCCGGACGGTATGCCACCGCCGGTTGGGGAATGTTCAGAAGAGCGAATCGGGGTGCGATCGGCCTGTGAGCACTTGGCTGCTGGGTTTACGTTCGCAGAGGTCCCCACATCATTAACGCTGCTTATACAGGCGGACTTCGGGGCTGTAGTAACCGAAGTCACGGCCCGGGTAGCAGAGGAAATGGTGGCTGGTTCCCGTAGGAAGACAGCCACCCGTGACGAAACTTCTGAATGACAATCTGCCCGCAATGCGGGCAAGATGTGTCAACGAACGCTGCTTCAGCGTGCTGGACGCCCAGACACCTAATGCAGCGATCGTGTCCATCCCCCTCCTCGATGAGGATGCCGCACCCAAGAAAACAGCAGGACATGCCGCGCTGGAGAATGGTCAGTTCTGAAAAGGACCTTTTTAGAAAAAATCTCTAACACCTCTGGAAACGCCGAGACGCCCAGGGAAAGGTCACTGCAGGTAGGGATGATCCGCTGCTCTATGTCGTAGATCCGGCAATGTAGAAGAAGAAGAGTTCATTTAATTTGTTTTGTTCGTAGTCATGAACGATGGCTCTGAAGAACAAAAAGGTAATGAATGCAGCACGCCGGCTTTTTTTTATACCGTCATGCAAATTTCGTTCGCCAAATTTCATTGGCCTTTTCTATATTAGTCAGAGTTTTTTTGGTTCTCAGGGCGAACCCCATCTGTCGTTCTCGACACAACGTCGAGAGACCGACAGCAAAGATAGCGGAAACGCTAGCAAGATCAGCCGCTATACTCGCGTCACTTTCACGTGCGTTTGACGTGATAAATTAAGTATCATAAAGACCATTAACCACCTTCAACATCAGAGGGTAAATGAACAAACAGATTAGCAGTTTAAACATCCAGTTTACAAAGTCATGGAGCAAACTTACTTCGTCAGTAACTCTGGCCTGCACATAGAGTTCCTGCACATGTGTAAACTACTTCACATTGTCAGCTCTGTATGCGTAACCAATTACGCGTAACAAACACGTATCACAATAGAAGTTGCGTGGTGCATATTAACATAATAAAGCTCCAACCATATACAATCCCCACGCATCAGTATATGATATAAATAATTAACAACACACATCACAGTGCATGGTGTTAATAGAACAAGCAAGATCATTCTAATAATTAATATCTAATAAATAAACATATAGATGCAGTGTCCCGTTGAGCAAGAAAACACTGCCCTGCTGTGGCAAGAAGCCCAAACTCCAATGATGAGTAATGTAGAAAATGAATACTGGAGAAACAGGTGAAAATAACAGAAAAGATGCTCTCTGTATTTTTCTGATCTCAAATACTAAAAATGTTCACGTGTAAGCAATACAACAGTAATATTTCTATACGTAAAAGTTCTACAGTTATTTTTGTATGATAACCTGGATTTTGATCACAGTTTTCATGTGTCTTGTCATCAGGGATGGGCATAAATACATGTAAATGTATTTAAATACAAATACAAAATACTGTGTGGAAAAATGTATTTAAATACAAATACAGTATTTTGTATTTTGAAAATACACAAAATACATGTGAAATTGGTGATTCAGTGCAGGTACCCCTATTAGGCTGAAATCTATCTGGGCCTATTCTAAATGCCAAAAAGCATGATGTGTTTAACTGCCAAGAAACTTTCGTTTTCATTTTATTTACCGCTTCCCTTCCCCTGCCCGGTAGGAAATACATAACTACAAAAAAATACACTATAAATGTTTTTATTTTATTATGTTTTATCCCCATCATAACTTCGAACTCAGTAACAAAAATAGAAAGTTTGTCTAAAATAAAAATAAATAAAATTAGAATTTGGCATTATTCACCCAAAGGTTGTATTTTTTCTACTAAAAGCTAAAGATTTTGTGTGGTGTATCATTAATCAGTGTCATCACAGATGCACACAATCAATACACTAAACTGATGGAGATTATTTTGATTAATACAATCGTTAATTAAAAGAAAATAATGCATTTAAAAATGTATAAGACAGTATTTTTCAATTTAGTGTGTTTAATGTTATCATATATTGATATGTTTTGTTATAATGTCACAATTTGAAGTTAACTGTGTTTTACTGAGGGTTTAAGAAGTGTACTCAAAACCTTTTTCACATAATGACCTAAAAATGACCCAAAACCTAATCATTTTATATGTGAAGAAATCCATTAATCACGAGAGGAGTGTTTCACAAATTATTCGGCAAACAAATGACTTCCTCTCATCGCTCCTTTTTGATGATTTGGAGAAGAATTTATAAGTGTCGCCCCCTGTCGTTTCACAGATTTATACAACGAAGAGCACGTCAAGAATAAAAGCCTCGTCGGTTTAATGAGGAGTGCGCGCAGTAAACAGTTTCGCGGAGTATTTATGTGAATTGTGAAAGTATAAACAATGCTTCAACTGCACAAAGCAACAAGAGAAAGCGGCAACTGTGCGCTTATTCCAACGCTTACGGCGTCACACGTGACACTCCGTCTCGGAGAGCGTGCACAAAAAAAACTGCCAACGTGCAAAGTGAGAATTTGAATTTCCTTTCGCTGCAGTTATAATAACAAATCACAATTACTCATTCACACTTGTTTCTTTTTCCACTCTCATGTTCCAATTATTCCTGCCCACTAAAAGGTGCACATATATATTTACTTACCCCAATAGCTCTATAAACTATTTAAAAAAAGTTAAATCAATTTATATAGTCGCTACGAATCTACGACATGTTGATGTTGTCATGACATCACCCATACCTAAAACGCAGTAACGTTAATATTTTAAACACAAATAAAATTGACCATGAAATCCTCACATTATTCCAGAAAAGTCGCAGATCCAATGCTGGGTTTTAGCTACAGCTGAAGCTCACGTGCATGAATGTTGGGGGAAGGGCGTGTCTGGCCTGAATTATGTTGGTTGATGCACGAAAACACCCTGATAAAAAGGTTGACTGGCTCAAAGTATTTTGAGTGTTTTGAAAATACAAAAATACTCATTTTAAATGTATTTAAATACATTAGATTTTTCCAAAGGCTTTAAAATACAAAATACTATTTTGTATTTCAAATACGTATTTTAAATACATGTATTTGAAATACTGCCCATCCCTGCTTGTCATTCTGTCAGTCTACCACATTGCTGTTGGATGACTTTATGTCACTCCTGAGGTTTGATTTTGTTGAAATTCATCTGACCTTGACTGGACACAATACATCTAGAAACACTGAATAAATGAACATTTGTAACAGTCTCTTTTTTTCCGTGATTGTTCATAAGACACTGTATTTACTGTCTTCACTGTCTAGATGTATGTAAGATTCTTTGCGAAATTGTGTAAAGCACTTTATAAATGAAATTGAACTGAATAGAAATTGAAACCTACATTTGCTACAATTTGATGTGTTTTTATTAGTGGTGGGCATAGATTTTTTTTTAAATCTAGATTAATCTAGATCTTGGAATTAATCTAGATTAATCTAGATTAAAATGGCTCATTTGAAGTCTTCCGAAGGCATTCAGAATATGTGTGCTACCCAAATAATGACTAAAAGTAAATCTTTGAGAACGGGTTTCTCAAGGTGGCGCATTAGACCAGGGGCTCATCTCCTGTTTCCAAAATGCATCACAAACTGCTTGAGAAAGCTGTTCTACTATGAAAATTGGTTATGAAAATAAATTATGTTCAATAAGATGTACTTGGGGGGGCACGGTGGCTTAGTGGTTAGCACGTTCGCCTCACACCTCCAGGGTTGGGGGTTCGATTCCCGCTTCCGACTTGTGTGTGTGGAGTTTGCATGTTCTCCCCGTGCCTCAGGGGTTTCCTCCGGGTACTCCGGTTTCCTCCCCTGGTCCAAAGACATGCATGGTGGGTTGATTGGCATCTCTGGAAAAAATTGTCCGTAGGGTGTGAGTGAATGAGTGAGTGTGTGTGCCCTGCGATGGGTTGTGAAGGAGTTTTTTAATAAGTTTAAATACGTTTAAATGTTTATTCTTTATTACAGTTTTGATTAACATAATATGTTGTTTTAATGAGAATGTTTAGGCAGAAAACTCTGAGGAGTTAAGGGCTGATTGGAATGTGTTTGCTACAAGATGTGGTATATGTGTGTGTGTGTGTAGCCTTGTGTACAAATGATTGGGGAAAGCAGATAATGCAGATTGGTGCCTCTAGGAATGTGAGTGCAGACAATAAATTAAAGGGTCAAAGACCAAAGGTGGAACAAAGAAGTGCATGCACACACATATCATTATCTGAGTACTTAGCTATGCAGAATTTGGGTGTTGTGGGGTTCATATGATGTTTGCAGACAAAGGAGAACGAAGCTGATTGAATCAAGAGAGCTGATTGAATCAAGAGAGGGAGGCTCCGCCTGAAGAAAGAAGATTCACCCTCTCACATACATACTATAAATATGTTGTTAGAATGACACACTGGGTTGGTTCTTTGTCGAGACGACCCAGCGCGCGCTGCTTCTGATCAATAAACTTCAACATTTGTTAGAGTTATTTGAGCTGCCTTTCTCTTCAATTTTTGACCACGCAGGACAGAAAAGTCCATCAGTTGGCACTCCATCCAGGGTGTATCCTGCCTTGATGCCCGATGACTCCTGAGAAAGGCGCAGGCTCCCCGTGACCCGAGGTAGTTCGGATAAGCGGTAGAAAATGGAATGGAATGGAAAGATGTACTTGTGTTTACTTCCGCATTAGCTAAGGGATGCTTTGCGTTTAGGTGGTACTTGAGACTGGAAGAACTCCTACAGTAAACCAATTCCGCATTGCACAAGGTGCAAACAACCTAGGTTAGTCTTGTCGAGGTTTCCATTGGGAAGCTTCTTAAAAATAAATTTTCCCTGAAGCAAACCAGGCGGCTTCATAGCTGCATCCATGTTAGTCACGTTTGATGTGGTAATTTCACAGTATCTTTACGTTTTGTTCAGGCCAAACTTGAATGGCGCGTCAAGTGCGAGTGATTTACATGTTAATGCAAAGACGCGATAGACCTACTTGCGAATGATGCGAATTGCGCGAATGATGAGGAGGCGCGAATTTTTTTATCGCCCGATAAGAGTCTCACGTTAACGCAGCACGTTAATGCCGATAACGGCCTACCACTAGTTTTTATACACATTTCTATAACTTAATAAACCATCTTGCTTATCAAGTTAACGTGACTTAATTTGAGAATTAAGAAATGTTACACAATCAGATTTTTTGTTTTCTGTATATAATCTTTGAGTTATAAATGTTTTGTAAGATGTAGGCCCCTATTGCCCATTGGCCGTTTTGTTCTGCATTGGTTTTTGAAAAATCGAAATTGGTCAAGCACTAGTTATATTCAGTGTTAACTTCATGACTCGTATCTTTGCAGGCATGGGACAGTGAATTTACCAAGTGGTTGGAACTTGACTTTTGTGGGATCCAAATGTTATCAATTGAAAAAGAAAAGATTTGGATTCCAGACATTGTCTTCACTGAAAGGTCTGTAGTTTGCAGAACGACTTGTCCTCTTTAATTAAAGGGCGCATTTTTATTGAGTTTTCAGATAATTAAGGCAACAGAGTTCATAATGCGTTATAACTTATGGAACGTACTCATGAGAGAGTATTTATGGAAACTGAGCTGCAAAAATTGTTTTCAACCCCACATTTAGAAGCTGATTTTTTCATTCACAGCAGCAAAACTTGTTTAATTTTAAGGGTCAGGGTGGGTGATGGTTGTGGGAAACTAAACAAAATTTATGGCATGACCCAATTCATGAAAATAACCCATTTTTCCATCATCGTATAATGTGACCAAATTCAGTCTGTGCTCATAGTATGGCATTGAATAATGTTGTTTTTCTTCTTAGCGTCAAGACAGAGTTTGCAACTACAGAAAATCCATACGTAAAGTTGACCAGTTATGGTTTGATTGTCAAGTATGAAACTATTGCTGTAACCAGCGCTTGTAAGATAGACTTGCTCAACTTTCCCTTTGATGTCCAAACCTGCTCTCTGACGCTTCAATCGCCAATGCATCCAGGTACATCTGATACCCACATGTCAATGTCTGCAAATATGAATTGTAACCTTCCATATTGTCCGATTTTACACTCATACTGATGTCTATTGTTTTTTTTTTTTTTTTCAGCTTTCGAGCTTACACTTAACTCATATTCAAGTGCATCGTTCCTGACGTCCAGCTCCAAAAAGGCCTTTCAAACTCAGGGAGAGTGGGAACTCCTCAATATAAATATGTCTAAAGCCAAAGGGATCACTCTAAAATATCCACAGGATCAGCTGATATATACGGTACAGGAAAAAAATGCTCTCATGATAATAGCAGTTTATTTATTTTGTTTTCAATGCTGCGATTAATATTTTTGACGCACAAATATCCATGCATTAAAAATTGAACTGGGTCGTCTATAAAATATTAACAGAACCTCACATGAACTTCTTAAAAGCTTGAATTCATGTTTTTTTCTGCTGCATTTTTAATACCGTTTGTGTTTTTGCAGATCACCCTGAAAAGGAGACCTCTACTGTACGTCATCACCTTCATATCACCTGTGTTTTGCTTTCTTGTGTTGGATGTGGCCTCTTTCTTCATCGATGCGGGCGGAGGAGAGAAGCTGAGCTTTAAAGTCACTTTACTTCTGTCCATTTCTGTGTTGTTGCTCATTCTTAATGACAAGCTGCCATCTACTGCCAATGAAGTCCCATGGATTGGTGAGTCTGTATACAGTATTCTCATAGAACATAAAAGAGAGAAGAAAATATTCAGGAAAATTCTGGCACGAGATGTTAAAGACTCGTTAGTGTCTGTGGATTATTGTTAGTTGCTCTTAAAAATAAAGCTGCTTAAAAGGTTCATCAACACGATGCCATAGAAGAACCATTTCTGGTTCCATAAAGAACCATGTCTTTCTTAACTTTTATAATCCGAAGAACCTTTTTTCTCCACACAGAAACTTTTGTGAGACAGAAAGGTTCTTCCGAAATTAAAGGTTCTTTGTGGAATCCATCTAGACAAAAACGATTCTTCTATGGCATCTTGAAGTATCTTTATTTTTAAGAGTGTAGTGTTTTAGTATCATTTGAATTTTATCAAATCCGATTCTTATCGATTCCCAGTTGAAGTTTCCAAAGTTTAAGTTAAACATTTAGACATCAACCTGTATGGTCATTTGGCCTGCTTATTGATGACACGATATGAGCGGGACATGGACAGACGACCCAGAGGTGGACAGCGGGTAAGGGGTTGACAAGAATTTAAAGAGTACCTA
Organism: Triplophysa dalaica; assembly: GCF_015846415.1. Taxonomy (NCBI): domain Eukaryota; kingdom Metazoa; phylum Chordata; class Actinopteri; order Cypriniformes; family Nemacheilidae; genus Triplophysa; species Triplophysa dalaica. The sequence continues at coordinate 21,856,971 of NC_079548.1, read as the reverse complement.
GCATATGTTTTTTTAGGCCCTACTTTGGTTTATGGAGTGTCCAACAACAAGTAAATACAATGTGTTTAAACACTATAATGTCGTAATAATAGGCAGTTATTCGTACCTTACTTCTTGACTGACTCTCAAATGATTCGTTCCGCGATTCATCCGTATAGGCCCCGCCTACCCGCCTACCCGCTAACCTTGTGTCATGTCATTGGTCAGATGGTGTGTCTGTTGTCATTGGTCAAACACGTTCATCATTTGTCGCAAATGGAACCCCACTACCTTCATTACAGGATTACGGTTTACATGTGGTTGGATGTCACGTATATAGTATGTGTAGCTAGAGATGGCGGCGATTCTACCGTACTAATTTGAGCCCGAGTCTGACAACGAAGCATCAGAAGACGCTAATCCACAACAAACTCCACCACGACTGGAGCAGGATGTTTGTCAGTGGCGAGTGACAACTCTTGTCATAAAAACTCCCAGTGTGACAACATGCATGTTGTGCTTTTGCTCATCAATGAAATAAAATATAATTTTTTACTTAAAACACTGTTAATAAGTTAGTAAAACTATTATTTCGTCTTAACTGAGCGTTGTCATGGTACATAAAGCATTTCAGAAAGTCGACGTTATGAAACATTATTGTAGTATCACCCAAATATATCTATATAGGTGCACGTGCGGCAAATGTGTCAAAATGGTTAATAGCCAGATAAACAAACTGTAACACCCCAGAAATAACGGTTCATGCTAATGTTAGCGTTATATGCATTAGCTAAACACAGACATAAGGTACGAAAATATTTCTTGAAGTTAAGACAAAAATGAATAGACAAACTTACAGGTTGTGATTCGGTGGAGCTAACAGGTCCAAATAGAGTTGGTATTGCCCCCTCTTTAAGGATAGTCGTTTCACATATCCTGCATTGAACGCGCCAAGATTATTAAAGCAATCTTCTGTGAAATGACGTGCGCACAGTTAAACCCTAGGGTTATACTCTGTTGGTATAGTTTGAATGAATTGTAACCATTTTTCCCTCAGACATTCTTCCTTTGGTAGTTGAAATAAGACCGAGTTAGTGTCACACCGTAGAACACGCGTTCCAGACATGATACACACGCATCACGAACGAGCGACAGTGTTTGTGGGAGGAGAAATAAGTTTTCGCGTCAGTCTCAACAAAACATAGGCGGGGACTATGTATAGTGACGTAGACATGCGGGTGAACTATTCCACGTCTCGTTTCTGTGATTCAGAGGCGTTTCCCATTATTACAAGCAAACAACTTTGTTATTTATTCACCTTCGGACTTACAACTTGGCAGACAGCTTACTTTCAAACACAGCAACATAACAGACTGCATGAAGTGTCATTTTCATGAACTCATGCTACCTTCTCTTTAATAATAAAATTAAACAAAGACTAAACAAGAACCCACGAGGGGGTAAAATAAGAAAAAGTACATAACACACAGGAACGAGGACTAACTACACCTAACGAGACTAAAGATAACATTTAACATTCAATACAAATGACTTGACTAGACCGGACCTGACCACTGTCAGGATTCCATCACCATCTCACTCCACTCATTCCCTCATTCCCTCATTCCGCCCACTCAGTCATTCACACGCTCATTGTCACCCGATTACTAATCACTATCACCTGGACCTCATCAGCAGTGCACCCATTTATACCACAGACCAACATTCACTCATTGTCTGATCTCGTCTACACATGACACAGACTCTATACCATACGTACCTGTATTCCTACCTACTATCCCGATCTTCTCAGCGAACCTTCTTCCCGCCTGCAAAGGAATTCATCATCAGCTTTATCTGCAAGATAAAGAGAGAGACTTGGTTACACTACGGATAAGTTTCCATCTGTTTTGTCATCTTACCGGATATTCACCTATTTCGTTGTACCGATCCATTCTGCAAATTAAACTTATAATCTTACCATTCTGTCTGTTTCGTCTCTGCCAAAACCTGACAACCACACCAGACCAGACTAACAGAGACAGGAACTCACCCACATGAAATGAATGACAATGAACCAGCACAGGACAGAAAACAGAGGGGCATTAAGTAATGGGATGAATGAGGAGGGGAACAAGTATTGGGCATGAAATCATAATGAGAACTAACAAGGAAGCAAGAGGGCCGGAACAAAGTCGAGACCTCAGAGAGACTATGGTGACCCATAAGTGCCAAAATTGTCTCTCTCCACATAAAACAATTTTCTGTCAGGCTCTGAAGATAGCACCTGTAGATTCGGTTTGGTTCTCACACTGCACATAGTGTGACAAATTATATTTACCTATTAAAAAAAGTTACTACTCCATCCAGGGTGTATCCTGCCTTGATGCCCGATGACTCCTGAGATAGGCGCAGGCTCCCTGTGACCCGAGGTAGTTCGGATAAGCGGTAGAAAATGGATGGATGGAAAAAGTTACTTTTAAAGAAAAGTAAACAAAATAATACAGTGTGATTAAAACTATATTTATATTAGTTTAAATTAAACTTAAAATACAATGAAAATGTATTACTTCTTAAATTTGTTAATATTATCCAATTATTATCCACTTATGTGCATCCCTGGTTATTATTTCACCACTAGGCAGAAAGAAACATGACATGATGTGGCAGAATCATGACATTTGACTAGTTTGCAATATATATATACAGTTGAAAGAAAAAGTATGTGAACCCTTTGGCTTACTTGGATTTCTTCATAAATTGGTCATAAAATGTGTTATGATCTTCATCTAAGTCACAACAATAGAGAAACACAGTCTGCTTAAACTAATACCGCACAAACATTATACGTTTTCATGTTTTTATTGAACACAACATGTAAACATTCATAGTGCAAGGTGGAAAAAGTATGTGAATCCCTAGGCTAATGACTTCTCCAAGAGCTAATTGGAGCCAGGAGTCAGCCAACCTGGGGTCCAATCAATGTGATGAGATTGGATGTGTTGATTAAAGCTGGCCTGTCCAATAAAAAACACACACCAGTTTTGAGTTTGCTGTTCTGAAGAAGCGTTGTCTGATGTGAACCATGCCTCGCACAAAAGAGCTCTCAGAAGACCTACGATCAAGAATTGTTTACTTACATAAAGCTGGAAAGGGCTACAAAAGTATACCTAAAAGCTTTGATGTCCATGTGTCCACGGTAAAACAGATTGTCTACAAATGGAGAAAGTTCAGCACTGTTGCTACACTCCCTAGGCGTTGTCGTCCTGTAAAGATGACTGCAAGAGCACAGCGCAGAATGCTCAATGAGGTGAAGAAGAATCCTAGAGTGTCAGCTAAACACTTACAGAAATCTCTGGCACATGCTAACATTTTTGTTGACAAATCTACAATAAGGAAAACATTAAACAAGAATGGACTTCATGGGAGGACACCACGGAGGAAGCCACTGCTGTCCAAAAAAAACCTTGCAGCACGTTTGAAGTTTGCAAAAGAGCACCTGGATGTTCCACAGCACTGCTGGCAAAACATTCTGTGGACAGATGAAACCAAAATTAAGTTGTTTGGAAAGAACACACAACGCTATGTGTGGAGAACAAAAGGCACAGCACACCAACATCAAAACCTCATCCCAACTGTGAAATACGGTGAAGGGGGCATCATGGTTTGGGGCTGCTTTGCTGCCTCAGGCCCTGGACGGATTACTGTCATCGATGGAAAAATGAATTCCAAAGTTTTTTTAAGACATTTTGCAGGAAAACTTAAGACCATCTGTCCGCCAACTGAAGCTTAACAGAGGATGGACGATGCAACAGGACAACGACCCAAAGCATAGAAGTAAATCAACAACAGAATGGCTTCAACAGAAGAAAATACGCCTTCTGGAGTGGCCCAGTCAGAGTCCTGACCTCAACCCGATTGAGATGCTGTGGCATGACCTCAAGAGAGCGATTCACACCAGACATCCCAAGAATATTGCTGAACTGAAACACTTTTGTAAAGAGGAATGGTCCAAATTTCTCCTGACCGTTGTGCAGGTCTGATCTGCAACTATAGGAAACGTTTGGTTGAGGTTATTACTGCCAAAGGAGGGTCAACCAGTTATTAAACCCAAAGGTTCACATACTTTTTCCACCCTGCACTATGAATGTTTACATGTTGTGTTCAATAAAAACATGAAAATGTATAATGTTTGTGCGGTATTAGTTTAAGCAGACTGTGTTTCTCTATTGTTGTGACTTAGATGAAGATCAGAACACATTTTATGACCAATTTATGAAGAAATCCAAGTAAGCCCAAAGGGTTCACATACTTTTTCTTTCAACTGTATACACTATATATAAAGAGTGGTTCCAAAATGAGATATAATTTCAAATATCATGCTTTTAATTGTGCAATCCAATTAATATTATTCAAACTGAAGTTAGTTTGTTTTGATTTAAGCCATAATAACAAATAATACTAGCTAACTAATATGATAACATAATAAAAATGTTATGTTTTTGTTTTTAAAATCTCACTTTGGAACCAAACTCATATGGATTCTTATGCGTATTAATGAGCACCGTTTGTGTATATAAACACATAGCAACCATGTTTTGTCTGTTTAAAAAGAATTTGTATAACCATAGCTGAACTACATCATGGTTAAGCTGTAGTTAATATAATAAAACTATGGTACATTTGTGTTTCCTGTGCTTTAACAGAAGTTAACACATGTACATTTCTGAAAATATTCACACAGGAATTTTTAATTTCCAGTATCTGATTCCCATTCCTTTCGATTTCCATTCATAATCGATTCCCAACCTTAACTGTTAGCCGTTAGTTGTGAAAGACAGAAATGTATCGAAACGATTCAAAGATAATTTGCTGTACGTATCTTTCACTGCAGGGGTCTACTGCATTACGATTTTCATTCTCATTGGCATCAGCATTCTGGAGACCATCTTCGTGAATTTTTTAATGGCTAAAGGAGAGCAGATTCTGAGATCACAAGCACCCATAGATTCCACATCTGCCGTTACTGGTGAGTATTTCACATATCGTCGCTGTCTTTCCAGACCTGGGATGTCCAAATTTACTGTTTACCAGGCAATGGAAAAGCGCTGCACTTTTTAAATAATTAAATACGGTGTTGTCAAAGATTACAAGCAGTTTTAAATACATTTTATTGATTAGATGTTACCAAGTGACAAACATAAAGGGTGATTTATAATAATGATTTGCAGCAAAAATGTGGAGATACAAGATTTTAGAAAGACAGCAGCGAAATGTACTAAACATTTGACCACATCAAACATTTCTTCTGTTTCTAAAATAATGTTTGTTTAATTCATGATTTTGGTAAAGCACAGAAAATTTACAAAGTTCATCCATGTTTAATTTTATCACAATATACAGCACATAGATCATTTTAATGCACAGTTCCAGAAGCACTTCCTGTTTAAGCTTCTTTATTTAAATTAACATACAATATAAGATGTTTGTTTAGGATTTTGATCCTGTTAGTTGTATTTTGTCAGGCTGTATCTTGCTGTCATGGGCATTCTTCGCCTAACATGGACAGTCATGGTCTAATGGTTAGATAGTTGGACTTGTAACCTGATGGTCACAAATTCGATTCACAATTCCGGATGGTAATGACTAGTGATGGGTACCGTTAAGATTTGATCGATACCAATATAGATACCGGTAGTTATCAATACTGTTATCCATAATACGCTCTATAATTTGATGCAAAAACGCATGATGTGAAAAGATGTTCACCCTTACGAAAATTAACCATGTTTTTTTGTGGTACAAGTGTAGTAACCGTGTTTTTTTGGTTACTATGGTTTTTACAAACAACATGGTTTTCAAAACTTTGGTTATTTTGTATGCCAACAACAATAAGAGAATTCATCTAGAGCCAAGTTTTTTTCCCCTTCACAGATGCTGTTATGAACTCTGATGAGAACCCAGCGGAGAGAAGATGTCTGTACTGGACCAGAGCAGCCCGGATAGTCGATATTATTGCCGTGATTCTTTACATTATCACCATTATGGTGTTTCTACCAATCATGTATTATGCTTGGTTCATGGCATCAGTGACATAACAAGTGTGACATCATTCCTAAGATGGTCAAGGCATAACTTTTTTGCATGGTTCAAAATGATCATTTAAAAAATATTTTCTTTTTCGCTTATACACATATGCTCTCTTAGGCTCATCAATGAACTGACTTTACATGTAAACAAACACTGAAATTTAAGCTTTAGAAAATGAAATGTTGTTTTATTTAGTATTAAGTAGTGCTTTTAAACTATTAGGTAAATCCTGCTAGTTTTTTTTCAGTGTGTAAATTTATTGAAAATGATATATATTTCCAAATTCTAGTTTTGGAAGTTTAGTAGTTTTTTCGGTGCATGATCATATAATTAATATACATGATTATTTAAATAGTTTATTTATTGTCTTTTATTATTATCATTACATTCTGGATTTACTTATTCTTATCAACAATGTTAATGATATTGTCTTGTTAAATTAGCCAATTACATTTGTCTGTTGATAGAAATAAAAATAACGTTGCTATGGTGAAATGTTCAAACAGCAGCAATTAAATTATTTTATTTAAAAACATTGCAGTTGAACTTTATTGAACAAGCACGCTTTTTTTCTCTTCAACTACAATTTAACAATTCTTATATTATAGTCTGCTCTGTTTTGTTGTGTTGGTAAGTGTGGTGTAGGCTACTGTAAAATGTTGCTGCTATTTGTTTTCTCCACTTCAAACGTTTGGTAAATGTGAAATTGTTTGTTTGTTGGGCTTGTCTGTATCATTCACTCCTGCAGATGTCAGCTGGGTCGATTTCAATTGCCGAGCATCCGTCTAACACAGATCAATCCTTCCTTATCAATCTATATGATCTGCATCTAAAAGTCATTGAACAGGTAAGAATAAACACTCACAGGGTCACAAATACGCTCATTTTACGGCACTTAATGAAAATAGTTTTTCTGTTTGTTTCAAAAGGAATATGAGATTGCAATCTTGAAGGCCTTCAACAGCCTTTTTCATCAACTGGTAATTACATAAATATTTGGTCAACTATGTCAGAATAACGGCCTTTTGTGTTTTTTAAAGGAATGTGTTTATTCTCTGTTCAGCTGTTTCTGGATCACATTGCTGTGGAGGGAGCTGAGGAGAGGATCAATGACATTAAGGAAAAACTTCCCAGTCTGGAGGTGAGCTCCACTTTAAAAACATCAAAGTGGTTTGTGTGGTGTAACTTTACTTTTCAATAAAAAACGTGATAAAAACAGTTTTGAATACAATAATTAAAATCATGACGCATACAAATGTCTGCATTATTCTGATTTCCCAGAGGATTGTTCTTGAAGAAGAAAAGAAGATGGATTACTACACTGGCCTGCTTTCTGACGTAAGGGTCATTCTGATATTTATTTTCAATATACCGATGGCACTCATAATCATGTTTTCTATAGCAGGTCATCGTTCAGACACAAGAAGCTTGCTCTACGGAGGATGAGATCATTGATGAAACACAGGCTAAGCACAACTCATTCACAAACCAAATACCAACTGTAATGCCACTTTCCTTCATTAATTGCCATCTGTGACACAATTCATGTGATGGAATGATTGGTTTTCCTACTTGCGTCAACAGGCTGCTCCGGAAAAGTTGCACCAGGATTCTCAATCCATCCCAAATGAGAGCCAAAGGACCAGATCTGCAATTAGGAGGGAAGACAAACGAGAAAGAGGAGGAGAGGACATTCAGTACCAGCTCATGGAGGAGATAGCACTGAATAACAGAACAGAAGACAGTACTGAGTCCACAAAGAAAAAGTGAGTGAATGCTACACTAAATGAGGAAAAATATATTATGAATGCTTTTAGTGATCAAAGCCAAACCACATTTATTTACAACTAATTTGTTTAATTTATCCTCTCTCTATGAAGGACCTGTGGCTGTTTCTCATGTCTGAGATGTTGGCGTTAATCATTTGTCTGTTTACCAGTTCAGATGGCATCTCTCCGGCTTACTTGAACTCCCATTAATATAAAGTTATCAGCAATTTACTGTACCTCTGTCTCTTTGTTCTGTGCATTATTTCACACTTATACCATGGGTTTGCCTTATTTTTAAGTCAAACGCACACCTATGCAGTTCCAGATCTGTCGACCGAATTACAGTTCCATATCAATGCACCAAGTTGAACTGAATATAGATCTTACAACAGACAAAATGAAAGTGAAATCCCATTGTCTGAGAAGAAGTAACTCTTGATATTTAATGAAAGCATGAACATATCTACAAGGGTGACAGGACTGTTCAGACGAAAACCAAAGCATATATCACAAAATAACAAAAACAACACCTTAAATTTGTCTGTGGAATGGATAAACGGGACTTTACACACAGCTTTCTATGGCACTGAGTACTGCAGCTTGCACAGAAACTCCATGTCAAGTTTTCACTCATATCCATCTATCTATCTATCTATCTATCTATCTATCTATCTATCTATCTATCTATCTATCATGTAAGGAATAATTGACGACAGGTCGTTGAATTCTTTGAAAATAATGCACAACCTGGGGAATTCGCATCGTGGCCGTTAAACCTTGAGGTGTGCATAGATGAAAGGATGGATGGATGGTTGGATGGATAGACAGACAGATGGACAGATAGCTAGAGGATGGATGGATGAAAGGATGGATGGATGGATAGACTTAAATTTTGCATAAAATCACAAATATAGTGTATAAATGACTTTACTTTCAAAGGCAAAATGTTTTTACGATAATCAAAAAGACACTGAGTACACATTTTAACTGGTGTTTTATTTTGTAAAGCCAATAAAATAAACCACAGATAGTCAGCTATAAGCAGAGACAACGACAACCAAACTGTAATGGAATCACAAAAGAGAGAAACTTTCCTCGTGTTTGTGAACCTCAGAAATTAATGTTTTTATCAAAGGAAAGTGTCCTTCACAACATCAGAACTCCCCAGGACTGCCTTCCTGCGAGCCACTGCTTCCAAAATCTTTTTGCGTGGCCCAAGTTGGATGCGGATGCTCTTAAGATCATCATCTGAGCAGAGCATGAGAGCGTCGAGATCCAGTTGCTCACGGCTGAACACGGGAGCAAAGTCCATCAGACAGATAGAAGCCAAGAACGAATCCAAATGCGACGTCTCATCTTCCTCATCCAGACCAATCTCCGCTTCATTCCAAGGAAGATCTGACTCCTCCTCAAAACCCTCTAGCCCCTCCTCCACAGACTCGAACACCTCCTGGCGAATGAGGAAGCCCAGGTCTTCTGTATTGCCACTAGGGAGATCCTCGGGTTCGATGCCCATTTCCCTGGAGAAGTTCTTGCGGAAAACCATTTTCCCGAGACCTGGCCTTTCAAAAATAGACTTGAACTGACTGGCCCCCTCTTCTTCATTTTCAAAATCATCCTCTTCATCCTCCTCATTTTCATCTTGCTCATTGAAGACGTCAACAAAACCAGGCTTCTCCTTTGAGCCGCTGTCCTGTTTAACGAAAATCACATTGCCGTCCCCCTGTCTGCTCACGGTCCCCTTGTCTTTTTTCCCAAACTTGCGTTGAAGGGTTCCCTTGATCGTTGTTTTGACAGAGCCATTGGTGTCTGCCGCAATGAGTTTGGAGAACTGTTCTCTGTTCACGCTGTTCATGGTACCTGTGGTTGAAGAGGCTAAACTGGCTTCAGAGACGGAGTCGCGGTACATCTTATCCATCTTGTTCTGGTGTTTCTTCTTCACACGTTCGCACTGCTTCACCCTGCGCTCCGCATCTTTTGTGGCCTGCTCCTTCAGACGCGCTACCTTTTTGGCATTCTGGTTCGTCTGTTTGGACGCGGCACCATCTAGAAAGCGGACACAGTCCATGTGGTCTCGAGAGGCGGCGACGTCCATCGGTGTGTGAAAATCATTGTCCAGAGCGAAGAGGTTAGCGCCGAAGTTTACCAAGAAGCTGAGGATCTGCATGTGACTGTTGGCGGCGGCGTGATGTAGGGGTGTGTTCCCCCAGATGTCACTCTTGTCTGGATCACCCCTAGAGGACATAGAGCCACTTGTTATACAAAAAAGTTTATTGCATATATTACAATATACAGTACCTCACAAGCAGGCGAATGTAATCATTGACAAAGTATGTTATTTATTTTTAAGAATTGTTTTTTGGAGAACTTACTTCCTCAGACTTCCCTCCAACATTCCTACAAACTTCTTATAATATATCTTAAGAACAATCTTATATCTTTTTCGTGTTCTCAGGTTCAGGTTTCGTGGCCCCAGATATCCTATAGACCACTTTGTAAGATGAACTGGTCCAGAAGCATTTCTCAGGTCTCAGTTTTTCGGTTTGGTTTTTTATTTATTTATATGTAGTTTTTAGTGGAACACTCCACGTTATTTGGAAATACTCCCCCAGAGTTAATAAGTTGAGTTTTACCATTTTGGATCTCCGAGTCTGGCGATAGCACTTTTAGCATAGCTCAGCATAGATCATTGAATCCAATTAGACCAGTAACATCACGTTCAAAATGACCAAAGAGTTTCAAAACTTGACTCTTATGTTCTGATATGATGTGTTAAAACAGACGGAAAATTAAAAGCTGCGATTTTCTAGACCGATATGATCAGGAACTATACCCCCATTCTGGCATAATAATTAAGGAAGTTTGATGTCGTGACATGGCCGCAGCAGACGCAGTGATATCATGCTGCCATGTCATGACATCAAACTTCCTTGATTATTACGCCGGAATGGGAGTATTGTTCCTCATCATATCAACTCTTTGGTAATTTTTGAACATGATGCTACTGGTCTAATTGGATTTAATGATCTATGCTAAGCTATGCTATCGCCAGACCAGGAGATCGTCTGAATAGATTCCAAAACGGTGAAATTCAACTGATTAACTCTGGTGGAATTGGAGAATGAGCCTATTTCCAAAAAAGTGGAGTGTTCCTTTAAAGATGTTTGTTTGCCATTTTAAATCGGCTATACACATTCTGTTGGTTGTATTTTGTTCAAACGTTTGTGTAGTGCTAAAGAGCTGAAACCGGCATTGGCAACGTCATCAGAAGAGGCCTGTAATTTAACCAAAGCACCCTAGTAACTCCATAGCAACCGCCAAAAAAATGTTATTGCTCAAATGAGATTTCATTGGAGTTCTCCTACATTTTATAACATTTTGTAACTTCCTCTCCGATGTTTCTCCTGAAATTGCTTAGCAGAAATAAAAGAAACGTGTCTGTATTGTTAAAATCCATAAAGTGTATGGGGGTGTAAAATGAATTGAAGTGGTAAATCCTGTTTTAATCTAATCCCAGCGATTCAAATTCCACCCTCACATTTTGTCTCATAATTCATAAGGATCAACCAGAGGTCATAAACAGCAGCAAAAGTTAATCTGTAACTTGTCGTAAAATGAAAGTCCACTGGTAAACCCATAAAGAGTCAGATTACAATATCTGCTGTACAAGAGTTTATCAAACTGAACAGCATCTGTTCATGAAGGGATGACATGGAACATGACAAAGCCTCTCTGAGTACCCATAACAAAACACATCCGTTATACAACAGTGGTCTACCTTTCAAAATGGTGATTCGTACAGTCGAAGTATAAATCATAGCAATCACTGCGCATTATTTCATAATATCTACTCATAATGCTAGAAATAAATAAACTCTGGCTTGAGCTAGCAGTAGATGAAGGATAAAGAGGTCTATTGTTCCATATTTGCATAATTCATTTGGTTGAATAAACATTTGGCTTTAGCTCTGGGAATTTTATGAATGATGTAAATGGCAAATCATGCAAGAAACAGAGAGGCCAGAAACACTGCTGGGTCATTCTCACGAAACCACTGAAACAACATGTCAGTAAAGATTTGAAGTATAGAACATATCATTAGGTTATACAAAAAATAATCATAATAAACTTAACTGTGTACTCTACCTTCACAAAGCATACATTTGACAGAGTAATGATTCATTTATGTATTTTTTTCTTTTTTCTCCCGAAATTCTCAATGGGTTATGTGCATTATATGTTGTCATTTAAACGGAATTAAATTTAAATATTATTTTCGTTTTTAAATAGTTATCGTTCTTCTGTATGTTCTGAAATTACAAAAAAACATAGACAGAATATTCATGTATAAAAAATGAACAAACGGTAAAAAAAATAAGTGTATATAACTGATATTCTATTCTTCCATAACACATTTAAAAGGCAGTTTAAGCACACACACAGATTATGACATTAAAGGGCAAGTTCACCCCAAAATGAAACTGTTTTCATCATTTACTCACCCTCAGGTTGGTCTTAACCTGTATACACTTCTTTGTTCTGATGGACACAAAGGTAGATATCTGGAAGAAGGCCAGTAAACAAACAGATCTCATCCCCCATTTACTGCCATATAGAGGAAATAAACTCTATGGGAGTCAATGTGGATGAGATCTGTTTGGTTACTGACGTTCTTCCAAATATCCTCCTTTGTGTATAAAGTTTTAGTTTGATTTAGTTTGAAAAAACACATCAGTCTGTACCTTTCAAATGACACATTGACAGATAACTTCATATTTTAAAAGCTTAGAAATCTCTTGTCACATCTTTCATTACCAACACAGGAAGTTTTCTGCTTAAAAAAATGTCACGTGTATAATTGATGAATTATCTTTTTTTAGCAAAACCTCATATGGGATTGACAGTTTGTATGTTTAATGTAAAGAGATTTTTAAGTCTTTTTATGAAACAAATGTTAAAAATTGTGTTGAGCTGTTAGTAAAAGTTTTTTAATTCACGCTTTCAACAATGGCATGCCTTGTGTTTAATGAATCAAAAAGAAATGAGTTGATGCCAGTGTTTAAAAGAAAATAATGTTAGACATTTTCAAGATTTCGTGAGAATCACCCGGCCATTGGGTTAAAACAACCTTTTTTCAATCTTACAAGAAATAGCTAGAAAGTAACCACCTAAAGGATTGTAAAACTAGTCCGAACTGGAAAATCATTTGTCAGATGTGAAATATGTACCTCGTAAAAGTATTAAAACAGTTTAGATATATGAATACTACTAACAAGGTACCAATTATGGTCATCTTCATGCAATGATTGCAGTTCATCACCATTTTTGTAGCTTCATGAATATTATTCTAATAGAAACTATAATTCAACTGTTAATTCTAGTTAATATGAATGTTTACTAAGGAAATGTTTTATTGAATAGTTCAATCAGGTTTATTGAACTCACCCTCTACTGCATATGAGCTGAAGAGCCTCAATATGTCCGTGATAAGCCGCCCAGAGAGTGGGCGTCATGCCATCTTCATCCGGGGTGTTCAGATCCTTTCTGGTGGCTTCTTTCAAAAGATCCAAATAACCGTCAATGGCTGCTTTGTGGTATCTTGACATGGTTGTGAAAACAAGAACAAAATATGCAAAGTAAAATGTCTGAAGTAAAGCATCAGAGGACCATCCTGTAGAACTCTCACTTTCTCTGCCTGTGTGTTTGAGGGAGGAGAAATTCACTGCACGGACACAGCGTCACTGTCACTGTCATAAACTAAAGTCCAGTGTGTGTTTGTTATCAAGGATGGGTTACCAGAAGTGTGATGTCAGGTCTTTTGATTTTTAAGCAATAGCCAACTTGTTTTATTCACAGTAATTCCAGTTACTCATCAAGTCACTTAAGGCAAAGTTATTTTATAAAAATTAGCGGAACAATAGCTTTAATTATCATGAGATATCACCAAGAATCATATTTTCCTTTTCTTTAAATACAATAAGACAATAGTTTGGCAATTGACTATCGTAAGCAACTACTTTTAAGGGACAGATGGGCGTGGCTTAAATGACAGGTACACTACAGGGGGTCTACATAAAAAATCCTACATTTAACAGTTCATAAAAGGGATTAACGTTGACAAGTGTCATAAATTAACCCACTGATGGAACAGTATGTTTACTGTGGTGATGTGGTACATAATACTGTCCAATGATCACAGCTGCTGAATTCTAGAAATAAGTTCCAGCGCTGCGCCTTGAGTAAGCCTCTTTAATGTTCAATGTGCAACTTTAACGAATATGGACGTCACGGTTAAAATGAAGTTAGACCCAAACACAGTCACCTAAAGACAACTTTAGGGATATCTTCATAATTATTAGTAAATAAGCCAAATTAATGCTAGACAAGCATGACGCTCATCCCCCATTGACTCCCATTTTCCAAACTATGGCAGTACATTGGAGATGATATCTGTTCGGTTCTTCCAAATATCTTACATTGTGTTTAGCAGAAGAAACACATTCAAATAGGTTATGAACAATCTGAGGGACAGAAGTCTAAATGATGACAGAATTAAAAATTTTGGGTGAACTGTCCCTTTAACAATTCCTCGTGACAATATATTTTTATCTATGGACAAACATCCCCCCAAAATTGCAGTCCTCAATCGATTTCGATGGTTTACGACGTACACAACTATGTTCTCCGTATGTCCTCGTATAACCTCTAGAGGCGGTAACGAGCAGCGTGAGTCAAACGAGAGTCCGCGCGAAGAAGTAACAGATCAGATTACGACTCATCTGAATGCGGATGTTAAGCAATAAAACGTGAATGACTGAACATGAATTAAGTTTGAGTTTAATCTTTTTTTCTTGTCGCTGGTGGTTTGGATTGCGGTGTCGCATTGATCAGGGTTTTTAGGAGTGAATCAAGAATAAATGAAAGATGTCAGAAAGCCGCATCTCAGTCGGCCTGCTGTCATATGAAACACTGGTGCATGCTGTGGCAGGTGCAATTGTGAGGAAACACTGGCTCAAATAATCACGGATAGTGTGTTTCTCGTCTGTTTAAGATGTGTGTCTGTGATGTTTGTTAAAGCGTGTTATTATTGATCTACAGGGCAGTGTTACAGCTATGAGTGTGTTTTATCCTTTGGACACAGCCAGAATCAGACTTCAGGGTGAGCTCATATCTTCATATATCATACTGTATGTATGTCATAAATAGCTAAGACTATATTTCGTACTTTTCACATTTTTATGTGACTTATATTTATCTTATTTTATTATTTACTTGATTATTATTTTGCCATCTTTATATACTTTATAAGGTTTCCCATATATATGAAAATATGTTTTCAGTTTTAATAAAAATAATTTCTATTGAGAATATCAACTTTTCTAGTCATTTTTCTACAAAATGATCTTTACATAAATCCTTAGCCTTGTTGTATTGGCTGTTCAGTTATGTAATAAAGAATCCTCTTATGAGTACATTTTTAACAGTAGGCCTACACTTATTACCAAAGTGTCAAAGTTTTACATGACACCAGTGTTGGGCAAGTTACTTTGAAAAAGTATTGAATTTCTAGCCACTAATTACATATTCAATACTGTATTACAAATGTGAGAATTATATATTAAAGCACAGATTTTAAAGTTAGACTTTGTATTGTGATGTCAATTCCACCATTGAACACACACATATTACACAAAGTATACAGTTTAATTACATCAGAAGTAACTGTAATTAAATTACAGATAAAATAAGAGTAATCCCTTACTTAAGTTTTTCAAGGGAAAGGTAATTAAATAACAGTAACTTATTACTTAGTAACTAGTTACACCCAACAGTGCATGACACACATCACTGCCGTCACTACCTAACATGTCATTTGTGTATTTCCCTGCATCTGTTTCAGTGGATGAAAGCAGGAAGGCTATGTCCACTCCCATTATTCTGGCTGAGATAGCGAAGGAGGAGGGCATGTGAGTACTGTGTATCCATTGTGCAGACCCTTGTTACCCTGAATAAGATTCAGCACCTTTGAAGCATCTGATGTCCGTGTGTTTCAGATTGTCTCTCTATCGTGGCTGGTTTCCTGTCATTTCTAGCCTGTGCTGCTCTAACTTTGTCTACTTCTACACATTCAACACCCTGAAGAAGGTCATGGTGTCTGACAGATCAAGACCTGGCAAAGATCTGCTCATGGGCTTCATATCAGGTGACTCAAATTGACTCAACTAGTTGCATTACACTTATGTGTAAACGGCTGAGTAATAAAACACAACCATGGTAAACACTGTATGTATCAGCTGCTGATATTTATCGATAAGATGCCCTTTTCATCATTTTTAATTCATTTCTTCTTTAAGGAGCTGTTAACGTGCTCCTGACGACTCCCATGTGGGTGGTCAACACGCGGCTGAAGCTTCAGGGGGCTAAGTTCCGGAATGAGGACTTCCATCAGACCCACTATAAGGGAATATTTGGTCAGAACCCCTTAAACACTCATTTGTTTGTTAAGGTATAGACTCTCTTTTAATGATGAGCATAAATGAACCAGTTCCTTACAGTTCAATTCATCCTTTGTGTTGGTCCTGCTATTCCCTTTGTGTTATTTGAACATTTAATAAGAAACTTAAGCAATAGTAGCAAATATTTTACCGGTAAGACAAACATTGCAAACATCTCCATGCATCCTCCAAAAGATGCCTTTTCCCAGATAATAGCCAGTGAGGGAGTGGGGACTCTGTGGAACGGGACTCTGCCGTCTCTCGTGCTGGTGTTCAACCCCGCAGTTCAGTTCATGTTCTACGAGGCTATGAAAAGGAAAGCGGGACATGGAGGCAAGAAGGTTTGGGAAACGTTTTTATTTCTGTAACTGGAGACCTATTGCATGGTCTATAACTGAAATGTGTTCATGTGCAGATATCATCACTCGAGATTTTTCTTATTGGTGCCATGGCTAAAGCTATTGCAACAACTGCAACATATCCACTCCAGACGGTTCAGGCCATACTGAGGGTAAACCAACTGTTTTTCATTAACATTATATAATAAACTTGGTGTAGATACTAAAGTAAAGCATACTTTTTGGATGTGTGAAATATGTCCTATTGCTTACTGAACAGTTTGGCCAGTATAAATCTGATGGAAAAGGAGGTCTGCTGGGCAGCCTGAGGAACGTGGTTTATTTACTAATGGACCGGATCAAGTAAGTCTTTAAGGTACTCAAGATTAATATGAGATTGGCCGAAACTCTGTATGTTACCTCATCTTTAAGGAACAAGGTCACATTCAGCCTATGTTCCGAGTCAGCAACTATAACACTGCGTCATGTGTCGTATTTATTTTATTAAGTGGATACCACATATTTAACAAACTATGTTAAGGATATTAAAATTTACCATCCATTTTCAATTTAAGTAACTTTAAGGGAATGTTGCTTTGCAACTGTAGTAATGTTCTGTGCTATGATGCTAATAGTAGCTAATTATTTGGTTTATACGCTTTAATACCAGGACTGTACCACTCTTAAAATCATGAGCTGATAATTTAACCAAACATTTTACATCAATTCAAATCTATTTTTACAGCGATTTTCACAATTTTGCATTGCTCTGCAATATATAGAATTCATGGTGTTAATCAAGAAGGATTGACGTTACTAACAAAATTGTTCATTGAAATTTATTTTGTCACAGGAGACATGGACTGTTGGGTTTATATAAAGGTTTAGAAGCAAAGCTCCTGCAGACAGTGTTGACGGCTGCGCTCATGTTTGTGGTCTATGAGAAGATAACCACTGCCACGTTCAGACTCATGGGTATCCAGAAGAAACTCAAGCATTGAGATACTGAGCCATGTCAACTACTGAGAGACTAAATACTACCTCAGGAGGAGCTCCATATATCCCATCAGTCACCACTCTACTAACACGGGTTTATGGTATAGGTCCTCGGCTTTACCATGACATAGGTCAGTAAAGTGAAGTTTTTTGTTTGCCTAAAAACTGAAGCCATGGAGGTGTTTATGAACTCTTTGTTTTTAATAGCCGTCTTATAAGTATTCATATTTTCTTTATAAATTTGAGTCTGAATGTAAAACTTCTTAGTGCCAAAGGGCAACAGTAGCTTTAAAGCAAATATAATATAATTCTCACATCAGCTGAAGATAATACTGTTGGAAGGTGTTTTTGAAAGGGCTTACCAGGCATAACACATTTTCACATGAAGAATATTTTTAAAGGATTTACGTCTGTCCTTTCTGATTGGATTGAGTTCATTTATCACAGTGGTTCATAAAATATTCAGATCACATGATTTTAATAAAATGAGTTGTTCCAAGTACCACCTTATGACCGCCATATAAAAACCACATGATTCAACATTAAAATGAATAGTAGCTGGGCAATGGAAGTGACATATTGCATTATGGACGTGACATAAAAATGCTCAGAGAATGAATTTGTTAGGATTATATTGAACCATCTGTTTATATTTTACTGAATCCTTGTTGATAGTCTAAACATCAAAAAATGTCAGTCTATGAAAAAAATATATATTTAAAAAAGGGAAATAACATGTTTTGGATGTGACAAAAAAAAGGATGCGGTTTATGGTAGACGATAAACTTTGTAGGATTTCTGTAAAATATAATGCACAATCCTAAAGCAATAATACCCTATGAATAGAGAAGGGATGCCTTTATAGAACATAAAATAGTTACTTTATATTAATTTTCATGTGACCACTTATGAGGAATATGTAGCGTTATGGATTTAACCAGTGCTCGAATTGAACCCCCATAAGACTTTTGTTTGGTGGGGGTTAGTGGCGCAATATACAATTTATACAAAATACACAATACATCTGGTAATAATATTCATAACTATATTCTATTTATTAAAAACAGGCTTAAATAAAATCACAGGACTCTTTTGGATCAAATCAGGCTTGGTGAACAGAAATGACTTTTGAACTGTAGTATACGTCCAACAGAATAATTCTAGCATTATTTACCAATGTAGTGTTTACTATTTTGAGTAAGCTGAGAGCTTAACGTCCAAATTAATTTATTGAAAATTGTGGTGTGCACGGATAAAACATTAATAATAATCACTGCAACACTGTGTAAAACACTTTTCCTGTTTGATTTCATGGTGACTTTAACCTCGAGTAGATGCCGATGCGTGTTGAATTAGCGCTTTACAGCATTAACGACAACAACAGCTTTCACACCGGTTATGGTGCAGAAATACGTAAGAATCTTAATTTACACGCAGATCACCGGAAGATGAAGATGAGCACAAGCGCCTGTCTGCTCACACTGTGTATGAGTTGCCTGTCACGCGCCTGAGGTACATCGACAACAAATAAACGATAAACTGTATTAAAATTGATCAAAGGCTATAAGAGATGTATTCCGTATTTATTAATCATGTACTAAACATTTGACATTGTATCTAAAACAAGGAATGAATAAAGTTTTTTATTTCCTGTCATGTCACGTAACACCACCAGGGGTCTCTTCAAGTACCAATAGTGGTGCGTGTATCACAGTTTGAGAACCACTGGGACTTACTGTTGTTCATATCAATCAACAAACAAGTTACATTGCGTTTCTTGATGTACATTTTATTTTTGATTCATTCAATGACATGCACACGAACACAGTGTAATTTGGCATCAATAAGACATGTCTTTAAAAACACAGGGCTCAGAACTGAAAGCAATGTGAATTTCTAATCATCGTAATTGCCTTACATTTGCTGTTTCTGATAGAATCTCGTGTAACCGATGTGTTAATATAAAACTGTGGTTGGTTTAGACCACACAGAAAACAATCTTGAAACTAAAATGGTTTGCATAATTCAACCATAACCAAGACTGTTCTTTAGGTTTCTTTTATTTGTAACCCATATTTTGCACTTTTATTTGTATAAATGTGGCATTTACATGACTGTGAAATTTGAGCATGTTTAAATCACGAATTACAAGAACAATGCTAATTAAAGTGGTTTGAAAAAACGTGTTGGGTTTCAGATGATATTATGGTGTCATTCATGAAACATAGGTATGTGGTTCAAATTTATATGAACCACATATCAAATCTAATGTTTGCATTTAAATCAATGGTTCATGCCAGATAACTTTAAAAGTTTATAGAGAGATTCATGCTGCTTGCGTATTTTGTAAAAGATACATATAAATGTTTTTTTTTGTCAAGTTCATTATAAAAGTTATACAGTAACACTCTTAACTGAAACAATTCTACAGCGAGACTGTACATTTTAATAAAAGCAGCATCTCAGGAACAAAAGCAAAAAATCGTGCACATGTCCAAAACCATTTGTTCCCTCAGATGAGTCCCTGTTGGATTTAACCATCCGAGAGAAAACATCCAACCAGTTCTGTAGATATGCGTTACATCCAGATGACATTGATCTTCAGTCTTGATAGATTTCTTGTACACTCCTGTAAGATCACTATATTAATGGTGAGATGACGTCAGTTCTTTCACGTACCACTCCGGTATGAAGCTATACTGAGAGTCTCTGTGCACTGTGTAGCTCACGTCTCTATGAGGATTCCATGTAAACAGATACACCAACCTGAGAATCACCAAATTACACCAGAACCATCAAAACCGAGAAAATTCTCATGAAAACCATTGACAGATTTGTGGTACACATATTTTATGTAGCGTGCAAGTACCTTGGGTCATCTTCTTTGACGACTGATTTGACAAAGGACAAGAAATCGCTGCAGAAGTTCATACAGACTGTGGGCTTCCAGCAGTTAAACTCATTCTATAGAATAAAGACATCTCAGCATTATTAATGACTCTTATGTTCGGCGAGGGGATTAGCTGCAAGTACTACACTTTGCGCTATCCTGATTTGAATTTAGTACTGAAATGTTTCCTCAATAAATACCTTGATCAGTTGTGATATCTTTGAAGTTTGGATTGTCTCCATAGACACCACCAATCCATCATGGTCTCGAAATCCAGCGACTATCTGTGGCACTCCAGGAAGAAACGACTGTGCCCACCATTTCAGCAGCTTGTACCTTTAGCAAAACATTCAATGAATGAGAAACATTAAGAATCAAGGATTCAAAATGTCAGCACTGATCATCAAACATGAACCAAAACATCTCATGTGGCATTAAAATAAAAATTAACACTAAAACAGTTTTCAAACCTGTACGACCGAAGCTGCTACTTTTAATACAATGAAAATTAAAGGAAACTGCATTTGGTTTCAAAATAGACAAATAAAAACATAATAGAAACATTAAAGCAACTAAATGACTCAAATTTCTTTCACTTTATATTCAAATATAGCACAGTCTCTAAACAACCTAAAACACTGAATGAGTATGACGCACATGTGCCAATACACATGGAAGAAGACATTGGTCTGTTCACAAAACCTGAAATATAGGGCATTTCCAAACCGCATTTATGTCCGCTTGAAGGGGATGCAATGGTCACTTCAAGGACATGAGATCCGTTTATGATCACGTGATCTAGGATTACAAGTTCTCGTAACACATTTTAAAGCAAATATGGAGCGAGATTTTTCTGTTACATTCAAATATATGTACAATTATTTAGTTTGTGTTGGCCTAATTTTATCTCAACCATCTAAAATCATATTTATCACTGATAAAAATGTAACTTAAGATAGTTTAGTTTACAGGAAAGTATGTTTAATAATAGCTACATATTTATGTTTCCTTTATCATATATTTCCTTTTTAAATATCAAGTGGAGTGAAAAAACAAGGTGGAATATATTCAACAAGAAATATATTGTGTTCAACTAAGTGCTGGATTCAGTGTGCACGTGCGGCGTTGTCGAGGTTCGGCCAGTCATTCCTTTTGTGAAGGGAGTTCCAAACACATACACGAGAGACAGTAATGCCCTACACCCCTCAAAGAGTTCACTTCAAGAGCTCAGCCCTTCTAAGGGACTAGGGCAAAGTGATGCTCACTGTATTTGGAAAATGCCCACTATGCCGGACTATAGTTTTATGTTGCTTTTAGTGTTGGCCAGTTGTGAATGTTTTCAAGTCACACCTGTGGAAGTTGCTGCGCTGTTTCGGGGTGCAGATCTCTGCCGAGGTCTTGAGCTCCACATAACAGGCCGGAGCCGGGGGAGCATCGGCGTCTGTAACCCGACAGTCCACTTCCCCAGAGAAGAGCAGCTTGTGGTCGGCTAGACGCGTCTGTACCACTGTGCAAAACGCCTCGTTTGTGTTCACCACTCCTCCAGGGTCAGGGGTGCCGTCCACGTCATCTTAAAACAACACGGTCAATAAGATGCGCGCTTCATCACGCAAACAGTCTGACAGTACAGAACAGGAGATCTGCTCAAACCTGCGCAAGCGTATTGCTCAAATTTGTAACCCCAGTACATCATCTCCTCCTGACGCTCTGAGCGTTTTTCTCGGTCTGTTCGCGCGGCCTCCGTTTCCACCTCGCTGATGTAGACGGTGCCTCCGAACTTGGACGCGGCCAGCAGCCATCCCTCATGAGTCTCGTATGGGGTGGTCAGCACCTTGGTTAAGTGTCCTCTCCACGTCACAAAGTCCACACCTAAAACACTGCAAAAGACATGCAAGTGGACATATTGTAAAAATATCACTTTTGCTCTTTTGAAATTAAAGGGCATTTAATAGAAAACAGAGTCTTCTGTATTAGAAATATAAGTCCTACCGGCTGGATGAGGAGGTCTGGTCTTGGATCTTATCCCTGTTTGCCAGAATCCACTTCAGCAGGTGATCAAGTCTCTCTTTCACTCCATCATCTCTTTTAATGAAACGATCAGTGTATCCATCCCTTAAATTAAACTCTGGGCATTTACTGGGCTGAACATAATATCTCATCTGTCTGTGATCATTGAAGAAGTTCCTGTGAGAGTCCAGAGAGAAGCAGCCCACCTCCACAGGTTGTTTATACAGGGGGAAGTTCCTCTCATACATCTGTCTGTGTGTGGCCAGAGTCACAGCAGCTCCGTGTCGCTTATGAGGGTTTTGATCGTCACTGGGCTCTCGCGATCTTTTATAAACAGATTCATGATGATCTCTGTGTGGAGCTCTGCGGTAATGTTCAGCCATGGCTTGGTCTTTTCTACAGATGTGTGTTTAAATCAAGCACCATGATCACAACATGGCGTTTAAACGCGTATTTCTTATGTGGCTAAAGCATAAACGCCACACAACCCCTCGTGATGAAACAAACAAGAGTAACGTTAACGTTACTGAATCTGCTATCATTCTGCCTTCATTATTTGTTTATTTTAGTGTTTCTCGAGCGCAGTAATGAGGTCTTTGTTAAAACCACAAAGAAAACAACCATTATACTGTCAATAACATCCTTAATCAAACCTATAGATTTAAAACGGTAAGTTCCGTCTTACCATTTCACGAGCGCAAACAACAGCGACGGAAACACTTCAAAATAAAAGTCGCTTGAAAATAGCTACACGTTCCAAAATAAAAGCTCTTTATGAAATGTTTACAAGTCCGTGCTCCTGAACTACATAAAGGTATGTTAAAGCGTTAGGAAATGTGCAATTAAAAATGCACAATAGTACAAGATTAAACTTTTAATAGTACGAGAAACCCATACTTTACTAACAGTTAAGTAAAAGTAAAGTTTTGATCGTGTTTATGATGTCAGACGGATAAACACATTAGATCAATTAAATCTAAAAAGTTAAAACTGTTGTAGTCATTTCACTAAGAATCAAACTCATTTGAGCAGGCTACTTATTAATAAAATTCTCAAAATACAAGCCCCGAAAATAAGGTTCATAAATCTATCAATTTATCTCTTGCTGTAGAACTATTTGTACTCATAATGTCAAGTGCATTTCATCATCTGAAATATTGGAGACTTATATTCAGAAATAAAAGTAGAAACTCTTTTCAGAGATATTTATTTGAGGTAATAGCCCATTTTACACATATTACCATTAAATATTTACAGAAATAGACTGTTCCCATCAGAGCAGATAACTGGCATTACTCAAGTTTGATTGGTACTGAACAAGTAAGAGGCACCAATCCAGTCCAAATGGGCTTAAAATGCTATGAGGGCAAGAGTCATTGAATAATTGAAAATATGAAAATTACCCTGATCAGACCATATAATCAGTATTTCTTGTGCAATCAGAGTTTTAAAAGCTTGAGAATTAGTTTTTACCAACAGTAGTTTTTGTTATCTACATGCCCCTTATTTGGTCTTGGTAGAGTCGGAATCAAATAGAAGTCCAAAGAGATATCAAATGCTTTAATTTCACAATGGTAGTTGACAACGGCATACTTTCCCAAGATTTGGCATGTGCATTTCTGAATGCTATAGAAAAGGGTGCTAAAGTTCAAAAGAACATACAGCAAGCATGAACCAGCAAGAATACAAGCAAGAGTTTTTCAATTTACATAGTATACATTGGCCAGCAGCAGCACACATTCCTTAGAGCTTGTTACAACATTCTAATGATCAAGCATTCATTACTGATTTAATTTACTATTCATGGGAAATAATGCATCACATCAAAGCAAACCGTGAACATATCAGGTAAAGAACAGGAAAACCAATGACATGGCAGATGCTCCTCAAATGAACCAATTTATCATGAAGATAAAATATTTACAGACCAGTGTCACTTTCTAACGTCAGTTAACAGACCAATCGTACAAGTCCTAGATCGGTAAAGTACGTGGGAATGGGACAGATTAAAGTTAAAGACATGAGCATTGTGAACGTCTATTAACCTTTACATTCCAACAAATATTTACAGTACATGTCTACCACAATAGTTTTATTGGGAAAGCCTGAGCAAAGGGTTAACATAATATCACAACTGAAATATTGGCCGAGCAGAATGTACCATTACATCACTACAACAAATCAGCAATGGCTGTAATCCTTCTTCATATTTGACATCAGCATGAAAAAAGGGCAAAACGTCAGCTAAGTCCACAACTCCTGAGATAACACTGATCTGTGGGATTGACCGAATGCACTTTTTGGCCTATAGGAAACTAACTCATCGAGGTTGCACAGGTTGAAAAGCCACTCTGTGTTTTGTGTGTGTTTGGAAAATCCCCTGGACATTTAAAGAGAGACCGACTCAACATTATCAACAACAACAAATAAATCACTCTGGTTGCGGGGAGGAGGAACCCCATGAAAAAAGGTTTGGAAGGCGGAAGAGGGAGTCTCTTCTCGTTGTGTCTGGCAGAGTCAGGGTTTCTGGAGCAGACTTCTTCCGTGGTCTGTCCTTGGGCACGGAGAGGAAGTCTGGGGCCTCCGTGGACAGCGGCGTAGAGGGAGCACTGGACGGACCGCTGCGACCGCAGGCCGGCAGAGGAGTCTCGCTGATGGAAATCGCTGGCGGAAAAGTTCCCAGCTTCTTATTGGTGGCTTCCTGAGTGGCTCGTTCATATTCTCTCACCTCTTCCATCGTCATGTCTTTAAGAGAACATGGAAAGAGAATTTCAGCTGAACAATATGTACAAGAAGATTGTATCAAGCCGTTCAAGGACTTCAACGAGAACATCCTGTATTTCTTTCTGTTTTATTTTTCAGTGACTCATGCGATACTAACACGTCGTGATGATGTTTGTTAGTCATCATGACTCTTGAACAGAGTGGACATGCACAAAAAAGAATCATTCGTAAAGCAATGAATAGATAGTAATCTGAGGGGAAGGTTTTGTAAACGCAAACGGTCAATGCCGAACTTACCAATCCACTCATCGACCCATGCGAAGGCCTGTCTGTGGCCCAGCAACAGCACATCCCGTACCACCTACAGAGACACAGAGAAGTACAGATATATGGTTACTCTGATTTTGGCTAGAAGAACGTGTTCTCGATTAATCTTTGGTGCTCCTGGAACAACACTTTCATAACCCTGACCCTTGCAAAAGTCATACAATTGAAGGAAATGATAGACTGATGCCAAGACTGGTTACTGAGAAAAAAAGCAAGTAAATCCAAATAATGGTAAGTAAATAATAGTAAGTAGTCCAAATAATAGTAAGTAAATAACAAGTAAATAATGCTTCCTTCACGTGCTCCCGGAAATTGGACAATTCTCACTTTTGATGGCATATATCCGAGCTGGGCTGCGTTTCCCGAACAACGACATAGCTCACTGAAAGACCACCATAGTATGATGGATCATTGGAGAAATTAACAATGTAGTTACGACTGTTTCCCGAAACCATAGTAACGCTGTCGGCGATCAATCGTTTAAACCAAGTTGGTTCAGCATTCTAGTTGATGACGCCATACAGGTGGAGGAGTAATGATGTCTACTAATAAATAAGTTCAGATCGAATTAATGTCAAATTCTTGCTGTAAATAACATACACTGGATTAAACGGTGACTTAAGTTATCTCATTTAGTTATCTGTTTTTTTATTTCACGATATTTCACTCATTCATAAGTTTCCTCCTACGTCACTCCCCCCAGGGATTCCCCAGGGTCCTAATGCATGTATGTTCGTGCGCATGCACACTTAAAAAGATAAACACAGCTTGTATTTTCTTAACAAACGAAAAGATGTTAAATGAAATTTGTTTGTATTTCGAATGATGGATATAGAATGCACTCTATGTTCCTTGCTTAGTTTGCTAAAAAGCATGATGCATGTAAGTCTACATGTCATAAAAAAGGAACTATGCTTTTAACCTGTAGTTCCAACCACACAACTTTGCGATGCTGTTTGCGATTGATCGTTGGAACGATGGTTACGGGAAACACTTAAATCGTTACACTATGCTGGAATGACGGAGCTTGCGACCAGTAGTTGGCTAACGATGGTTTTGGGAGAAACGCACACCTGTATGTGTTCGGATGCTTAGATAGAATGGAGGTCGGCAGATTCATGCTTGCGTGTGTCTTGGGAAAATGTTATATTGTTAAAAATAGTTTGCAACCATACATCCTATTGTATAGTTTTAAACATTAATTATCACCGCTGTTTAATCAAAATGATACATTTTTGTAGAAAACTACCCTCATATACGGAGTGATAAAAAAACGAACAAATTAAGATAGAAGAATACGGTTTCTTTTGTTTAAAAGCCGAGACTCTGTTCTTTCATTTGAAATATTGTTTGTCCATATATTCTTTACAGAAAACTTACTGTGAGCCATTAAATTTGGGTGAAAATGTTAAAAAACGCTGGCGTAGGCTGGCAACAATTTTTTTTTAAAGGCTGATGGCGAATGAGTTGAATTCTCAGCACAGATCACACACGGAGTTATCATGATAACTCCGTATCACGGAGTTATCACCTCAGACTTTGAGGATCTTCTTAAAAAGAAAAACTAAAAGAATAAATTAAAAATAAAATTACGAAAAATAATTTTAACATGTCTTTTAACATGTTTTATTGTTAAATTATGCATTTCATTATTTGAAATTAATTTAATTTACGCTAAACACAACCTATAGGCTAAACACAGTTTCAAAGCCACACAATTTACAATGTTTTAGTGAGTTTTTATCCAGCAAGTTGACATGGGAGGATCGCCACCCAATCTAATGACAGACATTGCAGGCTCTTGATGACTGAAATCACTGCCGTCTTCTCATACATTGGATAAAAGGCAGGCTTTTAAAAAAATAGTTGCGTTTGTATGAGCATGTTGGACACTGGTGTACACCAGGCGGCGGCTTTTGACACAGTCCTATAAATAATGGCTCAAACAAGCGTATCATGTGCTTTTCGGTGAAATATTGTGTTTCTTAATGTGGGATCTGAAAACCAACAGACTGATGAAAATGTGGGACATTTTCTCAATATGCGACGTGCAAACAAGGAGTTAAAATGCTGTGCGGTGCAACGCAAAGCGGGACGGGTGATCACCCTTCTCATATACAGTATGTAAATATGAACAAGACTACCACTGGCTCGGCATATATTCAAGTATCTTCAGCACTGGTTCCCCCATATCTTCACTCGCTAATACAGATTTATGTACCTGTCAGTTCCCTACACTCTGCGAACGAATAACGTCTTGATGTGCCATCCCAAAAAGGGATAGAGATCACTCTTACGTACCATCTCTGGATCTGTTCCATATCTGTGGAATGATCAGCCCGCAACTACAAGACCTGTAGACTATGTGGCCATCTTTAAGAATCGGCTGAAAACACATCTCTTCCACCAACCCGTGACCGGTTAGTACTGACTTATATTTCTTTTCTACTCTTCCTATCCTTAAAAAAAAAACGTACCTCTTTATGACGGGCTTAATGAGACAAGTTTTACTGCACTTTTATGCTTTTTTGTTGTCCTTATGTTGTTCGAATTGCTTCCACCGTTTACCTCATTTGTAAGTCTCTTAAAAGCGTCTGCTAAATGATAAAATATAAATTTAACGACAAGACAAGGATGCCGTTGCGGAAAAACTAATTAATCATATCTGTCACAGCAGAAATCCTTCTCCCCACCCATCTCTGGAACTTGGGTATCAAGATTATTTCCCAACTTCCCAGTGGGTAGCGTGATAAATTAGAGGGCGTTCATGTGAAATTTTTGCCTATTGCCGATAATTCCGAGAGCATGTAAAGGCAGCATTATACTGTAGACAGAGTGCAGGGTTGAGTCTTTAGGGGGCTCGTCCGGGACATGCATGTGGAGGGGCATACTTGACCTTGTGCACAAACTGCTCCACGCGTGTCTGCAGACCCCACACCTCGAACTTGACCGTCACTAGCTTATAGGAGCACATGATGGGGTCCTGCGTGTCTCTCCAGCCCTCCTGCAGCAAACCTCGTGCAGTCTTCTCCGATTTAAAGTGGCGTGGATCCTAAAGTGGAAAAAGCAGGAATGGGAAATGTTGTGCATCTCTAGTCACACTCCTCTTTTTTAAAACCACAACATCTAGTGGACAGATCAGATACTGGTGACAAATAAGCAGGAAGACTCGGAGTCTGATGCACCCATTAGCAAACTGAACCAAAAAATGAAAGCAATTTTCTTGATTTCTCTAACATGTGTGTTTTTTTCAACAACTCGATAACTGTAGTGATTGCTTGGTAGTCTCAGAACTGCTCTTTTCCCTTCCACAAGCAGTTCAACCTCTGCTTTTCATTCGTCAAACAGAAACTGGCCTGGATCCTCCGTTAGCAGTAGGCTGTGTGCAGAAAAAGATAACGCAGCACTCATGTAATCCTTCTATCCTCCTCTGCAGGAGGAGCACGTGAAGGCACATGACTGCAGCAGGAACTGTACTGGGGTGTCGCGTGTATCCAGTAGAGATCTCAACGAGGTCTCTTTAATAATTCAGTGTTGGCTCAAAAATAAACTGCACTCCCTTGTTTTTTGAGTATAATCAAGGTCAGTGAGGAAATGTGGAGTATGATGACGTATTCATGTACCATTACAATCCAAATTGAATAGTGAATTGTTTGTAAATAATTTGGAATTTGTAGGTGGCGTAAAGATTATATTGTGATATGAGATTGCAACACAAAACCTGGTGCTTAACTGAGATTTGGCTATAGTTTTGCATTATGATTGCATATTGCAAGGATTTTTTTCT
Organism: Triplophysa dalaica; assembly: GCF_015846415.1. Lineage (NCBI taxonomy): Eukaryota > Metazoa > Chordata > Actinopteri > Cypriniformes > Nemacheilidae > Triplophysa > Triplophysa dalaica. The sequence continues at coordinate 21,827,569 of NC_079548.1, read as the reverse complement.
GGAAAGAAAAAATATAAATGACTTTGCTTCCGATAAACACAGAGAAAGATATTGGGAAGAATGTGAACAATTTTCAATTCTGGGACACCATTGACTACCATAGTAGGAAGAATTGAAATGGTAGTCGAAGGTGCCCCAGAACGGTTTGTTTTCCTAAATTCTTCAAAATATCTTCTTAAGTGTTCAACAAACCAAAAAATATAGATAATAACTTTTCTACTATGATAGTCAATGATGTCCCACAACTGAAAATTGCTGACATTATTCCAAATATATTTCTCTGTGTTCAACAGAACAAAGAAATGTATACAGGTTTGAAACAACTCGACGGTTAGTAAATTATGTCATTTTTTCATCCTTTTTTCGGAGAACTATTCCTTTAATCATACTGGTTGACCTGCCGCATGTGGCCAGCATTTCTATTATGCTTTGTGTGGGTCTAGTTTTGCGTTATTACTGCTGTAAGAAGTGCTCTTAGTATTTAGATTTCTTAAATCTTTTCTTACTTTTAATTCTGTCTTAGAATTGAGTTTTCTTTTCAGTAACAGACCCTTTTTGAATCTTATTAGTGAATATACAGAAGGTTCGGTTAAACTTTTAAAGTTGTCAAATCTACACATATGTGACTGAAAACTGTAAATGCTGTTGAAATAAGTCTATTATTTTACTCATATTAAATCATGGGCTAAATGTATTGTTACATTCCTTAAATTTGTATTGTGTCTCTTCTGTACAACATACCTCAGACTCCTTATAGTAGCGCTCTGGGATCTCATCGTAGGCGATGTCGATTAGGCACACTTCTGTTTCTTCATCTCGGAGCTCTGCATCAAAAATCTACAGCAGAGAGAGAGAAGATCAAAAAGAATATTGACTTTCTACTATTAATTGAATGAGAGTTTTACAAAAAGTCATCTTTCTTTTTATTCCGCTGTAATCGAGTTCCTCGGGTCTTGACCCAGCAATCTAAAAATGGAAACATCAGCATACTCCAACCCTACAGCTGCAAGCTTCACACTGTCCACAGTAAGGAGCTCTCGGTCTGTGTGCATGCGCGAGTCGGCGAGGGTGCACGTACTGCATCGGCTGCCAATCATCCGACTCTAACAAAGACTTTAATGGGTGAGAGAGCTCTATGTGCATCAAAGGATAAGGTGCTTTCAGGTATGAGCCTGACTCTACTGTTGTCTGGCACCTGTGTGGATTCGTGAATTAAAATCTCAATTCTTTTCGGATGCTACAGACGGCTGCAGGGATCATGCGGAGAAATGTATAAAACATCTTGCTTCTCTTGTCCAAATGTAGCCAGAAATGAATAGTGTAAATGAAAGGGAATGAGACAGGGCTGACATGACATGGCAAGTCTTAACAAGAGAGGTGGCGACAAGGATGAAATATGAATTTAAGATTAGATGCATGAATTTTATGGTCACATTTTACCAATTCCTGACCACATCGATATTAATAATAACTTTTAATTGTGTACATAATAATTTTGAATTGATATATACTAGTTAGCCAAGGCCTGAAATGAGAAACGCTTTTTATTTAGGTTTGCAGAATTATTAAGCATGATTTCTATTATATTGAGTCAAAAAATACTATGAATATATACAGAAAAGTCAAAACATGCCCATTCAGTGTTGGGTCTAACTAGTTACTATTTAATTAGTTACTGTAATTTAATTACTTTCCCCTTGAAAAAGTAAAGTAAGGGAATACTCTTATTTTGTCTGTAATTTAATTTCAGATACTTCTGATGTAATTTAACTAAATACTTTGTAATATATTCAATAGTGGAAATTACATAAAAATCTAAAAAGTCTAACTTTAAAATTAATGCTTTAATGTACCCCTCTCACATTTGTAATACTTTGGGCTGTTAATAAGAATGCTTTATGAGGTTATTTATAATTTATTTGAATGTATTAAACAAGCCATTTCATGTCTATCCTTGAATCAATTCTAATCAAGGTTGATATAGGATATAGAAAGTAATTAAATACATTTTGGAGAGATTCATTTGTACAGTAATCTAATAACACTATTGAATATGTAATTAGTAACTAGTAATTAAGAATGCAATACTAATGCAATGCCAGAAATTGCAACATTGAGGCGTGACCAATGAGGTAGCAAAATGCTCATTGGGTTAGCAGTCAAATAAAAACAGACAAAGAAGAAAACATAGTTTAACTGCAAAAAGAATGAAGATGAAGAATAAGGTGTGAAACCCTTTAGTCTCCATTGCCACAATTTTCTAGACTTGCAACCTACCCGGAGTCTCCAGAAGTACAAGGTTCTCAGGTTTTATGATTATATACACAATTCATTGTATAATTAAGACTGATGTGGTTAGGAATAGGCAAAAATATTTTCTGATCATATTTTTTTCTCCAGTCACAAATTAAATAATAATTCTGCATGCACTGTATGTGAGGCATACACGTTTATCAAAGCCAAAGAACAAAACATGTCAACAAACTGTAAACACACAGCAGTCTTATTTTAAATAACACGCCTGATGCAGCTCATCCTAATGCATGCTAGGATTCAGCGGTTAAACGTCCAAACATGAGTGAAATGAAGGGAGAACATGAGAAAGGCCTCTCGGACAGATGAGGAGGCGGAATAAAGATCAAGGATTTGCGTTTTTTCCTGCAGGTGATAAAAGACTAGAAACACGGGGATCAAATGTCTCTCCTCAGGGAAGATGGTAAAGCGTCTCTGTGTTGCTGCTACACTGAACGTAGCCTGACCATATTGCGTGATCTTTCAAGCTTTATGTATTGTATATAATGAAAAGTATTTAGACCTGTCATTGTGAAAGTATTCGTATTGACACAGAAACACCTCACACTAGAGAAACCAAATGAGCTACAAATGTTTTTATGTTAAAGTTGAATGAAACGAGAGCTGCAAAAATATAGAGACTAACAGACATATTTCAGTAAAATATGGTCAAATAGACATCACATGTTCATTCCGTTGTTTTATTATGAGAAGTGGAATGGGCATCAAAGCAGCCCGTCTGAAAAGGTCAATTCTGGAAACTTTTTGTGTGTAGCAGCTACAGAGAGGCAGATGATCACATCGAATCTGTGGGTCAACCACATCAAGGGCTTTGAATAATACTGGCCTGAAAAGAAGCCATTACTCAATGGGAACCATCTGAAAGCATGTCTGGAGCGGCTCAAAAAGCATGATGATCCATCTGTGAGGGAAAAAGATGAGACTGAAAGGGCTATTAGCCGAAACTGATGGTGATACGTAGTACATTAGGATGCAGGGACTGAGTGTCTTGTTTAAAGGGGTCATATGGCGCAAATTCCTTTTTTACTGCGTCTTTGATGTGTTATAAGTTGTCCATGCATGTATTAGACACGTAAAATTGCAGAAATTTAAGTGTCAGAACAAAAGATGCATTCTATCTAAAAGCGAAGACCTACCTGAAATGCCTTGTGTAACCACACCCACACATATCTATGTCAGTTCGTGGTATGATTTGACTAAGACCACCCAAATGTATGTAAGGTAAGTAAGGTGGTGTACCTGTCAGTATAAATGCTTTGGAACCTGATGTTCCAAATATGGTGAGAGGCGTTACATTTCCATCACATGCAAAGAGGTGATACAAACATGCAAGGTATGTGGAAAATACAGCATTTTTTAACCTTAAATCGTGTTAACACATTGCATTACATCCAAAACAGCGAGGTAGCGAGGTGCTGCAAAAGAACAGCTTTCAGTTCAGCCAAAAATGAAAATTATGTCATCATTTATTCACTGCCATGTGATTATAAACCTGTCTTTCTTCTGCGGAAGACAAAAGAAGATATTTTGAAGAATGTTGATATCCAAACAAATTGCCCATAATTGACTTCTGTTGTATTTACCCAAACCCCTGAGAAAAAATATGTTCTTTTGTGTTCCACACTTTTTAAGTCATAAACAGGTTTGAAATGACATGAGGATAAATAAATGATAAAAAAATCTTAATTTGTAGGTGAACTATAAACCTTTAAAGTCACAGTGAAATGAAAATTGACAATGCCTATTTTTCCACAAAATATTGCAGCTTTTATCGTAAATAGTTTATCAATGTGGGTAATTCTCTTTTTAAAATCATGTGCCCTCATAATATTTAGTTAAAATCTGAAAATCTACTTCCTTTCTGTAATGAATATCCATCTTAAATGACGTTTTTTAGGCGGATTGGGTGGAGCATCTGTTAACTACTCCCCTTCAACTGTCAATCTGCTGCCAGTTCCATTTCAAATTGCATCGGCTGTTTGGATACATCAAATCAAATCGCAGAGAAAGACGAAGGCCACGCCCACTATGCACGTAAAAGCGATTGCAACTTCCAGTTCATTGGGACTATAAAGTACATTAAGAACATTAATACGGATGTAAAATCTTGAACTCATCTTCAAAACATGACAAACTATGATTTTTCATGTTAAACTTTGTCGTCTTCTTTTGTGTAAGTTTTGAAATTATGATGGTTAAATCTACAAATCATACATGTGCATCATACATGCGTGTAACTACAGTTCCAGGAGCACAGTCAACATGCTCACTGTAACAAGGTTCAAAGTATATAGAAGAAAGGAGGCGGGGTCGGCGTGGACTGGGAGACAAGATTCTTTATTCTCGTATCTCACAAGACGTAGCGTCAATACGCTTCTCTTAACTCAAAATAATAATAACAGTTCTGCTTCAGCTTTCTCGGCTTGCAGTCCGTACGAATCACTTCCGGGTTACAACCCAAGGCAGTATCGGCTTCCAGTCTGCCAGTCGGTGTCTCTCTCCTTCCTCCCGGGTTTCGGCACCAATGTATATAGGTTCAAAGTATATAGAAGGAAGGAGTCGGGAACCGGCAAACATTCAAACAAGTTTTAATATAAATAATAACAGCCGGTGGCCCCTCACGGACGACCGCCGGCGAACAAAACATAAATACAAAACACTAGAACATAAATATAAACTTAACATAAGTTCGGGCCCGGTCCTCTCTCTTCGACGGTCCGGTCGCTCGTTCCTTTTATATGCTCCCAATCTCCTACGTGATTCGAGCCCGGTGTGCGCACAGCTGGCACTCACTCACAATTACTCACCGGACTCGAACCACGGTCTCGCCCCGCCTACTCTACTACACTCACAAATGTAGTTCTATTATGGTTGACAAGTTACAATATATGTATAGTGGCCCACAGAAATATCCGCCAATGCAGCATCTATGTATACATATCCATGGTGGAGCATCAGTTTGAAGCATTTGGGTTTCAGCACCATGGACAGCATAACATCCACAGCTGCACCTCCAGCTCATCAACAGAAGCCATAAAAGCAGTGCTGCCAGCTTAGCTCCCTGTGAAATATTGATGGTAAAAGAACGCACCCTCCTCGCCAAAAGTACATTTAATCAAAGTTGAAGCATGTTAGATCTTCAAACACATACCCACACACCTCGAAACCATCACAGAAAAGAATAAACTACCAGCCCGCAGATCTTAAAATGCTCTCATTTGGGACAGAAGATAAAAGTACTGCCAAAAAAAGGAAAAGAGTGAAATCCTTTACAAGTGAGCAAGTGCTTGTGCGCAAAGACTAACAAGAGCTCAGGCTAGAACAGACAGTATTGGCTCAGGCTTACAGACTGCAACATCTGTCTGGAGCATCTTGAGGCATGTAAGCTCTCAGACAGACTGTGGGCCTGAACTATTAAACAGTCAAACTCACACTGAAACACTCAGCTAAAAATCACGGAAAAATACAAACACTCTTAAAGATAAAGGAGCTTTAAAGGTTATTCACAGCCATGCTGCAGAAGAACCATTTTTGGTTCTACAAAGAACCATTCAGCCTGTGGTTCTTTAAAGAACCATTTATTTAGTACTTTTTAATGATAAAGGCTATGGCATCAAAGAATCTTTTAAAGCATCATTTTTTTAAGAATGTAAGACACCAGCTAATATTTCAAAGCTACCCTCTTAAATGTTAAGGTGCTTCACAATCCCATTTAGGAACCTTTTTTGTCTAAATGGTTTCACAAAAGGTTCTTTGTGGCTAAAAAAGATCTTGCGATTAAAAATTCAGATTCAGATAAAAAGGTTAGATAGAGATTGTTCTTTAAAGAACCTTTGACGGAATGTTTCTTTGTGGAACCAAAAATGGTTCTTCTGTGGCGTCGCTGTGAAGAAACTTTTAATCACTTTTATTTTTAAGAGTGTATCGTATGGCTTCAACACAAATATATATAGCTTTGGAACATATTGCTCAAATTGTAACTAATTTTATGAAGATTTCTTTATTCTTCTTGACCCTTGACAGCCACTTGGTAATCAACTTTGACAACCACTCGGTAATTCTGTGAGGAATTAGCAACTGAATTCATATTTAATCAAAGTAAGAACAGTGACAGATTCACAATACTGATAACCTGAATTCTTCCACCCATTGAGAGGGGGACAATCACACACGCATGTGAGTTTTCACATAATATACGTAATATACATAGTATACATACATTGTCATTGTTGCCATTGTTGTCCTCATACTTTGTCTCTACATGGATGGAGAACTTTGGCAGGAAAGAACACTGAAGAAGAAACAAAGAGTTAAACATTTTCATGCAAACTGCAAATGACAACATCAGTCAGCACAGGCTTAAAGGAAAACAACATGATATGATGTATTCATAACTTCAAATATCATAAAACATTTAATAAAAATGATAAAACAATTTCAGCATCTACCTTATCACTCAAGAGAGAACCACTACAAATAGACTAAGCTGTCTGTGTTCAGAGCTTGACTTCTTTATTGAAGCTGCTAGTGTACGTTTGAAATAACCGCGTTAATGTCCCGAGCGCTTTTTAAAACTTTTCTGAAAAAACATCCTGTCAAGCACCCTTTTCACAGCTAACCAATGACGGAGACCTGTTGTTTCCTTAACAACATGAGAGAAATGTGATTGGTCGAGAAAGCTCAAGCTTGAAAAAAAGCTCTCTGTTTATAATTCAAATAGACTTCTGTTACTCTGGAAGAAATGCTTGACTCGCGGGTGTTAAATTCATTTCCTCCCATAAAACGTATTCACATAATTCACAGCCTACTGGGCTGGGGACTCAGGTTGAGCGATTCGAGTGGGCGTGGCTTTAGCGCCAACAGCGGACATGCCCCCATCATTTGAGGGCAGAGAGTCATTCTTATTTTTCAACGATTTTGATAACTTATTTTATTTACTTGGATGTTTTTTTTCTCCATTTAAATTTGGCTGGGTAGTTAATAACACACTTTTTTGTTGTGTGACAAACTCAGAACACATATGTGACCCTGGACAACATTACCAGATTTATGGGTCAAATTTTAAATTGCATTGAATAAATAAGCTTTCTATTGATGTATGAGTTATAAGAATAGGACAATATCAGGCTGAGATACGACCGTTTAAAGCTCAGGAATCTGAGAGTGCAAAAAAAATCGAAATATTGAGAAAATCTCCTGTGAAGTTGTTAATCGGAAGCACTCTCGCAGGCCATCCACTCACAAAAATAAGTTTTTATATATTTAACGTAAAAAATTATAAAATATCTTCATGTCATTTGATCTTTACTTAATATTAGGGCTGTCAAAAGATTGATTGTGATTAATCGCATCCAGAATAAAAGATTGTATTTACATCCTACAATGTACTTTGCACATTAATTTTGTATTTATAAATACACATGTATACATATTTAGGAAATATTTACATGTATTTATTTATATTTACCAATAATTGAAATTGTATATAAATGTTTATTCATTTTTAGGTTTTTCTTAAATATGTGCATGCATGTGTATGTTAAGAAATACAAAATGGTTATCCACAGTACACAGATATATATTATGTAAACAAAAACGTTTGTTCTGGAAGCGATTAATCGCGATTAATATTTTTAAAGCTCTACTTAATATATTATATTTTATAAATATGTGATCCAGGGTCTCATATTTCAATGTCACTTCACTCAGACTTTAAGTAATGCAACCCGGTTTGACATGCCATGCAATTGTAACTGTTCCTTAAGCATCCAAATACTCTCTTGAGATACTGCAGATAATTTTTTTTAATAAATGATCAGATTTCTGACATAACTAATTATCCACTAGTTAATGGTACCAATGGATCCACTAGTTGTTGACAAACCATCTTTGTCCACAAACAGGAGATGTTAATATCTGCCCATATGACAAGTGCTGGATTCCTGAACACTGCTCCCACTACAGCAGCACGTGTGCAATGCAGCGCTCTGCAGTTCCGTGCCGTTGTGTTTTATGGGCCTGATGCTGTGCTGTAATGATGAGCTCTTTTCTGCCTCACTGGATTCACCGCCTCTCTGTACCCCCCGCACATCCTAAGCGGCAGTCCCCTCAGAGACCCAACACACCCCTGCATGATTAGATTAAATACTGCTCCCGCGATCACTTTGTTGATCAATATGGACCGGGTTAGTAACACTGGAGAAAGCATCGGTTTCTCTGAGTGGGGGAAGGGGAAAGGTTGAGATGTGAAGACACGAAAAGAGAAAGGGAAAATACATGCACTGATATAAAAAGAGGTGAGATAATGAGAGACATGGAGACTGTACACAAGGAAAAGGAGGAGAATTTAAGAAAGAGAAGAGAGAAAACACAGCAGAGAGAGCCTGAACTGTTTTAACGCGACAAGATGGTGCATTTTGATAGACAGCAACAATACAATCCCAACAAATTTACACAACTCCATAAACTTTTTCATTAAACGTTTTTTTTTTTTGCGTGGTGTGGAGCAAAACATTGACAAAAATGTTCTTTCTTCTGCCAAAATGTATAAGCAGCTTTATGATCACTTCTGGCTGAGCGGTGAGCTGAATGCTACTTGCTAATGCTATTCCAGAGGGGGAGGAGTGTCACAATGTGTCCCGCCCTAACTTCCTTTTTGGCTGGAATTCACATCAATGCGTCAAACGAAGTTGTCTGCCTATTACAATGTTTGCCGTTAAATATCATTTTGCAAGTAAGCTATTGATAAGTTCTCCGCAAAAGCTGACCAACAGTAATATAAATAACTCGCTGGCCATTAATATTGTTTACTTTATGAGGCACATGTGATCTGAAGAGATCGACCTGCTTTCTTTAATGACAAAAAAGGTGCGGTTAGCCATCTGCTCGTCTCTGAATTACAAGTAGAAAAACCACAATATAATTCTGGAGAGATATCCGTAGCAGCTGTTACTATGGAAACGAAAAGCGAAGTGAAAGAGCTCCACAGTTACGGCCCAATCCCTTCAGGCATTGCAGACAATGCAAACTAATAAACGTATAAAGCCTACTGTAGGTGTACATATTGAAATATGTTGCAATTAGTGGTGGGCCGTTAACGGCGCAGTGAGACTCTTATCGCGCGATAAAAAAAATGTCGCCGTTAATCTATTCTCAAAGTTGGGTTGGGAGCTGGGTCTATACTACGCAAGCTATGATGACTTTCACCTTGATATTTTAGCGCGGATGTATACCAGCTTAACTGCACTGTACGGGGCGAGAACGAGATTTTTCAACTCGCGTCATTCGCGTCATTCGCGGAAGCAGAAGCCGACTCATCATCTCATAACCAGGGCTTCATTCGCGCGATTCGCGCAGCAAGTAGGTCTATTGGCTCTTTGCATTATCATATAAATCACTCACGCTTGACACACCATTCGCGTTTGGTCTGAACACAAGATAACGTTACTGTGAAATTACCGCATCAAACGTGACGCGCTAACATGGATGCAGCTATGAAGCCGCCGGGTTTGCTTCAGGGAATATTAATTTTTAAGAAGCTTCCCAATAGAAACATCGACAAGACTAAGGTTGTTTGCACCTTGTGCAATGCGGAATTGGTTTAAAAAAAACACTTTCTCTCAACAGGTAGTGGTCTAGCTTTAGTTGAAACCAGTAACTTTGTATTGAGATCTAATGTATTATGGCTCCTGTATGACATATCGCTTGTCAACCTGATCGCACCCAATTGCGTATAAATAACACGCTTTTGCATTATCGTCTAATACGTACGCCAAATTGCGATTTTGCGTGCATATGATACGCCAATGAGTGCTTGTACCTGGGTGGAGAGCAGCCATTTTAAAACGTACATGAAGAGGAAACACTGAAATAATTAAATAATAAGGTTAGGTTTAGGGTTTGGGTTAGGGTAGAGGTTATAATATGCACGGACGCTAACATTAGGTTTAGGGTTTGGGGACAGGGTAATGAGACAAATTGCTGTTTAATATGCAAACGCGCTAATTGGCGTATTATGTACATGCAAAAAAAGGCGTATTTATGCACGCAAAATCGCAATTTGGTGTCCTTATTATACGATAATGCACAGCGCGTGTTATTTATACGCAATTGGTGCGAATGGGCTGATCCCTCACTCTTTGTAAGTCGCTTTGGATAAAAGCGTCTGCTAAATGACTAAATGTAAATGTACTGTAGGAGCTCTTCCAGTCTCAAGTACCACCTAAACGCAAATCATCCCTTAGCTAATGCGGAAGTAAGCACAAGTTCATTTTATTGAACATAATTTAATTTTCATCACCAATTATCATAGTAGAACAGCTTTCTCAAGCAGTTTGTGATGCATTTTGGAAACAGTAGATGAGCCCCTGGTCTAATGCGCCACCTGGCTTGAGAAACCCGTTCTCAAAGACTTACTTTTAGTCATTATTTGGGTAGCACACATATTCTGAGTGCCTTCGGCAGAATTCAAATGAGCCATTTTAATCTAGATTAATCTAGATTAATTTTGGAATTAATCTAGATTAAAAAAATTAATCTATACCCACCACTAGTTGCAATATAGTTGCACCAAAGTTTTTGCAAGAAATATGTTTAAACTCATGTAGTATATAGTAGCTTGATTACGTGCTTTGTGACACAAGCCCTTTATCTTCTACTATATAAAAACAAATTCACTTTGTATTTCAATGGGTGCTGGATAAATGAAAAGATGCGAAAATATATTTATCATGCGCATACAATCCCTTATTCAAGACTTAATAATGTATTTTTGACTCTCTAATTAAGCGTAGATGGATGATTTCCCGTCCATATTTCAGTATGCGTTTCAAACAGCATAATAAGGAGAAAGTGAATGTATTGCATTAGGGTCCATGCACAATTATAGTCTTTGCCGCTCGCATATTTATAATTTTAAATGAAGACGCGCGGGTGGGCGACGCGGTGCGCACATTTTTTTAGCCGCGTCGGTGCCACGTCGAGAAGAAAAAACTACAACTTTTTTGAGTTCCGCGAGTGCACCGTGGGGCATTTGAAGAAAGAAAGAAGCGTGGCTCGCGTTTTACACACGGTTTAAGATGCGAAATGTGAATCAGGCCTAATGCTGCGATTTCATTTATACTTGTTCTAGCCTTTTCTCATCTTCCAGCAGCCTCATTTGAGTTGTTTGTGTCCTGTGGTTCCTGGCATATGCCCGATTATGATAATGGTACTGTTTTCTCATGAAGAGCTCTCTCGGTCAACTCTGGGCACACAGAGCCACTCCGAGCTTCACTGGCTACTGTCCGGCTAAACCTAAGACCGAAACCTCCAGCCAACCCTCATTTAAACCTGTCATGTCGCTTCTCTTGTCTTGTCTTTTAACAGCCTCCAAGCTGTGTGTGGATGGCAAACACACACACACACATCAGATGTCTGTGAAAAAAAACGTCCATTTTACATGTCATGCCAAGGTTACATCTTTACTTTATTATACTAATTGGGCTCAGCGGAGTCTTGTGTGTTAAACCCGGAGCTGTCTTTCGAAAGCACAAATACATTTTCCATGAAACACAGTCTCCAAGGAGCTAGAAGACACCTGGTCTGCTTGCTTTTCCAATACACTCTAATTATATTACAGCACAGCAATGAAGAACAAGAATGGTGCATTCTGGGATAGTGTAATAACATGAGGGTTAATGGGAATTAGCTTCCGAACACAGTATCTTTGCTCCGAAACCCAGCAAGCCGCCTTGCTTTCTAGTTTATGCTTGCGAGCGCAGATGTCATGGTGTAAACCATTCGAACAACAGTTTAAAGGCAATATTGATCAAGTTAACACACTTTACAATAGGTGGTCTTTGTTAACATTAGTTGTTGCACAATTCTTTGTTTTGGGGCAATTCCAAGGTTATGGATGTGACATTTTGCGCTGCGAATGTGACATAAACATTCAGAGAATATATTTGTTACTAATATATTAAATCACGTGTTTAAACATCAGAAAATATCATTCAATGCACAAGTTTTCTATTTTAAAAAAGGAAAATAAACATACGTATTTATGTGACAAAAATAGACGCATATTTTTATGAGACAAGGTACTTTCATAGGATTTCTGTGAATTAAAATAAACAATCCAGAAGCAATAATACCCAACAAATTGAGAAGACATGGCTCTTCAAAGAACAAAAATAGTTACTTTTATTTAAATTAAAGTTTATTTTATTGCAGATGTGTCAGAATGATTACATTTTTTATTTTAGTTTTATATGGTGATTATTAATATTTCAAATGACCTTTTTTAATATGTTTAGCTTTTATGTAAATTTTTGTTAAATATTTAGCAACTTTTTTATATGCTTCTGTCATTTTGTTATTTATCTGTTTATTTTTTATGTTGCTATATAATATTTTAGTATTGTTTATTTTTAGTATTTTTAGGCAACATTTGAATTTATTGTTAGTTTATTTTTTCCAAATAATGTTTAGATAAGCTTTAGACTAAAATAACATTGGAATATGGACCGTTATGGATGTGACTATTCTAAAAGTGACACTTACTCCAATGGATGCCCTGACAAATCATGCCCTGAAAAAATAAATGCTTCAAAACTGCACATGCATATTTGAACCACCAAATGTTGACATCTGTGCTATCAGTAGTTAAAACCTTTGTTAAAACCTTTGCATGGAATTGCCCATTGGCATTAAAAAAGATTAATAAATGCTGACAAACTACATTTATCATTGGTAGCTAATGCATTTACTAATGTTAATAAATACAACCAAGTGTTCCAATTGGATCTCATAAGCATGTTATCAGCTATCTATATGAATAAAGACTTGATCAGTTAAATCTATGACATATGAACACAAGTTTTGTATGTACAACAGAAAGGCATGCCTGCAATGCACCCCCATTTACCTCGGTGTTCTGTGAAGTATATTCTTGGGTTTAGTACTATACACACATTTGTCAAGCATGCACACAATGCAATGACCCAGCACGCACTTGTCAATAAATGGCAAACGCAGAATTGTGCAGCATGGGGGGGAAGGTCGGTGTTCTCGGCAGGAGGGGCTCTGACAAACATTATCAGCACAGAACAGGCTGACGAGCCTCTAATGACATTAACACATTCAATTAGCCCATCAAAGACTACAAGAGCTCCATTATTTCAATGTCAGTGACAATTTGGTTCAAGTCCATTCTGATTTCAACAATACTGTATATGCAAAAAAAAGGAAAAAAGTACTCACCGTGTACTCTGAGAGCCAGCGGCGGGGGTGGACAGACAAAGAGAGAGCGAGAGAGAGAGACTTCATGTTAAATGTCATGGTCTACGCAATAAACTTGGCTTAGTCACACATTGAATCACAACAGGAACTTCAGGATTCCAAGAGCAAATGAGGTTGTCCTTCAGTATGTGTATATGTGCATGAAACTGTATCCCGGGTTCTGGTCTTGTTTTGAAAGCATGTGCCTCATTTAGCAGATATATTTGACATTTAAGATGTGGAATCTGCTCTTTAAGAAGTTTATTGGATGTTTGTTCACTAATACGTTGCATAACGCAATGGTCTGGGTTCAATGCAAGTCATGAACATTACTAAAGGTTATGTATAACCTGGACATATTCCAACAAGTCTGATGGTGAAAGAAACAGATTAAGCAAAAGAAATACTCATACGCTTTTTCTGTACAGAATAAATTAACTTGTTTGGAGAGCCAATTAAGTTTAATTAAATCCCTTCAATCGGCCTACAGGAATACATATTCATGTACTTTCCCAGAAGACTGAACAGAACAGGATCTGAAAATGTACATTTTTGCATTTTGCTTTTATCCAAAGCTGCATTAAACTATACATTTGTATCCGAGTATGTGCAATCCGCTGGGATTGAACCCATGACCTTGGTGTTGCTAGCGCCGCACTCGAACCACTGATTGGAGATTTCATCCCATGCTTGAGTCAATATAGACATTTTCTAGGCTAATTTAACCCAACGGTTGGTTTGTCAATATTTGACCTAATCAGTTTTACGCATGGGACACAATTCAGTTTCATACACACGACGGCACACATCTGAGGACGCACACATATTGTCGTGAATGTAGTGCAACACTAGCCCGTTTTGGCAGTCTTGTGCGTCCATGCAGCTGTAGTTACCCGTGATGGTGTAAGGGTAATAATTCCACGCTTTCTCCGTCACATAGAAGATTTTGGGCACCACAGCTCTGGCCCAGCTGGGCAGCTTGCTGAAAGAGAGAAAAGGAACAGATAAGTAGGGAGAACATAACGTGCCTGCTCATTTTGTGAATGCCAAGCGGTCCGTCCCTCTGACTGCAGTAACACTGGTAATGACAGAATAAACACTGCAGTGAGAAAGGCTGATGGACGCTCGGGGAGGAAGATGCTTTTTGGCTCTGTCTTGAGATCGGGTTCTCTGAACTGTTGCCAGAAGTCAATCTATTTAAGAGCAGCTGCAAAAACGCTCTTCAATCAGTCCCTCGGCTCTAATAGACAGTTGTGTGAATGGTGTGAATATGGACGGGCGGGTTCTTGGACTACTAACAGGAAGCACAGGGCTGGACAATCAATCACTAGAGAGTTGAGAAATCTTTCAAAAGTGCTCACACCATCTCATGCCTCAGCACGGTTCACAGGACTTGGGACTAAATAGGCTGCAGTAGTGCAAAAGAGATTTCATCTGCTTTTGGTGCAAATTTTCTTCTTCTAACATTTTGCCATAATATGACATTCTTTCTTTTTAAGTTATTATTTTACATAAACAAACCCAGAATTCGTTTTTATGTTTCAGTTGATAATGCAAAATTCAATCTAAGTTTATTATTCCAAGTAATATTTCATCCTTTCATATTCTTAAAAGGTCCCACTTAAAACAAGGAATATTTGGCAATTTTGACCGGCCATGGCTGTGACGGAAAACAGAAGCAATTTATTAAATAGATACATTATAGATAATGTATAGGATAACGCAATGTAAGTCGCTTTGGATAAAAGCATCTGCCAAATGCCTAAATGTAAATGTAAATATGTTATGCGTTTATATCATAGTAAATTGCTTAAGTAAAATAAAGAATTATTGTGTATGAATGACGCATAACATAGACCGCTTCCAGTGCTTGAATCTAATAACGTTACACTCAGCGAGTACCGTCTCCGGCAAAATGCATTTTAAACAAAAACACAGTCTATTATCTAGTGATTATGAAGAATTTTGAGAACATTGGAACGAGTAACGTCCTGACTGTTCCCGGACACACGCATGCTGGATGGAGATTGACAGATGACCGCACCAGCAGAGGTCAGAGGTTTTTAATTATGCTATATTGGTTTATTCCTCGCATAAAGCTATAGAAATACATGACATCGAATACAGTGCATGACAACTTTCATGGTAATTTCCTGATAGTTAGTCCTTTTTTAAGCTTTAGAGTAACATCCACAGGTATCGCAACGGATCGGATTGAAGGGAACCCGGCAGTCCGATACCCAATCCAGCAAAAAAGACCCATATCGGCCCCAATTCCGATCCAGAGTATCGGATTGATGCATCCCTATTTTTATGTACAATCTACAGGGCAGGTAATTTTAGATGAAAAGAGTGATACATTTGTGTTGTGGGGTGTAATATTGTGACACGAAACCGAGAAAAAAAGTGTTGTAGAGCTGTGATGTCTTTACGACAGTGTCCGTTTAATCCCCTTGTTAGTTAGCAACAAGCAGGGGTGGACTGATAAGCAAATTCGGCCATGGATTATTCGGCCCACCAATTCTGTCGACTGTTGTATGTAATATGTGCATTGCGTTACATGCATTCGTGTCCGACTCGCTAATGCCTTCGCGTTGCGTGCATTCGCGTTTATAATACCTCTGCCAGTCCGCCCCTGGTCACGGCCATAGGCCGTCGGTGGGGCGGCCATTCCGGACTTTCACAGAATGTCCTACTGGCCAGTCCGCCCCTGGCGACATGTGACCTGCGTCAATATATAAAATGTATTTTTAAGACATTACCTCCAAGGGTTTAGCTTTTCTTATTGATTTATCTGCTTGATTTGAACAAAAATGGTTAACCTTTTTAAAATAAATCAGTTTTTTTTAAATAGGGTTTCATATATTACAATGCTTTTGTATTGCAAACCCTGGGTTTCATAGGCTGTGTGTTACAACCCAAGATTGTTAATTGACAATGTCAAAGTGGAAGTGTTGCCATTTTCAAAACTGAAACTAATGTCTGATTAAATTGCGGAATATATGTATCGTCCCACACAAAACTGAACAGTACATCATTAACCTCATTGTTGATGGGTTCACTGCGACGCTAATAAATCCATTCCGTGTTCAAGGAGCTTGATAAATTTGCATCCCGATTTAATAAGCTGACTGGGATGAAGTTCTTGTGCACTCTCGTCCTCTGTCGTGTCCTATACAGATGCAGAGTCGGCTCAAACTGGGATCAGTGCCAGTGCTAAAGGGAACATTTTTATGCAGACCCAGCAGGTTTTGTTGGCGTATGACTTGGCACATCTGTGATGTAGAGGGAGGTACATTTTCCCATCCTAAGGGCTTTTAAAATGCACATAGCACTTCGGATACGAGTCTTTGCTCGCGTACAGATTTCCATAAACCTTTATAAGCTGATTATGTTACATTGGGTTGGATGGCTTTGTTGCCAGACGTTCAAATTAAAAACCAATAAAACAATGTATTTTCCACCAGCGTCAGCGTGAAATGAAGTTACACTTCGATCTATTCCTGAGGTACAGCTCGCAAGTGACACAGACGCAAACACGTTCATGTGCATGCACAGGCAGGTGGCCTGTGGGCGAAAGCGCAGGTACAGCTTCCTACAGTTAAATCTCGAATTATAGAGCATAGAAGCTGGAGCTCAGTCGTCTCCCGGCCCACGCACATCTCAGCCTCCTCGCGCTCTCATTTTATCCCTTCCTTCAGCTTCTCTTTAATTCTCTTGTGTTCGCTCCGTTTCTTAATTTCCATGTTTGCATATTCGCCCTTTATTCTCTTGTCTTTCATCTTCCTTTATCTCCGGCTGATCATCTCAGATTCACATGAGATGGAGGGTGAATGTTCAGACAGGGAATGATTTTTCATTAGGGTCAGTTCAGCAACAGTCTGAGGTAAAAGGTTTCATGATTAGCTGTTGTTTAGCAGGAGACAATCAAATGGAACAGGGAGAATAATTACTGCAAAGGTTATTTATTTGTCTGACATCATCATTGGGGGTGTGGCTTAACAACTGATTGGTTACAGTGACCACAAACAAAATCTACATACGTATGTCATAAACCGTGTTGGGTAGGTTACTCTGAATAAGTAATGAATTACTAGTTACTAATGACATATTCAATAGTGTAATTAGATTACTTTACAAATGACTCTCTCCAAAAAATATTTAAATACTTATTACTACTTACCTTCTATATCCTACATCAACCTTGATTAAAATTGATTCAAGGATAGACATGAAATGGGTCTTTTAATTCGTTCAGTTAAATAATAAATAACTCCATAAATTATTATTATTAACTGACCAAGGAATTACAAATGTGCAAAGGAGACATGAAAGCATACATTTTAAAGTGATACTTGATGTAATATCCACTATTGAATACATCACAAAGTATTTAGTTGAATGACATCAGAAGTAACTGTAAATAAATAACAGAAAGAATAAGAGTAATCCCTTACTTCTAAGGTAAATAAATCGAAGTATAATATTAGTTAGTAACTAGTTACACCCAACACTGGTCATAAACATGGCTCTAAAGAAAAGATGATTCATCCGTGTTGGATGATTTCGTAATAAAATAACACTTCCAATGAAAGAAGTAAAGCAATTAATTAATCTTAATTTTAATTAGTTTAATGACTTGCAATACATACTGTATATACTTGTTGTTTATATTATGTTTGGTTGGTCAATTACACTTCTGATGTCAATCCCCACAGGGCTGGAAATTATGTCAAGGACATCTAATAGCCAATCATGACCCTCCACGGAACAATTTAAAGTGATACTTCACTCAAAAATGGGCCTCATCATTTACATCCGGTCGAGTTGTTCCAAATCTGTATAAGTGTCTTTGTTCTGATGAACACAGAGAAAGATATTTCGAAGAATGTTTATAACCAAACAGATTTTGCCCCATATTGACTCCCACAGTAAGAAAAAATACAATGGTTGTCAAAAGTGTCCCAGAACTGTTTACTGTCCAACATTCTTCAAAATGTCTTCTTTTGTGTTCAACAAAACAAAAACAATGATCAAGTATTTTTTCCTACTATGGGAGTCGATGGGGTGAAAAAACTAGTTGGTAAACAAATTCTTTCAAATATTTGTTCTCCGTGTTCATCAGAACAAAGACACTTATACAGATTTGGAACCACTCGAAGGTGAGTAAATGATGACAGAATTTTTTATTTTTGGGTGATGTATCCCTTTAAACAGAAATCCAAGGTCAAGGGACAGTGACCCCTATAAAGCTCAATATACCCTCCAGGCCAGACTGCAGTTCATTGATTTATCTGTGCCCAGAATGGACAGCGTCCTGAGGGAGTGACGGTGTCCCGTGAAGTGGATTACTGGCTATTTTTGGTACGGTGTTTGGGTCTCTGGTCATGTCCTCACTGATCGGTGCTAAACTATTGTTTATTTTGAGACTCTGCTCTTTCTGTGAGAGAGAACTGAAGACCTGTGCTGCAGTGGTTTCACCAAAACACAAGGACCTTTTATAAATGCATTATATAAAATGAAAGAATGTTCAGTGATTTAGATTAGGATTTGACTTTATTAACTGGGAATTGTATCATAAAAGGTTCCCGAGTCAATTAACGCTTACTTTTTTACGAAACGGAAGTGGCCGTTGTTGCCTAGACAACACTAGGATCCTTAACTGTCTCGGACATCAAAATATAGCTCTTCCTTGCATTTAAGTATTTATTCATTCATTGCTTTGCATGTAATGTTTACTCTATACTATCATTTATTAATTTAGTGAAGCATCTTTTATTTTATTAATGCAGTGTAGCATCACTAAACTCCGCCCTCTTGTGGTGGGTACTATCAGCCTTTAAAGGACAACTCCGGTGAAAAATTAACCTAGGGGTAATTAACACATCATTACCGAGTAGATCGTTCTCTAGGATGAGTTTTCATGAAAATCGAATGTAAAGAGTTTTATCTCTAAAAACAGATTAGCTTCTAGCGCTTGTATATAGGGCACAGAGTAAATAATATTAAATCGCTAGTTAATACCACTAACAAGGCTCAAAATAGCCTCACACTAACACGGTAGCATAATGAGGGTCCCTTCATGCAAACCGAAGCATTGAGAACTTTGTAAGTGTACAAATAGTTTAAAAAGAAGATACTTTATAAAGACAGTACATTACGCGTATACAGACATCCGCCATCTTGAAAAACAGTCTCGACAAGTCGATCCACGAACGCTGTGCTAAGTGAGCTGGTCGACACCGGAGTTGTCCTTTAAGTGTCCATGGATTCACACTTTACATTTTCACCGGAAACAGTAGACTATCCCTGTACTTTAATACTCATTTCAGCATACTATGATTTGGGACATCCTATTTCAATTTGCTGTTTTAGACGCGAAGAATCGGGCCTATCAACGCCAATTATAAAAGATATATTCGAGATAAAGCACAGCTACTGGTACCTCATTTCTCACTTACCCCTAGATTGTCTCGGCTTTAAAAAAAGTCCCAGCTAAAACCAGCCTAAGCTGGTCAGGATGGAACATCAGCCGACCCACTATCTAAAACCAGCTTGACCAGCTTTGCCAGGCTAGGATGACCAGTTTAAACCAGCTACTTCCATTTAAAACCAGCTAAGACCAGCCAACCGTTTTTTCCAAGCTGGCCAAACTTCCAGCCAGGTCAAGCTGGTATTCAGGTGGTTTGAGTCAGCGTGTCAGCTGATCTGACCAGTTAAACCAGATGAAACCAGTCAGGGACCAGTGAATGCGAGATATGTGTTGACAGAGTTTTATTAGAAAATAACATCTTGAGTTTACCGAAGCAACTCAAGAGAAGCATCGAGACAGATGAACGGTTGCTATACTCACTTGTTGAGATAAATGCGTTTCTCGGTGAACTGGCCCGGGCCGTACGTGGGGTCTTCATAAGGTGTGTTCTGCACCACCTCCACACCCTCTCCTCTCTCGCTCTGCTCGTGGCTGTGCTTGCTGATCATGTACAGCTGACCGATCCTGTACTATAGACACAGAGCAGAACACCGTTACAACCACCGTATTAAATATTAATGACATACTTCATCATATCTGCCAGACCGACTAGTGTAGAAACAAATTTTCCCACCAGCAGCGATACACAATTCATATAGTGTCCTGCGATACTGCTCCCGTCAGCAAACACATGAACTGTTTGAACGCATGACGGATGTGGCAGCTGCTTATCTCTGTGAACAGAATACCTGTCCAACTCTCAGCATCTCAAACCCGAGAAATGCAGAGATCTTTATCGAGCCAGAACATCTATAAAAGCTTTATATGACCACGGCCCTGTGGCTAATGCTGTTATATTTCTATATGGGTGGTTAGACGTGATGTATTTCCCATTTCAAAGCTTTCAAGCTGAACAGATACAGACTTCGTGTGTTTCTCTTGCTATTCTTAGTCTAGATAAATATATCTATGTGGACAAAGTGTTCTACTGAAAGCCCGTTTCAATCGAATACATCACGCCTGTCTCTGACTAACATGCACGGTGTTTGCAGAAGTGTGACTTTGGAAATGCACACTAGCTTCAGAAAATGAGTCACTATTTGTGAAATGCAGCACACAGAGGTTTGTTTTGGTATTTTCCATACCCTTACACTTAATAACACCTCTACACCTGAGCCTCCCTGGAATCTATTTGCCCTTTGGAGGCTGCTGGTTGGTCCCCACAATGTAGGTGGACCTCAGGTTTGGCTCCCGTAAGACAAACAAGACCACACACACAGCCATGCATGTATTTAAAAACACTGCACACGATTGTCAACAAACATCATGAAAGACCATAAACGTTATTTCAAACAGCTGCATTTACGTTTTTGAGTTAAACATTCAGGTTCATTTTCAACTTATACATGATGTAATGGGCTCTAGGCCAAACAGAACTCCGAACAGAACTGATTCTATTGGTTGGCCGATAGGGATGTAACTAGGGCTGCAACAACGAATCGATTTAATCGATAAAAATCGATTACTAAAAGAGTTGGCATCGGATTTCATAATCGATTCGTTGTGTCGCTCGACACGGAGACGTTTGATTATAAAAAAAACTTTATTCGAGCGCGGAGCGGAGTGAACACACTCGGTCTCTCTCGCGCACTGATGCTAGCAGAGTTCGTTGCCTCATAGACAGGGCGGAGCAAAAATTAAAAAAAAAACTAGCGGAGGAAAGATACATGGCGGAGGCAATAATCCGCGCAACCCAAGTCATCCAAGGTGCGGGAGCATTTCACACTAAATAAACAGAAAAACTGTGTTAACTACAAAATATGCAAAAGCGACATGGCATTGCACGGGAGCAACACGGCAATGATCCAGCACCTGAAACCCAAACATGTTGGACTCTTTGATGAGGAAGAAGGGAGTTCAACAGCAGGTTAAGTCATTACGGAATCATACGTTTGTTCCGTTTTGAAGTGAGGAACGTAATGTCCCTGGTGCGGATGTTTACTCGTTATCCATCTTGACAAGCATGACAAGTTAGCATTAGCTGTTTAATAACAGTAGTAAAGCAGGGGTGGTATAGTTACTTTGCACTTTGCATTGCAAGAATAAAAACACGTTTTTTTCCTCTAGCCTTTTTTGAACCATTCATTTATCAGTCTGTTGTCATGTATAGTTACACTGCAAAAAAAGCTTTTCTTAGTAATTTATTTCTCGTTTCCAGTCCAAGTATCTAAAAAAAATCAAGATTATTAGACAAGAAAAATGGCATGAGAAAATTAATAGATGCTTAAAACTTCTGTTTGAAATTATATCTCATTAAGATTATTTTTGTACCCCATTGGCAGATAATTTTGCTTGTTTTAAGCAAACAATCACTTAATTTGAGGTGTTTTTTCAGAAAACAAGACATCATTTCTTATGCTATTTCATGTGTCTAGTAAATGTATCTTGATTTAAGATTTTTTTGATATTTGAACTGACAACAGGACAAAACTACTAAGTTAGAAAAGCAAATTTTGCCGTGTATATTCTGTGCTTTGTCCCATATGGGTATTATTGACAAATATATTTCTGTGTTGTACTTTTTAATTTAATTTTAAAGTTCTTTTATAGCACTCGGTCATCTTAAGCTTTGTTAAAATGTGGTGTATAAATGAAGCTTGCACTTACTACAATGATGGTAATAATTTAATGAATAAGCTTCAAGTGAATTTGAGAGAGAGTGTGTGTGTGTGTGTCAGTGTGAGAGATTGTGAGTGTGTGCGTCTGCAAAAGTGTGTGCGTCTGCCAGTGTGTGCATTTGCGAGTGTCTGTCTGCAGTGTAGTGTAGAGAACAAGTTCTGACATTCAAACAAATCCTGTCAAATTTTCTGATTTGTATTGTTCTTTATTTTTTTATAAATTATTTATTGTTCTGGCAGCTCAGGTGGCACTTTATTTTAAAAAAAGTCTATATGCTTGGCAGATATAAAACATACATGTGCATGTTTTTTGTGTTAGTCCATTTTTATTTTATTATTATTATAACAGCTCAGGGATGTTCAAGGAGCAACATATTTGTGCACTTTCTAAAGATTTAAGTTCTGTTTTTGAATAAAGGGTTGGAAATGAATGCTTTTCTTGGTTTATGTTTTTATCCGATTCATGGATTAATCTGATTTTTTTTATGGATTAATCGATTATTAAAATAATCGTTAGTTGCAGCCCTAGATGTAACGATTCATGAGGTTGAAAATCGATTTTGAAATTTTAATATGTGATGTATCAAGTCGGTTGAGATGTGAAAAATAAATCGCAATACATGTTTTGGACAGCACGGGCTGATTTTATTTCAGTAGATATCAAATATTGCAGCGTGAGGTCTGACATGATAATTGTGCAGTGAAAATCTGGATAATATATGAGAAAAATGACCCTAAAGAAGTACGCCCTTGTATCTGCACATTAATCTTTGACCAAAGAACGACATCACCGAAATATACTGCGTTTAACCTCCAATATCCTATTATAGTACATTAACTGCCTCACGCTTCCCAAATAACAGTAAACTCCAAGAAAATAATGATAGTTCAAACGCTCCGACAAGGGGGACCGCACACAACGCTTATTATGTTGCACCTTCACCTTCTCCAATCAACAGAGCGTTTCAGAAAATGCCGGCTCTTTGTTTGATTAATGAGATATTGTCCTCATTGTTATCCTCTGAAAGCCAATTAAAGCAGAAGTAAAGATACAGAAGTACAGCGGATAGGCTTGGAGGGGTTGGGTTGGAGGTTCAAGTGGTTGTGAATAATTCATAATTCCCACTTTCACTTTATGTGTGACGGACAGTCGCACAGAGACCCGAGGGGACGGACAGACTGCATGAGTGGCACATTAAAAAACAAAGTGGAGAGTGAAACCCGGCCTTACAAAATAAACAAATGAGGCGGGGACGTGGCGAAGGGAGCTCAACAAATCCCCTAAGCAACCGCTCAATCTTCTTCGATTGCAAACTTGGCTTTTTTTCGCTCTCTCGAGTTTGGCTCTTGTTTCACCCACAGGATTGCTGTGTTACCTTGAGAGCAAGTGTGTTTCTTGGGAATAGAGTTACTTAATGGCCGGTCATTTGATTCTGGTGTCAATCTGCTCTTTGAGAGCTCTTGAGGGCCGCCCTCATTGTGACTGCGAGAGAAAACTGTGGTTTTGTTGATAGTGAAAAAGCTCTCTCGGGTGCACTAAAGAAAGACTTCAATCACGAGCGCAGGGGGCTTCGCGTGCCCCGTATGCTTGGAGAAAAGAGCTAGTGCTGCTTGCCTGGGTTGCATTTGGTTGTGTACTGGCTCAGGTCAACCTCAAACCTCTATTATGTACTGATCTCCTGTTGTCACGGTACTGTCGATTTACGTCTTCTGTACAACGGTGAAGCCGGCCTGGATCATGTTGTTATGCCAAAGTTTCTCAAATGTTCTCAAACACTCATCCGTACATATTGACAACACAAGCCACTGGATAAATCTTTAACTCAGAAATGAATAACAATGTTAATACCTTCCCGTAAAGATGTATCATAAGAACCAAATTAAAATTAAAATTTAATCTGAAAAATCCATGCAAAAATGGTTAATCTTACTGTTATCAATAAATGTAAGAGATTTAGCAAAAAGTGACATTTCAGCAAGACAGACTTGACACAAAACGTACAATGCAAAATATAAAAATAACAGTAAAATAGATTTTTAAAGGCTGGTTATGGGACTCCCAAGAGCTTTGACACATTTTGAACACTGGCTATAACAACGTATTAAGCCATACATCTCTCTACACCCTGGGTTCCTTTAATTAGCGTTTGACATCATCGAGAGCCACAGTTTCACAAAATGTAAGCAGAAACACTGCATTAGGTAAAAGTTTCTCTTGTTATTGGTCTGCAGGTGCCGTAAGTAACATGTGTACTTTAGGACCCAGGCGACACCAGCAGTCATAAGAGCCATCGCCAAAGAAAGACAGAGTTGATCAGAGCTTTCTAAAATCATCAGTCTGTCTAAAGAAATATGAAGCACACGCGTTTCAGTTTATCTGTATTTCCCCCAATATGCACATTTTTGGACTAAAAGCCCCGTCATCACAAATAAACAGGAGCAGACGAGGATAAATATGAATGTCTCATATCGATAACATTTTATTTTGTTTGTTTATTTTGCACTCCTGACATAAATGAACAAAATCCTCGTTTCATAATGCACCTCTTTATACTGCTGCTAACTTTGGCTGACGCTGGACATTTATAACCGCTAGTAACGATAAGTTGGTACGGTTTAATGATGACTAAAACATGATATTACTAACCGTTGGGCGTTTTTATTGTGGTTTATCATAATCGTTACATCCATAATCTCACCATCGCCTTTTCAAACACTTCTAAATGGAGATTGCACGGAGTTATACAAAACATAGAGCTTTATGAATAAAACACTGGAGAAAGGCTTTAAAGCTCTCATGGGTGATGTATCGTCAAGAAAAGCACCCTCGGTGTTGAGAAGACACAGTGAAAACCGTATCTCTCGCAACAGGCTGTGGAGAGAGTGGGCGAGATACGGTAGCAGATGACTGTAAAGCCATCATCTACACAATGCTTCTCAAACAGAGCTATATCATTAAAACACCAACAGCGATGTGCCACATTTATATGTCTCCCATTCGCTGCTAATTAGAACGCTTCAGGATTTTGTGCCTGTGGAGAACAGGAAATTAAGTGTGATCTTTAATCTAAAACAACTTCAAACAAGCCAACTGTCTATAAAAAAAACAAGCTCGAGTCAAACTAGTTTGTCCGCAGTTGCAGATTTATTTCGAGCTCAGAATATGTCTCTCAGAAGGAACGGGAGAATAAGAAATTTTCATTTTGCCGTCTTTCAAGGTGACACGATATACCAGTGATAACAATAACCGCGGGGTGAAACTATTGATACTGTACTACCAGGGTTTCTCCTGCATAGAGAAATTGGAGGCGGCGCCTTCGTCAAATGTTTAAGCCGCCTCTGACTCTGGCCAAAATTATGTCGGGTGTCTTCACAAGAAATCCTGCGATTAACAGACAGTGTAATTTGTAACTACAGTTGCGGCATTACGCCACATTGGAGGCGTTGTTTCGTTATAGTCACACTGAGGCACTAAAAAGAGTTGCAGAGCAAGAGTATATGCAATGTGTCGATATTATTTGTATGCGTAGCTTCGCGTGAAGCTCGTCTCTGGGATCAGGAGGAAATGTTGCTCGAACTAAAAGCAGTGCGAGATTGAGTCATTTACAATGTGCATTTTAAAAAGGAACACCCGTCAAACACAAAGAAAATTATTTAGGAGAATGCAAACCAAACAGTTCTGGGGCATCATTGACTACCTCAGTAGGAAAAGTACCACTATGGAAGTCAATGGTGACCCAGAACGGTTTGGAATCTACATTCTTCAAAATATCTTTGGGGTTCAATACAACTAAGACATTAATACAGGTTTGGAACAACTGCAGTACCCATTCACATTTATTGTATGGACACAAAACCAATGCAAGTGATTGGGTACTGCTGTTGTTTGGTTACCAACATTCTTCCAAAGGTCTTCTTTTGTGTTCTGCAGAAGAAAAACCTTGAGTCATATTTTCAGAGCCAAGTAGAGAAATACAGCAGAGCCATAGCTGGGTGATAATTCCGCTTTCCTTTGACACAGAAGGACACCTAACAGCTAACTAGTACTACCCAGAGAGATCTAATGCCCATGACACATGTACAAATCAAACGCCTTCTGTTGAGCGCCGTTCTTCTAACAGCTTTAGCAGAACAAAGAGCAAATGAGTCTCTTATCACTCCAGACAAAAAACCTGCTGAACACGAGCCGGATGCCACAGCCTTGTCCTGTACTGTATGCTAAAGTGATGGTAACAGCAACACCGCGGTACAATGCCGTCTTCCTATCTGCACCTGGCATCTTTCTATCACTGTTTCCCTTTCTGTCGGTCTCTCGACGTTGTGTCGAGAACGACAGATGGGGTTCGCCCTTGAGAACCAATCAACTCTGACTACTATAGAAAAGGCCAATGAAATTTGGCGAATGCAATTTGCATGCCGGGCTCCGCCCCCGGAAATCCGGTATAAAAGGAGGCCGGCGTGCAGCATTCACTTACCTTTTGTTCTTCAGAGCCATCGCTCATGAGTACAACTCAGGATTCAATCCTCTACAACTACACGCTGGTGCTACGACGTGTTACAGCGGATCGTCCCTTTCTGCAGCGACCTTCCCCTGGGCGTCTCGGCGGTTCCGGAGGTGTTAGAGATTTTTTCTAAAAGTCCTTTTCAGGACTGACTGAGCATTCTCCAGCGCGGCATGTCCCGCTGTTCTCTTGGGTGCGGCACCCTCATCGAGGAGGGGGATGGACACGATCGCTGCATTAGGTGTCTGGGCGTCCAGCACACTGAAGCAGCGTTCGTTGACACATCTGCCTGCACTGCGGGCAGATTGTCATTCAGAAGTTGCGGTCACGGGTGGCTGTCTTCCTACGGGAACCAGCCACCATTTCGTCTGCTACCCGGGCTGTGACATCTGTGGCTACGGCCCCGATGACCACCCACGTTAGCAGCGTTAGTGATACGGGGAACTCTGCGAACGTAAACCCGCCAGCCAAGTGCTCACGGGCCGATCGCACCCCGATTCGCTCTTCTGAACGTTCCCCAACCGGCGGTGGCATACCGTCCGGATCCTCACGCACACACTCGGAAACGATGTGTGACGTAGATGAGATGTCGCTCGCAGCATCGGAGGGAGACTGGCATCCGACTCTGCCGAATCCAAACTCCACCCCCAGCGGTCGAGTTCAGGAGGAAGCAGAAGTGATGTCATCCGTGCTAACCCGGGGATGCGTGGTTCCCGAGGTCGGTGCGCGGTGCAAACCGCGCCCACCCCGGGTGCCATGTTTTTCCCGGAGGTGCATGAGGAGCTGTGTAAAACTTGGAACGCTCCTCTCACGGACCGTTCCAGTGAAACCAGCTCCGGCTCCCTTACTTCCCTCGATGGTGAGGCAGCCAAGGACTGCGTCGAGATCCCCCGGGTGGAACGTCCGCCTGCGGTGCACCTGTGCCGCGGACGGCTACCACCTGGGGGGGGATCGACCACTCCTACCGTCCAAAGCACGTAAGACTTTGGCATCACTGGTGTCGAAGGCTTGCGATGTTGCGGGCCAGGCTGCCTCCTCTCTCTATGCCTTGGCCATCCTGCAGGTCCGCCAGGCCAGGGCGTTGAGAGGGCTCCACGAGGGTAAGGCCGACCCGGGTATAATGCAGGATCTCCGTGCCGCCGCTGACAGCGCTCTACGGGCGACTAAGGCGGCGGCACGGGCCCTGGGTCGGACGATGTCCACGGTAGTGGTCCAGGAGAGACACCCCCGGCTATACCTTGTGCAGAAGAGTGACAGCAAGGAAGTCCGCTTTCTTGATGCACTCATCTCGCAGGGTGGGTTGTTGGTAACACCGTCGAGGACTGCGCTCAGCAGTTTTTTGACGGCGAAGCAGACAGTGGCAATTAACCACATTTTTTTCACGCCGCGACTCGGCCGCCTACAGGCCTCCGAGATCTCACGTGACGTCTGCTTCCCTGCAACCCAGGACCCTTTCGACATCGGCTCCGGTTCCTGTGCCCCCACAGGCGGCACCCCGGAAGCAGAGGTCGAGGGGGAAACCTCCACCCCGTCAGCAACCTCCTCGCGAGAAGGGACACTGACGGGAAGACCCCAGGGAGAACAACATCGGGCCCGAACCTTCACAGCCACGGCTCTGATCGGTCGGTACGGGACGACTCCTGCCTCGTCACCAAAGCCGGGCCCTTGTTAGGGCTTGGCGCCCACTTACTCACTGAGTTTTCTGTTCTCCCCGGGTTTACTTGCAGCCGATCGCACACTCCACTGGACTGTGCTCGGCGAACCGACCTCACACCCTGGCGAGGCGTGAGGTCGTACACATATACGACAGCCGTCACCACTCTCAAACCGACAGTGCGTGCCGTTGTCCCGCCAGGCAGGTAAGCAGGCGGAGCAAAAACCTTCCCTCCGGGGACTCCCCGCGACATGGTTAGCTCCGCCAGCCGACGAACCACCCCCCGTGGGAATGATGAAGCAGACCGTCCCCTTGGTCACCCTGTCACAGTCCCTGGGAGCTCGAGAGCTGCCCACACTGTCTCGCTGGCTAATGAGGGCGGTCCGTCTTGGTTACTCGATCCAGTTCGCCAGAGACTCACCCAAGTTTCGGGGCATCATCTCTCCCTCTGTCAGAGGCAGGGACGCCTCCGTACTTCGGGTAGAGGTCACCACCCTTCTGGCAAAACAGGCATCGAGTTCGTCCCTCAAAACCAAGATGTTCAGTGGGTCACCACCCGCACTTCATCGTTCCCAAGAAAGACGGCGGGTTGCCCCCAAAGGCTGCGTACCCTGAACAGAGCACCTTTACAAGCTGCCATTCAGGGTGCTCACACAGAGGCGCGTCCTGACATCTATGAGGTGTCAGGATTGGTTCGTGGCAATCGACCTGAAGGACGCTTACTTTCATGTCTCGATCCTCCTCGACACCGACCGTTCCCACGGTTCGCGTGCGAGAGGCGGGCATATCAGTACAGAGTCCTCCCTTTCGGTCTGTCCCTGACCGCCCTTTCTCCCTGAGAGGAGGAAGGCGAGCGGGTACTAAACTATCTCAGCGACTGGCCTATCTTGGCACACTCGCGAGATCTGTTATGTACACAAAGGGACCTGGTGCTCCGGCACCTAGGTCGATTGGGACTCCAGGTCAACCAAGAGAGGGGCAAGCTCTCCCCAGTGCAGAGCATCCTCTTTCTCGGTATGGAACTCAGCTCTGTCACCATGTCGGCACACCTGTCCGCAGTTGTGCCCAACCAGTGTTGAACTGTCTGAAATGAACATTTTAGGCAGACAGCGGTCCCCCTGAAACAATTCAGAGGCTCCTGGGACACATGGCGTCCTCGCGGGCTAATACCCCTCGAGTTGATGCACATGACACCGCTCCAACACTGGTTTCAGAGTCGAGTTCCGAGGAGAGCGTGGCACACCGGCAGCAGGCGCATGGTGATGCTGCCCTGCTGCCGACGCACCATAACCCCTAGTCTTTATGACTTTTTCGACGGACTCAGGTCCCTCTGAGCAGGTTATGAGGCAGGTCGTGGTGACGACTGAAGTCTCCCTGCAGGGGTGCGGTGTAGTGTGCAACGGGCACGCAGGTGGGGTGTTGGACGAACCCCCGCCTGCGCTGGCATATCAATTGCCAAGAGTTGTGGGCTATGCTACTTGCACTGAGCAGGCTACGGCCTCTCGTGCGAGACATGCACGTGCTGTTCCGAGGACAGCACTATAGCTGTAGCGAATACAGATCGTCAGGGTGGCGTTCGCACACAGCAGCTAAACACAACTTGCTCGACGCCTCCTCCGGTGGAGTCAACAGGTGACTCGTTCCCTGCAGGCCACACACCCCGGGCAAACTGAACTAGACAGCCGACGTGCTTTCTCGCCAGTTTATGCCTCGTGGAGAGTGGCGACTCCACCCCCGTGCAGTCCAGCTCATTTGGAGGCTGTTCGGGTAGGCCCAGGTAAAACCTGTTCACCTCCCGTAACACCACCATTTGCCCGCTTGATAGTCCCTGCCCTCGGCACGGATATCCTTGCGCACAGCTGGCCGCGGGATGGGCGGAAGCACACCTTCCCCCCCCCAGGAGCCTTCTTGTACAGACTCTGTGCAAGGTCAGGGAGCAGGAGCACCAAGTGTTATTGGTTACACCACACCGGTCTAACCGCACTTGGCCTCAGAGCCGATGCTCTGGACAGCGACTCCCCCTGAACCATTCCCCTGACAGAGGACCTGCTCTCTCAGGGGAAGGACACGTTCTGGCATCCCAGATCAGACCTCTGGAACACCCATGTCTGGTCTCTAGACGGGACGAGAAGATCCTAAGATGGCTACTCCCCCTATACGGCTGAGACCATCACCCAGGCTAGGGCCCCATCTACTAGGCGGTTACACGCCTCTAGACGGTGCCTCTTCTCGTCCTGGTGTCTTTCTCAACGAGAAAGACCCACTGAGGTGCTTGATCAGGATTGTGTTCCCCTCCTCACGAGACTGGAGACTAACATCTCCCTTCCACACTGAAAGTGTATGTAGTCGCTATTGCCACTCATCACGACTCAGTCGGTGGAAAGTTTCTAGGGCAACACGACCTGGTCACCAGGTTCCTAAGCAGCGAGAGGGCGGAATCCGCCTCATCTCCGCTCCATACCCTCTTGGGACCCTAAGTGGTCCTGGGGAGCCTCAGGGCCCCCCAAAGAGCCCCTCGGAGGTTCCGATCTTCCTCATAGAGTAAGACGGCCCTCCTGACGGCGCTCACTTCTTTCAAGAGGGTAGGGGACCACCGAGCATCCTCCGTGTCCCTGGATTGCCTTAAACTCGGCCCTGGAAACTCTCACGTTATCTTGAGACCCAGGCCCGGATGCGTGCCCAAGAAGTTCCCACTACTCCCTCCGGGGCCAAGTGGTGAACTTGCAGGCGCTCCCCATAGGGGAGGAAGACCCAACCCGATTAGTGTTGTGTCCAGTACGTACTGGACCGCACGCAGAGCTCTGAAGCTCTGACCAGCTCCGTGTCTGTTGGAGGACAGCAGAAGGGGAAGGCTGTCTCCAAACAGAGGCTGGCGCACTGGGTCGTGGACGCCGTTACGACGGCATTCCGATCTCAGAATCTCCCATGCCCATTGGCAGTGAGGGCTCACTCCACACGGAGTTTAGCCACCTCCTGGACACTGGCAGAAGCGCCTCTCTAGCAGACATCTGTAGAGCTGCGGGTTGGGCTATGCCCAAACACCTTCGCAAGGGTTAACAACCTTTGCGTAAACCCGGTGTCAGCCCACGTCCTGCGTGGCGACATGTAGGACTGGCATCCGGGGGGGCGTATGCCTGCGAAAGCACCTTTCCACCCTCTAACAGGTTGGGTCAGTGTGCTATTTACCTTTTCTTCTTACCCGAACACATCGCTAAGAAACTGGTACCTCACCAGCCTCCCTTCTTACCCAGACACTGGTTAAGAATAGGCATTCCATCCATCACCAAACAAGCACCCCCTGGGGGCTGGCTGGGCAGAGCAGCCTTCCCCCTTAGGCCGGGATACCATGTGAGCTATCACAGATAGCTCTAACCGGACCTAGTGCTACCGGACGTCTGTAACACCCCCTCCGTGGGCTGTTCCGTCTGATGTATCCTCATGAGAATGGTTCCCACTCCTGGTAACCCATGAGCTTCCCCAGGTGGGCCTCCACCTCGCGGTTAACTACTCAGTCCGCACGTTCCATGCGTTCTCCTCCAAGGACGAGACCATACCTATATCCACCATATTCCTCCCCACGGGTAGGAGGTGGCCTCTGTAGCGCTTCTCTGATTAAGAGTCGCGCTTACCCGGTGTAAACTGATCTGGATGGCCTCTCGCCTATAGAGAGCTAAGGCCCCGTCCGTGAAAGTTACCGGTCAGGGCTGTACCCATCTTTCTCCAAGAAAGCTCTGGAACCCCCCGACCACCACACTGGAAGGTTACAGTCTCACGAAAGCTTCGAGATGACACGCCCAGGCTTGTTACCGTCGCTTCGCTAGAGATTGTGACGCGATACAGCGTTGTGGCGTTTTCCATAGGCAACCCCATCTGTCGTTCTCGACACAACGTCGAGAGACCGACAGAAAGGGAACGTCTTGGTTACGTATGTAACCTCAGTTCCCTGATGGAGGGAACGAGACGTTGTGTCCCTTATGCCACGAACACGTATCGTATTCTGCTGCAGTTTGAGAGGTCTCAGGCTCTTCAGAACAAAGGTAAGTGAATGCTGCACGCCGGCCTCCTTTTATACCGGATTTCCGGGGGCGGAGCCCGGCATGCAAATTGCATTCGCCAAATTTCATTGGCCTTTTCTATAGTAGTCAGAGTTGATTGGTTCTCAAGGGCGAACCCCATCTGTCGTTCTCGACACAACGTCTCGTTCCCTCCATCAGGGAACTGAGGTTACATACGTAACCAAGACGTTTTCAAGCCTCCTCAGGTATTTTCATGATAATAAAATATATTTATAATGATGATGTTTGACGGGTCTTTTAAATGCACGTTTTAAGCGAATGAAACGTGCAGTGCTTTCAAATGTAGCAGCATTTCCCACAGATCACAAGCTGTGCATAAAACCTAATCGCAGTCTTTGCGATTTCACAATCGCGATAGCCACATCGATTTAATCACGATTTGAATGGGAATTGCGATGAATCGTGGATCCCTGAATTGTTCTTACAGTTCACGGCCCTTTAAAGATTACCATGGTATTGCTATAGTAAAAAAATAAACACTGCATTTGGATGCTACTAGATCCAAAAAACATGGTCTCAACATAATAACGTAGAAATTTCAGCATAATCGAGGCATCAAGACCAGTCGCAATGCTGATAGCCCGAAGCATTCGGAGTTAAAAATGTGATCCAACAGCGATTATTTAGGACATCCTGCCCACCTAAGAGTTGATGAGATATCCAATTCAAGCCCAACGGCAGACTTTGACAGAGGAAGCATCAGGGCTGTATTTACGAGACAACATCCCGCGCGCGAGCTCGTGTGATTGATAATCTTGCCGTGAGCCTGGGGCGAGCGATGTGTTGTTAGCGCGACTCAGCGTTAGCACCCGCGGTGACGGCGGGGTGAAAGAGAACAACGCGGCATGTTACAGGAACATCGGGAGAGAGATGTGGAGTGGAAAGAGAGGAGACCCGGGCAAGGTGCCCTTTACCTAGGGAGAGCTGAGCGACTGTGTGGTAAAGGATTGGAGGGTTTGTGCAAGCGGCTGCTGTTCTCTCCACCTCATCCATCATTGGAGAAGAGACTGCAGCCTCAGCACATACACAGCTACGGCCCCTTCTGTTCAATTGGACATTGTCGTCTTCAGCATTATTTTTACAATAACTTTGTAAAAATGATGGGGGAGGAAGCAACATTTGAAATAGATTCTTAACAACAACAGGGTGAACTTTTGGGGCCATAATCCCTATAATATATAATGAAAGAGCTATTCATGATTATAGTTGTATTTTTGGATGGAAAGGGAAGTCTTTGGGCACACAACCCAGCAGTTGAAGAAGCAGCCATGTGTGCGTGTGTGTGTGTAGGGCTGAAGGTGTGAATGTCGCATGAGACACATTGGGAGCGTTCGCACTTGAATATGACGCAAGCAAAGTGTTAATGAATGTGCGCGTGTTGAGAGAGAAAGGGAGAGAAATTATGGTAGAAACACAAAGACACAAGCAACAGCACGTTTGCTTCTCACGTGTGATTTCATTGCGTTTATCTTCATAGTGTTTCTTGGTCCACATTTAAAGACCACACTTGAGGCTCACTATCAAGTTTATCATTTTATTTTGGGCTCTGTGAGAATACATTTATACGTTTTAACATTGAAATAGAACATATTTTTGAGAAAAGACTCCACTTGCAGCACCAACCCTCTGCCTGAAAAATAAAAACTATGATAAAAATCACGTTTTGTACCTTATGATATTGTTGTATTCTGCAGGCTATTGATTTATTTCCTCTTTATCATCAATAGCATTAAATATGATTCTTACACCCGCGCAAATTACATCTTTGTGGGGCGAGGGCACTGATAGAAAAGCACATGGCTGAAATGGGAAGACGAAATGGAGTGGTTTGTTCTACCAACTCCGCCGTCTTGAAGAAATGTAAAACCTTTCCATTCAGTTCTGGTGTTTCTGGTCCATGTGCGGGCTTCAGGGATCTTGGGCCAACCCTGAAAGCTCTCATTGGTTGAGACTCGTGGTCACCCCTTCAGTGACCCATGGTTTGTCTATGGGTAACGGATTTACAAAATAAAATAATACTTAAAAATTGTTAATGCACAATAAAATAAATGTCGAGGCGTTAATTAATGAATGCATTTTAGGGTGAACTATCCCTTTAAAGTCTCGTCAGTGAAAAGGTCAAAACAAAAAAAGCATACTGTATTAAAAAATGAAGATAAACAATTCAACTTTGCGAAACAACATCTTTTGATAACATTTTTTTCTTCATACTAAGGACATGTCAAAAGATCTACGAATGAAAGAAAGTTGCTGCTAGGCTCTCCCAGTGTGTGTAATTGAAAGTCCATTTCTCGTTCTTTCTTATCACAGTGAGATGGAGTGAGATAGAGAGCTGACGTGGCAAAGATAGTGTGAAAGTCAGAAAGAGAGAAGTGACAGACTCGGTTCATTCTTTCATTCACTTTCACATCCATTAAGGCACATGCAGATATTTATGCGACACATGAATGAACATAATAGCATTATTTCCAGGGTAGCTCACTTAAAGTATATGAAGTAACCCAGTATTTTAGGTTTTCAAAAGAGATGGTGAAATCGAGGCAAAAGTTTAAAAAAAAAAAATCGCAGCTTCAAATCTAACAGCCAAAGTCTTTTCATTTTTCAGTGCCTTATTATTCACAAACATCCACATAAAAGATGCGATAATCTTGAAGGGATGGCTCACCCAAAAATAACAATCCTGTCAATATTTACGCCCACTCGACATTTCCAACCTGTATGACTTTTTTCTTGCGGAAATAAAAGAAGATATTTTGAAGAATGTTTGTAACCAAACAAGGTGATCCCCATTTACTAATCACTTGGCACTTGTTTTGTGCAGCAACGTCCTTTAAAATGGTTATTTAGTCAGAAATGAAGCTCGTGCAGAAGCATGTGAATGTTTCAGGACTCAGACTCTGATACATGCTCGTCTCTCTAGCTCAGTTACCATTAGTATGTAAAGCACGCAGAAACCGGGAGAGCCTTTGGAGCTGACACGCATCTGGATGATTTTTTATCCACAGTTCAGAGATTGAGGGGTCAGCCAGCACACAGAATATAATGAAGTCATTAACTAAGACAGCAAACAGCACGCTTGCCCGACACACAAGTATCAATCCAGCTCTCAGCGGGGAAACGTGTTTATTTTAAGACGACAGATCAAATTCATTGATTTTCGCTCTCGGTGGAAAACACCACTTACACCGGCGTAATTTCGGCTGTATACGTTGGTGCAGTATAGGAAATAAACTGAAGACTCTGAAAGACTTTTTTCTTATGATTACTATAGTGTCTTCAATTGCCAAATGGATTTGGCGGTTTAAATGTGCAAAAGAAACGACAACAAACTAAGGTCAAACTGAATCAGCTGTGATGTCATTCAGGAGATCAATGATCACTGACAGTGACTATTAAACAGATATCACTATGCATCTGAGGGATTGTTGTTTCTCACATCTCTCAGGATTATCTACAGCATGTTCATTAGACAACTTGACAAATGGTTGGATCTTAAAGGGATACTTCACCCCAAAATGAAAATTCTGTCATCATTTCCTCACCGTCGAGTTGTTTCAAATCTGTGTAAATCTCCTTGTTCTGATGAACACAGAGAAAATTATTTGGAAGAATGCTTATAACCAGACAGAGTTTGCCCCCCATTGACTCCCATAGTAGAAAAAATACAATGGTTGTCAAAAGTGCCCCAGAACTGTTTGCTGTCCTACATTCTTCAAAATGTCTTTTATGTTCAACAGAACAAACAAAGATAAAGTAATTTTTCCTACTATGGGAGTCAATGGGGTTCAAGATCTTTCTGTTTATAAGCATTCTTCCAAATATCTTTCTCTGGAGGGAATCCTAAACTAAAAAATAAAAAATGACGTTCACCATTTCCTTTCCCTGATTCACAGCGGTAAACTTAGTAAGATTTAATAATGTATATTATATTGCATTTCTGTCAATAGATTCTACAAAAAAATGACATCCTGGACCAACAGTTTTGTGCCTGAATGCCGCCATGTCGTGTATTACTGTAATTTCAGTAGCTCAAGGCACCTGAACAAAAGTGCCAATCTCATTGGTCGGACAGTTTTTTTAACTCGGCACACCACTGTTGTTACACAAACAAAGAATAGCCAGTGGCGTTTTTTAAATGACGCTTTTACACCTGCCGTTTTGTGCATCAGTTTGCAAACTCACATTGGTGCCCTTTGTTTAGTCAGGAGGCGTTAACATTGATGAAAAAATGCACGTGATGATCGTCCCTGTGTTGACAAGCCTCAACACATGACGTGGTGGCACTCAAGCACGAAAACATCATCTCGAGCAAACTTTGACGAAGAGGAAGGAAGATGAATTCTTCTGCTGTGTGACAATTGAGTGTCAGAAGCATAACGTTGTGCAGCGCCACCTTGTGTATCGGGGTATTTCTGCTTTTCATAAAGAGCCATCTATGTCAGGGAGTGAATTTGCAGGTTCACTTGGCTCATCGCAAGTGAAAAACTGTTTGGTATGAATGCCCAAAAACGTCTCGAAAAATGCACTTGCACTATTTACAAAGATAGAAGAAAAATGTGTTGGTCAAATGTACATAAGCAATCACACACACCAACAGGAATGGGTTAACTTCCAGTGTAGGATAAGTTACTCTGAAAAAATAATAAATTACAAGTTACTTATTACATATTCAACAGCGTAATTAGATTACTGTACAAATGACTTTCTCCAAAAAGTATTTTATTACTTATTAATAATTATTATTCTACATCAACCTTGATTAGAAGTGATTCAAGGATAGACTTGAAACGACTTAATTCATTCAAATAAATACTAAATAACTACATAAATTAATCTTACTAACTGTCCAAAGTATACAAATGTGAGAGGCATACATTAAAGCATACATTTTATAGTTAGAATTATAATTTCGTGTAATTTCCACTATTGAATATATGGCACAGTATTTAGTTAAACTACCTCAGAAGTAACTGTAATTAAATTACAGAAAAAATAAGAGTAATCCCTTACTTTACATTTTCAAGGGAAAAGTAATTAAATTACAGTAACTAAATACACCCAACTAGTTACACCCAACACTGTTTATTTTACATTCAAACCTCAAATCTCCCCTAGTGTGGATTACCCACTGATACATTCTGAAGAAGGGATAATCCCTCAACCTGCGTTTTCCACCTTTCATAACCTTATTCAATCACACAGCTCAGTGAACTGAGCAATGCAATGCAAGTAGGGTAATACACCTAATGTACCGCGTTACACTGAATTCCACAACCACTGCTTTGAAGAGGAGCCCTCCAAATACACTGCAGGGGTAGAATAACTGTGTCCTGTCTTAATGTAGCTTGCCCATACCAGAGCGTCTGTCCGCTGGATGTGTGACACTGACCTGACACCCATACATCATCATATGTGGTATAGATGTACTTCTTGACAGCCTCATTTGATTGATTAAAAAAAAATACTTGTTTAATAGATGCAAGACGGATGCCTCTGAAAGGTCAGTGTGGGTGGATTATGGAAACCACCAGAGTAAATGTCCAAATATTCCAGAACCATGTTAAAAATGTCCTTAGATGGTGACCAACCCCTACTGAGCTAATAAGGCTGGTCTTTGACGGTTTTAGAAAGATGTTGGGCCTTTCAGCTTGACCATCTAAGACCAGCAAACATCCATAGGCTGGTTTAAGTGTTATCATGCATTGTGTACCAATATAAAAAAAATCTATTTCGGCTCCTCTATTCGTGGCGCATCAATGAATGCATTTTCTTCCCTCACCCCTAGTAGTCACACTAATGACTTTATTCCAGACCTCCTTGTACACATGAGCATGTGATGGTGCGTGGGCATCTTCCTCCTGTCACCTCGGAGTGATGTACCGCAGCTGAGAGCTCTGCCAGCGCTATATACAGATTCTAAATGCAGATCGGTGCCTCTGGGAAATGTCACTGTGTTTATATAAAGGTGTTTATAGGGGCGGCTCAAGCTGAAACGCGACTCGTCGGAGCAAACGCATCCATTACGTGTCATAAGACCAAATGTGAAATTTTCACACGGTATCATCATTTGGCGGTCACATGCCCAATTATTTCACGCTCTTCCGGAGGTCCATATGGCTTCACGCTCCTCTGGTCAGTGAGAGTGATAGTGGACAGGGGTTGTTCCCTGTGAAAAAATTATAAAATACAGAGAGCAAGCGAGAGAGAGCTACGTGGCACACAAATGCCTACGAAATTAAAAACCTTTACCCCCTTTGTTCCTATAAACCCCTAGCTGTCGGAGTTAATAAGCTGTGCCCGATGAATTCTCCGGACCAAATGCGTTTTCCGGCGAGGGTGAATTACGGCACATGCTGAAATAACCTGCCTGGTAGATCGGTGTTCTCTAGAGAGTTTATGCTGATGTTGCCAAATTACGTTCTTGCAGTTTCATGAGCGTTTAATGTAAATAACAGCTGACCAATACCAATATCTGGTGCGCAGGGTGGCTAACAGCCAAAATACTGCAAAACTCATAAATCCAGGCAATTTTCTGGAATATATTTCACCCCAGGCCCAGCACAAGGCTGGCTCAAATGGGGTGGGCAATCATATTTTGGTTGGGCAGGTAGTCTATATAATCCTAGTTCATTGCATGCATACATTTTTTGTATTTTTTGTGATTAAATCAACATGTAAATATTTCATGGATAATAATAATACGTAGCATTTCATTTTGAATCCTTTTAAGTGTCAGGTGGAGACTTTTTTGGGGACTCAAGAAAAACCTGTGGGGATCCCCCTGCCCCCCAGACCTGGCCCTTGTTTAACCCATAAAAAACAGAAGAGAGAATTTATTTTATTGAAGAACCATACAAGATGACTTTATTACTATGTTACAGTAACGAGAATAAGGAAAATGTGCTAAACTGTTTTGAAAATATGTGATATTTACCCTTCTATATAT
This sequence comes from Triplophysa dalaica, assembly GCF_015846415.1. NCBI lineage: Eukaryota > Metazoa > Chordata > Actinopteri > Cypriniformes > Nemacheilidae > Triplophysa > Triplophysa dalaica. The sequence goes on along the minus strand of NC_079548.1, from coordinate 21,787,669 downwards.
CGTGAATAATACACTAAATACAATTATTTGATAATTATACTAGAAACACTGGTTTCAGTTTCTATGTTTTTTTATATTTAATAAATATTTAGATTTAGCTTATATTTATATTTTGGTTTTATTTTTAATGTTAGTAATTTTGTTATGTATTTTATTATTTATTACGGTATATAAGATTCATTTTTAGTTCTAGTTTTAGTTTAGTTTTTATATATTTTCTAGTAAATCATTTTAGTACCCAAATTTAAATGCATTCCAGTTTATACATTTTTCAAATATTTAGACCATTATTTTATTAATTTCAATGAACAGAAAAGCTTTTATTGATTTGGTTTTAGGTATCACAGATTTTATGTAAACAATGATTGGCACAGTTATAGGACAATATTTATTAATAATGTAAATTTATACTTAAGCTATTGACCAAAACCAACTATTTTAAAAAAACGATGATCTGCTGATATATCAGTCTCTGTTGCCTTGAAAAGGATTGTGTCTTAGTTGTCATTATTAATGAAATAATTCTTCATTAATTTATTTAATAACTCTTTGAGGCTCTTTGTTTGTGACAGTCTCCCAGGGGAGTGAGTTATTTATATCTTCCCATGAGCGCAAAGGATTTCACTGTCAACAGGTACCGCTTCCCCCGCAGAGTAAAAATAGTTTAACCCGAGCGGTTGAGAAAATCTCAAAGCGTGACGATGAGTGGCGGAGAGATGAAAGAGCGAGGGGTCAGTAATGTGGTGAAAGGCCCATGCTATAATGATTGAGGTGCATTAGAAAGATTACAGCCCACAGATACATGTTTGCTTCAGCTCAGTGGTGAGGACTTCTGCCATTTTCATACCAGGCTTGTTGATACAGTACATCTGAAGTAAAACTTCAGTGATTTTTAATCTCGATTCAATCGTCCAGAACTCCTCACAAGTCTTCCCTTTTTGACATCAGAGTAGTGGGTGTGCAATATTGGCAAAAAAATATATAGGTTCTGGGATTTCCCGATAATGATATGCAGGCAAGATCTTACATGTAACCAGGAGTATAATTATTGTTGATATTATAGAGATTACATGAGAATGAGAAAGAGAATCTCATCTCATCCTGTCATGATTCACTCATTCTCATGTCAACCTTTGCGAGAATTACTTTCAAGATATTTAAAGAACGATTTAAACAAACAACACTGAACCCCACTGACTTCCATTGAGCCATTTCTCAAAATATCTTCTTTTGTGTTTCACACAACAGTCATTTACAGGTTTTCAACAAAATAAGGCTTAATAAACAATGTTAGAATAAATTATATTTGAATGACAGATTTTAATGGCAGATTTACTTGTTTAATCTTTACAGTGTTATGTATGCCCTTGGCTTTATGGAATCTACATATTTGGCATCCTAACACGAAGTAAAATATGAAATAGTTCAGTATTGTTGCTTTTGTATCGTTAATAGAGATGGTGGTCTAGTGGGTTAAACCACTGAACTGGTAATCAGAAGGTTGCTGGTTCTATCCCAGCAGCCACCACCAGTGTGTCCTTGAGCAAGACACTTTACTCCATGTTGCTCCAGGGGGATTGTCCCTGTAATAAGTGCACTGTAAGTCACTTTGGATAAAAGCGTCTGCTAAATTATAATTATTATAATCATTTTCATGAAATTGTTTAAGAAATGAGCATTAAAAAACGGCTACAACAGTATAACTCAAAGCACAAGTTATTATAAATAACATACGATGTATCATGTACTCTCTAAAATGTAATTTAAATCATTTATTTGTTGCTTTATTTGTTTTGAAAATATTAAAATGGGTTATAACAGTAGGTATTACCAATTTTATAAGATAACTCAAATTAAATGACTTCAGGGGACTTTTGATTCTATCATTATAGTATTCTTTTAAATAGGTCATACATGAAATATAGGTTTAACTACATTATATAGCATACATTTTGTTGACAGATGAAAGAAATGTAAAAAAATGAACACACAGCAAAGGCAAGGTAGTACATTAACCATCAGGTAAGACAGATAGTCTGAGCAGAGACCTTTATCATTGTCCAGCAATGCGCTCTCGCAAGGATTCTTTTTATGCTCCGCTCTCGCGGAGCATAAAAAGAATGCACCACATGTCATACGAGCGGTGCATGGACAGACAACCATACCTGCTCCTTAAGTGTGCACACGCTAGGGTTTGTTTCCGCTCTTGGAACTGTTCTACACGCTTGTATCACTCGTGCTAGTTTAGGGATTGAATAATCGGCATAAGACACAGAACTGACAAAGATGGCGCAATCTGCTAAAATGCTAACCACGCTGTAACTGTGCACACGCAGTGCTTGACTAAAGTATATGTGAACACTGAGGGCTGTTTTTAGTGGAGCTTAAAAAACTTGTGACATACTAAATAATATGATTTCGCACATCGTTAAAACAAGATTTACAATATTATTGTACACTATATGTCTCGCACGCCCCTACATCATGTTTTAATCATCACATTCATTTCAAAAGATCTCTCTATAAATTAAATAAAAACCCAGTAACAGCACACGGTGACAGACTTGCATTTTGGTCAGGAAGCCAGTGGGACAGTATTAGCTCTGGGTCCCCACAACTTGCATCATTCCCATTTTGTTTCCACCGTGTTCTCGGATTCCCGGCAAGACTGAAAGGTGAACTGGACCAGACACATTCCAGCTCAATATAGAGGAACAATACTAGCTGCTGGATCCTTATGGAAACTATGTCTGGAAAACCCAGAGACAGGTGAGGATCTGTGGGTGGCAGTGGAATCATATGAATATAAATTCAGAATAAGGTGCATTAAGCATGTCAAGGCGGATGTATGAAGCATGGTGAAAAGTACAGAGCTGCATGTGATCATGCTAATGCACATTTATGAAGTGTAAGCTTTGAAGTTTTGCTCTGCAGCTGTTTAATGCAATGCCTTTCCCCATAGACTTTCATCATATGTGCAGTATTCAAGGGTATTTTTTTGTTTTTGTTGTGGTCCAACAAAGACGTCAACGTTATTTTCTGTGGTCGATACTGCACCAGTCACATTTATTTATTTAGGAACAGTTAATGAAATCTACTACGGATATAGAGAGACGCTCTATAAAAGCGCTCACTGCTGATCAACTGATAGGATCCAACAGGAGCCATTGAAGCTTTGGGCCTGTGAGGTCTTAACGGTCATTTTCATTTCACTAATGTGCCATTGTCAGCATGTGACTATATGAGAAATTTGGATTAGCTATTTTTGATTTGACCCATTATCTTTTTATGACAGCCTTATTCTGGCCATAATGCTTACAGAACAAACCTTTCTGTCAATTTAAAAGCATGTCCACAATGATAATAAACTGTCTCTTGTCACGAGGACATTAAAATAATAATACGATCATTCATCACCGTCCACACTACAGGGCTTCTAGATGACATAAAAAGATTTTAAATGAGTCAAAGCCAGCCTTACAATAAACTATAACAACTTAAAAACTAAAGTTTGATTTTACAACATTATATAACAAATATACATTTTTATACATTCAACTTTTTAACAATTACTTATTTATTTTTCCAATAGATATCGCAATAATATTGCTATTTTGAATTCGCTGGACACAACAATCATGTAGACAACAATATCTGATATTGTGGCAGCCCTAGTTGTGGACAACGGTGCACATACAAGTATTTACAGAAACAAAAACAGGTACATTAGATACAATGAACAATACTTTATTTGTAGTGTGAAATCTATTTTAGTAAATGAGCTATTTGGACATTTCGTATGCAGTTTTAAAATGACTTATGTTGATTACACACACACACACACACACACAGTCATTAGGCGCTGTTAACATAATGACAACAAGGTAATTTGGTGGAGCCTCTGTTAGTCAATCAGCTCTCATCAGCACAGTCATTTTGTGGTGTAACTCAACACAGGATATGAATGCAGATGAATCTCCCTATGAAACCTCACAGATGGATTGTGACACTAATAGCACACTGATCACATGACCCTCATCTCCATCCAAACTCGTACGCCATTTCAGACTCAATACTCAATTGAATTACATGCTTAATGGTAGATGATGGCTAATATGTTTCTACTCAACCAACACCACATTTCCCATAAGACTAATTATATCAAGAAGCAACTTATCGATTTTGTTCATTGCTAATGCTTCTTAATGTTGCAACATATTTTCTAAAACCTGTAACCCAAAGCTTTAAACTTCAGTTTTTGTCTAAACGTTGTGAATGTGATAAAACATTAGCGGTGAAACGGTTCACGGATCGTGTTCCGAACGCATGTGAGCTTATTCATCAGATAGTTTTAGCAAGCACATGCTCTCTTTCTCTCTCGCTCTCGTCTCCATGGACGAGTACAATATTAAAGCGCATTTTCGCGTGTATCTTAAATTTAACTGCTTCATAAGCAGCAATGTTGTGTTGAGTCAAATCCCAAAGACGCGATTAAGAAACAGATTTAAGAGAATGAGATGAAAAAAGGTTTGAGATACTTCATGACAAATATAAGCGCATTTTATTGATTGCAAAAACAAGTTATTATTATAATAATATAAAGTAATGAACTTCAATGAGAATTTAATTTAGATGATCCGATCAGTGACCCAAAATCTGTCTAATGATCCGAACCGTGAGTTTTGTGATCCATTGCACCACTACAAAAAAAAATTGTACATTGTAATTGAAAATTCTTCAAAATATCTTCTATCGTCTTTTGCGGAGGAAATAAAGTCGTTGAAATGACAAGAGGGTGAGTCACCGATGACAGACTTTCACTTTAGGTGTTTATAATTTCGGCAAATTTACGATCAACTACAAACGATGTGTTCATCGTCGTCATGTTTTATTGACATTTCACCTTGGGCCACAACAAATCTTTCCACTCATATTACCACAGGCAAAAGCACAGTCATTGCACACTGGTGACATAAAACATCACTCTTCTTAACAATGATAACCGCAAAACTGAAAAATATCTTCTGAATATCCAAGATAAGTGAACATTAAACAGTAACAATTCCTTAACTACTATAAAACACATAAAATAACCGTATTTTAAATTGTTCTTTCCTAATGCAGTCTGACGCAAAGCATGCTGGGAATTGGAAATCCTTCTCGACCAATTGTGTTGAATTTACATCTTTTTTCTTATTAAGTAAATTGAACAAGGAGCATTACATTTTTTTGAGTTTTAGTTAAAACTAATCAAATTTATTTCGGGTTTTGAGTTTGTTTAATGATGTGTTTCAAGAACTTAAAACATTTAAGTGAGTATCACTTTTTCATAAAATTAAATTTACATGACATAATCAGTTTTATCTAATAATAATAATCCTCATAAAAAAATCCTCATTTAGATCATTTTGAGCATTTGGGTTTACAGTGTAGGGCTGGGAATCGCTTCCAAAAAGAATCGCTTCCTTGATTCCAAGGCGTTAGGAATAGACTCCTCTTTAAGAGTTTTAATAACGCCCGTTTCATACCGTATGCGACCGTTTCCACTCATTCATATGCAATATAAGCAAAACATTTAAGATATACTTGTATTATAAATCCTTTAAATGTGCTTTTGTGGTTTTGGCCAAAAAAGTCCTGGCAAACATGTTTTTGAAAGTCAGGTCAACTGCTAAAAACACATAAGTCACCACTTACATGATTTAAAGGTGGACAGACGGTTTTCTCTTACTCTCTACCGATGAGCTCCGTGTGCGCGTGAAGAGAGTTGGATGTATAAAGGACAGTCTCACAACATATTTCAAAACTTGGACGTCTGTTTAAAGCTGTTAAAGGGGACATTTCATGTATAACAGACTTTTTCCATGTTAAAATGCTAAAATCGGGTCTCTTGTGCATCTGCCAACTCAGAAAACGTAAAAAAAGACAAATCATTAACTTTTTTATGTGAGACTAACTCTGCGAGCCTTTGAGAAAACGAGTTCTTCAGAAATCGCGCTCTTACTGACGTAAGTAGTCGTTCGTATTATAATATTTCCGCCCCTTGTTCTGAACGTGTCCAATCGCGCCGCCGCCATTGTTGTTTTCACATGTTTGAAGTTTCAACACCATGGCAAAAGTAGCAAAGCTTACGAACTGTTGTGTTGTTGGCTGCACAGAACAATGTTCCCAGACTCACGGGAGACAAGAGAGCGATGGATTTATTTAGTGTTCAATGGAAATCATCCACACTGAGCGAGGCAAAGCTGCAAATAAAGACATTGTAAGTACCGGTATTTTTTAAGTAAGACCCCAGGAACTGCGGCAACTTAAAAGTAGATAAAATGTCACTGTGACACGTTTGTCCGTTCACTATTAGAATGCGATGTCTGTGGCTTGTAAACATGCGACGAGATCGTCCTGTGTAACATTAATTTGACTTGGAGAAATAGCGATGCGTTTGTTTGGAGTATCTTCACTTCAGAAAACTGTGTGTATGGTTTGTAAACACGCAACGCGGTTCTCTCTCTCATGTGGTTGTGACCGGACGGGATTCGTGAATGGCCCCGGGGGAAACTGGTGTGCTTATCAGAAACAATGAGTTTGGTGTTCAAAGTCGAGAACGTGTTTCTCGTTCGCTTTATGTGACCATACTTCAATGTTTTGACGCTGGAAGCACAGGTTCACTGCAGTTTCTGCTGAAAAGGGGGCGGAGACTATCAGCTCTCTTGCATTGTAAGAGACACACAACAAAACAGCGCGTTTCTCCTCACATGCAAAAGTGGGAATGTAGCGCATGGTATTTTAAAAGATCTGTGGTGTTTTTTTAGCTAAAACTTCACAAACACACTCTGGGGACACCAGAGACTTATTTTACATCTAGTGAAAACATTGGAACAACCTCTCCTTTAAAGCTGGACGGAACTTTTTCAACACCTGTCTGCACTATGGCACATTGCATTTAACATTAAATGAAAAGACGAGGAAGAGCAGCAGCAATAAAGCTTGTGTGAATCTATTAGTCAGTAAAGAGAAATAGAGTCACTTAGTAGGCCTACCTGATCTCTCTTTATTTTGTAAACAGCTAGTAAATAAAAACGCCAAAGAAAGATTATTAATGATATAAATGATACATTGAATTTGGAGGACAAGATCGACATATTTGGTTTTGTAATAGAAACAATAAACAAATGTGAAAAGTAAAAGCTTAGAAAATGGTATTGCATTAAAAATGTGTTCATTTTTTTAAAAGAGTCTGAACAAAAGATGCATTCTATCTAAAAGCGAATGCTCAACCAGACCTGCCTGAAACACCTCGTGTAACCACCACTACCCCACAAATCTGCGTCAGTTCATGGTATGATTTGAACAAGACCGCCCAAATGTACACTCAAGTAAGGTGGGCGTAATTGTCAGTATAATTGGTTTGGAACCAAATATGGTAAGAGGCGTTATATTCCTGTCACACGCTTGCAGTATTCCACCAATCACTACTCACTGGCTAACTGGCCAATCATAGCACACATCGCTTACAGAGCTATGAGCTTTGTAAAAAATCTGCGCAGAGCAAAGAGGAGATTCAAACATGCACTGTATGTGGAAAATACAGCGTTTTTGAATCTAAAATCATGTATACACATTACATTACATCTAAAATAAATATTTATTTTAGACATGTCATATTTAATAACAAATTCAAATCTGTAGTGAAACAGGGATTTGAGAGGGAATCGAAAAACAGCAGCAAGGAATTGATTCTTGGAATTGAATTCCAAGAACTTCAGAATTAGAAACAGCCTTAGACAATACCTCTCACTCACACACATGAACACCAGCTTTATGAGCCTTCCTTAGGGGATCTTATCCGAGCTTCAACTTTTGGCCAGATTGGCTGGAACACGTACAGCTTGGCAGGAGTCCTGAGCTTGACTGTGGGAGGTTAACATTAAGGCCTCATTTTAAAAGTTTGTATTAATTAAATATGATAACCCAACCCATGATGCAACAGCTTTAGATATTCTCACTAAAGTTGAATTATGAGATTGATAACTGAAATGTTTAAGTATCACAGTACCTATAAATTTAAATTGTTGGAACAAATGATCTGTCTTCTTGTGTATTTGGATGATGAAGAAATATTTGGATTTATCTGTTGCATAACTGGATAATTTTTTGTTATTTCTGTACTAATAGGAGGCCATTTATGCACATATTGCTTTGTGATTCACCCAAGAAAGAATTCGATTTGATATGCCATTGTGATGACTAACAGATCACAAAATTCTCCTTTTTTTCAAACATCTTGCATTTTGACACAAAAAGACAAGCAATGATGTCTCTTGTACTGGAACTTTTGCTTATTCCATCCACACTCCTATGGGGATGTCAATGGTCAGCCATCATCTTTACTTCCTCTGAAGATCAGCTGAATCTATTTCCTCAGTTCTGAGTAAAAGCTCAAAGCTGATCTGTACACCTCAACGTAGACTAAAATTGACAGATTGAAGTCACCTTATATTGTTTATTTTCATTTGCGCAGTCACCGTTGACTTTAGAGCAGAGGTTGTTTTAGATCTCAAACTAGAAAATAAAAAGTCTCGGTGTCTTCAAAGATGCTAAATTACAGCCCATTTTTAGTCAAACTACAATGTATGGTGACTGAACACAAAATCTCTACATAGAGTAGCATTGGAAAGCAGAATCCATTTCATTTACAATAATGTTGTTCAATGCTTGTCATTAGACTAGAGTCGGGTCAGTATGCTTTTAGACAAAGCCAATGTCTTTGTAAAGGTCATATCTGACAGTGGACTATCCATATGCCCATGTGTAATGACAGGCGATCTGGTGAGCCGTGGAACACAGAAAGATCTGGATACTCTCTCATCTCTCGCATAATTGGTCAACCTTTGGTCTCCAGCCCCGCATCATTAAACTTAGGCCGTTTTCAGATTTGGCTCGTTTGCTGTAGTCCGAATTTGTGATTGTTCCCAATACCCCCCCGCAGCGTTGGTTTGGTTTCACACTCAACTCACGAATGTGTCGAACCCTGGTGCATTTGCATTTGTCTTGGGTCATGAAAAATGTGCACCGCACATGACAGAAAACAGAACACGGATCAATGTACTGTGTTTTTATTAATTTGATGCTTACAAACTGACTATTTTGATTTTATCGCCTGCGCAACATTGCATGAAGTCAAACACACCCGATATTATCGTGTATCTAGATGATTTTAAAGTCGATCATCGCAATTTTTTTTAAACACATCTCCCAGCCCGGGTAGCAGGTGCACACCATGGTTCGCTTGACAGCTTTCACTTCGGTCCGTGCCCAACTACGAACTAAACTTCAAGTGTGAAAGCCACCTTAAACCCACGGCCAAGCCAACTGCTTATATCTGTCGATTTCAGCACATTCCTGTCTCTATGCCATTTTCCACCCACAACATGACTCTCTGGCCCACGCATAAATGGACAAATAGTTTTGTGGACCCTTGGCTTACGTGACTCACGTCTGTTGCGTTTGGCTCAGAGCGTGACTTTACGAAACTCTCCATCTGAGCGTTTGGGCTGATGGCTCAGACCTGACTCAACGCTCCCACTGTCTGCTACAGCACAGGCCTCACACAGGTGGCCATGTCAGCGTGATGCTGTCATTACAAACCGAACCGCGCCTACTCGGACATCTGTTGCTTTTGTCTGCGTTTATAAAGCACTCCCATCCTGACAGACAGAACAGCAATCATGAAGGATTGCTTGACCTTACGCTGAGTACCCGACCAGACTGATGGAGCTTTACATGGTCTAATGCCAGATCTTAATAAAAACAAATGATCAACTAGTCAGTCTTAACAAATGAGGAACTTGGCTCTTAAGGTTTTGAAGCTCAAACACGCATAAAAGTAACCTATACAAATGGGTATGTGCCTTTTTGTATGTGTCGGTCTGTGTATTGTGAATTGTTTGTCTTTTCAAGTGAATTTTGGATTTTGCATTATGTTGTAGTCGTGTCCATGTTCTTTTGTAGTTCTGTCACTGTTGAACAGCTCTATCATGTCCAGGTGCCTTGTGTCTATTGTGTCCTCTCCATGTACAAATAACCTCCAGTGTCTCATGTGTCATCCTGTTTGTCTTAATGTATTGTTCTGTTGTGATGTTCCACTTCTTGTTTACCATGTCTTGCTCTTGTTTATCATGCCATGTTGCTGGATCTGCTCATTCCCCTTTGGATTTATTAAATACTTTATCTGTGCTTACTTAGATTTCAATTTACAAATCCTTTAAACAGCAAGTTCTAGACTGTCAGCATGCTACTGTAAAACCCTTTCAGTGTAGAAGCATTTTTAATCTCTTTAGCTGTGATGCTTTAAATGATATGATGATATGATGATTAAATGATTTAGATTTTTTTATATTATTACACTTGAATTGTATTAACTAACAATAAATAAAATCTAATACTTTAATAAGAAAATGAAACTAACAAAGATACGTAAAAAAAAATGCTCAACTAATTTAAGTCAATTAAAATTACTTTTTTCTCACCCTATTGGCAGCTCTATCTGTTGTTGTTTTTGCTTGTTTTAAACATAAATTGACCAATTATTTTTATTTTATTTAAAAGAAAAACCCTAAATGTCTTGAGTCTCTTTTCCCATCCAATAAACGTATCTTGATTTAAGACGTTTTAGAATTTTTTTAATAGTAAGTTAACAAAAATTTACAAAAAATATTTTTTTTGCAGTGTGGCTACACATAAACATGAAAACTAAAAGTCTTTCAATAAAAGGCTAATACAAACTTCTACTTTGAAACTATGATAATTAGGGCTGTCAACATGCATGTTAACTCATGCAATACATTTTTTTAGATTAACGGGTTAAAAATATTTTTTAGCTTTAATTCTGCACTTAATTTAGAATTTAGCATTAAAGACTGTAAAGTGTTTGAAAACATTATTCAATTTCTTTATCTTTTCTACTTGTTAGACATTGACGTCTATTAAATTGATTATTTATTTTAACATTAGTTGCAGTATTAATATCAGAATTTTGGTTTTCATTAAATGATGTTGCTAAACAGATCTGTTGTTTCTACATTCATTTGGATATTAAATGTGAAATTATATAAATATAAAGTATATTTAAAAAAATAACTGTTATGTGAGATTAATCGAGATGTGTGATTAACCAGATTCATTATAACAATAACTCAAAAAACTATAAAAATTCAAGCCCAAACTAATCAGGCTGGTGATTATTAAAGTCTGATCCGGGAGTCCTCCACCTAGAACACTGCTGTCGTCATCAAACAGAGACTTGAGATCCTCTTGAAGGAAGCTGTCCACTCTTATTAACACATTAAAGTGGTGGCGAGAGAGGCAATCACAAAGGCAAGCTCTCTCGCTGACGGACCTGCTCAGATTTAATGAGTGTTGCTAAGTGTCAGAGGGGATTTCTGATTGGCCGGCCTCGTGCAGGAGGACACAAGTCATCAAGTTCATTCTGACTCACCAGATACAGCCAACATCTCAGATGAGAATGGGAAACACCTGTGTGACATGACATATCAGGCTTCTTGGCAGAGTGACAAAATCCTTTTCAAATTCAGCTTCAGATAAACACAAAAAGACACAAAGGAAGGTAAAACTAAAACATCCATTTGCATCCTATTGGCATTAATCTTTATTTCTGCCAAAGTATGAGCCAAAATATGCAAAGCCATGTTGAAATATTCACTCTTCAAAACAATCCTATCCTCCAGTACTCATCATCGGGTGAAAAACAACCCCACATTCACACACTTTTTACAATGACATAGGAAAGGGTCTCTATATGTGAATTTCTCGGTTCTGCATCATTCATTTTCAGTAACACAGGTAACAATAAGGTTGACTTGTTTTTGTCCATGCTTTAAAACCCTTCCTTTAAACATTTTATTGTGAACTGATTTAACTCATAAATCTTTGTTGCAAATCATAAATGTCAACAGTGTTTTTTTTCTATTCCTGCGCTCTATATTCATGACACTGAACAGTCCCTGAAGTTTATCTCCATTAAACCAACACCACTTCATTATAAGTGCGCTTTCCTATGCAAACTGTTACCTTTACAACATCTCCAGATTGAGGTTTTCTATCACTGCCATTAGTTTGGCCTTCTGTCTTTTGACTCATAAAATGAATCTGTGCCTCAGGGCGTCCAATCTCAGCTCCATCTCTAGTTTGTGATGTGAATCTATGGCAGCTGATGATACGTCTTCTTAGGGAAGTGTGAGTTCACAGAGGGAATCTGTTCTCACTCAAGCTGTCTGGATTTGATAAGAATTTTAAAAAAAAGCGATGGGTCGCAGGTGGCATTACACCAACCTGAGCTATGCTATACCGCTAATTCAGAGACTTGCCATGTGTGTGAAACCCATTCCAACGGTTTAACTAAACATTTACGATCATGAGTTGGGACAGATGCATTTTTCAAAGTAGATTACTGTGCGTTCAGCATCACAACCTGAACTTGTTTTTGTACTATGACGGGAAAATACTATTATTAAAGACAACAAAAGACATCTAAAGCAATGTACACCTAAAGCTAATGTCTTGTTTCTGATTGACTAACTTATAATAATAATAAAATACAATAGACATTCATGGACATATTTTTCCCTCTACACCCTTAAGGGCTATGTCCAGCGAGGTGTTTCTGCCGGCGTAAGGCGTGTTTTTTAATTGTTTCCAATGGTAACACCAGCCTCTGCTGTTTGTTTCAGCAGGCTCAGCGCCGGCGCTAGGCAATTTTTTTCATGCATATCATATTGACCATCAAGTCTACACTTCAAAAAATAAAGCCGCAACTCAAGCAGTTATTTCTTTTTTAAAGGCAGGGTAACCGATTTCCGAATTACGCTTTAGACAACTATGTCGAGCCGAGTACCAAAACAACCTTGTAGCCAATCAGCAGTAAGGGGCACAGTGCACAGGACGGACATTAGCCGAGCCGAGTGCTGACGAAAACGAAAGATTGTGTTAGGGGTGTGTTTGTTTTAGAGATTTGAACATCAACAACGCCTAAGAGATATCGGACACCTTGCCTTTAAAGGTGAACGTAAAGTCCACACTAGAGGCTTAGTAACTACTAGCTGGTTTGTAACTAAATCTGTATGTTATGCAGTTGCACCATTTGGTCTTAAGGCAGAATGTAGCTAGTAGTTCGTAAACTCCCTGTAAGGTAATGCGCTTAATGACGTCCAATAGCAGCCTTTAAATATGTTCAAAAAAGTTGTGTTGAAATGTTGTGAAATTCAAAACATTCTTAATTTAAACTTATTTTAACTAACATAATAACGGGGGGGAAAATTACGAGAGAGCTTATGCAGTAAGTTCAGATAGTCTGCTATTTTATTCCTACAGTTGCTCCTGACGGGAGGCTTCCGTAAATATTAGTTTATACATAACATTACGCTTCGACTTAGTTGAATGGTGCAACTCCAAAATATCGGGTAGTTCGTAAATTCTACAGCGTTTCCCATACAATGCATTTACTTGGGTCCTGAGTGTTTTTTTAAACGCCAACGCCAGCGTCTTTTTCTGCAGCTCAGAGCGTCTTTTGAGTTTGAAAAAAGTTCAACTTTTCTGAAAAAAAACGCCTTATGTTAATGTCAGAGACATGTAGTTTCCATAACAACAAGTGAGGAATGTGATTGGTCGAGAAGGCTTGAGCTTGAAAAAACGTAATGATGCCCGTTCGTGCATAGTTTTGTATAAATATAAGTTTAATTTTCACTTTCAACAACTTCTGATTGCATTTCTAGTATTACAATTAGTATTGTAGTTTTTAGATATGTGATTAGTTATTGCATAGACGCTCTAGGTTTATAATTCAAATAGACTTCCGTTGCGCTGCCTATGTTTTTCTGGGTTGCCTGCGTGCGCAAAGTGATGGAGTTCTGCTGCTGTTTGTACCCAAACACTGCAAGCATTTTTTTTTATAAAAAAAAGGCACTTTTGTCAACTTTTTCATCCCAAAAAAAATCTAAACTAACACTATTTCACAAATATGAAATATTATAATTAAATAATTTGTTTCATGATGTCAAAAAGTGCAACCAGCCCCTGGAGCCTTAGGGAATTAAGGTAGCATGTGTAATATGAATTATTCAATATTATTGATAGCATCTGTTGCTTTATACAAAAGACAAAAAAAAAGATTACATCGATCGTTAAAATTTAATAAAGAGGTTTTTCATTAGAAAGGCGATAAAGAACATAAAATATAAAGGCTTTTATAATGGAAAGAGACAAATGAAGTATAGCGGCTTTATTGGTGATGTTAAAATACAGCCTGACTGAATCAGATAAAAACTCCAGCCGCTGTCAGTATCCCATCATGCCCTGTGTGTAGGGCTATATTTGCCTTTGCTCTTCCACTAATGTTCCTCACTTTCATCTGTAACCTTTGTTCTTCTGTCAGGGTGCCAGTGGGCAGAGCTTAAGCAAGGTTTAGGCTGAAACACCTCTCGTAGGGAGACACTGAGCGAGCAATGATCTGGACTGCCAGGAGTGAGTTGGCCAACCACAGCCGATGGAAACTTTCCCGCTGGCGACAGACCGTGACCGATGGAAACAAACATAAAACACTGGACTGGGACCCCATCCGTTAGCCATATGGCCACCGGTGATGTGACAGCCTCCAAACAACCTCACCCTTGACTTCAGCGGGAGCTCTTTCATAATACATCAACAACAGCCCGCTGTCTACCTGCCTGACCTTCAATTTACTGTAAGAGCCGGGTTTAAAAAGCAGTTTAAAAGAACTTTAAAGTTCATATTTCTGGACATGGTTGAAGCTTCCAGGCAGTTTAAGGTAGAGAGGTAATATCAGTGTGTAGGAGCTGGTGTGGTAGCACACACAGTGGTGTTTTCACTCGCATACAGGTTCATTAGACAGTCTATCAATACTGTCCCATCACTCCCCGCCTTGTTTTTCCTTCGAAATGCTGAAAATTCACTCCCCCAAAAGAATTTTCATAATTTACTCATTGTTATGATCTTGCAAAAAATTTATAAGGATACTTTTTAAAATGTTGATTCTGCACTTTGTTCAAGTAAAATCTGTTGAAGTAAAATGTTGATCCATTCACCGACATTCTGTAAAGCTTTTCCTTTGTGTTATTTCTTCAGTGAAACACAAAAGAAGATGCTTTGCAAAACTTTTGGAGTGAGTCACCATTCACTTACATTGTACATGTCAAAAATACAGCAGGCTAAATGGGAGTTTACAGCACGCAACATAAAATCGCAACAGATTTTTAAATATAACGAAACGCACACTTGTCAACTTAAATGGATACAACGCACAACCTGGTAGTTACACAACCAGTAAGGATGACATGATCTGAGCTAGGACGATATATCGTGCAATTCTTGTACTCGGTTTCTCAATGAATTACGGTTAAATGCCGCAAGATCCAAAATACAGACGGAAACTTCAAATACGGGCAACAGAAGAAGTATGATTTATACACAGAAGCTGTGTCCCAAAGACATACTATACACCGCAGCAGGTGTATCATGCAGCGCCTGAAATAAGTCCCAATATAAGTAACTTGTATATGCTGACTGAAGTAAGTCTATCTGCTGCGGCCATGTTGTGGCAGCAAACTTCCCTGATTATTACGCCGGAATGGGAGTATAGTTCCTAATCAAATTGGACTAGAAAATCTCAACTTTTCATTTTCCGCCTGTCTTGGTACACAATATAGCTACAAAAGAGTCAAGTTTTAAATAGGAAAAATATCAAAACTATTTGGTCATTTTGAACGTGATGCTACTGGTCTTATTGGATTCAATGATCTGTGCTAAGCTATGCTAAAAGCGCTATCGCCAGACCAGGAGATCAGCAGAATACATTCAGAAACAGTAAAACTCAATTTATTAACACTTCGGGAGATGGAAAATTAGCATATTTCCAAAAAAAGTTGAGTGTTCCTTCAAATTAGGAATACATGCTCTTTGAGAAAGTAAACATATCAGATGATTTCCACATGAAACAAATATTAACTTAAAAAAAAATCAAGCCAACAACCCTGGCTACACATGCTGATATATTTTTCCGTGAATATAGAAACAATAACATGTTTATTTGACTCGAGCAGTATAAACACCCTGCTGTGCACATATTGTCACAGAAAACAAAAAGAGGGTTGTGTTGATCTCAGTCTTCTGTACATTCCTCCCGACAGCCAAATCTCATGGAATTAAATCAGAAATATTTGCTTACATGACTTGTAAAGCACAATCTGTGATTCTTTTGTTAAGAAAATTAAACAAAGAACCTACACATAAAAGTCTCTGGACTATCAGAGCTTCATTATGAAGTATTAAAAATCCACATCGAAACAAAATGAAATCTCTCTCCTCTGTCAAATGCACAATGGAACTATTTTTAGAATTTATCTGCCTGAGCAGTAATAACTCTCTCAGCATATTTGTTTTAGTCCCCAGTGACCTGCATTAGTCTATTCAACCATTCAAAATAAACTTTATATCCCATTCACAGCTGGAATCAAAGAGGTCTATAATAACTGGAAAAAAGCGTCCATTAACATTCCAGTTTGTCCTAATGGTAGCTGCATGGCTGTATATTATCGAAAAATCTTCCATCATAGAAAAAATATATCGGAGAATTGGGCACTGACATGACATTTTACTTTATAAAATATCTGCATTTTATACATTTTGATGTGCATTTTACATGGGTCCAGTAAGATAATATAATAACTAAAAATAATAAAAGCAAAATTCATCATTAGTTTGGAAAACCATGGAGAACACAACACAAAGTGTGATCCTCAAAACACAATCTGTTGTTAAACATCCAAATATAATGTGTTTCTTAAATGCATGTACAATTATTTGAAAAAAAAAAAAAATTCAGCTCAATGAGCCATTATAGACAGTTTCATAAGACGCGTGCGCCCCTGAACCCCAGTTAACTTCCGGTTTGTGTTTGGCTAGTGTCTAATAACAATTTTTATTTTATTTATGATAATATTAATTTGTATTACTATTTTACTGTATAATAATTGTATTAAATCAACGATTTGTTAAATTTTGTTTCATGTTCATTTAATTAAAGTAAAAATTTGTTGAATGCATCCTGTAGTTGGGTCGCATTGAAACAAACCGTTTAGTACATTTACATCTAGTGGTTGAGCTTGGTATCTCAGTCAAATTTCAAAATATTGTGGAGACAAGCTTAGCCAACTTACAGTTCTTCTCTGTTTTTTATTGTTATCAGAAATGATCTCCAGGCATTTTATGTTTGTGAATGTGTACCGGAAGCTCAGTTGGGGGGGGTCACAAAAGTGCTCATGCGCAGTAACGTTTGTTAATGTTGTAAAGATGAAAATGTCTATAATAGAAGTGGGTTCTCTTTCATTCCCTTGACATCCTTTATTCTCAGCAGTTGATGTACCTCGGCACAGAGAACACTTTGTGCCATTCAAAGACTAGCAAAGACTTTCCACATCAGACTTGCATTGTGTCAATCAAATGCCATTGCAGCTATACAAGTAAATCACAAACAAACGCTGCTCGCCTGGAGGGATAAGTGATTTAACCTCAAGCTATAAAACTAAACAGAGGCCACTCTTGTCAGGTCAAAAGCAATCCTGAATCCTTGTACTCTTGATAAAAATCCTCCGGCTCTGTCCTATTGTGAAAGGGATTTCAGACTATTGTCAAAAGGACCTTGAGTTCCAGCTACATAATTTCAACTATCTGAGATATTTCTGTTTTTGTTTCATAGTTGAAGAATATAAATTAGTACACTACAGTTGAACAACTGTTGAATTTCCTTAGAATTTTGTTATCTTTGAGAAAAGACCCTAGTAATATTAAACATCTCTTATATTATATCGGAAGAGATCTCAACAGACACACATCAGAGAACAGCAAACTTGATCATCAGGTTAATAATCAACAAGAAAATGATTTTATTTCTCAAAAATCTGAATTAGTAGTAATTGACAAGAATTTCACGTCAGTTGGGGCTGACGTCGAACACTTAATGGAGTTCACCTAAACATTCAGTAGAAACACTTTCATCATTTTCACGATTTACCGTCCTCAAGCTCAATAACCGCACTCGTGTGCTAATGTGTCTGGCATCCCCCCAACACCTATTGTCGACAGTAAATTAAGTCCGGAAGCTAGGAGAGAGGAGGTCAAATAAACCTCTTTATCTCTCCCGAGCATGCAACCCATTCGGGCATAAATGTATGACCTTCACATGCTCACTGTACACACAAAATCCAAGCTCAAGGAAACTGTCCTTCCTGGCAGCCGCGTAACAACACAAGATTGTTAGTTATTTAAAGACATCTGACACGTAATGACCTGTACTCATGCTATCAGCGCTCCTTATATGATCAAATATTGCTAAACTAAGAGTCTCAGTTGTTGCTAGGTAAGTCAATGAACCAGAAACTCAGCAGATGGCTTTTCCCCGTATTAAAACACACACCCATGCGCACAAATGTGATAATTGTTTTATAATGATATTTAATACCTCACCCTCAGAGAAATGGGTTGTCCAGTACAAATCTGAGCGACACACAAATTTAGGGTTTAGTGTTCTGTGTTTACATTATGCAAATGATGGGGCATATTCATTTACACACACACTTAAAGATGTTGTGAATGTGATTCTGCATTAATCCACAAAATACATCTGTGGTGTCAGTCAGCAGATGGGCAGCAAAAGACACTGAAGAACGCAACGGTTCACTCAAAACCCATACTCTACAGTTACCTACTCAGCCATATATCTACACGCTATGTCAAAACGATCGACCCTATCACAAACTTCATTTTACAGTGCTTTGCAATAACTCAAAAGTATTTATGCTTCGAAAAAAATATACTTTGTATACACTTTTTCCAATCTGTTTCAATTTGAATTGAAAAACTTTACAAAAAGCATGATCATATCACATACTATGTAACACATTATTTAGCAAGTTAATAAAACTATAGATTTTTTTCCTCATGCAGAGCTAATATTTTGCCGAACTAAAAGGCATTCTTAAAAGCTGTACGAGTCATGTGCCATTAGGGGCGATTCACATTTTGCATCTAAAACAATGCAGAAAACACGCGCCACGCCGCTTTCTCTAGTCAAATGAGCCGGTGTGTGCACGACCCTTCGTAAAGTTGAACTATTTCCATCTCGATACTTCGCTCCCTGTCTTCGCACGCCTGCCACTTTTCTACATTTAAAATAACGAACTTGCTCGCACATAAGACACGAAATGTGAATCATCCCTAATGCTGGGTTCATTGACTTTGTATGTCATTTACTCGCGTAAATCGCTTTATTCGCGTTTGGTGTGAACCCAGCATAAGAATGCCAAATTTTAAGTGAATGAGCATGAATTGGATTAAATTCATCCGAATAATATATTACTTGATGAAAACATTGACATTCACCTCACTTCACTCTTTTCTCTGAGTCACTTGTTCTTTTGTGTTCTTTGATTAAACTCGGTTCAACAAAGGTTAATATTCCACTTATCAGTTAATAAACACATTTAGGCACACAAGCTATCATGTGACTGATGCTCAACAGCCCAGTCCTTGTTTACTTTCAATATATTTAAAAGAGTGACAAGGATATT
Organism: Triplophysa dalaica; assembly: GCF_015846415.1. Taxonomy (NCBI): domain Eukaryota; kingdom Metazoa; phylum Chordata; class Actinopteri; order Cypriniformes; family Nemacheilidae; genus Triplophysa; species Triplophysa dalaica. Next base: position 21,768,014 of record NC_079548.1, on the reverse strand, counting down.
TTTGAAAGATTTACTGTGTGTTCAACAGAAAACAGGCTTGTATTTCATGAAGGTTTATCACCATCAGATTATCTCCTGTCGAATTGCATACATGCTTGGAACACTATGTAGTTTACTACTCAATGAATACTGCACAGTGCACACTGTTTGGACTATATATATTAAAAACAGTAGTATAACGTCATCGTCACATGACCTTTTTATTTACCTCAATAGCAGTTGCAGTATCAATGAAGAAATAGTAGTATGGTAGTATACTATTCCTAACGATGTATGCATCTTGCTGCTACTGATATTGGAAATACACCAAGTTCTCACATTTATAATCAATTTTACAGATTTAAAGCATTCAGAAATTTCACATCATATTATTTTACCTAATGTTGGAATCTCTCTCTCTCTCAAAAACTATGGCTCCTAACAAACCCCTGTATTACAGTCCAAACTAGTGTGCATTTCATTTATTGGCTATGTCTATAAGTAAATAAAGATTTATTCCCCTAAAATTACACTAAAACAGATATTTAGCTCATCTGCACAAAATAGCTTAAGTTTACCATCCAATAACAGTAATAAACAATTTATCAACGTAATCAGCATCCTCTTGTTTTACAATTTATAAGAAGCCTACGTCTAAACAATGTCAAACCACAACACATAAATAAGGAGTGACTTCTGCAGCCACACCGATGGAAATATGAATAGCACCACCATGTGGTTATCACTTCAGCTTTATGTGTCTTATCTCGGAGGACAAAAGTTGCACAAACGAAAATTGGGATTCGAAGTAAATGTATAAAACACGGGAATGTGAAAATCGCAAAGGATAAAATATAAGCCATGCCAAACGGCGAGACGCGTCTCCTAGACTTAGTCTATTGCTTATGTTCGCACGTGTTTCATAACATTTCCAACATTTCACCAACAATGTGATCAAACACCAAACATACACTTACCTCTTCCACAGTGAGTGGCATACATATTCTGTATTCCTTCATCAACATGGTCCTCTCCTTGCGATTCCCACAGCAGATCAAGTGCCGACGATCAACTAAATGTATTCAGCCATTCGCTGATGGACGCAATCACGAGTTGTCATAAGAAAGAAGGAAAATATCAGTGAAATGACACAGAAACACGCTGGCGCTTGTGTTTAAAGTGAGCTCTCGCGGAAAGACGCGCAGCTCGTTGCGATGAATTCACTCTCGGAATTTGCCGATACTCGCGCGTTTTACGCATAAGGAAACGCGTCAGAAACGCATCAGAAATCCAGCCAAGCAGACGACTGCAGCTGCGTCCCGGTGTTTACAATCGTCAAAACTTTGAAGTGAACCGCATCTGTGCTCTTTTGTCTTTACAACGAAGCCCCGCGCACCCGTCCCGTTCAGCTACACGTAGACTATTTGGTTTGGCGGTTGGATCTTAACTTAAACGCGAAGCACTTGGAGTCAGTGGCATTGTTGAGACCCCCCTATTGAGTTGAGCGGTGTTGTCCAGCTGCCGTTTTTGTTCGCTGCACTGACGCGGGATGGTAAGTTTGTGAGGGGAAGACACGCCGTGGCGGTGTTGCGCAGCGCATCAGTGTTTTATCGTGCAGTACCGCCTTCCACCGATTAGCGCCGCCACTGTGCACACAATGAGCACTAGCTAGGGATGCACTGGGTAGTTTTAGCTTTAAGCAAACACAAAACTTGTAAGTTCCATTTGGATATGCTTTTATAATGCGTGTATAAAACTGTATACTAGTCTTCTTGCGTAGTATTTGTAAGTTATAGTATTTGGCAGTCGAAAAAATATTTGCCCAGTAATATAATAAACTCTCGTAATTTAAGTTTGTTGTATTTTTAACTCTCTGATAATCTTACTATCCTTCTGAGTAACCATCATAATTAATTTAAATATAGAAATTATCATTTGTGTACTTATAATTGATAAACTGCTTATTTGATTGTAAAAATGGAAATCGACTCTGAATCGCAAACGAGACGTGGAATAGTTCACCCGCGTATCTACGTCACTAGACATAGTCCCCGCCTACGTTTTGCTGAGACTGCCGGGAAAACGTATTTCTCCTCCCACAAAAACACTGTAGCTCGTTCGTGATGCGTGTATCATGTCTAGAGCCTGTGTTCTACGGTGTGACAAATATTTTTGTACCTTATGTCTGTGTTTAGCTAATGCATATAACGCTAATATTAACATGTACCGTTATTTCTGGGGTGTTACAGTTTGTTTATCTTGCTATTAACTTTGCATTTTGCAGCACGTGCACCTATATAGGTATATATTGTGGTTTCATATATATATATAATTTTTCGTAACGTCGACTTTCTAAAATGCTTTATGTACCATGACAACGCACAGTTAAGGCGAAATAATAGTATTACTAACGTATTAACAGTATTTTAAGAAAAAATAATATTTTATTTAATTGATGAGCAAAAGCACAACATGCATGTTGTCACACTGGGAGTTTTTATGAAAAGAGTTGTCACTCGCCACTGACAAACATCCTGCTCCAGTCGTGGTGGAGTTTGTTGTGGATCAGCGTCTTCTTCGTCATCAGACTCGGGCTCAAAATCGCCGCCATCTCTATCTACACATATAATATAAATGACATCCAACCACATGTAAACCGTAATCCTGTAATGATAGTAGTGGGGTTCCATTTGCGACAAATGATGAACGCGTTTGACCAATAACAACAGACTACACCATCTGACCAATTACATGACACAAGGTTAGCGGGTAGGCGGGGCCTAGACGGATGAATCGCCAAACGAATCATTTGAGAGTCAATAAGAAGTAAGGTACGAATAACTGCCTATTATTACGACATTATAGTGTTTAAACACATTGTATGTACATAAACTGGTTGGACACTCCATAAACCAAAGTAGGGACTAAAAAAAACATATGCTAGGTACTCTTTAATAAAAAAGTTATATATTAATAAATATAATATAAAAAAACTGAGATTCAATTCGAAATACTAAATTAGTACAAATAGTATAATATTAAATGAATAGCGAGATTAATAACAAATCATGTTGTAATGTTTGTAGACAGACGTTCGAGTGCGAAGAAACAAGAAAATAAAATGCGTTCATATTGAGTCTATTTAGTAATTTTACGTCTATTTTGAAACTCCGGAAAAAATATTTCTGATGTCTTACACATGACAAAACGTTTGGCAAACGCTACTGTAGACTCAGTTCGTGCAAAGAGTGGTACGTGTGTTCTTGTGGCAGGAAGGAGTGCGCAGAAAAAAATTGACCCAGAATGCACCGCTTCAGGCTGACAAGTGGATCCAAGATGGCGTAGAAAGTAAAGCTAGGTAAGTGCAGACTTCCTCCAACACCTTCCAACCGTTCACCTCTCACGCTCCTCATCTCTTTCTCCCCTCGATCCCTGCATCGACATGCCGCTGTCAGCTCGCGTATTACTCACAATTGAAGTCGAATAATCGCTGCGTTGTTTAGCACGATTAATGTGATAATCATAAGGCCCGACCGCAGTTGCGCTACACACTAGCTGCTAACGTTACATCTGATTGTGTATAACTGCGAAAATGATATCTCATCCGTGCTATTCATCGCCAGCACACGGACAGATATATCCGCTTAGGGTGAAACGATCTCATATATCATGGAGATTTGCGTACATGTCGCAGAATAATACGAATATGAGTGTCTGGGGGCGGCTGGAGCTCAAGGCCATGAGAGCCGCGATCACCGCTGCAGTCCTGATACACATAAAACGATTTAAGGCAACGCTAATGGCAATTGATTCACGATAATCGACATCATCGTCTCTCTCTGTGCGTACATGTAGTTTAAAACCGCGTGCTTTTGGCTAATATTGTGTAATATTTGTGTCGCTGTGACATGCTCGCACGCAGTTGTTGTTCTTTCTAGATGGACACAAGCTGGGTCTCAAAACCCAGTGAGCTTCTTCACTAAACCGCATTATCTAGATGCGTTTTAAAGGTTTGTATCGTACGTTTGGTCGAGCAGAGCTTTACATTTGTCACATATAACGTTATTTGAGTTAAATGTTCAGAATGCGCCAGTGATGTCCAGTAATGCTGTCTATGTAGGCGGCTGGCGAGGCTTTGAGACGCGGCCACACACTCGTACTCAGGCGGGACATCTATTATTAACTGACCCGTAATCCAAATATAGAGTGTTTATATATTTTACCGTGGCTCTGTTGCCTTGTTTGGTTTGCTGGATGTTAATTAGACATCGGTTTGATAGGACGATGTGTTATAATGTGATTTCTGTCACATTCACCCTGATGAAGAGAGGGAGATCGTGTGTGTGTGTTTCATAATAAACAAATATCGGTAATTTTATGGTAATTATTGAACACATTTATGTCTTTTCTTCTGTTTAATTTGTTGCGTTTTTAATGGGCACTGTCTTTAAAAAAAAAGAATGATAAGAGAAAACGTGTTTGAGGATGAGCTCATGTTCCTCACTGTTGTAACTAGTGTTTGGTAGAATGGTGGTGGTGTTCCCGGGCTTTGTTTTTTTTGTTAATTGTTGTACCAATTGTTTAACATTGCTAAAAATATTTATCCTTAAATTATGTAATGTTACATTTACATTTATACATTTGACAGGTGCTTACATTTAAAGAGACAGCTCACCCCAGCATAAACAATCTGTCGTCATTTACTCACCCTCATGTCAGCCTCCAAACTTTGTCTTTCTTTCTCCTGCAGAACACAAAGACATGAAGACTTTGTTTTCAAAATGAGAGAACTCTGTTGATTTTATTTTCAATTTTTATTGTGTTTGTTAGCTGTGTTTTGTTGTTCTGGCTCAAAGTGTTACTTCACCCAAAAATAAAAATTCTGTCATCATTTACTCACCTACGAGTTGTTCCAAATGTGTGTAAATTTTGTTGTTCTGATCAACACCGAGAAAGATATTTGGAAGAATGGTTGTAACCAAACAGATCTTGCCCCCAATTGATTTCCATAGTAGGAAAAATATCGTTAACATTTTTTGTCATGTTGAACCAAGAAGACATTTTGAAGAATTTACTAAAGCAAACAGTTCTGGGGCACTTTTGACAACCATTGATCTTTCCTACCATGGTAGTCAATGGGTGTTGAGAACCGTTTGGTTATAAGCATCCTTCCAAATATCTTTCTCTGTGTTCAGCAGAACAAACACATTTATACACATTTGGAACAATTGCAGGTGAGTAAATAATGACAGAATTTTCATTTTGGGTGAAGTATCCCTTTAAATCAAAACAAACCAACTTCAGTTTGATTGATATTAATTGGAATGCACAATAAAAAACATGATTTTTGAAAAATATAAAAACGTTGTAGATTCATTTTGGAAATAAACTCTCCATATTTTGAGGAACATTGATAGCCAAACAACATTAGCCTCCATTGGCTTCCATTGCATGGATACAAAACAAACTAAGAGATTTCTCAAAATATATTCTCTGTTTCAAAGTAGGAAGAGTCATATACAGGTTTTGAACAACATGGGGGTTAATAAATGTTGACAGTACTTTCATTGGTGTGTAAACTATCCTTTTAAGGCATACATTTTTTTTCAGTGTGTGTGTTTCCGGGGAATCAAAGTCAAACCGACAGCCACTAATGCAATGCTCTACAAAAAGAGCTACACCAACCTGCATTCTAGGGATGCACCCATTATTCGGCCACTGAAAATTTTCGGCCCAAAAGTGCATTTTCGGTTTCGGCCGAAAGACTTCTATCACCGAAACAAAACGGCCTAAATGTTGTGATGATACAAACAGATACTGCTCCTTTGATGCGTCTGTAGCGGACGTTATTCCTTTAATCGCAGCACTAAAGCGTCTCCTAAATTGCATTCACCCTCAGGGCTCTAGAGTGCGACCAATATTCCTTTAAGTGTGTGAACCAGAGGTCGCGTAATCCCCAAAAGTCTTTGTCATTGACAGATTTTTTTTACCAGTGACGGAAAAATCTGATGGTCGCCCGTCATTCTGGCAGATTACAATGAGGGCAATTTGTAAACACCCGTTTCCCTTCAGCAGGATATGCACGTGAAGCTACCTACGTGTCGTTGTCATTTGTACTGACTAGTCATGTGATGCGATTTGGGAAAACCCGTCGGATGTCACGCTGGGACGCGGGAAAGACAGTTCACCTATCAAAGTAAACCACATAACATGAAGAATGAATAAGTATTAATGCACATTTTCCGCCAGTCCTGTGTAAACTATGGCATGCAAAGTTGTTTTATACAATGTTTTCTTGAGATGACAGAGCCCCCCATATACAGCACCAGGAGTTATGCCCGCTCCACTGCTCACGCGAGCCGGACCGCAATCGCAAAATATACAAGAGATGATCAAAAGTCCAGACACTATGCACATGATAAGCAGCGTAAAACTTGCTTCACTGCTTATTAGTTGATGTCCGTAATGTTTCCTAGTGTTGTAAGAATGGCAGAGCTCTCGTTCTTTAAGTGTGCGCAGCACCATTTTCCTTACTTTCGTTTTATTCCAACGGTTTTGTACAGTAATTTTATAGACTTCAACACTAGGAAATGTTTTTTTTACTAAATTGTTATTAGAGTAAGTCTCTTAACACTGTAAAGTGTTTTTTAATTGTGATATTGGACTGTTGGGCTTTTATTTGCATAACTTAACTTTAAACACGTTTTTCTCCAAATTCCCTTCCTGAACATCATAGCGCTTCAGATGACAGAATAAATTGGTTATTCTATTCTTACGCTACTTATTATCAACTTTGCACATCTGCAATTCTTGGTGCATTTGTTGTTGTTAAAGTTCTACAGTTAACATATGGGCTATGGGAGTCTTTGTTTTGATACACTATTATGATGTTTAAGGCCTACAGAGAAAATATTGTTGTATCTTTAAGCAGTTGCACTTGTTCTGAATGCACTTTCTTGTAGTAGTCCTACAGAGATTTTTTTTTTTAAATACACTTTACCTAAATGCACTTTGTTTTCATGAGAGAACATTTAATTGTACAACTTTTCAGCAGGCCAGTAGACCTGTACATTATTATTTAATATACACATTAGTGGGGTCAAGTTAAACATCTTAGTTTAATTTTATTTTATACTGTGCATTGTTGCAATGTGCTGAATAAATATTTGCATAATTTGTAATTGATTTATTCTTTGAAACTTTACTATTTATGCAATTGCAATGCCTTGATTTTATTAAAGTTAGTACACAGTCATAGCCATAAATGCAAGGGTACTAATAATTGGCATAATTTCTTTCGGTGTTTCGGTTTTCGGCCTTGGTTTCCTCTTTTTCGGTTTCGGCCAAGAATTTTCCTTTCGGTGCATCCCTATTGCATTCATTTAACTAATTAGCATATTTAGCCTTTAAGTCATAATCAAAGATTGTTCAAACGTGTCTGTCAACATAAAATCGTCACCTTTTACATTAGTGTAGAAACACAAACAAACTGCATTGCTGGTGTATAAGAGTTGATCCTGGAGTGTGAGAGGCGTTACACTGTTTGGATGTTTCACAGTGGGTTGGAAATTGTTGCAGTTGGATTATGATTTTTGGAGCGTTCTTTCACCGCCGATTCCCAAATAATGTGGAAAATGTGTTTGCAGCAGCCTTGGCTAACTCAGTCCAGCTGGATGTTCCAGCTGTGACCTAATTGTATTAGTGAGGGACATATAACTCCACAATAGAACATGATCTCCTCAACCAGTGTCCATCTGATTATGTGTAATTAAAAGAAATCAAGTTTTATATGCTCAGAAATTCAATGTGTTGGTTTTTCAGGTATATGAAGAGAAGTTTGCTTGGTTCAAGGAGTTCACCCTCGAAATGAAAGTTCTGTCATCATTTACTCATGGTCTTGTCATTTCTAACCTGTATGACTTTCTTTCTTCTGCAGAACACAAAAGAAGATATTTTGAAGAATGTTGTTAACAGCCCCAAATTCACTTGCATTGTTTATCAGTAGAAATGAATGGGGTCCAGTGCTGTTCCGTAAACAACATTTTTCAAAATATAATTTTATGTTCTAGAGAAAAAGAAAGTCATACACGTTTGAAATGACTAGAGGCCGTGTAAATTATGGAATTTTGGATGAACTTTCCCTTTAACCACTCCTGAACACTTTTGTGTTGATCTTTAAAGGGATACTTCACCAAAAATGAAAATTCTGTCATCCTTTACTCACCGTAGAGTTGTTCCAAATCTGTATCAATTTCTTTGTTCTGATGAACACAGAGAAAGATATTTGGAAGAATGCTTATAACCAGACAAATTTTGCACCCCATTGACTCCCATAGTAGGAAAAATTACTTTATTTGTTACTTGTTCTGTTGAACAGAGATGACGACTGTAACAAATCTCAATAAAAGGGAAGGAAGGAGACGGGAACCGGCAGACATTTAAACAAACATTTAATAAAGTAATAATAGCCGGCGGCCCCTCACGGACGACCGCCGGCGCAATAACATTAACATAAACATAAATACAAATACAAACACAAGTTCGGGCCCGGTCCTCTCTCTTCGACGGTCCGGTCGCTCGTTCCTTTTATGCTCCCATCTCCTACGTGATTCGAGGCCGGTGTGCGCACAGCTGGCGCTAATTCACAATTACTCACCGGACTCGAACCACGGTCTCGCCCCGCCTACTCTACTACATACCCCCATCACCCCTCACAGGCCGGGGGTACCCCCGCGACTGTGCAAGCTCCCTCCCCCTCCCTCGGGGGGGGGTGGGGTGGGGGGTATGCAGCGACGAGACGAGACAACGGAGACGGGAGCCCTCGGAGCGACCGGAAAGAGAGAGGGGAGAGAGGAAAAAAAAAAAAAAAAAAATCCGGTTCCCCGACATGCTGCCGCTCGTTCCTCAACCAGCCGGAGTACTCTCCTTCGCGGTGCCTTGCGGTGGCCCTGGGGCTTCGGTGGACGGCTCGACCGTCCGCCCCCTGGCGGCCGGCGGTGGCTCCTCCTTTATCCGGGAGTCGGGGCGGGTTCCCCGTCCCCTGTTCCTCCCCCTTGGGCGGACGGACGCAGGCTCCGGCCTCTGGCAGGCGGTGGCTCACCCGGCACTTCCGCCCCCTGCTCCTCCCCCTCGGGGGACGGACACAGGCTCCGGCCTCTGGCGGACGGCGGCAACCCCCCCGCTCCCACTTGGACGAAAGCCACCCCACCTCGACCCAGGGGCGCGGCAGCAAAGGTCGCCGTTCCACCGAAGTTTTGACGGTGGCCGCACTGTGCACTTCCGTTTCCCCAGAGCCACCGAACTCTCCGGCACCGCGAGGCCACTCGGCGGCGAGGACTCTCCGACAGCATGTCTCTCCTTCCTCCCGGGTTTCGGCACCAATGTAACAAATCTCAATAAAAGGGAAGGAAGGAGACGGGAACCGGCAGACATTTAAACAAACATTTAATAAAGTAATAATAGCCGGCGGCCCCTCACGGACGACCGCCGGCGCAATAACATTAACATAAACATAAATACAAATACAAACACAAGTTCGGGCCCGGTCCTCTCTCTTCGACGGTCCGGTCGCTCGTTCCTTTTATGCTCCCATCTCCTACGTGATTCGAGGCCGGTGTGCGCACAGCTGGCGCTAATTCACAATTACTCACCGGACTCGAACCACGGTCTCGCCCCGCCTACTCTACTACAACGACATTTAAATTATTCCTACTATTGGGTCAATGGGGGCCAATATCAGTTTGGTTACATGCATTGCTCAAAATATCTTTTATATATCATTATATCAAATATTTTTTTCTTTGTTCTATTGAACACAGAAGACGACATTCAGAAGAATGTAGGATTGACAACCATTGTATTTTTTCCTACTATGGGGTCAATGGGGGGAAATGTCTGATTATAACCATTTTTCCAAATATCTGTTCTGTGTTCATCAGAAAAAAGATATTTATATAGATTTGGAGCAACTGGAAGGTGAGTAAATGATGAGAGAATTTTCATTCTTATGTGAAGTATCCCTTTAATCATGAAATCAAAATGACCCTACTTATGTCTTAAATGAGTCATGACACAGAAGTAAATTAGGTTGCTATGTCCACCATATGCCAACTTTTTGTAAAAGGAAAAAAACATTAAAATGTGCAATAACTCTGTTTACAGATTGTTGTGTGATGAGGCGTCTAAACTGCTGTATGTTCTGTGACAGAAACTCTGTCCCAGAGTCATGGAGGACAGGAGGCCACAAAAGTCATGTGACGAGGCCATCGGATCATTAGTGAGGCAGGAGTATGAGGCGGCAGTGGCCCACAGCACAGATGCCCTGCTGGCTTTGGGGCCCAGGACCCCGACCTCCGGCACGGCCCTCCTTTACAAGCGTGCGCTGCTCTACCGTATAGCAGCTCGACTGCAGCTGGTGAGATGTCTGTTTTTTTGAAGATCTTTATAATGCTTAGTATGGCTTCTGTATTAGATATTACATGCCTAACACGCAATATTTGTGTCAGCTTCCTATTTGATAAAATTCTTTGGTTTGGGAAGAAAATCTTGCCAGCATTTAAACATTTTGCAATAATGAACTTGTACTTGATTTCATTTTACAGAAGGACTACGACCAGGCTGATGAAGACTGCAAGCATGGTGAGATAAAACATTTCTTTATTTACCTCAGTCTGCAGTTAAAGAGACAGTTCACCCCTCAATAAAAATTCTGTCATCCTTTTTTTCCCCTCATTCACTTCAAAACTTGCATGTGACTCCCATTCTTCTGAGGAACACAAAATATGATATTCAGAAAAATTTCTGTGGTTTTGGTCCATACAATTGAAGCCAATGGGGTCAGTTACCCACATTTTCCCAAAAGGTCCTCTCTTGTGTTCTTCAGAACAAAGAAAGTCATACAGGTTTGAAATGTCATCGGTGTTTTCTTTCAATTGTTGTATGACAAGTGTGAACGCTATTAAAAGAGGAGGAAAACTACAATATCATATCCAACATGTAAAAAATGCTATTGATGATATTGGCCATCGTTTTGTAACATCCTTGTGTTTAGTTGATGAAATGCTCTCATGCAGAACCATTCTTCTTATTAAACAGAAGAGGATTGTGGGACACCTTCTGTGTATGTGGGCTGGTTTGATCTGTGCGGGTGTGTTTTGTAGTGTTTGCTGAGGACCTGGGGGCAGGAGAAGGCAGTTTTAGGGCGGGGCTTCAGAACCTGCTGCTGGACGGAAGCTTACAGGAAGTGTGCAGTGTTCTCTCTAAAGCGCTCTATGGAGAACCGCTGGTAATTCAACCCACATTTTGTTTCCATACAAGTTTGATTAATTGCACTGGAAGTGTTCCCCGAGCACATAAGGATGTGTACCACCGATTTCATCATGCTTCTCTGCTGTATTTAGCTTTGATCTAATGTTTTTTTTGGCATTTTTCTTAGTTTTATTGCAGTACAATTGAAAACATGCCATTGTATTTTTATAAACAACATTTGTCTTATGAACTTTAAGCTTAAGATCAGATTTTGTTCTTGCTTTCAAACGGCTGTACAAAACATGTGCTTTTCCTAGAATGGCATCATGACTAAAGACATGACACGACTGAAGAGGCTGCTCTCAGAGATAGAGGTCAGTTTGTGTTTCTATGAGTGTGTTGTATTTTCATTTCTCAGTGTGTGAAACAGTGGTGTGGCCCTTGACTTTAAACCACTTTTCCAGATTCTCCATCTGTAGCCTTCACCCCAGCTTTCATACTTGTTCCAGATCATTTGTGTTTTTGCATATGATTCACAGAGCTTTTCTCAATCGCAGGGCGTGAGGAGTAAAATGGCATCAGAGATGCCTGTAGAGACTGAGGAGGGTAAATTCCTCTCCTCTTTCACAATATATGCAATATATCTACATTCATCTGTGACATTTTAGCTCTTTTGTGCGCTGATGTGTTCTCTCTCTTCCTCTTTTTTTCTGTGTGGTGTTTAGATGTTGAGGAGGGCTGGAAGTTTCGTCCTCCTCCAAGAGGAGTCACCAGCAGTGAAGAGTACACGCTGTGTAAAAGGTAAAGCACCGAATGTAGCAGAACTCACAGACAGCACTGAAAGAACACAGAATATTGTTTAAAAGAGTAGTTCACTTTCAAAATAAATGTTGATGATCATTTACTCATCCCCATGTCATCCAAGATGTTTAAGTATCTGTTTCTTTAGTCGAAAAGAAATGAAGGTTTTTGATGAAAACATTCCAGGATTTTTCTCCATATAGTGGACTTCAATGGACTCCAAACAGTTAAGGGTCAAAATGACAGTTTCAGTGCAGCTTTAAAACGGCTTTAAACGATACCAGATGGGTCTTATCTAGCGAAACGAACTGTCATTTTCTAAAAAACTAAAAATGTTTATGCTTTATAAACACAAATGCTCGCCTTGCTCTGTTCTGCGTGGCACGTTCATGACTCCATGTAATGCGTATTTACGTGGAAAACTTGCATGTTCAGCTTGTAAAATCCTGAAATGTTTTCATCAAAACTTTGAAAGAGAAAATACTCCTTTAATCGGTTATTTATGTCATGTATATTGTATTTAGATGTGACTGTATAATTATGACCAGTTCTTAATAATACTCCTATTAACGATTCCTGTTTATTGTTGCAATAATTGAATAATTGACTCATGCAATCTCAGATGCCTATGACTTTGTTTCTTCAACTAAACTCAAAATAATCTTAATTCTTTTGTAAAGAGACCCATGACTTCTATAAAGTCTGTGTATGATCCAAGATGTTGAAACTCCACCACATACAGTATACACTTACAGGGATTGATAATAAAGTCCCCGTGGACCGCAATTTTTTTTGTCGCATTTCCTAGTGAAATGGAAATTCGAATGAGAAAAATGGGTGTGGCTTTCGTATTTCTCTGCAATTTGATTGGATGCAAAAAAACACCCATTGCATTTTGAAATCAGCAGCTTTATTACCAAGTATGTTTACACACACACACACAAGGAATTTGACTTGACGACAGGATCTCAGTGCAGACAAAGGTGCTCACATGGTGAAAATATAAATTAAGATAGAAAAAATTAGAATTAAATGAAAACAATAATACACCTGGCAAGCAGACTGAGAGTTAAAGGGGAGGAGTTAACAGATGCTCTGCCCACGCCGTCTAACTTGAATCATTTAAGATGTATTAGAGCAGCGGTTCTCAACCCTGGTCCTCGCGCCCACCGCTCTGCATGTTTTTTGAATCTCTTTTGTTTAACACACCTGATTTAAAGGACCAGGATTGAGAACCGCTGTATTAGAGGATCGAAGTGCATTTTCAGATTTTAGTGCACATGAATTTTAAAAAGAGAAGTACCAACATTGATAAACTATCTACAATAAACGGTGCAATATTTCATGAAAAAGTAGGCATTGTTACTTTTCATTTCACTGGGACTTTAAAGTAATCCAAAAAATGCCGCATAAATTGTATATTTATGATTTTTTTTTTCTTTGTATTTTTCTTATATTACATTTAACCCTTTTTAACCGGACGTGTCAACGCAGTATTCATTTTACCAGAATTCTTTAACCATTGGGCTATAAAAAAAATTGAATCGTTTCTAAAATTAGACATACAGTGCTTTTTTAACATATTGCGGTATTGTCTTGCGTTCTGTCTAGTGGTGGGCATAGATACAATTTTTTTATCTAGATTAATCTAGATTAAAATGGCTCATTTGAATTCTGCCGAAGGCATTCAGAATATGTGTGCTACCCAAATAATGACTAAAAGTAAGTCTTTGAGAACGGGTTTCTCAAACCAGGTGGCGCATTAGACCAGGGGCTCATCTCCTGTTTCCAAAATGCATCACAAACTGCTTGAGAAAGCTGTTCTACTATGATAATTGGTGATGAAAATTATATTATGTTCAATAAGATGAACTTGTGTTTACTTCCGCATTAGCTAAGGGATGATTTGTGTTTAGGTGGTACTTGAGACTGGAAGAGCTCCTACAGTACATTTACATTTAGTCATTTAGCAGACGCTTTTATCCAAAGCGACTTACAAAGAGTGAGGGAGCAACAAGCGATATGTCATACAGGAGCCATAATACATTAGATCTCAATACAAAGTTACTGGTTTCAACTAAGGCTGGACCACTACCTGTTGAGAGAAAGTGTTTTTTTTAAACCAATTCCGCATTGCACAAGGTGCAAACAACCTTAGTCTTGTCGATGTTTCCATTGGGAAGCTTCTTAAAAATAAATATTCCCTGAAGCAAACCCGGCGGCTTCATAGCTGCATCCATGTTAGCACGTCACGTTTGATGCGGTAATTTCACAGTAACGTTATGTTGTGTTCAGACCAAACGCGAATGGCGTGTTAAGCGTGAGTGATTTATATGATAATGCAAAGAGCCAATAGACCTACCTGCTGCGCGAATCGCGCGAATGAAGCCCTGGTTATGAGATGATGAGGTGGCTTCTGCTTCCGTGAATGACGCGAATCACGCGAGTTGAAAAATCTCGTTCTCGCCCCGTACAGTGCAGTTAAACTGGTATACATCCGCGCTAAATCAAGGTATCAAGGTGAAAGTCATAATAGCTTGCGTAGTATAGACCCAGCTCCCAACCCAACTTTGAGAATAGATTAACCCACCACTAGTTCTGTCAGCCAATCGCTACCGTTGTCGTGGAGCGCGCTAATAAAATTAGCAAACAAAACATGACAAAGAGAGGAGATACGCAACAGAAGAGGAAATTGGGATGATTTTTGAGAATGAAACGTGTGATGTGGGCCTGTGCTTGCAATTACACAGAACTGCTTCAGACACCACCCCATTTAAGTGAATAGGGCAAAAAAAATACACCCGGAGAACAGGGGTAAAAATGGCACATGAAAGAAAACTATGTACGAGTGACACAAAAAATACTTTTATGCTTGTACTACAGTATATTTTTATAAGTCTGAAGTGCTGGATTCTTTAGTTTTTTGAGAATTTCTTGATAAAAATCATTGTTTCAATTTTCATATATTTGTCTGTTTAAAGGTTCAGTTTGTAAGAATTTTGCAGTAAAATATCCAAAAACCACTAGGCTAGTGTTGTATATTTTGTTCAGCTGTGTACTTAAAAGTATAAATAGAATTTAAAGGTACTTTAATTTTATTTGTTTGCTTTATAAAAAAAAATCCCTTTTACATGATGGCATTGACATGATGACATGAACCTATTTTTGCTTTAGGTTCTAAAGGGTTAATGTTGTTTATATTAAACGTCACATTTCATTATCATATGTATTCATTTGAAATATTTACCTCGCAGGTTTCTGGAGCACAAGCGTGCAGATCTTTAAATCCTATGCCGTGTGTTGAATGTGTTCAGGTTTTTGGAGCAGGGTCTGTGTCGGTACGGGGCTCAGTGCACATCGGCTCACTCGCAGGAGGAGCTGACGGAGTGGCAGCAGCGTTACGCCTCTCGACTCATCCGCCTCAAACAGCAGCAAGACGGGAAACATTTCACAGAGAACTACATGGAGGCGCTCATTGAGAAATGGATCAACTCCCTCACGCCAGAGAGAGTGGTACAGTCCTCTTTAAACACTGAATGTCTACACCCTTCTCTAGACAAGCACTATAATATCTTTATAGATGGATATTATATTTACAATTTTGTGATGCGCTTCATCTTTCAAATGTTCACTGGAGCTGTGAGCGCCACACTTTTATCGTGGCTAAAAGCGTTATTAGTTTATGCGGAAAGAAATGAATATCCTGCAGACACACGTTAAATGAAAGCCTAATGAATGAATGCACTTTTCTTTGCGTAATCTGACATCATTATTGTCTCCGGTGTCAAAGCTTGCCAGTCAATGTGACAGTCAAAAGCGTATTTTTAGTCAAACGATAAGCTATAGCCAGTCCTGTGTAGTCAATATTGTCAGAAGTGGTCAGCAGTGAGACATGCCAGATGTTCCTGCTCTTGTATTGATTTGGATGGTTTGTGGTGTCTTTCAGATGAATGACTGTGTGGACGGGGTTACTGTGAACCACAGCTCAGACCTCTCAATTACTGTCAACAGCAAGAAATCATCTCACTCCTGGACGTTCAACCTCTTCTGCAAGGTCTGGGAAATCTCCATACAGGACACATCTCATGGCCAGCATAACTGATCTGTTTGAATCTGATCTGACGATGAAATGCCTTTGATTTATATTCACACGGAAAATCTTTCCGTTACACAGTAGAAATATATGTAAACTCACAAAAATAAAGTTTTTATATATCTTTTTTACATCTAATTTACTAAATATCATCATGGACCACGATCCTTACTTAATAACCTAATGATTTTTGGCCTAGATGAAGAATCGATCATTTTGACCCATACAATGTATTTTTGGCTTTTACTAAAAAAAATTCCTGTGCTATTTAAGACTGGTTTTGTGATTCAGGGTCACAAATAGCATGTGCTTTGAATGTCATGTTGATTTTAAGCCCGATTGCTTGAGGTCTTGCAGCAATAACTTGGTTACAAACATGGTTTGTTTTGTCCCGAACAGCCGGTTCGTACACTACACCGCATCGCTCTGCTTTATGACGCCAATCGACCTCACTTCTCCATTGCGGCAGTCTCGGCCGGGGACGCGTCCACCCAGGTGCCCCAGGAGGTGGCTGAGGGGGGCTGTCAGGAGTGGAGCGCAGCCGGCCTGGTGCAGAACGGCATGGACCACTGCGTGTACACCGTGGTGGTCTCCTTCACCACGGAGATCTTCGGTACGTTTCGGCAGACCGTGGTGTTTGATTTCGGATCGGAACCCGTGCTCATGCATCGAGTGATGGTGGACGCTGCCTGCATTGAAGGTAGGGTGTTTTTTTTTACTTTTGCTTTTCGAGTTCTTATTAAACGAGATGTTTGGAATTTTGTGACTCGATTTGAAGCAAAAAATCTGGACTGCTCTTTAAATGAATTAATGCAGATGGTGATTTTTGTTGTCATGCTCCGAATTTTATTGATCCAATTGAAAACTACTAAACAAAATGTTTTTGTAATATTACAGTTTTTTTAATGGGAAATACTATTGATGACACAAATGTATTTTAAGATTAGTAGAAAGTAGTCCGCGTGACACATGTATTACATTCAGTATCAACTATTCATCACTTTCTATTACCCATAATGCCATAGATCTGGAGCATCTGATGCAAGCGCGGCAGCAGCTTCTGATGACGGCCAAGCGCTGGGACTCGTTGTGTAAAACCATTGTTGAGTTTGTCCCGAATGAGAACATGGAGCTTGAACGCAGTCTTCTGACCCGATATCAGATCCCGCTATCTGCCGATCAGCTCTTCACCCAGTCTGTCATGGACAAAACCCTCACCAGAGAAAACTATCAGTCCCGCTTCCACGACCTGCTCTACATCGAGGAGATCGCTCAGTATAAAGAAGTCAGCAAGTAAGTTTGATGTTTGCATGGAAGTCTGGTACACAAACCTGGGGACATATTACAGAAATGTTCTTATCTTCGGTCTAAATTAAGGATTTTCGTATTACATAAGCCAAAAAGTTTATTCAGGATAGTTATTTTATCTCTAGCTAGGACATCTTAAATCGTTACATTATGTTCAACAATCTACTCTCAGGTCTGTTTCCAAGCAACAGAGAATGTGCGAGCTGCTGCTGTGATGTAATATGCGATTAAAACACAAACTTATCATCATTTCTATTTCTATGCGGCAGAAAAAGAAGTTTAAATGGGCTGTGTAGAATATTTAGCTGGAGTCTGTAATTGTTTTGTTGTTGAGCTGTAGCACATCATCTTTAAAGAGTACCTAGCATATGTTTTTTGGTTTATGGAGTGTCCAACAACAAGTTTATGTACATACAATGTGTTTAAACACTATAATGTCGTAATAATAGGCAGTTATTCGTACCTTACTTCTTGACTGACTCTCAAATGATTTGTTCGGTGATTCATCCGTCTAGGCCCCACCTACCCGCTAACCTTGTGTCATGTGATTGGTCAGATGGTGTGTCTGTTGTTATTGGTCAAACGCGTTCATCATTTGTCGCAAATGGAACCCCACTACCATCATTACAGGATTACGGTTTGCATGTGGTTGGATGTCATTTATGTCAATACGTTAGTAATGCTATTATTTCGTCTTAACTGAGCGTTGTCATGGTACATAGAGCATTTCAGAAAGTTGACGTTATGAAACATTATTGTAGTATCACTCAAATATATCTATATAGGTGCATGTTCGGCAAATGTGTCAAAATGCAAAGTTAATAGCCAGATAAACAAACTGTAACACCCCAGAAATAACGGTACATGCTAATGTTAGCGTTATATGCATTAGCTAAACACAGACATAAGGTACAAAAATATTTCTAGAAGTTGAGACAAAAATGAATAGACACACTTACAGGTTGTGATTCGGTGGAGCTAACAGGTCCAAATAGAGTTGGTATTGCCCCCTCTTTAAGGATAGTCGTTTCACATATCCTGCATTGAACACGCCAAGATTATTAAAGCAATCTTCTGTGAAATGACGCACGCACAGTTAAAACCTGGGGTTATACTCCTTTTGGTATCTTTAAAAATATAAAGCGTGCATTCATGTTCACGTTGAGTGATCACAGAAATAAGTTTATAGTTTGTTTTTATATATTGTTGGATGACACAGATACACCAACGAATCTGAACGAATGTGAGTGATTTACTGTAGAATTAAAAGATGATCCCAATAGTAATTCCAACCCTAACATTAAGACGATAGCAGATGATGCTTCTGTTATACCCCTTTCCTATCATGTTGATAAATGTAAATAGGTGGTTGTTTAAGTGAAAAGGGCTCATATCTTCACAAAATGCCATCCCTAGGTTTGGCCAAAGTCCTTTATTCATCACAAGGCATGATTTATCCCTCCATGTCTTTGTTTTCAGTCATCATGTATGTAGCCAAAATAAGTGAAATTACATGCTGTTTAAACAATTCGTGCTATATTTTAAGGATGTTAAGTTGATGATGTAATCAAACAGCAACTAAATAAACCTGATGTTTATAATTCATTACTGTTTGTTACCACTAGAGGTCATTGTGTTCTTGCAAGTGTGTGTTTTCTTGGATCGTGTTACCATAACTACAGAGGTTTGAAACGGAGGTGTTGGTCGAACAAGAGAGAGTTCCCAAAAAATAGAAATTCTGGCATCATTTATTCACCCTCATGTCATTTAAAACCTTTATATACGAGTCTTTCTTTACACAATTTATTTTGAAAAATGTCTCTGTGGTTTTGGTCCATCAGTGGTTCATTACATTACATTAAGTCATTTAGCAGATGCTTTTATCCAAAGCGACATACAGATGAGGGAAACAATGGAAGCAATTGGAACAACAAAAGGACAACAAAAAGCATAAGTGCAATGAAAAAAAGCTGGCCTTATATAACCCAACACAGTACACAGAGCTACGTTTTTTTTTTTGTAGAAAAGAGATAGAAGTCAGAACTGATCAGTCAGGTGTTGATGGAAGAGATGTGTTTTCAGACGATTCTTAAAGATGGCTACAGAATACAGTGATGTTTGGTTACCAACGTTCTTCAATATATGTTCATTTAAGTTCTGAAGAGGAAAGTAAGTCATACAGGTTTTAAATGACATCAGGTTAAATAATGATACCAGACCAAAAATTATAATTCTGTCATCATTTCACACCCTCAGATTCTTCAGAACCTGCACACATTTCAATGTTTTGTCGAACAGGAAGAAAGATATTTAGAATAATGTCATATCTCGCCCCCATTGACTCCCATAGTATTTAATTCCCTACTATGCGAGTCCAGATCAGAAGAGAGTTCAGAATTTTTTCCAAATATCTTGCTGCGTGTTCAGCAAAAGAAAAACGAAATTGATACAGGTTTGGAACAATCTGAGGGTGAGTACATGATGACCGAATTTTTGGTTGAACTGTCTCTTTAAGGGAACCATTCCTTTAACCAATTAGGTTAGACATTCCTTAATGCACGTGTGTGCAAGTCAGTTTTGAGTTTCCTAAAACAACTTCTTTTCCTCACAGATTCAACATCAAAGTAAACCTGCAGCTGGTGAACAGCTTTATGTTGACTGGCATTTCTGGCGGTGCGAAGTACGCTCAGAACGGACAACTGTTTGCACGCTTTAAACTGACAGAGACATTGTCTGAAGACACTCTGGCCGGCAGACTTGTCATGACAAAGGTCCACTCCGTCCTGCTCCTGCCTGTCTTTAAGGAGCGAATGGGTCAGAACCAGCCGTCAGGAGCCAAGGAGCGTGTGTACGAGGCCGTGATCGAGGAAAAGACAAAAGACTACATCTTTCTACGGGTCTGTAAGAACTGCTGTGAGGAGCTGGGTCTTGTCGCGGATCAGGAGATGCAGGTATGATACATCATTTAAAGAAACAGTTCACTGAAATAAAAAACAGGAAATCTGTCATTTTCGTGCTTTTATTCCAATTCCAAAGTCGTATTACTTTCATTTTACGAGAAGATGTTAGTCGAAATGTTGAAAGAAATTTGTTTGTTGCATTACGTTGAAAGTGAATTGGGACTGGAGCTGTGAAATTCAAGAAAAATCAAGCATCAGGCCACTTAATATCAGGTTAACACCAAAGACTGATCGCAAAATCCTTTTTTTTCATGTCATTTCACTGCTATAGCGGGGATCTAGACTGCGACCAAAATGCTTGCGAATGCGATCGTTTTTTTATAACAGGGCCGGTTGAATTTCACATTGGTGAGTGCGTAAAATACATTTTTGCCCCGTCAAAGATTTATTTGAACATTTAATGTGATTTATGAGTGGTGAAGGTTGGAAGACAGAATCCATGTTTTATGTGTCGCATTCAGAGAATATTTTAGTTGAATTTCAGCTGCGTGTGAATGTGCTCAAAAACCTTTTCTTTTTTCTTCCCTGACAAGTGTTCCACACATGCAGCTGACATAATGGAAAAATCCTATCAAGTGAAGTGTTTTTCTTGTTAACTTCTATCTTTTGAGATGTCCTAACAGCTGTGCAAAAAAATGAACTTTGCATCAATGTCCGCCAATGTCCGATTCACGCATAATGACTCATTTGAACCGATTCAACTCATAGTTCAAACAGTGAATCAGTCAATCACTCGAAAACACATCAGAACACAAGCGTGCTTGCTTAGACCATTTAACGGGAGTGGTTAGTCATATTTAGTGTTTAAAGTTTATTTATGACAATGTGTATTAAAGAACATATATAAAAATTTAGTTCTGAGTTACTTCTCAGTTTGGAGCTAGCTAATTTAAATTTATGTGGTAAAAATTACAGCTTTTTGCATAGAGGACAATAAAGGAGGTTTCTGAAGAGTTCATGGCCAATATATAACTTGAATATAAAACCAAATAATAACAACTGTATGAAATAACAAATACAAAGTTTCTTTGCATTTATTGGGCTCGCAAGTGTTAAAGCGCATAAGTGACCCTGGATCACAAAAGCAGTCTTAAGTAGCACGGGAACATTTTAAGTAAAATACAAAAATACATAGTATGAGTCAAAATTATTGATTTTTCATTTATGCCAAAAATTATTAGGGTATTAAGTAAATATCCTTATATAATATACTTATGTTCCATGAAGATATTTAGAAAATTTCCTACCTTAAATATATTTTTGTGAGTGGTTGCCCTTTAACAGTGCCTCTGATTAACAACTTCAAAGGAGATTTTCTCAATATTTTGATATTTTGCACTCTCAGATTCTTGAGCTTTAAACTGTCGTATCTCAGCCAGATATTGTTTTATTCTAACAACTCATACATCAATAGACATCTTAGTTATTTAGCTTTCAGATTATGTAAAATTCTCAATTTCGGTAAATTTTCCCATAAGACTGGTTTTGTTCTCTGACCGATACCGATTTTTTGAAATCAGGCCAGCCGGTATGTTTGGCCAATTTTCTTTTTTCCACCTTCATCTCATTAAGTAATAAGAAGTGATACAAAATATTGAGAAAAATTGAGAAAGAGCGTTCATTGCAGGGTACATGATAGTAATAATACATTGAACAACACTTTTAAGCACCTTCTCAAACCGTTCTGAAGGATGCTTTTTATTTATGTTTGTTGGCAGACACTGCTATTAGTCAAATAGTCATAATTGAAGTTAAAAATAAAATACAAAAATTGCTCCTATTACTCAGCCTTAACTACAACCCATAATTTAGTTATATTAAGGTTTTCGCCTTTCTCTAGCCAGGAAAAAAAACGATATTGTTGTTGAATACTTTTAAACAGCCGCAAAAGACCGCATACGGTCATAATGTGTAAACAAGGGTACACAACAAGTCAGGATTAAACTTTGTCTGAAGACTTAAAAGTTTGGTTTAATGACGAAAAACCAAGCAAGCAGAACGTTTTCTCTCCATAACACTTAACCATAACACAGTGTGTCCCACGGCTGTCATAGCAGAAAACAAACTGCTTCCCTCTATGTTTATCTGCCCCGGTCGCATTAATTTGTAAATTGTGTGCACTTATTTCGTTCATTTGAAAGTTCGACCAAAACGCATCTTAATACCAAGGATGAACAGGGTCTGACCCATAGACCTCTACATATAATGAAAGTGAATTGGGACTGGTGTTGTCAAGCAAAAGAAAAAATAACTTGCGTGCTATACTCCAAGCTATAACTGTGAAATGATATGCAAAAAGCATGTTGTGTTCAGTCTTTGGCACTTAACTGATATAAAGTGGCCTGATGATTGACATTTGGAATAATTTTAGAAAACATTCTTTTTTTTTGAGAGCTCCAGTACCCATTCACTTACATGAAATCATGCTAAATTTGCTTGTTTGTTTTCTAGAAAAAACGACATATTTTGGAATGTCACAGCTTAATAAGCAAATTGTCATTTTGGGGGTGAACTGACTCTTCTAAATAAACAGCCCTTATGGTAAAATAGTGAAAGGTTGAAGTCATATTTAGTATGTGAACAATGAGGTGTGCAAGACTGTTTTCCATTGGTTGCCTACAGCTTTGTTTTCTCGTAACAGAGAGAATTCATGACAGGGAATTGGATTAAGCAGCCTTCACACAGTTTACCGTCGTAAATTGAATTGCCTTGGCAGAAACCCCAGGGTCTTTTTGTCATGCTGTCAACCTGCCAGCTGCCCCACAAAGAGTGGGATTTGACCCAAATTACCCCTTTTACCCAACCTTGCAGATCCTTTTTATCACCGTACCCTCCACCATAACACACACACACTCGTCATTGTATTCTAATAGTGTTGAATCCTTTTGTCTCGTGGAATCCCTGTGTGGGCTCGGGGCTTCTTCACTGCCGGCGATACATTCTAATGACTCCTTAGTTGATAATAATGTCATCCCTAACGTTACAAGGATAGAATATGAAATAAGCCGGTGGTTGGATGATAATGCATTTATTCCCACAGCTGTGTTAAAGGACCAAAAAAGTAACCCTTTTCTCCTTTTTCAAAAGGCATCCTTTATTTTCTCTGATGTGGTTTTAAGCCGAGTGTGTTTGTAACACTAGCGTTTGTGTGTATGAAGGTGGAGCTGCAGTTTCAGCTGAACAGACTTCCTCTGTGTGAGATGCACTACGCTCTGGATCGCATCCGAGATAACAGCATCCTGTTCCCAGATGTCAGCCTCACTCCCACAATTCCCTGGAGTCCCAACAGGTACGCTCACCCCTGAATCAGTTCAGCCACAGATGCACACACCTAGACGTCTGCTTTAGTTGTTTGTTGGAGTCTTCCAAGTAGAGAGCCAAAGTGCTCAATGATGTCGTCCAATGAACAAAATACATGCATCATAACTTAACTTTCATTATTTCTTTTAAAACATAAACTGACCTCCAGTAATGAAATGGACCAATCACAGTTGTTGAGGGCGTTGTGTAGATGCAACATTGATTTTGTTGCTTGTATGTTTAATGCAGAACCACTGAACGTTTGCATGGCTTTATAGCACTATTTTCTCTGCTTAAAATCATCAAAAATGTCACGTGACTTGTGAATATCATCCACTCTAGTGTCGATTCTGTATTTCTTTCAGTCAGCGTGTGCGTTCTCGTGCTCCGTGTTTCCGCAGGCAGTGGGACGAGCAGCTGGATCCCCGTCTGAACACCAAACAGAAAGAGGCTATTCTGGCCATCACCACCCCCCTCTCCATCAGCCTCCCTCCGGTGCTCATCATCGGACCCTACGGCACGGGCAAGACTTTCACACTGGCCCAGGCTGTCAAACACATCCTCAAACAGCCCGACACACGGTGAGAAGCAGTGCACGCTTCAAACACAGGACAGATTGGTTTGTTTTTGTTGCTTTCTGATGAACACGGAGAAAGATATTTGGAAGAATGGTTGGAACCATACATTTCTTGATTTATTGATTTATTTAGTGTGTTCTGTTGAACACAAACGAAGATATTTTTAAGAACGTAGGACAGCAAGACGTTCAGGGGCACTTTTGACAACCATTGTATTATTTTACCTACTATGGGAGTCAATGGTGGTCAAGAACAGTTGAATGGTCCAAATATCAGGAACAAAAACATTTATACAGATTTGGAACAGGCAATGTCAATGATGACAATCATTTTTGGGTGAAGTGTCCCTTTAAGGAGAGAATTGAAACTTATCACATGTGGAGGTCGGCAGCTTAACATACATTTTCTTGTTTCGTCTTCCTGTTTTTTTTATGTCTGGTTGTCGTGGACCTTGTATAACAGACTGCTTTTGTTGTATCTTATTTGTATGTCACTTTGGATAAAAGCGTTTGCGAAATGACCAAATGTGCATGTAACTCGGGACATTCATTTTATAGTCTTTTTACGATCAGCGTTATCGAACTTCTGTTCAAAACATTTGCTGCCTTTTGTTCCGATTTAATTTTGAGTTAAAAGAGATCAGAGTTATCTTCATCTCTGTACCGTTAGGTTGATAGTTTGTTTTCTTTGTTTCAGAGTTTTGATCTGTACCCATTCAAACAGTGCTGCGGATCTCTACATTAAAGATTATCTTCATCCATACGTGGAGGCCGGCAATCCACACGCACGACCTCTCAGGTAACCCGCCATCTGCTGAAAATCACATGACCTGATGATTTAAGCCTTTCTTTTGCATGTGATGTGACATCCGGGCTTCCATTAAAGGTGCAGTAAGTGATGTCTGAGAAATGCTGTTGATGTTTAAAATCTATTACCAAACACATGCCTGTCTTTATTGCTCCGCCCCATTAAAATAGCTAACACTTGTTCTCAGTCAGAGATTGTTATCGAAAACTTGCACAAACAAGCTCAGAATTGTCACACTGCGTGTGTCTGTCCAGGGTTTACTTCAGGAACCGCTGGGTAAAGACGGTACACCCGCTGGTTCAACAGTACTGCCTGATCTCCGGCGCCTACTTCACCTTCCAGATGCCCACGAGACAGGACGTGGAGCGCCACCGTGTGGTGGTGGTGACGCTCAGCACGTCCCAGTACCTCTGCCAGCTTGACCTGGAGCCAGGTGAGAGCATGCGCCATGCCGAACTTCACCGTTTTTTCTTTTTCCTGCTCTCAGCATGCTTAAGGCAATTCTTGCAGCTTGTCTTTATATCTGCACACATCTGATTAAAACAAAAAAGACAGGACAGAACGGTGGCGCAGCTGGACGCGGCTGCTTTAAATTCCTCATGCAGGAGACGTGCAACAGTTTATTAGGAGAGGCTAATTTCCTACTCCTGTGTGTCTGCATACGGGATCATCTGTTGCTAAGAGACCCGGCTCGCCTGTCGAACACGCTCAACATCATTACGCCCAGTGCAGTCTTTTTTATTTCGCCTCCCACCCCTTATTATCTGTTCATTTAAAGTCATTATTGCTGATTTCTGGCCTGATGTGTTTTTTTGTGGGGAGTGTGGTGGTGCTTGTTTGGTTAAATAACGGAAACCTTTCAGTATCTGCTGTCTCAGATGCGTGTTCGCATGTTTGGCTTTTTTACTCTTTGATTTTTGTCTGATGGCTGATGTAATGGTGGTGTGTAATGCCATTTAATGAAGGGGAAGGATAAACTAACAACATTTTCAAAAGAAGCCGAACACACAGGGCACACAATATTTATGTTTTATGTACTATTGTGACTAGGCTGCCAACAGATATTGCAACTAATGCAAACAAAATGAATCAAACTTTCAAACTCTTGGGAAAACTAGTCACACATTGTTATCGGGGGGAACCAAAAGCTAAATAAAATTTTGTAACGCTGGAAAAATGTTATTCACAATAATAAATGTATATCAGAGAACATTTATATTATTGATGTCAATTGTTTTTTTTATGGGATTAATCGCTATTAATTGCACATAACATCAATGTTTTTAAATATACTTTTACATACTAATTATTTCACATTTAATATCCCAATTAATCTAGAAACAACCGATTTCTTGAACAGCATCGTTTTATGACTGAAAGCCAACATTCTGATATTAGTACTGTTACTTATGTCTCTATTAAATTTAATATTTTGTATTTATTTTAACATGAATTATTGCCATTTAACAGCTCTCATGTCTAAAGGGAGGAAAGATACAGAACTTGAATGAAGTTTTCACACACTTTACCTTATTTAATGCTAAATTCTAAATTAAATACAGAATTAAAGCTACAAAACCAACAAATTCCTCTTCCTCCAAGCAGATCTGACGCCACTCCCATTTTCACAACTCTTTGCATTCATTTAAGATTTTATTTTACACGTTGAAGTGTGTGCTTACGAAAATGCTCAACAAAACGTGCTTTCTGACATAATCTTGTGTGTTTTTGTTGTATTCATGCACGAAAGAAAACTTAATACTGATGATGTGTGTGCTGTCTGACAGAGATTCACTGACGCAGCATTTAGCCCATGACTGTGTACACTAGACTGGACATCGCATTGCGTTTTGGGAGTCGCCAACACTGAATGTGTCAAACCAACCGTTTCAAATTGCACTTAACATGTGTAAGAGGGTGATTAATTAATGTAACGCTAGACAAAGGATGACAAAAAAACAGACCCTGAGTTAAATATTTTTAGCCTGTTAATCAGATATGATTAATCGCGTGTCTTAACACGTTAACGTCGACAGCCCTAATTTATCTAAAATATTTATGAGAATATAGCAGCCCTTATCATGTGTATATCCGAAAGTCTATATGTGTATGTATCTATGAGTTACATCTGTCAGTCACACACGTGTGTACGGGACCTTTCCTTCACCATCTAATGCAGGTCTTAGTGTTAATGGATCCTGTGTGTGTGTGTGTTTATCTATTATTAATAGAAGCAGGCTCTGTGAAGCTTCACGTAATGAATATTTCATTCCTGCGTGTGTGTTTCCAAAGGGATCTTCACACATATCCTGTTGGACGAGGCAGCTCAAGCCATGGAGTGCGAGACCATCATGCCACTGGCGCTGGCCACTAAGAGCACCCGTGTGGTGCTGGCAGGAGATCACATGCAGGTACCAGAATGATGATGACGTCAGGGGAAAATATTTTTGTCATAAGATCTACACCTAAAGAAATCATACTTTTTATGGGCTGATCCAAGATTGATTGTTAAAGTCCATGTGAACCGGAAGTTGCGATCATTTTTGTTTTTGTATTTTGAGGCATTTTCAAGTGCAATGTAATTTCTAATGATAAAAATGGTGGGCGTGGCTTTCGTCTTTTTCTGCGATTTGATGGGATGTAGAAAGACAGCTGTTGCATTTTGAAATGGCACTTGCAGCAGACTGACAGTTGAAGGGGAGGAGTTAACGGATGCTCCGCCCAAGCTGTCTAACATGCAACGTTTAAGATGAATTTTCATTACAGGAAGAAAGTGCATTTTCAGTGTGAATGAGCCTTTACATCTTTTCAAACCTCAAATCACGTCAAAGGAAGCACTTAAAGTAGAGAGAGAGAGCAAACTATATCAGCATATTAAAGGGATACTTAACCCCCAAAAAATTCTGTCAGCATTCACTCACCTTCGAGTTGTTCCAAATCTGTATAAATGTGTTTGTTCTGATGAACACAGAGAAAGATATTTGGAAAAACGGTTATAACCAGACAGATTTTGCCCCCCATTGAATACCGT
Source organism: Triplophysa dalaica (assembly GCF_015846415.1). Lineage (NCBI taxonomy): Eukaryota > Metazoa > Chordata > Actinopteri > Cypriniformes > Nemacheilidae > Triplophysa > Triplophysa dalaica. Next base: position 21,739,910 of record NC_079548.1, on the reverse strand, counting down.
AGTAGGAAAAATTACTTTATCATTTTTTTGTTCTGTTGAACACAAAAGACATTTTGAAGAATGTAGGACAGCAAACAGTTCTGGGGCACTTCAAATCACTTTTATTGTCACGTCACCAAAAGCACTTGTGGCGTAGTGAATGAAAAGCTTGGGTGCTTGCCCCAGACAGTGCAGACAACATTAGACTACTGTTGTATTTTTTCCTACTATGGGGGCAAAATCTGTCTGGTTATACGCATTCTTCCAAATATCTTTCTCTGTGTTCATCAGAACAAAGACATTTATACACATGTGGATAGGGATGGGTACCGAAACTCGGTACCTTATCGGTCCCGGTGTTAAATTATGAAAGACCGAAGTATCGATAAGCTCTGACGTTAACGGTTCTGCTGTCGGTACTGGAGAAATTAAGAAAAACATTTCCTATTTATTATTGATAAATAAACGTTACCTAGCATATTTTAACTGACCAACCATTTCTAATTTGCGATTATATTTAAGACATTTTCCTGCATTTTCGTTATTCGCAATCTCGCACGCGAAATGTCCGTCAGTCCCACACTACACAAACTCGCGCGCGATCTTTCGTGTTGTGCGTGCACGAGCTCTGTGTAGTGTGGGACTGACGGATATTTCGCGTGCGAGATTGCGAATAACGAAAATGCAGGAAAATGCACGACACTAAAGTTCGCGCTTAATAGAGTGACGATTGCGGAGAGAATCAAACGGTCTAAATTATGGTTACATTTCACTCGAGTGGATGCAAACAATGCTCGTTGCAACAAGTGAAACAAGATTTTTGCTTGAAAGAGCGGAAACACAATTAATCTGGCGAAACATCTTTCAAAAGTGCATTCTGTGCAGACAGATAAATGCAAAGATTTCGACAACCTAGTTACTAGTTCATCATCCATGTTCTGAGGTACGTATGCTAGCCTAGCACCGACATAAACATTGCATAAGGTTTCTTTAAATTAGTATGTAATAATTTAATAAACACACATTACATTAAAGAATAGCCTACATATAAATGTTTGGAGGTTTTTTTTGCAGTAGCCTAAATAAATCTTAAACATAGAAAATGCTTTCACAGTACTGCATTTAAAATGGATGAATAATAGTAAATTATGCTTAAGAAATTATAAAGCAGAGCTTACCTAAAAATTAATTTGTAGTGATGAAATACATAAACTTTTGTGTGTGTGTGTACGTTGCAAGAGTTTCCAAACCTGTATAATTTTAAGCCCAAACATGTTACACTGCACAACCAGGACAAGACCATGATTTGAAACGACATCTCATCTGATATCAAGGATTTGAATGTATAAAGTGTCTAAGGCATGAACCTGAGAGGGCCTGTTGCTGATGCATGTGCATGTGCTACACTACACACATCGTCACAAAAGAGAAGTTCTCCAGCCACAACACATCACTGGAATACCATTTCTTTATTATTAAACAACAACAAAAACACAAACAAACTTAGGCCCCCATGCATTTTTATTTTAATTCTCTATGAATAATAGGCGGGTATCAGTCATCTTTTACATGCATTAAGATATGTTAAGTGATTAAAGAATGTTTTAAAAAGTGAAAACAACTCCAGCTTTAGTTTTATCTTTGATAAAAAACACAACAAAAAGTACCGATAAGAGTACCGTTAAAGTACCGGATCGATAAGTGGAACCGATAAAAGTAGTAATACCGTTAAAACCTTAACGATACCCATCCCTACATGTGGAACAACTCGAAGGTGAGTAATTGATGACAGAATGTTCATTTTTGGGTGAAGTATCACTTTAACGGGGGATCAGAAGTGGACCTGTCACTGGTGAGCTCAGGCCATGATCAGAGCAACAGACTTTTTACGCTGTCACTTTCGGTCTATCCGCGCTGCCCTCGCTCTCCAGACTGTGTCATATTAGCCTCTGACTCGGCCCAACCGGCGCTGGCCGACTGGAACCAATGGGCATCTAATTAAATGCCCTTTAGATAGAAAACTCATCACCCCCCCACACACACACTTCCTGCTGTATTAATAATTAATCTGTGCACGGTGGCTTAGTGGTTAGCACGTTCGCCTCACACCTCCAAGGTTGGGGGTTCGATTCCCGCTTCCGACTTGTGTGTGTGGAGTTTGCATGTTCTCCCCGTGCCTCGGGGGTTTCCTCCGGGTACTCCGGTTTCCTCCCCTGGTCCAAAGACATGCATGGTAGGTTGATTGGCATCTCTGGAAAAATTGTCCGTAGGGTGTGAGTGTGTGTGTGAGTGAATGAATGAGTGTGTGTGTGTGCCCTGCGATGGGTTGGCACTCCATCCAGGGTGTATCCTGCCTTGATGCCCGATGACTCCTGAGATAGGCGCAGGCTCCCCGTGACCCGAGGTAGTTCGGATAAGCGGTAGAAAATGGATGGATGGATGGAATAATTGTGAGGAAGAGGTTCACTGACGTGGGCTGTTCTAGGGGGGTGCTGGTTTCTAGAGAGTGGGGTAGCAGATGGCTGAAGAGCCGTACTCAAAATTGCAAAGAAAATTACATTTTGTGCACTTGAAAGCATTTGAGAAATAGTTGAAGTAAGAAAAGTTCAGACTTTCAAGCCTACTGCTGTGTTTAATATCAGTTAATACATGAGATTCAAGCACTAGTTTATGAAATGTTCATTTGAGAGAGAGAGAGAGAGAGAGTTGCCTCAACTCCTGTTGACTCCAACGGAACAGTTTTTTCACCACAACGGCGGTTCATTCAGCCTCGCAATAGTTCCAGGACGTTACTAGTGATGCACGGAGCTGCTGCAAAACAGACCAATTGTAACATTTCAGCCATTTAAAGACGTCATTTAATGAATAAAAAAAGAAAATAAAGCATTTATAAAGAAGATATAACTTCCTGGAACTATCTGAAGGCTCCATGAATCACGTGACGCCTAAAAATGTTTAACTTCAGTTGACACGACTCTATCAAGTGTCCACGCCTTTAAATTATGCAGAATTTTAAGGTTTAATATGATTTAAACAGATGAGGTTTTTTTTATCAAATAAAAATGTTCAACCCCCTCACAGTTGTCATTAAGGGCAAAATTAGCTATAGAGACCAAAATCATTTTTTGTACCAAGCTGTTCTCTGCTATAAAGTTGTGCATTTTAACATGAGGCTCAATGAGATTCTTCTTTCTTTTGGAGCCAGCCTCTAGCGGCCAGTCTCTAGCGGAAGTCACTTCCATGTTGGTTTCACGAGAGAGACCGGAAGGATTACTGCTCTGGACAGACCACTGAGCTCTGCAAAAGCACAATTTAAAAGAATAATAAGAGTTATCTGTGATCCGTATGCATCCTGTACTGTGTTCCAGTCCAATCTGTGTTGCATCTATATGTGTACATCTATGATAAATACAGTGAGATTCTTTCCGTCCGCTGATGTTAAACGTGCCATGTGTCTCCTGTGTCCCGCAGCTCAGTCCGTTTGTGTACAGCGAGTTTGCGCGTGAGCGGAATCTTCACGTGTCTCTGCTGGACCGGCTGTACGAGCATTACCCCTCCGAGTACCCCTGCAGGATCCTGCTGTGTGAAAACTACCGCTCTCATGAGGCAATCATCAAGTAGGTGTGAACATTTTCACAGCACTCGTCCTGTGGAGAGATACGTTCAAACACACAAAACATAAACGGCTCCGACACAATTACTCTGGGTGTCGTAGGTTATACCAAAAACATTGTCTCAAAATTCTTATTTTTAAAGGCGGGGTGTCCGATTTCCAAATTACTCTCAAGGTGCACAGTGCACAGAATGGACATTAGTCGAGCCGAGCGCTAACGAAAGCGAAAGACGGGGGTAGGATTGTGTCTGTTTTTGTGATTTGAATATCATCAACGGCTATGAGAAATCTGACATCCCGCCATTAAAATGTTTGAGCCAATGAAACGGTTCAGAATGAAATCGATCACATTAACATCTTGATATTAAAATCACGGTCTAATATTCATTGAAATGGGATGTCACATTGAGAAATTGAAGTCACTGTAATTTCGTAAAATGTGCCATTGGTACATACTAAACCCTACTGAAGAAAGGCGGGATGGACAAACTGTGTTCGCTGATTGAACATTTTTTTATGGTTTCATTGAGTTAAACAGAAACTGACCCGGCGCACAACACGTTCAGTGTCGTCTGTAAGATATTGGCTGTAATTCTCCTCTCTGAAGAGCCCGCAGCGGGGTGTTATGGGATTGAGATCTGACAGAAGATGTCTTGAAGCCGCAGGGGGCATGTTGACACTAGTGCTGGGGCTCAGTAAATTGAGTGCCGGTCTGATTCGGAGGGATCCGGGCATTATTTGCACCCCCCATCCTCATGCCTCCTGGTGTTTCTAACACTTCAGAAGTTAGACAAACTGCCCTTGATTGGGTGTCACAATGTTAATTAAAGTGGATATGAGCATTTTCGGCGTCAGAATTGACACGGCATCTGATTTTATTGTATCGGTTTACATAAATTTGCATATATATGTTGCCGTTTGATGAAAGTTTGAGTGACTGACGTCCAATTGAAACTATTTAATTAATAAGATGCCTATTTCAAGAGCACCAGTCATGTAGATGTGTCGGCCATCTTGGAACAGTCCACTAACGTCACTCACAGTTTTCTAGAATACCCCAGTACTAAGCTGCGCAACCAGGGCTGTGAAAACCATAGGGATTTAAATGACTGAAAAGTGGGATAACTAACTAAATGTTTGAGTTTACACAACAATAAATATGTTTTCATAATCCTACAGTCAGCTTGTTCTTGAGTGTTGGCGGACGACCTACGTATAGAGGCCCATAGAAACAGATACTAATGTGGCATCTAGTGATTTATATCAATGGTTTCATCTCGTTTTATGGTTACGCCATGTTTGATCTGTAGATTCACTCGAAGCGATCCATAACATTTCTTACAGCAGTTACACTGAGAAATGTACCTACAGTTTAGAGTTCATGCGTTTATGTCGTTGAATGAGGGATTTTCTGTCTGACTGCAGCTATACGTCTGAGCTCTTCTACGATGGCAAACTGATGGCCAGCGGGAAACAGCCGCCCCATAAAGACTTCTACCCTCTCACCTTCTTCACCGCTCGCGGAGAGGATGTGCAAGAGAAGAACAGCACGGCTTACTACAACAATGCTGAGGTTTGACTTTTACCTCAGATACGTCTTTCGCAGTGTTTCAATAATATAAACAAGTACTGACCAAAGACAAAATGATCCATGACAATCTGTTTCTTTTTGAAGGTTGTTTTTAACAAAAGCAAGCCATTCAGGATTTCAATCAGTGGCTTGATCAAACTTGCTTGATCAGCGTTTGAGATAAAAACACATTTTTCATGTTTTATCACTGCATCAATGTTTTATCACTGTACCAAACCAAAACAGCACAGCTGTTTCATTTACAAGTCAAATAGATTAGGTGTGAACGTACATTATTTCTCGTGGGCTGTTCAGATCATGGAGAATCTAATGTGTTATTTTGCCCTCGTGCAGGTGTTTGAGATAGTCGAGCGTGTGGAGGAGATGAGGAAAAAGTGGCCGGTGGCTTGGGGAAAGTTGGACGAGGGGAGCATCGGGGTGGTCTCGCCTTACGCTGACCAAGTCTTCCGCATCCGTGCCGAACTGCGTAAAAAGAGGATGCCAGAGGTCAGCGTGGAGAGAGTGCTCAACGTGCAGGGTGAGTAATGGGGGTTGACCGATTGGTCTTTAGGATCAGATTGGTTATTCTCACTCTTTAAAGGGATATTTCTGCCATGTTTTACTCGCCCTCAAGGCTTAGATAACTAAAGGTACTCATTGATCGCTCGCTGATCATTACCGTCTGATAATCACTTCAAATAGCTTGATCGCTCAGCGGTCAGTATAACGGCCGATCAAAAGACACAAAATGTGCAGACCGTAGGATTGTTCAACTGGCGTGCAATCTCCTATCGAATTAACCCCCGAAAATTGCAGATTTACCAAAACTAGACGCAGTGTGTATGGAACCGAACTCAATAACTGTGTTCATGACGTATCTTAACACCCATCAGAGATGTGTTTTCATCTTTATGTGAGGTGGTAGAAAACAGCAGAAGTCTTTGCTTTCGGGGCCAATTTTAGCTGCTTTCACAAGCCCCTCGCTTCAGCGTTGCCAGATATTCATAGAAAAAACAGCAAACAAAGGCAAGTCCAAGATATATATTTTAAAAATACAAAAAAAATATTTTATAAGACCCAAAAATCTCTTATATCTGCAACTGACCGTTTTTAACACTTTTTAATCCAAGACCAAACAACTAACATAAAAGTGCTTAAATATAAATGAACATGGCAGCACTGCAAAAGAGCTCTCCAACAAAACACAGCACATCTGTCTGAGCTCCTTGAGTTTAATTGATGGGCAAAGCGAATCTTAACTTAAAAATAACAGATACCAAACGGTTTATATTCTTACAGATGCGAGACGCTAGAACATTGCCATGGTTACTAGTGTGTCCGTCACATGGAAGTATTAAGGCATTCACTCCCACATTTAAATAAAAATCAGACTTAAAGGAAAAAAAAAGTTAGAAAAAATTAGCTCATCGCACCACTTCTTGCAGCTGCTTAAATGATCCAGTCAGGTTTGGCGCATCAGAAAATGCTGAATATTAATGATCATAACGTAAGGAAAGTGGAACATATAAGGGCTGGGCAGTATGACCAAGCTTAATATAACAGTGTTTTTCAGATTTATGCCGATTTTCTGGTACATGGCGGAATTTTTTAACCACATTTTCTACTGATTGAGAGATGAAATAGTGCTGTTGATAGATTTCATATCCCCTTTTATACTGTCATGGTGAACGTATCACCTATCATAACTTCAAAGTTTAGACTTCTATAGCATGCGAAGGTAACTTGCGTACTTAATATTTAAGCAAATAAATAGGGAACAGGGCTCAAAATTAACTTTTTTTCATGTAACTACTGGTGCTCCTGACTACAAGAGTGATGGTCATCCACCCAAAAATTAAGTTAAGTAGTTAAAAACAAAATCAGAAGAGCTTTATTTTAGAAGAGCAGAATAGTAACAATTGTACCATTATAACATGCATGTGATGTCTGTTGTGTTTTACATGGTCACAATGGCTTCATGATTTCCTGAAATCATATTTTTTAATAATAAAACAAAGGCTTAAATAAGATAAGTGGGAGGAAAGCGATGGCATCACGCTGTCAATCCTCCTTACTGACCCTTATTTCTCATCATAGCATATAGAGAAACAGTTCAAACTAATAACACATCATATTATAGGCTTATATTGAGCAGATATGAGGAAACACGATCGTTTTTTGAAAATGTTTGTTCGTGAGTATATTTAATATAACGTGACGCACAGCAATTCCTTTAAACTAAACTCGCTGTAAAGTAAAGTAATAACTCGTGTTTATTTGTGTCTCTACCGATGTTGTTTTAAGTCATTTTTAAGTCAACATTAACTGTGTTTATTTTTCTAATCCACATTACTTTGCACTCTTTCCATCTGTAGGCAAGCAGTTCCGTGTGCTATTCCTGAGCACCGTTCGCACCCGCCACACCTGCAAACACAAGCAGACGGCCATCAAGAGAAAAGAGCAACTGGTGGAGGACTCCACAGAAGATCTGGACTACGGCTTTCTGTCCAATTACAAGCTGCTCAACACAGCCATCACACGAGCACAGTCCCTGGTGGCCGTGGTGGGAGACCCCATAGCGCTCTGCTCGGTGGGACGCTGCAGGTACTCGGATTCAGTTTTGTATTTTCAGTCTAATATCAAAATAAAATGTTAGGTTTTACATGACTAGGTATAGAATAAGGCTTGTTGCTCACTGCTGTCTGGTTGTGGCGAGTACCTGAGTTGTCAGAGTTCCCATGATGCACAGCTGTCGTCCCTGGTCTAATGCGTTCCTCACGCGTGGATGCTTCAGACGCCACGTCCGCAGCACAGACGTCAAATCATTTGGAAGCTCTCTTCAGGGTTTCTGTTTGATAGACGTGTGACGCTAATGAACTCGCACCCTCTTAACAACAGCACACTGTTATTTCATTATGATTGTGGTTTGCTATTGGCGCTGATGTACCAGTTTTATTCTGATTCATTAGATGTCATTTCATTTGAGTCTGAGGCAGATCCTACTTGATTTTACTTGCACAGGTGTAATGAATGGCTTCAGAAGACCATATAAACAGTAAATATGTTCAGATTTACATTCAATTTTCATCTCATTAAGGAATAATGTTCATTGAATCCGCTTTTATGCAGAATGACACTGGTAGTGTGGAACACATCTAGTGTATATCACCACTCACAGACTGTATTTGCCTTGCATTATTCATTAATGCGTTTTTTTATTTATATAAAAACGCGTCTACTGTGCATAGCAAGTAGAACCAAATGACCTACAACCAAATGATTTTTCCAAACTGTGCAATCATTTTAATATCTCATATGTCTACTGTTGGTTTAAAGCATAAAACATTTTTATTGATATCAACTAGACGCCAAGTGGTAAATTAAACATGTAGAGTAAGATCATAAAGAGGTTAATAGAGATTCTAGTTTCTTTCCATTTTGGCTAATTTAGTGTGACATGCAACAAAAAATATATCAAATAGTAGAATGTAACCGTTTCACTTTCTGCATAAAAAAATAGTAGGCAAATAATGCCGTTCTGACCAAAACCAAGTTTGATCTTAACAACATAAACAAACTTTGCCGCTACACATTCACAAACAATAGAGTGTCTATAGATTATTTTTTTAAACAATCTAAGAAACCAAGAAGAAGCATAAGTTGGCTAAACTTGTCTCTCCAATATTTAGATTTGAGACTGCGATAACAACCTCAACCACTAGACGTCAATGTAATATGTGCATTTACTCATCACGTCTTGTAGCAGGTCTTCGATCAGGTTATGGCAGTGTGTATTGCTGTTAGGCAGGGTTAGGCTTTCTGTCTGTCTGTTTTGTGTCTTGTTTGTTTGTTTGTTTGTGTTGACTCCCTCCGAGAGCTGCCTGTCACTTCACCAGCAGCCTGCTGCTCCGCCGGCTCTATCCTCCCTAGCTGCAGCTCCCTTGTCGCTATGGAGACAGACTCGCATCAACCAATCGCTACAGCCTGGCCATAGGAAATGTCAAGCCGAAGGGCCTGGCAATTATGTTTGTGTGTGTGTGTGTGTGTGTGTACCAGCGCTCAGTAATCCTGATGTTACTCTTATGACACACCTAATGATCAAATCACACTATGATATCTTTGATTCATCCTTTCATTTCAAATGTTTATTTCACAAGATGTGACTAATTCACAGTTCAACCTCGCAAACGCAAGCCATGTTTCATAAATGATATTGGTGAAGCGTTCTCTCAGTTTAATACACTGTTACAACTATGAGAAACCCATGATAAGTTGATGTTCCAACAAAGTGTAAAAACTAGGTTTTAAAAATTGTTAAGAGAATAACAGTAACAATAACTGTATCCACTTTTGTCTCCTTAAAGTCTGGTTTTTACGTTTCGGTAGCCTATAAAAACTTCTTTAGTTTGTTTACTGTACACCTTGTCACACAGCAGCTTTTAGACATTGTTCTATTTTTGGTATAATTCAGAAGCCGGCAATAGAAAGTCAATGGAAAGGGTTGGATTGTTTTCCCCTACGGTGTGGGCGTGGCCTAAATTCGCTTTGTGTCTTTGGAGTCCAGTAGAGATGACTTATTATTGTTGCCAAACCCCGGAAGCAAGTTAGCATTTTAAGTCTATGTTTTTTTTTTAATGTGTTTTCGATAAATCGCCTGAAATAAGATCTGTAGCTAACAAAAATATTTTCACTTTTTAATCTATGATATGAGACACACCAGTTGTAACCCGTTCATGGTGTTTGAAAGCTTTATAGTGTCGAAGGTTAGTAACAAGTTGCTAAAAGCGACTACTACCTTTGGCGAGACGTTAGAAGTCATTGCGCATATAAACCTCACAAATAATGCGACATGGGCACAAATCTCTCAAAACATAGATGCGGATTTATTCACAAAGTAATTGCTTACCAGGGAACATGTTTTTAAAAATGTATGATAAGGTTGTCGGAGGCTTGGTGGCGGTAATGTTCATATCTAGCGACCTTAAGTATAGTCTGCTTATGGCCTCGTGTAAGCTTTTAACTTCTGCTGATTGTATTTCGGCTTCAAAAGTAGAAAATATTGTATTTATCTGTAAAGATTATCTTGACTAACAAATGTTCATGATGTTTACACGTTTTGTCGGCCACAGATTTTATTCTTTGCGAACTTCCAAAGGTCTATGGGGAAAGCCGCGCGCTCTTCCGGGTTAGCCTACAGAAATACCTCATCTTTGAGCCACTCCATTGCTTTCACGTTTAATACTTTACAATAGAAAACTTTTATTTAGTTTCACTCATTTTAATTGATGTTTATTTCTGCAGTGAAAACATAAAAATGGGAAAATAAAATCGTACAAAAACAAGGAAAAGTATCAAATGCATTGTGTTTTAAAATACACTGTATTGTTCAGAATGAAAAAGAGGTACATTAGCGATACTAAAATAGGATCACCGTAAAAGCTAATGGGCATATCTGTAACTAAATCATTCAAAATATAACATCTTGTCTTTTGGAGTTTTGTGGTAAACGGATGCAAGCAGGACGTGTTCTTGTCAGGTTTTTGTGCGATTCACCTGTGACTGAAGACTGCCGTTACTTGCCTGTTGTCTACAATCTGTTTTGCATGTAATTGAGTCTGTCACTGTATCTTCAGCTTGTCAAGTCGTGATCAAGCTCTCGATTAGTTCAATCAGTTCTGCTTCCTCAAGGTCTCGTCACATTATCTGAAATGACTTCTGCTGTCTAATGGGAGGCGGCATTGGAAACCATCACTTGCCAACACTATTGCAAGCACTAACTCAACTTGATGTCTTTTGGTGTCTGCCGCTGATATCGCCGCCTGTGTTGCTGGTGAAATTGTGAGATGTGAGCGTTTTTAACACTGCTGGCATCAGGACAGATTGAAGTAGATTCTGTGGTCGGGTTGTTGCTATAGAGATTTGCACGGTGGGTTGACAGCACAGTATTAAGCGTGTTCAGCTTTAACATGTTGCCAGTTAATTTCAACCCTAAAAATGTTTATTATTTTGGATCAATTGTACAGATTAATCATCTCCAACTGTAATGAGTTCAGCAGATGTGCCAGATGCTTTCTTGTAATAGACTGAGACATCAACCAGGCTGATTTATATGCCAATATTGGGCTCTTTCAAACTGTTGGCATTGGCTGATAGCGGTATCCACTTTGACAATTAACTTTGTTGTTTACCCTCGTGTAAACAACAGCCATTATCATTGTCGACAGATAGTAAGCATTCACGTATCAAGGGAAGATCGCAACGTGAATTACTGAATATGTTGCATATGTGAATGATGCTGTTATACCAAAATAAAGCACATGTGTCTGTTCATTGCAATATTCTGGTTTTCTGCTTTGAAGACTGGGAAACACTTATTTTATATAGTTTAAAAATCTGCCAATGGGTTGAGGAAAATAAACTTGAATTTAGTTTTACTTTTTACTTCTCACCCCATTGGCAGATTCTTGCCTGTGTAAAACAAGTCCTTTAATGTCCCTAATTCTTATATTTTCCCTAATTCTAAATATCTTATTTTAATTTTCTTGTCAAGAAAATAAAGATATTTTTACTAGAAAACGAGACAGAAATGCTTAGTTAGAATCTCCGTGCAGAACTATTTGGTTACAGACATTCTTCAAAATATCTCCTTTTGTGTTTATTGCAATTTTTGGGTGAACTATGCCTTGAAGTTTGTTGCCTCGTATTACATAAACTTGGGATAAAAAAACATCACGGTCTTAAATCCGCAGTTTAGAAGATGGGTCTTATAAGTGTGATATTAAAGTGGGCTCTCTGTGGCCCAATGTCCTAGAATTGTCAAAGGCCCAGTGAAAAACTCATATCTGTGGACCACTAATACTGTCTGCACCATAAGGTTCATAAGTGAACCTTAAACTAAACAACTTCTTCCAGCTTAAAGAGATACAACACAACCTCTCTTTGGCCTTTTTTCAGAGGCAGAGATCAGCTGCTAAATTACATGTTGATTCATTGAGTCTCTCCAGCAGTGTGTGGTCTGAGATTGATGTCACCAGAGATGTGGATTGAGAATTTTCTCGTCCGAGTTGATGTGGATGATATATGGCTCTTAGCGAAACGATCTGTAATATTTTTGTACATTTCATGTGTCAGTTTGGGTCTTTGCTGGTCACGCATGTGATCAGATTTGGTTCTTGACGTGTGTTTCTCAGCTTGATGTGCGACATTTATTTTTGGAATTCATTTGTAACTCAATAAATTGATGTGCAGTGGCGCACAAGTTTTTTTCACTCTTGACCGAGTCTGTAAAATATGTGAATACAATTGACGTCTCACTTTGTTTTACAAGTGTTTTACTTGTCTGCACTTGTGTACTTGCTGTATTAATAATGCATTTTTTTCTTCATAAGGGAAACGATTTGGGTGAAATTCTCTGTGCTTGTCCGTGTTTTGGGGATTGATTTAACTTTTTTATTTTTCTGTCTTCATTTGGCTACAAATGTGTATGACAGTGAAACACAAAGATGATATTTTGAGAAATGTCTTAGTGTTCAAACAGTGGAAGTCAATGTGGTCAAGCGTTGTTTTGTTATCAGTGTTCTTCAAGTGTTCATCTTTTTTTGTGTTCTACGGAAGAAAGAAAGTCGGACAGGTTTGAAATAACATGTGGGTGAATATATGACGTAAGAATTTTCATTTTGGGTGAACTATCACTTTAAGAGGCAGGGGTAGAAGCCCCTCCCACAACTAAAAGACCTATATATCTTAGGGTGTGAATCATTGTATGCTTAATAGTTGGCAAAAAATGTAGGTTTGTTAGTAGTCTGTAGTGTAAGAAAGAATAGCCTACAGCTTGAGAGACTAAAGTTGCACGTAAGAAGTTTTCCCAATACTGTTTGTATAATGCTGCAGTTAAAACCTACCCAGAATCCCCCACCCGAACCCACTCCTTTCACACCCCACGTCATATTATCATATCCTCGGATGACAGCCATTGGGCATCACAAATCTGCTTATGGCTGCTTGTCTTTGTTAAAATACTAAGTGATTATGAAGAGTGGTTTTGTTCACACTATTTCTCACTGGGCCGGCTGTATAGTTTTATCAGATTTTGTGTTTTAAGAGATTTAATGTGGCTTAGTTTAGATTTGGGCTATTGATGATTATTAGTCACAAATAATGTTAAAGGTTCTGATGAAGTAGTTTATTTTTGTCTTTTGTGACGCTAAAAAGAATACTTTTGTGTTTTTATTCTTAGTTGAGCAAGGCTTACTAGATTTGCTTTTGCAGGCACAAGGAAATCGTTATATTTATTTTTGTTATGAAAGGCTTGTACTGTTAAGATGCTCAGTCCTTTAAACAACACTTTTTGTAAGAAGTCAACTAAAAACATAACAGCTGAGTTATTGTACATTTTAATGTAGTTTTATTCATATTTCAAATTTGCTTTAAATTTTTTATTCGTTCAAATTTTAGTTAATTTTATTTCATTAATTTTTTTTGTATCTTTTTTTTATGTGCTTTTGTTATGTCATTTATTTTCAATATTCAATTTTATTATTCGTTAATTTTATTATTTATTCCAGTTTAAATTTAGTTTTCATTTATTTCCAGGAACAATTTTAGTGGTTTAAAGGGATATTTCACCCAAAATAAACTTTTTCGTGACCTTATGTTTTCTGCAGAACACAAAAGATATTTTGAAGAAAGTTTTCAGTAGGGATGAGCGAGTACAGCATTATCTGTATCTGTATCTGTATCTGTTAACCATATGAATTATCTGTATCCGTATCTGTACTCGGACTGGGCGGGGCCTAACCAGGAAGTGGGCGGGATTTAACCCGGAAATTGGGTCGGGTTGTCTTGAGATGGGCGGGGCATTAACCGGTATGTTATTTTAAGCATGCAATTGATATGGGTTGATCAGAAATTGTTATATTTAATGCTGATTAGAAAAATATTTACATGACAGCATCACCATTGAGCTTCAGACCTAACCCCACGTTTACCAAACTCTACTGGTTAATAAGTAAGTACTACAACAAACCTGAAGCTGAAGAAACCCTAAACGTTAACGGAAAAGACCCGAGAACCTGAGTGACTGAGGGAGAGACGGAGAGAGAGAGAGCTGCGGACACAGTCAGCAACACAATACATCTGTATGTGTGTAGGGGAGGGGCGCTGTGACTACCACAGAACGCAGACACAGTCAGCTACCCAATGAGGATTTTTATTCAATCCGAGCACAGATATTCACTCGTATTACTCGCATAATACTCGTACTCGGCAAAAGTGCTTTATCCGTACCGGATACTCGTTTCAGCAGAGTTTCCGGCTCAACTCTAGTTTTCAGTTTAATTTGATTGAATATTTGGTTTTGGTTTTCTGAGCAAACGATAAATATCGTAAAGTTTCCCCTGATTTACAGAAGATGCCCACTAAAATGTCATTTAGTGTAAAAATATTGCCGGGTATATTTACAACAAAAATCAATTTATGACTTATTTAAAGACTAATTACTTTTACCCCAAATTCTACTTAATTTGTAATTAATTTTTTTTGCAATTTGCCACAATCCTAGGTTTTCCCCTCTTGTCAATAAGAATTGTTTACTCCATTAAAGCACAATAAAATGTACATATAAAAGAATAAGGGATCATCTTACAAGTCAGAATAAGCATGTTGTTTTGAAATATTGTGTTACACTGAATGATAAAGTACAATTATTTCAACCAAATTTTGGCATTTTATCCTCAAAAAACTTATTTGAAACCATAAAGTAGACATTTTATATAAACATTTAATATGCTTTCTATGGTTTTTGTACCTTTCTTTTTCTTTCCTTCACATCTTTGACACTTTGCTCGCTGATGCCCGCTCTTTTGAGAACAACCCACTCAGGTTTGGTGTCTATGTAAAGCTTAGAATTCTGCTTGCGTGTTTATCTTCCCTCCACAACTTCATAACAGCCATAAGCCAATAGAGAGCTTTTAAAACAAACCTGTTTCCTCTGAGCAGCTACAGCGCCTGTGATTAACAACTTAAAAGGTGATTTTTTTTCAATATCAAGATTTTTTTGCACCCTCAGATTCCAGATGTTTATATAGTTGAATCTCGACCAAACATTGTCCCATCCTAATAAACCGTACATCAGTAGAATGCTTATTTATTTGTCTTTCAGATGGTGTAAAATCTCAATTTTGTAGCGTCCACAACTGGAAAACAATACTAGTTCCTTGCAAGCACTGTTGATGCAGGAAACAAACTTCTTTCCATTTATATATTGAAACTGCATGTAGTAGCACATTGTGTTTAATGATGTTATGCCGACTGCGCTCTAAATCTCTGCATCTCTTCGGTCCATTACAGAAAGTTCTGGGAGACCTTCATCTCCATATGTCATGAAAACCAGAGTCTACACGGCATCACTTTTGAACAGATTAAGATCCAGCTGGAGGCCCTGGAGCTGAAGAAGACCTATGTGCTCAACCCACTGGCGCCCGAGTTCATCCCCCGCGCCCTGCGCTCGCACCATCTACAGGGTCCCGGCAAGCATCAGCACTCCCCACCAAAGGTAAGAGCCTCCCACCTGTTCCTCCCTCTGTTTCTCAGTTGGCCCACACTACCAAATGGAGAATATATCAACGTTACATCACCAGTGGTGTTTTGACTTTTATTTTGAGTTGTGCTCTCAATGATACTACAGCAGATCTTTTAAAAGCACCTTTAGGCCTCCTCATAATAGAAAGATATTCTCGGTGCTCCAGACGGGACAGTTTTAGCACTCCGTTTGTCTGTCGAGTCCCCGCCGAGGATGTGGCGGTCAGATACGGTCGAGTTTTGATGTGACGCGCTATGACAATCTCTCACAATCTCTCTCTGACATTAATAAAAGGGTTTGATTCTCCGAAGCAGCAGAGAGTATCCGTCTAAACGCTAGCAAGGTCTCGCATCCTCAAACAAAATAGTACACCAATCAATCATCAGTGCAGAAGGGAGAAAGGTAGACTTGTCATAATAGATGAGTGAAGGCTCGCTTTTTGTTCTTTCATTTTTTTTGTCTGTTTTTAACTAACCTGTTTCGTTTGCTCTTTCATTGTTCAAGTATAAATAGGAACTGGCTGTTTGACTCACAGAATCGGTCGAAAATATCTGTCCTGATAACTCAAATCAAATGGAAATAAATTCTGTTCTGCAAAAACGATTCTAATGAATAATTTTAATTATTTGATTAAAATACTTCAGCATAGGCCGAAAAACAAACTACATAACACATGACGGCAATATCTTTTGGTAAAAATGTGACTAATGTTGCAATGCGAAGTGAAATGTTATGCTCCAAAAAAGTTTGTAAAGACAAAATATGAACCAGATCTATTTTTCAGGCTTTGTAAAATTCAATAATATTGGATTTTTGGTTCCTTTTCTAAGAAAAACGTGTCTGGATGTCATGGGCGTCATGCGTTAACAGAAAGTGTAGATGATTATGGAGCATTGATGTGATTTGTGGTTCTTCTAAACCACAAAAGCCGCCTTTTCTGTTTGAGGTTATTTGATGCGACGATTAGCTCAGCATTGCCATGGCGACGGCCTACTTTTGTGACCAAAAAGCCTTTGTGAATGGGTGACTAGTGCTGTACACTGAGAGAAATGACGTTGATCGCAGTCCTGAACCTTTTGTCCTACACATGTTGTAGAAACTTCACACAATAGGCGTTACGTTATGGTCATCTCTCGTGCATAATCACAGACATCAGTTTCGTCCGTCTCTCGACAGGTGCATCCCCATTTTTTGTATGTGTCATTTCAAAGGTATTATACGGAATGACGCTCATCACACGCTATTGAAACGGCATGCGTGATTATGCGCTATCGGCAGTCGGTTTTGCGAGCATTCGCCGTCACCTCCGAGCAGTGTCGCTCGCAGACGCCAGGACTCAGGCCAGCAGAACGGCTGAATCGCCCGTTGATACCGTCTGTGTGCCGTTCTGGAAAGCACTCAAACCACATTGATCTGTTTTCAAAAGGGCCGAATTCCAGTCGACGGCGTCAGTGCGCTCTGATTTGGACGATTTTGGCAAGCAGGATTTTTCTCTGCAAGTCCAGATGCATTTCAGGCTGAGAGAACGTGAGCGTGTTCCACCTAAATGCATTTTTTCCAGTTCTTGCTGCGACTTTCTTAAAATTGCCCCCTTAACCGACCCTCTGCTCTCATTTGTCTCGAGCTTCAACCGCGTGGACCCAACACCCCTGCACCCACGTATCAAGAACGTCACGGATGAGCTCTGCCTGACCATGCTGAAGTAAAGTACTGTAACCGTTTGGACAAATCAGTGCCACCTCACAGCAATATTCAAGCGACGAGAAAGCATGACCCCTTAAACCACAGGCTATAGCTGTGAAACTACGGCCCAGGTTCACAGACAAGGCTTAATGCTAGTCCCAGACTAAAATGAATGTTTCAGCGGTCTAAAGAAAGGGATAATGTAAAGGCAGCTGGTTGTTATCACAGAAATAAGCCCCGATAGTGCTATCAGGACCCGGAGAGAAGCAGAGGGTCTTGTATCGCACTGAAGGGACTTATTTCAGCTGCTTGTACATAATCCCCCTTATTACACGGCTACTTGCCACATGAGAAAAAACTGGACATGAAATGTGAATTTGAAATATTATATATGCTAATTTTTACCAAATGCAGACCTTCTGTGTGGAAAAGCCGTTTAGTTTCGGTTTTAAGGTGAGAAACGACGTTCAAATGTCACGAACAGGCAAATTGGTTTAATCATTTGCAAATATAATGTCATTTATGTAATTTAAAGACATATTTATATTTAATATTTCAAAAGACCTGTCAAAATGATTTGCACTATCCCGTTTACCGTGTGATCTTAATTTTGAGCGGTTGTTATTTGGGAATAACGAACCTGCAAATGTCACGACAGGCCAGTCAGAATCAAGCATTCCAATGAGCCGTGTAATAACTGAATATAACTTGCCCTCACATATCTTAAAATAATCAGTGTCATTTTTTTGTCTCAAGATGGACACCAGTAATGTATTCTTCTTAGGCATTTTTTTAAAAGCGACATAAATATCTTAATTCATATAAGGCATAGTCCTGGTGTAAACTACGAAGAGTCTGTGAAACAGGGCCTAGATGTGTAAGACACAAACGCCTTCATCCTCCAGCACTGATTCACTCGAACCCTTCTCTTCCTCTCCTCCGCAGGCGAAAGTACAGTTGGCCAATCACACGGAGCCGTTCCCCCCTGAAGGCTTTGGTAAGACTCTCTCTTTGACCGCTTCCTCTTGAAGGCATGAACATTTTCACACATTTGTCAGGCACTTCCTTATAAAGCAAGTCTGCTGCCATTTTGTGTTTTGTAGCTTTGAGGTGCTACTGTCAGGATACCTCGAACGAATGGTTTACGCAAAAAAAAAAAAATCTGTTTGCACCCCTCTCATGCCATTGCATGTTATCGAGCGCAACAGGATATTAAATGTTCGGTTGTCCGTTGTGCAGCTAATCCACAAGAGTTTTCTGCTAAACACACAGACTGCAAAAAAACTTTCTTGCTTAGTATTTTTGTCTTGTTTTCCAGTACAAAAAAAAAAAATGTTGAATCAAGATGCATTTTCTGGATGAGCGAAATGACCAGTCCTGTTTTTATAAACAAAATATGATAGTTCAGTGAATTTGTGCTTAAACCAGCAAAAAAATCATCCAATCTCGATTTTCTTAGTCGTCCATTTCAAGATATTTTTTCTTACCCCATTGGCAGATTTTTTTGCTTGTTTAAAGCACACATTCACTGAAATTTCATAATTTTTGTCTTTAACAAGACCTACATTCTTAGGTCATTTTGCCTTATCAATATAATGCATCTTGAATCAAGAAATTCTTGCCATTTATACTGGAAAACAAGACAAAAATACTAAATAAGTCAATTTTTGCAGTGCAGGTGACCTCTTCAGTCAATCCGCGGGAGTGCCGATTTAAAATTTCTACCATTATTGACTAATAATTCCAAAAATATGTCTTAATTTCATTAGTCCATATATAACAAGCAATAGAAGCAGGAGGGCAGCAAATAAAATAAGCAACATCCACACCATTTCACCTGCCATGGCAGACAACAAATGAATAAGACATCGCTATATATTGCAATTTTGAAATAGCAATACATAAAAAACATAAAAAGATTGCAATATTGGCGGCACTTTTTTTATGCCTTCGACCTCTGATGGGCACTTTGGGGATATTATTGGTGTGATTTGACGGGGCTGCCTGGAGGAATCGAGGTCATTAGTTTGTAAAGCAGCGCTTGGCTGGATGTCATCGCCAAGCGAAAAGCGCCACAGGGTGTGTGGAGAGAGAGAGAGAGAGAGAGAGAGAGAGAGCCAGATGAGATCACTGAAGTGTATCTAGCTTCCTTCCAGTCTCACTGCTTGTCCAATCAAAACGCACTCTCGTCGATAATGTGCGGCAGCAGCGCCAATTCTCTCTGAATTACTTCCTTAGATTGCCCTCTGTGTCCGGCCAAATGACTTGAGCCAGGTGTGTGCGTGTGTGTGTGCTGTACAGTGCACATGAGGACGTTTCAGAGGTGGTTGTTGTGCGAGTTTACCAGTGGTTCAATCTGAAGCGGGGTTGACCCTGAAATTAGGTATAGATTGGGTCATATCAGGGTGTAGAGTTCCACACTCGAGCGTCAAGTATAGGTTCTGGCCCCATATACTGATCTATTGTAAAAGCTTTTCGCAGACCTGAGTGTGAAGTTTTGTGTATAGGTCATAGAAGCGCTTTATTTGAACTTTGTTTCTTTTTGTCAAAGTAAATATGTCATTATGGTTAAAGTACATCACAATTACTCTTATATTGAGCAAAGCACCAGTAAACCTTTATTTTACAGTCCTGTTTCCCATGTACACACAGAGTACTTATTTCAGTAAATATAATAACTAGGTACACATTAAGTGGTTTTGTGTCCATACAGTGGAAGTCAATGGGGGCCAATGATTTCACCAGATATTCTTCGAAATATCTACTATTATCATCGCTAAATAAATCCCAATGCATTTGTTTATTTCCATTATTACGGTTTCAGTTCATGTTTCTCTTTACCTTCAGTTCAGCCCAGTTCTGCTGTGTTGATGGGAAATTCCATTCAGGCATTCACCCCGCCGGGGGCAGGAGCTCCCACCTCGGGTAAATCCCCCAGTCCTGTCCAGAGAATCGACCCTGGAGCCAGTATCCTATATGTGCCTGCTGTGTACGGGGGCAATGTGGTCATGCCCATGCCTCTTCCTGTAAGTTCAGGACAAATTCCTGTAAGTTGTTGAACTGACCACATGTTTCTTAAAGACATAGATCTGTTTCCTTCTGATTTCAAAAAAAGCATCTCATTGAATAAACTGTTTGACTTTCTGTCTCTCCAGTTGCCGTGGCCCGGCTATCAGAGTCGCTTTGCTATGGATCCTCGCATCATGAGTCATCAGGCTGCCATGGCTGCGTACTTGCGACCGGCAGCCAATCGAACCTCACCTGTGCTGTATGGATTCGGTCATCCGTCTCCTCTGGGCCTAAACCAGCAGGCCAACACTGATAAAGAGCTTCTACAGGAGCCCAGCGGCAACGGTATCACACACACATCATTTTCTGTTTGACATTGGTGCTTTGGCTGATTTCCCTTGTTCGTTTTTAAAACGTTTGCTTTAAAAGTATTTGAACCCGTTGAACGCGGTTTGGGTTGGTCGTACGGTGCTGTAGGTGCGGCTCTACTTTTGGGTGTTCTGATTTTCCGTTTTTCTTTAGGGAAAATGGATATTAATGGAAAAGCGGAGAATTGCAGGCTGCTGACACCTGAGAGGAAAGCCCCTGAGCTGAAAGGAAAACAGGTACCATCTATCTGTCTGTTTCCAGATCTATTCATTTGTATCCTGTGTCGTTCCTTGTTTAACCTTAAATAAATCAACTCCTCTCCTTGTAACGTGGACCATTCAG
Organism: Triplophysa dalaica; assembly: GCF_015846415.1. Lineage (NCBI taxonomy): Eukaryota > Metazoa > Chordata > Actinopteri > Cypriniformes > Nemacheilidae > Triplophysa > Triplophysa dalaica. The sequence continues at coordinate 21,718,766 of NC_079548.1, read as the reverse complement.
CATTAAACGCTCTAAACATCTCGCTCGTTCACACTCTCGATAAGTGTCGTGTGTCGGTAGTGATTAGACTTTTTGCTCTCCTCAGGGAGACCCGGAGTCGGCGCAGAACAAGAGTCCCGAGCCCCAGTCCAGTGTGGGCTTCCCTGCCAGCCGTCTCGTGCGCAAAGACCCACAGACCCAGAGGGCCCTAAACTTCCATCTGGGGCCCCCGCATCCCGCTTTCCCCTCTCATCACCCGAACAACCAGTTCCCACAGCAGTACGGACTTTCCAGAGCCCCTCTCCGTATGCAGACCCCCATCCATCCCCAGCCCTCCTCTTTCCCCCCTTCATTCTTCGGCGGACCTCCGATGGCACACCGTGGACTTCAGTCACCAGTCATGGAGGGTTTGAAGGGCGAGGGCTCGATGGGAGCCATTCCAGGAGGTGTCTCTGAGGATCTGAAGGGTGTGGTGAGAGGTCTGCCTCCACAGACACACCAGCAGCCTCTGCGTCTCAACAGCTTCGGAGAGGAGAGTTTAGACTCTCTGCTGGGTGATACTCTGGGTAGGTACACACATGTCTGCTGTCTTGCAGTAATGAATCTTCTCCAACAGCTGTAATGGGCCGGACTGGCAAGTTTTGATATTGGCCTTTAGGTTGAGTCCGTGTTCCGGACATTGAATTATTTTGAATTTAGAAAATCAAAAAGACCTTTAGAAGATTTGAATCGTCTCTAAATATTGTGGTTTGTGTGTTTTTGTTTTGATTTCTCGCTTTTGTTCCTATTCTATTGATTATATTTGTAGCTACTATCGATATTGCACTTAACATTTGGTGTGAACAGGCTTTATTGCTTCAAATCATGACATTACCATACAGTTCTACCATTGACCATGTTTACTTGCGAATCAATAATGCGATTATTATATCCGTGAATGTTTTATAATTCTGACTGTTTGCTATAATGCACAGCACAAACCGTGATCTCAGATGTTTGTGCGGCTGGGTATTGTTTTATTACATATAGGGCTGTGATGGTGGCCGTGACAACCATACCACCGCGGTAGTAAAGTGCGATGACGGTGGTCAGCTGCCACCGACGGTAGTGCACGTCATAGTGACAAATATAAGTATAATAAAACGATAGTTGCGATCACCAGCCTTTCAGTTGTAGATGGTTTCATTTAAAATATTTTACATTAAAATACGTCATGTGGACGTTTACATAGGTAGTCGCATTATGAGGTTGCATGTAAACATAGTCAAAGAAATGCCTTCGTCCTTGCAAATGTGTTTGTCTACTCAAGTTCTCTTAGGTCTTGGCATTTTCTCAACATTCTTGTGTTGTGTTTGTCACAGACGGTCAGGTATCCTCAGGGCTGGATGCTCTGGGCCAGCATCAGCATCATGCTCGTGTGGGTCAGTGGGGTGAACACACCCCCTTCATGCAGCCTGCAGTCCCTCCCTTCCCTCTGCCACAGCAGTTGGCTCATCTCGGCCAGCCGGGTGTGCGGCTCCCCCAGCAGCTTCTCCGAGCCGGCTGGGGCCTCGGACCATCTGCGGAAGAAGAGCAAAGACCTGCCATGGCCAGGTGAAAAGAGACCCTTTAACTGTCTTCCTGAACAATATTTCATTATTTCTCTCCAAGTAAAACACATTGCCGGTGTCAATCATCGGCTAATATGCTAATGATTTGTTTATTCATCTGTGTTGACTTCTCTCTTCAGATATCCCAGTCTGTTGCGCGAGATGCTCCCCCAGGAGCATTATGAGCAGCGCGAGCCGGCCGAAATGCCCCCTCCGCAGTCTCGTCTCCTTCAGTATCGTCAAGTCCAGCCCCGAAGCCCCGGGGACCTGCCCTCGCCCTCCTCATCCAACGCTCCCAACCACAGCTCATTCTCCGCTCCGCCCTCATACCCAGACACCAGCCGAGAGCTGCCCATGGGCGGCCAGCCCTTCCAACAGCACCAGGCCTTCAACCAGGCATCCTTCTCCATGCCACCCGAGCACACAGCGGGTCCTCTTCCGGTGAAGTACCTCCTCCAGGAGGCCCACTGGCCTCACCCCAGTCTGCCCCAGAGCCATGTGCTGGGCCACGGCTTGCCCTACGGTCTGCAGGCGATGGCACACAGACAGGAGCAGGGCCCGCTCACGCAGGTCCAACACCAGCAGCAGAAACAGCAGCTCCAGGCCCCGCAGAGCAACCTGCACAGTGTAGAAGAGGTGAGGGGTTCAGACCGAACCGGGCTTTACCAGAGCCGTTGAAAAACAGAGTTGCGACACAATTTGATATCGCCGCTGCAGGTGGTTCACGGAGCTCTCAATTGTGACCCAACGCTCACTCTGTTTGAATGGGTTTAAGCGTGAGAGACAGTTGTTAAATGTATAATAACATTTTGTCTGATGAGACGTGTTAATCTGTTTTGTGTGTGTTTAATTTGACTAGGAAGAATGCATAGTGTGCAATACATTAGCGGTATGCATACATCCATCTGTTTCTTATGCTTCTATGATCATGAGTACATACCGATGTTAAATTATGTTAAGACATTCACGTAAAAATCTAAAGTAATTTATAATCAATGATAGCAAGTAAATGCACCACAAAGAAGGTTGAAAATGAACAAGACAAACAATTTCAGACAGTAAGTGATTTTATTATATAGTTTATGCAGGGAGAGAGTAGATAACATTTTATTAAATGAGGAGTCTATATAGAAACCCATTCAACCACTATACAGACACAGAAAAGCCATTTTTATTTAGCGAGGTCGTAACTCGGTTTTCAAGGGCTCTGAACGGAGACTGCACTCCCATTGGTTGACGTCAAATTATGTCAAGGCTCATTTATATTAGGTTAGATTGAAGGGACGATTCGCCCACATATGAAAAACCCTCATGTCATCCCGTATTTTAATCTTATTATGCGATCAATGGCTTGTGTTTCCTTGGAAACAAACCTATCTGTACACTGTATTTAAATACGGCGGCATTTGGATCTCATTGATTCCAGCAGGTTATTTTATTTTATTTTGTCAAAATAATTCTCATTCTGTTTCTCAGTATGAACCACGGGGTCCCGGGCGGCCTCTGTACCAGAGAAGAATCTCCTCCAGCTCCCCCCAGCCGTATCCGGATAGCCTGGACCCTCAGGACCACCCCACACCCTCCTACAGATACCCCACAGCAGATTTATGGCTAGGCAACAGCGGTCCCGGCCCGGGCTCTGCTCCTCTCCACAACATTCCATGTAACGGAGCGAGCCACCTCGTCCCCCACAGGGATGTTTTAGGTGCGCCTTTTTAGGTGTTAAAAGGACAGTTCATGCAAAAAAACATCAACCTTATGTCATTCATGACCTGTATATAAATAAGAAATTTTGAGATATGTCTTAGTGATTTTGTTAATACAATGGAAGTCAATTATTGTCAGTGGGGTTTGTTTGTCGTGATCTTTTAATAGATCATCATGGTCTGGGGGACCTAACCCTAACTAAACCTGCTCGATTTAGTTTGCAATATATCAAGAATCAAACATAAAAATGGCATTTATACTATACATTAATTATACAATAAATAAATTATGCACAAAATAAAAAAGAAGAGAAGAAAATGTGCCACAAAATGCTTTAATATCATATATATGCATGTAGTGCTGAATTAATATTGACTCGTGCTTCTTGTCCCTCAGTTTCAAAGGCAATGAGCGTCGCAGATGAACACGTCAAGCCCGAGCGTCTCCCGCAGTCACCTCACCCCGCTAGCACCGCAGCCCTCCAGCACCACGGACAGTTCCCACCCCTCATGCCCAGCAAACAAACCCCGCCAGATCCAGGAGGGGGCAACACCAGTCCCGGGGGCCCGCAGAGGCCAGGCAACTCCAAGCCCCCCACCATGTCCTATGCCAGCGCCCTCCGAGCCCCTCCAAAGCCCCGCCCGGTGCCCGAGCAGGTCAAGAAGAACAGCGACCCCATCTCTCTGTTACAGGAACTTAGCATAGGCAGTTCAAACAGTAGCAATGGCTATTACACGTATTTTAAATAAGTCAATATATATGAACTATATACACCCGATAAAAAGAAAACGATTGAAAAAAATAGTATAACGATCCAAAAAAACACAATAAAAATGTATTTTGATTTTGTGGAATAGTTAGACAATTTGCGTTTTATTATTTTTTACTCGCTTTAGTACTAGTTGGTTCTTTTACAGTTTGGCATCTGTGATTTTACAAACCGAATCAGCATATATATATATATATATATGCATAAATATATCATGAAAACCAAAACATTTTGGGAAAAAATCAATAACAAAAAAAAGATTTATGAGAAAAAGATTTTTAAAAACACCATGAATTGGTTGACCACTGAGCTGCCCGTCTCTCCTGTAATTTCATCTGCCCTCATTGCATCCACTCCCAGAAGTGAAACCTGTTGAAGTGATTTTTCCCAGCTGGCATTTTTTTATGATGTTTAGTTCTTGATCATTATTGGTGTGTTTTCTTGTGCTTGCAGCTGAGTGGTGAATCGACTCGGATCAAAAATATTATAAAAAGTTGTATAGATGTAGACAGACTTTTCTCAGCCCTGTACATATGAATAAATGATTACATGAGATCAAGAGTGTGTTCGACTAATTCCTCTACTGACACGCATGAACAGAAGCTCAAAACCTAGAATGGTTTATTTCAGGTCAAATGAGCCATACGAATATTTTGTAGGTTTACAAAGACATGTAAAAGAGGCTTTAAAGTCCCTGTGAAATTAAAAATAACTTTTTTTTTCATGAAATTTTGCAGAGTTCACAGTAAACCATTTTTCGATTTGGGGTATTTATTTATTTATTTTGAATTCATGATCTCATAATCTTCAGTTAAAATTTGAAAATGCACTTCTGCCCTGAAGTGACTATCCATCCCAAATGATGTAAATTAGACTGCTTGGGCGGACCATCTGTTAACTCCTCACCTTCAACTATCAGTCTGCTGCCAGATTCATTTCCAATAAAATGGATCAGAATCCAAAAGCCGTTTTTCCACATCCAATCAATTCGCAGTAAAAAAAACAAAGCCTCGCCCACTACTTTTCTCCTTTGAAATTTATTTTCACTAGTAAAGGCGTCAAAATACGGAGGTAAAAATGAACGAAACTTCACGGGAACTTTAACAAAGCAGATTAATTTGCAGGTATTTGATTTGCACAGAAAACATTAATGAGAAATGCAAAGAATCCAAAAAAAAAATGTTTTTCCAAGCCTGAGAATGTTTTTGTTTTGTGACCAGGGTGACATGCTATTGCTTCATTTCCTTGTAAATGAGTTAAGCCCCCGTGAGGAATAGCTTATCTGATGAGAGATGTTGGTGATGCTTTAAAATGTATCGCTGTTGTAACACTGCAATTTATTTACATCACCATTCTCATGCGAAAACAGCTTCATCTATACACAACCGCAACATTCATCAGTCGCAATGTTGAACTTTACTATTGTTTGAATAATGACCTGTTATTTCTCATTTTTATTTTTTGGGCAAAACATTCTGCAGTAGATTCAACACTAAACAGCATTTTGTTCAAAATGTATGTAACAATATAGAAGAATCAAAAATGTCCTCATGTCACAGTCCAAAATACTGGTGCACAGGGCAAAACAACAAAGAGTAAATATTCGACAGTATACTGTACACAAATAGCAAAACCATTTTGAAGCTGCTTATGTATGTAGTAGAGTAGGCGGGGCGAGACCGTGGTTCGAGTCCGGTGAGTAATTGTGAATTAGCGCCAGCTGTGCGCACACCGGGCTCGAATCACGTAGGAGATGGGAGCATAAAAGGAACGAGCGACCGGACCGTCGAGGAGAGAGGACCGGGCCCGAACTTATGTTATGTTTGTATTTATATTATGTTTTGTTCGCCGGCGGTCGTCCGTGAGGGGCCGCCGGCTGTTATATTACTTTATTAAATGTTTAAATGTTTGCCGGTTCCCGCCTCCTTCCTTCCATTTTATGGAGATGTGTTACAATGTAATACACTGATGTGAATCTACAGACCTCAAAGAATCAAAACTGCTCTTTTGTGGCTTTCAATCCATATCTGATTTGAACTTTATATTTAACAGCACAGTTAAAATTATGATATAAACTATTAGCAGATACTGTATATGCATTTAAATAGGACCAAATCTACATATTAATCTTTGCAGTAATGTCTACAAGTATTCTGTACAATACATTGATTATATAACAATAGCAATCTCCTCGCCCTAAATAGCAAGAAATAAATATTTTAAATATTTGCATATCTTTGCCTCTGACTGGTTTGGTGGCAAATCATGATTTAGTCAGGCAGTGGTGTAAATGACAGGGCATTGGCTTTAAAAAAGGAAAGAAGAAAATGTCCAAAGTCCTGTTCCCTGTAAGGAGGAAATTATTCTTAGAGGATAACTGTTTCATATTTTAACTGTTTTATAAATGTAGAGGTAAATCATTATAACCATTCATATTACATGGTTTAAAATTCCTTAAAAGTATAAATCTGTGCTACTTATACTGTTAATTCAAAAATAAAAAATTGCTCTATCATGACTTTTTCAGAAATTCACACTGTATTTTTTATATTATAAAGACTCTAAGTGTACATTCTAAGCCTTCATCTATTATTCATAAGCGCAAATGAACAATACTGCAAAACGTACAAAAGTGATGTTATAGATGCTTAACATGTAACTTAAGTACTTAGACGTCATTGTCAATGCTTAAGTGAATTAAAAGTATTAATGCATCTCTATCATCATCTATCAATGCACCTCGTCTCCATTGGCAGTGTACTAGTCTATGGGCTCCGGCTCGGCATCCATGCAGGTCTCCCAGGGGTTTCTGGGCATGTGCGGCATGGAGATGATGAGCAGGCAGAGACCGCTCAGGAAGAGAAGAGTGAAGGCAGCGCAGGCGCAGGTGAATGACCACGAGTAGTAGTACTCGATCCATATGGTCTCATCGCTGTCAACCATGCGCTTGACCGACTGCCTCATGACCTCCACGGAGATGACGATGCACAGGCCTGTGAGGATGAGGAAGGTCACGGAGGTCAAACGCAGAGAAAAGATGGTGGTTTTGTGGCCGACGTCTGGGGTTTCTAGACTATCGATTCACCTGCGCTAAATTACACTGCCTGTATGTCCTTGAACAGGTATAAATGCTCCAATGCTGGTTTTGACCTACAACTGGTTTAGCTATTGGTATATTAGCTGACAAATATAAGTTATGATCACTTAAAGTCCCAGTAAAATGGGCATGCAGCATGAAATTTGCAGCGTTTATAGTAAATAGTTTATCAATGTGGGTCATTCTCTTTTTAAAATTCTTGAGCCCTCATAATCTTTAGTTAAAATCTGAAATGCACTTCCTTCCTGTAATGACTATCCATCTTAAATGACGTATGTTAGACTGCTTGGGCGGAGCATCAGTTAACCCCTCCCCTTCAACTTTCAGTCTGGCAGAGAAAGGCGAAAGCCACGCCCACCATTTTTTCTCATTAGAAATTCCATTTCACTCGGAAATGCGTCAAAACACGTAAGCAAAAACGATCGCAACTTTTGTTTTCCGGGTTTTGCAAGCATCGAAAAACGGTACCAACGTAATACAAACACAATGTTGAGGCAGTTTGTAAGTATTTTATAAATATCATGTAGGTTTTTGAATGGTCTGTTTGCACCTCGTGATGTTTAGGTTTAGGGGTGGAGCTTCATTCTTGCTTTTATCCTAATAATCATATACTGGTTTTGATCCATATCATAAATCCATATAAAATCAGAAAGTAGTTATGTTTTCTTGTGAGATCAGTCTTTTTTGGAGATGTACTATCAGGGCCGGCCCAAGCCTTACGGGGCCCTAAGCAGAATTTTATTTGGGGGTCCCCCTGTGCCCCAATACTGTCGACTATTAATTCAAATCAATTCAAGTTTATTTATATAGCGCTTTTCACAATGTGCATTGTTCCAAAGCAGCTGTACAGGGGCAAACAGGAAAAACAGAAAGTTAAAACACAGCACAGTGCATGGTATTTATAGAACGAGCAAGATCATTCTAATACATAATATCTAATTAATAAATAAATAAATAAATGCAGTCTCCCGATGAGCAAAAAAACACTTCCCTGGAATGTTTGATTATTTGCACGCACACTTTAAACCTAACACACCAAATTCTTTTAGTTGTAGATATGTTTGGGGTGTAGGAATGTCATGTGAACAAGATCACAAAAACCTTGCATTACGTCAATTGTGATTGTCAAGACATGTGATGATTTCATTCAAAGATTACATTTTAAAATACGTTTTATTTTAACCACACCCCCTTGTACAGCCACACAGCCATTGAGGGTGATTTCATCTTTTTTAATTTAGAGTATTTTGACAAACAACACAGAAAAAATTGTGGGTACAGCCCTGTGTGAGAAAATGGATGTGTGTCGTGAATATATCACCAAAAAATTAATTTCATGTGCTCTTGGGGGCCCCCTAGTGACGGCGTGGACCTTAACAGCTGCTTAGTTCGCTTATAGGGAGGGCCGGCTCTGTGTACTATGGTGTTCTCTAAAGCAACAGTTTGTTAAGACTGCCCACTATTGAAAATAATGTAAGTGTCTCATAACATGTCCTTCACTTCATAGCGTCTTCAACTGAACATACATTTAAACACACAAGTCTTAATCTTTGCTTAAATGTGTCGACTTACCTGCAAAAGCGAAGAACATACCAGCTGGTCTCAGCAGGTAGTCTCTGCTCTTCCCAAAAGCCCCCAGGAGGCAGAGACTGCCCAGAGTCATGAAGGCCAGACTGAAGATGGCTATGGCAGCAGCTGAGATGTTGTACTCTGACAGAGGAGAATCAAAGACCACATCTTTATGAACCATAGCCAACTTCTGTTACTATATAATAAAATCTTATCCTGTGATAAAAGATATTCGTTTGACATTTTAAATCTGTTATAAATGTTATGTTGGTTGTATTTTGTTCAAATGTTTGTGGAGTGATAAACTGAATCAGTGAACCAGCGTTTGACCAGCTGATCATCTGAAGTGGTCTATAGTTTTACAAAATCTAAATGTTTGTGCACATATGCACTCAAGTATTGTTCAAGTATTATACTATTTAAATTGCTTATGATGACGTAAAATATATGTTGGGTATAAATGCAGTTATAATTAAACCATACACATTTGATAAAATCTAAAATATATAGTTCTGTGACACCTGCTAATAATAATTATGTCCAACAATCATCAAATCAAATAAGATAAATATCAAATGTACTTTTTTGTATTTTAAGAAACAATATTTCCCTTTTAAGGTCTGGTACTTGGCTGGACTGAAGGGGGGCTTCAGAAATTGTTTGGAAACAATTTCTCTAGTTATATACTCATAGTTCAATGCATGCATAAAAAAATTCTGTGATTAAATTGACAGATCATTATGGATATAAAAGTAAAACATTTGATTTTCTTTTCATCATCATCTGGACTTTTTGGAGGGCCCGCGGAAAATCTGGCGAGAAATTCCCCCTTCAGGACTTATGTTGACTGTAACCTCATGACAGTATTACTATGCTGATATGCTAAGACTTATTGTGCGACCTTGTAGGAAGGTTCCATAGTTCACGAGCAAGCAATATAATAAAAAGAGCAGAACACCAGCTAATAACTTATAAGTAATAGTTAAGGGCTCAAATGGGTTAAGACATTTTGGGGGGGATACCAACGCAATCTGTGTTTATTGTCAGAAAACTGTGCTCCCACTGTAAGAATTTTCTGTTAGATTTAACATTTACATTTACATTTAGTCATTTGGCAGACACTTTTATCCAAAGCGACTTACAGTGCACTTATTACAGGGACAATCCCCCTGGAGCAACATGGAGTAAAGTGTCTTGCTCAAGGACACACTGGTGGTGGCTGCTGGGATCAAACCAGCAACCTTTGATTTACCAGTTCAGTGGTTTAACCCACTAGACCACCATTTAACACAGATGCTTTAACACACGCCAAATGTTTTATCAGGTTTTCTTTAACGTTCATCCTCTGTCAACTAGGCTGTAAATCCTGATGAAATAAACAATAGAAATATTCATGGTTTACATTACTAATAGCATAATGGACCATCTGCTGTTTATATAACAAGTAGAACATTGCTGAATGTAGTGTGTTTTGGGTCTTGATCCAGTAGGATTTCATAAGGTTTGATTGGATCCTGTCCGCCAGATAACATCCCACCATTAAAACCCAACAAGTCACCATTATAGCTTCTATTCAAAGTAAAACTATTCCCATTATTACCATAATCCATTCACATTCCTGTGACGGTTTACATTGTTTATGGTTTAAAAGTTTCTTGAAAATGTTTAATCAGACCTGCAGACGCATGTATTCAGAATCATGCTATATCCTTTGAGAATTACTTTATCAGAACTCTTAATTAAGATAATCTGTTTAATCAGTCTGAACTCCAGACTAATGTTGCATTTAACAAGGGATTCATTAACAATAAAGACAGATCAATACCCTACTGTGGACGACTATTGACATTTTAGCACGCAAGCGTGATGGCGGAAACGGCTGACAACCAAGCATTCAAGCAAGGCTTCATGTCTCATTGCATTCAGCACTTTATCCTATTCGGATAAAGGTTTATTTCTTATAACTCAATGGCCGAACTGGAGCGTGAAATAGCCAAGATGCTGTCCGCTCAAAGGCCAATAGCTCAATGTGGTTGCAAGATTGCACTGCGAGAGGTCAAGAGATGCGCCTCTGGCCTGAAGAATGAGACACTATCTCAAAAAACATTTATGAATAATAAATAAATTAACTGAATTTTACATTACATTTCTAAAATTATATAATAAAATAAATATAATAAAACTATAAATTTAAAAATTAAACATTATTTAATTATTTAAGAATACAAAAATTATACTGAGTCAAAATAAAAAAACATCAGAACTTCAGGAAAATCTCTCGAGCCTCTGATCAATAACTTTTTCCTCTGGGGTGTACAGTATTACCTATTAAAGTGTGCTATTAATTGACCTTATTTTTAAATTGTTCATTATAGAATTACTAGAAATATTTGAGGGTTTTATGTGCGTCTAAATCCTTTTTCTTGATTCAAATATCTGCACGAACATATTTCTACTCTAAACAGATCTCGAAGCATATTTTTCGGCCCAGTTCCTCTTACGCCTGTTTGGTCTAAATTGAAACCCTCTGCAACCTCCACCCATGATATCAAGGAAGTAAACCATACCTTTCTGAGTCTTCACTTCAAAAACTTCGGCCTCCTCCCCTGATGTGAAGTGTTTGAAGTAGGAGCAGTTCTTCACTGAAAAAAGAGATGAAAACAGTGATTGTAGACGAGGGTTGCAGATGCCGACGTATTCTGTCGATACGATGCTTTTAAACTACCAATGAGGCCGCTTGACATTTCCTCCGGAGACCGTGGGCTCTCGACAACAAGCAAAGCATTTGTGTGCGTCCATGAGATGGATTGTGAATTCTTAATTACACGCCGAGGGCATAAATCTGTGATTACATTTCTGTTATTTGCTGTTATTAACAACAAAACCCTGTTTTAAGGTATCTATGTGCGCAAATTGTTTGCATGTTTTTTGGCGAGTGAGACAAATTAGCCTGTGAAATTTGTTCATCTATTCCGCCTCCACTCACACAACAAAATTACACTTCGTGTCGCGCATTGCAACATCCGCCCTTCAAGGGGCACTTTAATTAAACCTTTCCTCAGGTTACACACCCACAACGTTACAAAACGACCACCTGTCTGAGACCTTTGTCCTGTATCTGCAAGACCGAATGGAAAAGTTATGCAATAGTTCACACTGTAGACACCTCTTCTTTAGATTAAACTCCTAAAGCAAGCACGCCATCTTCCGCACCGGGAGAAACAGAGGAGCTGTTTGTTACGCTGGACCCAGAATCTCCACCAGGGTGGGGGGAGGTGGGAGACCTACAGTATCTATGGGTTACCTAGCAACAGACCGGTCTTAGCTTTGTTAGTAAAAGGCATACTGACAGCGGCTAGGGAATGGGATGCATCTGAGCTTTGCTGCTTTAGACTGTGATTTACTATTCCTGTCAAAGGCCCTTAGCGCAGGCTGTTTTGGATGAGTTCATCTCACAAATGGCCTTGGAGAGCCTTTAACTGCCCTGTATGGGGTAGTTGTTTGCATCGCAAGCCCTCCCTTCCTGATGCGAAGCTTGATTCAATTGTGTTTTGGTGGCCCTTTTGGCCGTGAGTGGGCAATGTCTCCAGAGCCGAATCTTTTCTTGTCCTCTTCACCTGTTTTTGCTTCTGTGGGCTTGTCAGAGTCCTTCATCAGCCTGACAGCAATATGCAAGGACGGACTGATCATGAATCAGACCCTGATAAAAAGGCTGCTCTTGACAAATCTGTCATTACTTCACCCGGCACAAATAAGAGGCGAGACCTGTGTCTTGCATCTTGTTTGGCGTGTAGGCCGACCTGCTTTTCAGCGTGACTGAATCTAAGGCTCAAAATGAGTTCTGTGGCACCATCGAGCAAAAAGAAGAGACAAAAATAACGATTTGGTGCGTAGCATTGACCTTGCAGGTTGGTTAATGGAAGCACTTATTTCATGGAGGAGGTCGATTGCTGGGTTGCTGTCATAATAGTTTCTCAGATCTTGATTAAAACTCCCTATTGCACTCCACTATGCTGGACCAGTAGTCGGAGGGAGAGTTCCAAACTCTGTCGGGTGACTGTGTTGTTTTTACTCTAAATACGAAACAGTGGATCAAGACCGTCCTCTTTTGTCCACTTGCAAAGTGACCGTCAAGTTCTGGGTCAATGTGAGAGGAGGACACATTTAACGCTGCTGACCCACTAAAGGTGCCCATATTTGGGTCACACAAGGGGAGAGACTTTCTCTGGGGCCTTCGTGCCTCTACAGGAGTTTTGCTGCCTAACTGAGATGAAGCCATGACGTTACAAGGCTATTAAATGAATGCTTCAACCAAAGAATGTAGAGTCTGTCATGATTTCCTCACCCTTGTGTTGTTTCAATGCAGTTTGTCTTACTTCCAAGAAATTAAGATGTTCAAACTACTTTTGTCAAAGAAATGAATGCATTCCAATCATAGATTTGTTGTTATCCAACGTCAAGTTTAAACAAGCGCATGTGTGAATGAGATCTTCAGCAGTGGATAAGGATATTCCCATCCCAATAAGAGGATGAGGGTAAATTATTCCCTTGACAATTGCATCCTGTATCAGAATCACTCTCTGGTTTCATTTTCAACTGGTGCCGTGCCAACTGCGATTTTAACATAATGAACTCCACTGAGATGTTCTCCAGTCATTTTAACAAACTTGTGTCTTCAATGAGTGTGAAACGCTAGATTCCCTTGAAGAACCTGCAGAGTCTCGCCAACACTCAAAGCTTCCCCTCCCTAAGACTCAGGTCTGGGATTGAAGCCAAGCATCATTGAGCAGGAACAGAACGGCTTTAACGCTAATGTTTTGGCTCACGGCTTCGTTTATGCAGTTCAAAAGGCTTTCCAAATCTAGCCACTCCCCAGGCCATTCTAGGCTAGCCAGAACTGGGCCAGACCGGGTCTCGTGAGATGTCCTTTTGAAAGGTTGAGCACCGTGAGGTGTCTGCGGATCCTCTAGGGTTAGACGTTTACTGACCCATTCCAACTCGAATTCTCCCGCTGGGGCTGGAGTATCTGTAAGAGTCTGCCAAGACTGCAATCAACCATCTTGACTGAACTGCTTATCTCCAATGATCTCAAGTAAAAGCTGCAGGGTTCAGTTTGAGCAAATGCAAACAGTGCTGAAACTGTGAAGTGTGATAGATTTCAACACATCACTTGAAATGTTTGAAGGACAGATTTCATTTATTTTGTTAAGTCTGGTGCAGTTGGCAGTTGATTCTGGTTTTATGACTGAAAATGATTTTCTGACCAGTATGTTACATGATTTTTAGCTCAGTATGAAACTGAATACAACCCTAAGAGCACTGGAGATTTTTTCTTGTTTTTCTTTTCTTGCCGTGAAGTGTCTCACACACAAATCTTGGTCATTTTTCAAGTTTTTTTCAAAGGCTATACCAATGTTGGCAACCAGCGACTTCTACAGAAGTTCTCATTGTGGGTGCCTCGTACTTGAACCTGAACACCTTTCCATAAAATTATGACACTTGCAAATTGTGTAAGTCCCACCCACCACATCGAAGCATCTATAAGCTGGTCCATGAACATGTAGATGGCCCATGGGCGTGCTGTTAAAGATTACATTATTGATGACCTCATTAAGAGGCCAATATATTGTCAGTCCAGATATGGAAAAAATCAAGGGTTCATTAACCCAAAAAATTAACAATCTGTTGTCATTTACTAAGGGGATGTTACTCCAAACCAGTGTGACTGTCTTCTGTGAAACACTTAAGAATGTTGACATTTTATGCATACACAAGTGAATTAGCATTGAATCTCTCATTGAGTCATACAGGTTGGGCACAACATAATAGAGGACATCATGAATATTCTAATTGAATATAACTCTTACAAACCCAAACCCAGTTATAGGGGATACAACACAGGGCAAATTGAGCACATAGATCAGTGTTCTTCAAACAAATATTGAAGTGATGTCAGATTGGGCTGTTAAAGGAACGTTCACACTTTTTTTGGAAATATGGTCATTTTCCAACTCCCCAAGAGATTATTACAGTTTTATTTCCCCAAAAAATTGGAATGTTCCTTTAAACTTCAAACAGATTTTTTTATCCAGTGTGAGGAACAGAAATGGCATCTGTGTTAGTTTTTCTCAACCCTGGTCCTCGAGGACCCCTTCCAGAAAAATGTTAGATGTCTGCCTATATAAAACAACTGATTCAACACCTGAGCCCTGCTCCAAAGGCAGTTAGTTTGTTAATCAGTCTCCCCAATAAACACACTAACTAGCTGCTGAGTTGAATTAGGGGTTTTATATAGGACACACATAGGATATCCAGGCGACATCTGAAACATTCTGGAGGGGGGTCCTCGAGGACCAGGGTTGAAAAACACTGACTTAGATGACATTTCTGTTCCTCATTCTGTTAAACTAATCCTGTTTGAAGTTTTACAGCCCAATGTGACATCACTACAATATTTTGTACAATGTTTCATATAATTTTGTTCAAGAAACGTGGTCAAAACAGGTTACATGTGATAAAGATAGGTTGAAAACCCACCTTCAGTAATGAGACGACCGCAATTTTGGAAATGAAAAAACTCACACATTGTCACATGACCTAATCCAGATATTCAGTAGATGTCACTTAGGGACTTCATGAGTAAAGTCTGAGATAAAGCTTTAAAAAAGACTTTTCCAGGTCAGCACTGGTGTTTGTGTCATTGTGGGTTCTTATGTAAAAACCCAACCACCTTCTGATTATGTTTCAAAACTCCATTCCATTTTCTACCGCTTATCCGAACTACCTCGGGTCACGGGGAGCCTGCGCCTATCTCAGGAGTCATCGGGCATCAAGGCAGTTGCGGAATGTTCAATGTTGCGGAAGAGGGAAGCTCTCCTTAGACGTTCACGGGAACACGTGCTGGCTGTCAGGAAGTGAGTCTCCATTTATCCCCACAGCTCTAATAAATAAAGGACGCACAATACTGCTTCTTACAGAACCCTACATCACACAGGTGACAGCCTGGATCCAATTACCTATTAACTCAATTTGTCTTAGTTTTATGTCTTATATTAACTCTCTCATCCATCAGTCATAATAATCTGACATTGATCATGGTCATGACCTAAGAGTCTAAAAATTTAAGCATTTCTTCAGCACACATTTGATGGTCAAATGTCTGGAATGCAAGACACTGAAAGATATGATCTGTCTGTAGATTCTATAGGTCTTCATCAAGCTACTGGTAAATTGCATTTACCTTTTTGCTCTCTTATCTTCTAAATCTATCTGACCTGGGGCACGTGAGAAAAATGAGGCTGATTTCTCCCAAGTGTACTGTAAAGAAGTCAAGTTATTCACCATCTCCCACAGGTAGATACAGTTCACCCGCATTTTTTCAATCCACAACCTCATAAATTACCTTAACCGATCTATTTCCACCTTATACAACCCTGTGATATCACAAACACACAAATCAACGCCTGTTCTTTTCATTATCAGGGTGCCCATTGACCTCACTTAGCAACTTAATGACACAAGACTTTGTAAAGATTGTAAAGATTAATCTTCAAATGAGGAACAGTGTGACATTTCATGCAAGGCTACTGTGGGGAGACATCAGCTCACTTTGATTCCTATGCCCCATGAAAGACTTTGATCATCTTCTTGGCTTCCAAGACTTCCCAATTTCCATCAACAAACTTACAGCAAGATGAATGAGGTGCTCTTCCAAAAAGTCCTTGTGGACGTCTATGCCTAGGGGCTACACAAGGCGTAAAGTCTGGTAACGGCTAAAGGTAGCTTGATTTAAACTTCCTTACCTCCTGGCAGGCTGATAGGGCCACAGCCTTTGCCCTGAGGATCTTCCTCCGCGATGAAGATGCTCTTCTTACACAGCCTCCAGAGCCCGAAGTGGGCCGCTTCACAGGTAGTGTTGAGGTGCTCCACCCTGGGACTCAGCACCGCCCAGTGGTCCGTCACCACCGCCGCCAACATGGAAGAGATGCCTACCAGAATAACCAGAAAGGTGATCTTCATCTTGGTCTTCTTGTCCTCCAGCATGGTGACCGTTGGAGATAAGCTAGATGCGAGTTTGAAGGTGTCCTTGAACCCTTGAACTTTGGCTTTTGTTTATACGAGTTCTAGCTGGAAGAAGGGAAATAGTAAAGTCAACCAGGAAATCACACTGTCTCTTCACTTCAGCTCGCTGTCCACAAACCTCTGCTTCTGCCTGGAAAAAGAGGCTAGATAATAGTGCCCTAGTTTTCTCTCTCTCTCCCTCCCAGAACGACATTTAGTATGGTGGGCTGTGCCTTTAGAATACTGCCTTCACCATGTAGACTGAGAAAAAGGGTATTAACTAACATCCTAAAACTGCCGCTCCCACTGGAAGACACTGAAATAGAAAAATGATAATTTAGCACCACATTTGACATGCCATAGGATGCAGGTGTGAGGACACGGATGGGGAGCTTTCAGAACTGGTTTGTGATGACTTTCTACCAGGGATGCTTTGATGCCATTTTTTAAAGACAGAGTGTAAGTACCAATATGTTTTTTTTGGTACACTGACACCGTTACAAACACCGATGCCTGTACCTATATCTTCCAAGCACAACACACTGAAACCAATAACTCTGCCTCAAAGCTCAATATGAAAAATACAATTTTATGTGCTTCTCACAAACTTTCAAAGCACAAATTTCAGTTAGTCTGTCAGGTATTTCACGTGAGGTAGTTGTCTTTGGTGTCGGTGTATCTGTGTGAGTACGAGTGCGAGTACATCAGCTTGGTAACGGGTTCATTCCTACTTTTTACTAATTCAAGTAGTTTCATATATCAAGAAAATGTACAAACACAATCACTTAAACCTTTTATCCTGTGGGGTATTTCCAGAAACATTAGATGAAAGTAATATTCAGTATTTTATAATGAAATTTACATTTCATGTTGTTTCATTTCATGTATTAAACTTTACATTTAACACTTTTTGTAAACTGGTTTAATTTATTTTTATTCATTTCACAATTCAGCCATAGATAGGCTTTGTGCTGAATATCTCTTCCTGCCTCTCCAGTTCAACATCTTGTAGCATGAGGGCAAGTCCTGAAAATGAACTATGGCTTTATAAATACATGAATACAAAACATATTTACATAAATGCTCCGCATTTTAATTTATGAATTGAAAAAAAAATGAAGCAGGAAAACTAGTAACGCTAAATAGCAGATACACTTTATACATCATTTTACTTCTCCGATGATTTGATTGTGATGACTTTGATTAATTTATCCTGTGCCTTGCTTTTCTCAGGCAGTTTAATTATTTCCTGCTTGATCCACGAGGCTCATGGGAAATTTCCTTTTATTAGTAGATGATCTACTTTCCTCCAGTCAGTGAATGTGAGTGAGTGCCTACACTGCCAAATATCCTCACTGAGGTTTTACATGTAAATGCATTTACATTTAAAAAATCCATTTTGCAGACAATTTATCCAAAGTGACTTGCATTGCATTATACTACATATTTGTTTCTGGCTATATGTGCAGTCCTCTGGGATCGAACCCATGACCTTGATGTTGTTACCGCCATGCTCTGAACACTGAGCCACATGAAAGATTCTCCTTTTCATTGCGAACTGTAATTTACAAATCTTAATATTCATCCTGTTTCTAAATCATAATAGAAATGATGTTTTCTTATGAATTCTAAGTGATTTTTTATAATAAATGTAAGTATATCTATGCAGGCAGTAATGGGGTGGTACCGCTGGGTATAGACCTCTTCGGTAGAAGTAAACAACGCTTGTCCAGAAGAACTTTCTCTTTCAGTTTTTTTGACACGACTAGTGTAATAAAGTGGTCACCAGGAAGGGAATCACAGAAAACGAACTTAATGTGATGGTTCACGTCCAAAAAGGTTTCCATGATCTTCAAAGGTCATACTAGAAGCTGTACCCCTCATGATTTTTTTGTGTATTCACACAGCTGATCCAGTGAGTGTAAATAACGCTAATGTCCCTCATTCTGCAATGTTAAAGCTAACGTTACATATACCCGACCATCTAAGTCTGATCTTTTTATAAAACACTGTGGGCCACTTTTCAGGACTCTGGCCCAGTCTCTTGTAGCTTTAAGTATTTACACAAAATACAAAGATGACACACAGAAAAAAAATAAAACATTTATAGCTAAAAACAGATACACTCTGCTTTTGTATGTTGTGTACACAGAGTCATTGAGATGGAGGGTTCATCCACAGGCTGATGGTAGCTAGGATACAGCAGAGATTCAGATGATGGGCAGAGGTTCCACGTCGCTGTGGTTTCAAACAGCCCCTCATGCATCAGTGTTTCAGAGATTTATAAATGAAAAGCACCACTTATGATTCTTTCATAACAACAGGCATGTGTTGGGGCCACTATTTATGAGCCAATTTTTATTCTCGATTACTGTTCAACACTGAAAAATGATTATGTGCCATAGTAGATTTTATGAAATGAAATTATTAAAATATACTTAATAGAATTATGTTCCTGTTTTTAACAAAAAAATAGTTAAATAAAGGTAAAACGCAAAACTTGGGAACGAAATCTACTAATTTTGATTGTTAAAATCATTATAATTGTTACTATTTAAACTGGTCAAATTAACAACACAATTTCTTCTGAATGTATAGCTGATGAAAATGTCCCTGGAATGAGAAAAATATATATAGTGCAGGGCTTTTGTCCTCTGAGAATTGATGGGCTATTGGTAGTTGGATGCCTGGTCATTAGACAGCAGTGTTATTTACTAAAATTTATACTTTAAATACATCTTTGTTTATCAAA
This sequence comes from Triplophysa dalaica, assembly GCF_015846415.1. NCBI lineage: Eukaryota > Metazoa > Chordata > Actinopteri > Cypriniformes > Nemacheilidae > Triplophysa > Triplophysa dalaica. The sequence continues at coordinate 21,699,243 of NC_079548.1, read as the reverse complement.
ATCAAATCAAACATTTACCTAAAAATAAAAGATAAAAATTGAAATGTTCCCTCAGAAATAAACTGACATAAGTTTAAGGCACTACAATTATAAATAAATTAATTAATCTCATATAGGCAAGCAACATAAAAAATGAAGAAATAACAAAATTGCTAAATACGTTACTAAAATTAACAAAATTCATATAACGAAAAATCTAAAAATAAAGCTAATTTAAAACATTAACAAAACTACAATTAAACCAAGAACACTAACTCTGTCTCACCTCGCATCATGCAGAACATATCTAGTTTTGATTAAAGGTTTTGAAAGCACATGAATTAAAAGGATTATTATCTTAACGGATATATCATTTAAAAAACACTGAAATGTTTAATAAAACCAATATATATACTATATATACGAATTGTCATTGTTTGAATGTCATGGTGACTTTAAAGGAAGGTAAGTCAAATATGTGCATTCTTACTTCTATCAGGAATGCATAGGCAGTTAAACTAGTAAAGCATTTCAGATCTACATCTCATAGGTTCTGTTTGAAGGGCAAAATGAAATGAAATTTAAGGACCCATTCATTGTATTTTGGCAATTTGATGCATATTGGACTGAAACAGGATATTTACGTAGAAAGAACCAGGGCAGGCCTTGATGCTATCTGTCAGGAACGATTTTATCATGAAAGTGAGTCAGCTATAACAGATTGAAGGCAGGTTAGGAGTTGAAGAGCAAGAAAGAGGGTTTAGCGACAAAAGATGACAGATGACAAACATTAAGGATAACTAATTACAATGATTTTCACACAGCTCATGGGAATGCTTGATTCTGATTGGCCGGTCGCGACATCTGCAGGTTCGTTATTCCCAGATAACAACCGCTCAAAACTAATAACACATTGTCACCCGGATGCAGCAAATCATCAAATATTAACTGTAAATATTTCTTTTAATAACATATATGACATTATATTTACAAATGATTAAACCAAATTGCCTGTTCGTGACATTTGAATGCCGTTTCTTACCTAAAAACTGAAAGTAAACGGCTTTTCCTGACAGAAGGTCTGCATTCAGTAAAATTTAGCTAATAAAAAATTTCAAATTCACATTTTATGTACAGTTTTTTCTCATGTGGCAAGTAGCCGTGTAATAAGCTAGATAATGTACAAGTAGCTGGCTGTTAGCGCGAAATAACCCCCTTCAATCTGATGCAAGACCCTCTGCTTCTCGTCGCATCCTGATCACTCTTGCGTGCCTTATTTCTGCGAGAACAAACGGCTGCCTGTACATTATCCCTTACATAATGAAAAAAAATCATGAAATATGGAGAGGTTTAAAAAGGACAGCGGCAACATATGTCTTCATATTTCAGACTATAGTCTGCCGTTTCCTGGTGTGTATTTTTACATCTTACCGTGGGGTAAAGTTGAAAGAATTTTGCTTATCAGCTGTTATTTGGTCCATGTGTGCTCATTTGATCAGCTCCCTACTATGGTACAGTTTTGTCACATATGGGCGCTGATATTTGTGGGTCACAAGGAACAGCTTATCTATCAGATGAGTCGCTCACAATCAGCATCAGCACCACAGCATCTTCCCCTCTCTCTGACACTGTTGTATGGCACAGCTGGGGGTCTTACCAGCTGATCTCCAATCAGACGTACAGCTCACCCGCTCCTGTGGAACACTGCACTGAGCGTGTCACAAATACATGACGTTCGTAAAACGAAATCAATCTCATTCTGTCTCCAGCATTCATTTAGCTTCACTGAAATCAAAATAAACAGCGAACAATTGGATTCTTTTAAATGCATTAGCGCCCAAATAGGAAGACAATGGTGATTGGTTTCAGATTTTATGCAGAGCAGAAGAAGGAGGTGTACCCGCTTCCTAATGACAGGCAATATTATTCATGCTAAATCAGATTACCAGTGCCCTCGGGCCAAACTCCATAAAGGTCACTGAAAATAGATCTGTCGCATACCGAATCGGTTTGTACCATCCTACATTACTTTCAATCTGTGCCACAGACTGGACGGGCAGTAATGCGGCAGAGCCGGCTGATAAGACCATTCAAATGGACTAATTTCTTAATACAGAGTAAACAGGGTGTTAATAGGGGCATTAGAGAGCATGGCCATGGCCAAGGTCATAGACACCTGGCGCCATAATAACCCTGAAGAATACAGATTTCACTTTAAATTTTTAACATTTGCCTTGCTTTTTATGTCGTTCCATTCTGTGACAATCTTAAATAAGAGCACATTGGTCTATTTATGTGAAACTCAAATAAGGTTTTCATCATTTTTACATCATCTGAAGATTAGGCAGTATTTGCTTGTGCAAAGATTGCTTTCTGAGGTGTTTTGCGTGCTTTCTAAATCCTTGGTATGTGGTTGCTAAAGTGCTCAGAGTGGTTGCTATGGTATTCTGATTGATGGGGAAATCATCGCTTACTGGCTCAGGTCACAAGAGTCCACCTTCAGGTTTCTGTGATGTTCTGGAGATATGACTCAGGTACCTCCTACTCTATGATTTATCAGCTGTGTACAATTCATCCACTCATTGCTAAAAAAGGACTAGCAGCATGAACTCTCCATAACCATGAACAATGCTAACCATTGTTTAATTTGGTTAAAACTAATATTTTATTAAATTGTATTAAAGATAGTGCAGTAATGTTGTGCAGGAGGTATACAACTCAGTTCAAGTAAAAAACGTTTGTTTGAGATCAAAAGCAATCCGTGTTTGTAGATATTTTTTGTTGAATAAGCCACCTGCAATCTTTCAGCTGATATCACTTCAATGCACAAATCTTTCAACCCCGTAATACATGGCATTGGAAGGTCTGACTCACTCACTATGCAGAAGTGAGTGGAATATTTTTTTATTATAAAGGGGTCATATGGTGTAAAATCGTGTTTTTCTGTGTCTTAGATGTGTTGGCCATAAATGTATTCGACTCGTAAAATTTCAAAAATGAAATTGACGGAAACAAAAGATGTAGGGCTGGGTGATGCATATCACGATTCATGCTAATTGTACATGTTTATATCAATTTTGAAATAATGTGTTTTATGCACAGCTCAACTATGGCTCTTTGATCAATAGGAAGAACTGCTCAATCTAAAATCAAGATGGGATAGAGTCGTTTATAACGTACATTTGAGAACACTATTCAAACATAATCACTACTTTATGATCAGTGTTGGATGTAACTAGTTACTAAGTAATTAGTTACTGTTATTTAATTACTTTCCCCTTAAAAAAGTAAAGTAAGGGATTACTCTTATTTTTTTGTAATTTAATTACAGTTACTTTGGATGTAATTGAAATAAATACTGTGTAATGTTTGTAATAGTGGAGTTGACATTAAAATTCAAAGTCTAACTTTAAAACGATCGTATTAATGTAACTTTCTCACTTTAGTCAGTTAATAAGAGTACTTTATGTAGTTTCTAGTAATATACCCAACACCGTTTATTATCATGAAAATACCTGTAAAGGTTTGAAGAACAGCGACAGAATATGACCATTGGCATTTCCTGGAACTAATCATTCTTCTTCTGTTTCCAATATTCAGAATGCCCTGTGGCTTGCAGATGTGGCGCCACGTAACCGTTATTCATTGAGAAACTGAGAGCATAAGAACAGCACGATATATCGCCCAGCCCTAAAAAGATGCTTTCTATCTAAAAGCGAATGCTCACCCAGACCTGCCTGAAACACCTTGTCTGTACAATTGCTCTGGAACCTGATGTTCCAAATATGCTAAGAGGAGTTACATTTCTGTCACACGCTTGCAGTATTCCACCAATCACTACACACTGTTTAACTGGCCAATCATAGCACACCTCACTTTTCAGAGCCATGAGCTTTGTTAAAAATCCAGGCGTTTCAGAGAGGCGGAGCAAAGAGGAGATACAAACATGCACGGTATGTGGAAAATACAGCGTTTTTAAACCTTAAATCATGTATACACATCTAAAACAAACAATAATATTTGTTTTAGCCGTGTCATATGACCCCTTTAATAACACCTCATCTAGGTGTTAAAACATTAGGCTTGTCAATGTATGTAAAAATGCTCAAAATCTGGTTAAAATTTGGACTGTCACACATCTGTTGAGCAGTTTTATTTCTTTTAAAAATATCGGAATGAAATTCAAACACACGTTTGGAAGGTGTTTTCCCATCTATTATGTAACCATTCCTGTGCAGACCACTCCGTAAGATGTAAACAAAGCTGGTTCAATTCTGGCCCTGAAGCATTTAACACTACAAACGTTTGAAATTACAGTATAACTATCCGAACATTTATACCCAAATAAAAAAAATTAAATACATGAGCGAGACAACATACCCCTGTTTACTTTATTTATGTGAGCAACAATATGTCGACATCATCTGTGGTACAGAGAAATACTGAGATCAACATTATTAAATCAAGAAAATGGCTAAATGCTTTCCATGAACAGAGAGTACATAACAGGTATTTATAGTGTTTGATGCTTGGCAGTAAGATCCATCTGTTAATAATACTGTTAAAAGCACACAAAGTTAATGGGGTAAAGAAAAAACATGCAAACATTAACACCTACCGCTCTACAGAGAGCTGTGGCTGAAAGCTCAGGTCATAATGGCTTTGCTAAGAAAAGGTGTGGCAGTAAATGCTTTCAATAAGTCACACGCCTACCAGATATATACAGTTAGCTGTTTCATGGATTTGAAAGCGCGGAAAATGAAGTCTTCCGCGAAAACTGACTTTCCACAAAGGACCTGGGACACGGGACGGAGTGAAACAAAGGAGGGTAGAAAGTTATGATGTCAACTCCAGGCGTAAGGCTCTGGTGAGGGTAAGACACTTTCAATGGTCTTCTAAATGGCTGGATCGGCCACACTGATGTCTCAAATGCTGCTTTCCTCTAGATATTTATCAGCTGTCTGTGCGATGTTTCTCTGGGCTGACCGACTCCAAAAATGGTCTTTCATTTCCAGATGTCTGACATTTCTCAGCATTTATCCTTTTATCAGTGGACTCACACAATGTCAGATCCCCAGTGGTGGTCCATTCAAATGCAACACGGCCGTCACTCAAATTCTCGAGAAGGCGTGGCTATGTTTAACCCACATTCAGACAAATACCAAGAAGAGGTTGAACCTATGCAACATCACTCTTTGACACATTCACAAAGGGAGGAAACAATACTGCCTGGTTAACTACTAACTGTTGATTGTTGACCACAATAGTCACATGTCAATGTGTTGAGTCCTGTGGATCTGCCCTCCTGAAGAGACCAAGGTGATCACATGTTTCTTGGACGATGGTCCCCGGAATAAGACACTAATGTCTCCAACAGACTTTGTATCAACAACCTTATGATGATGCTCTTATTGTGCATTATTTACGCTTTATGCTAAAGAAAATAATTCATCAATTACTCACATTGTATCTAACACAAACTTCTGTTGTATACGTGACCTCACCAAAATCATTTAACCCGTGTATGGTGTCCATGTGTTTGTTGCTAAGCCAATATTTACGTCTCTAACACATTATTCAGCTTTTAAAGCAATACAAACAAAAAACGTTTTACAATGTTCTTTACAGATGTTACATAGACTGCATATATGGTCAATATGTGTCATTTACATTAGTTAATGCCGAATGTATTCAACTGAATATAGATAACTATGTGTTCAGAGGTGTATAAAGTTGTTTTTATGAGATTCTTCTATCTACATTCACCGCGGGTCCCCTTTCCATGGAATTTGCTATGTTGTTTCTTCAGTAAAGGAAAAACTGCTTTACAGAGCGAGATTCGCAAACATGTTATCTCCTTCTGCAAAGAAGCAAGAATGTGATGACACTTTCCTGTAGCTCAGTGGTAAGAGCGGTTGTGGGATCGATCCCAGGGGATTGCAAATGCCTATGTAAAAAACGTATAGGATAATGCAATGTAAGTAACTTTGGATAAAAGCATCTGCCAAATGCCTAAATGTAAATGTAAATGTCACCTTTGTCCTGTGAAAGCCACCGTAGTGCTTCAAAAGGGAGGGAGTGAGTCGTTGGTTGCAATTCGCTACCTTACCTTATGATTAGGTGTAAAGACTTGTAGCTTAAATAAATAAAAATTGCTGTTTTTATAAACATTAAAAGTGCATCCCATACACCTGAGTACCACACAAGGGTTAACTTTCAGTCAATGACTTCCAGCAAGTAGGGCAGAGCCTCCACAACAGCCTGTAAACTAACATCAGGGTTTGTTTCCATTCAGATATAAAACAGATAAAATTCCTGTCTAACTGTATGACCTGCTTTACTCTGAAATATTTCTCATTACAGAGGTATCATTGGTTGCCAATACCGATTTATGTAAAGCAAGAATGGTGCTTTAAAAGGTTCTTCGATGCCATAGAAGAACCTTTTTGTTCCATAAAGAACCTTTTACTAGGGATGCATGATAAATTATCGGCTTTATCCGTACCGATAAATGGTCATTTTTAATGATATCGGTATCAGATAATAAAATGATAGCCGATAAACCACTAGTTAAACCGCTTCGGCTGCATTCTGCTCTCAGTTAAAACCCAGTACAGTACTGTCTTCGTGTCATGATCATTTACTTACTGCTGTTAGCAAAACATTGTTGATGTAGGTAGGCCTACATTATGTAGATATTTACGAATGTATAAATTATTGGAACAAAAGCATATTTTTTGAATCAGACTGCTGTTGGAATGCTTTCTGTTTTGAGACCTGTTAGACTAGTGGCGATTTAGAAAAAAACTTTTTTGGCCTTCTCTAGAAGAATGTCTATAATTTGATTATTTAATAAAAATTATAGCAGAAAAGTTTAAAAGTTAAATAATTTTTATCCAGTGTAAAGTAGGTTTGGTACATGATTTTCAGAGGGGAAAAGAGAATTCATGATTTTTAACCTTGTTTTCTGCAGTGAATGTTTCTAATTAAAGCAGGTGTGTCCACTTTTTTAGCCTTTTTTTTCAGTCTCAGAAAATGTCATATTGATACTAAGATACTATATATCGGCCAATATTTTGATTATCGGCTTCTAATGTAAAAGAATTATCGTTTACTGTTATCGGCCAAAATGTACTTATCGGTTATTTTAATACAGTTTGACGAGCTAGTTCTTCTTCGCTGTAAAAATAATATTGACCGCCTTAAATTGCAACCAAATTGAGTGCAGTTTGTAATGGAAAGTAAACAGTAAGTTTGTTAAATAATATATTAGATTGAATATCAGATTGAAATTACAGTTTGATTGCACTTCAAAATTTAAGGCAGCAAAAATGTTGTTTGATATTTAAAGTCAAGTACTGTATGCAATGTATAATTTCAATTTAACTTATATAGCGAATTGTTTCTTTGTTTGCAAAAAAACTATTAAAATGTAAATGCCAAGTTAACACAACACAAATGTTTTTGTCATCTTAACTAAAAAATTTAAGGCAGCGAGGTAACAAATGTGATTAAGTTGAATCAACTCATTGATAAGTTAAAATAACAAAGATATTTGTTGTTTGAACTAGAAAATAATACTTAAGTCAACTTGGAAAAATCATTACAAAGACTAATTTTTAAAGGTGGACTCTACTTTGAACACAACAAGAAATTTATTGTTAACTTAACATCATATTTTAAGGCAGCGGGGTAAAAAAATGTATTGACTTAATTCAACAAATTGTTTTTTACAGTGTACCTTTAACATCTAAAGAAACTTTCTGTTTCACAAAATGTACTTTGCGGTGAAAATGGGTTCTTCAGATTATAAAAAAATAAGAAAGAGATGGTTCTCCAAAGAACCTTTGACTAAATGTTTCTTTGTGGAACCAATAATGGTTCTTCTATGGCATTGCTGTGAGGAACCTTTTAAGCACCTTTATTTTTTCTTTAGTGTTCCTTCGTCAACAACTTTCACCAAAATATTGGTCAACCAGCTACACCAGCAAGAAGCAGCATAAACCAGAGTACACAGACATGGAAAATTCACACTGGTCTAAACTGTTCTTTTTCAGCAGGGTGTACACTAACAATCGGTGAATCCCTTTTCCAGTGAACATTTACAGATTAAATTTGGCAGCCAAAATATGGGACACAAGAAGATCAAACCAGTGGATCTACGACACAAAAAGCCAAAGGCGTGTATTATTAAGTGGATACGTCTGAGGATCACTTACAGCACCTTTAACTAATACTCCTACAGTAGTTTTACAACAACACAAACCGAGAAACTCTGCAGCAGTTTGAAAGTGGCTCTAGAGTAAGTGTGAGCACTGCCAAGCTGATAGGCACAATGAGGACTAGACAACTATGGCTACAAACAACAGGACACTTGAAAAGACGTTCAGTATTCAACTCGGGTTCGAGCTAAAACCACTTGGAGGGGAAGGCTTCAGCTGTGAGCCAACATTAGCACCAAACAATTCATAAGTAATTTTCATATCAGTATACATTAAGAGTATGGCACTGTACTGACAAACGAACTGACAATCGATTTTTTTTATCGACAGTCATTGAGTGGCTTATACCAAGTTCAAATGCTGTATTGTTTGAAGACGGTTCGCTTCACATCTTGTCTCAAAGAGTCTCTGAGAATTTCCAACTTCTCCAAAGATTCCCAACATTCTCCAAAACACACACCAGCAATCCAAAACCAAATCTGTTTTTAATAACACAGTGCTTCTCCTTCACCAACGGGACGTCCCATTTGTTGACTGGCGGCACCAATGAGAATCCTTTCCTCCGGCATCTGTCACAGGCCACCGACCCCAGCTGGCTATCCATATCAAACGGTCGTATCACTACCTGCTCCAAATTGTAGCCTCATACGGGCGTCGTCCTCCTGTTGACACCGTCATTAAGGTCTTTGGAGTAGCAGTTGTGCACTTGGAGGAATCCAGAATCATGGTCAGGGCTGTACGAGCTGTCCGTCCCTGATTTGAGGGGATCTCTTGTCAACGTGTACATGTTAATCTCTCCTAAAGGAGCTGAGCTCATCAACTTGAGTCCCATGGGCGACACCTCGCGAGAAGCTTCCGAGGAACGAGAGCTGGAGCGCGAGTGCCGTCTGCGGTAGCGGTAACTGGGCATCCGGGAATACGGAGAAGGAGAAGAGGTAGACTTGATGAACTCTCGGTGTGCTTTGAAACGTACTTCTTTGTTCTTCTCGATGTAGATGTTGACAGCAAGAACGGCCACGGCCTCGGCCACGATGAACGAGAGCGCGCCGAAGTAGAAAGACCACCCATAGTTATTCTGGTTCTTCTTGTCCTCGTCCCGCTTGTCGCTGGGGTCTCCGGCGTTGCTGGAGATGTAGACGATTATGCCGATGATGTTGCTCAGACCTGCCGGACAAAAAACAGAGCGGAGAAGACTGAGAACAACTTGCGTGTCTTGTTCATTTATTCTAACCTAGAAAGACATTCGACTAACATTTGGCACGTTAAACAGATCTTAATCTCAAAAAACAAGAATGGTGTTTGATAGAACATCAAATACAAAATCATGAGGTGCAGAGAATGTGAAGGGTGTGACTGTTTTCATTTAAATAAGTATTTGATTTGATTTTTAAATAAGCCTGGACTTAAGTAATAATGTTTGTGTTATACTGGCTTGGTTAGATAACCTGATCGGACTGTCCAGTCACGTTGTCTGTTGAATTTTGTGACCCAAACCCAAACCAAGACCATATTAGATCGGCTTTAGTGTTTAACCCAAGACTATTTACTAATTAACTGATAAACAACTTTGTACAGTTTAATATGTTGCAATAAAATAAGTAATAAAATTGTTGTACCAACTCTTTACTTTTTGTTGGAAGTCAGTTGAACTTTAACCATAGTTAAACTATAGTAACCATAGTTTTAATTGTAGTAAAATCATAATAACCATAATAGTAATTACAATATATTTTCACAAACAACAAGAATTTAACCATCTATAGTTAAAGGGGTCCGGTTTGGTCTATTTTTCAAAGTCTTTATTATGTTTATGCTAAACAATAGGTGTTCACGTTTCGATTTTAAAAAATGATTTATTTATAAAATATTTCACCTGTGTTTTACACCGTAATGTCGATTCTCAGAAAACAGGCCTAGTTCTAGGAATTCCCTCCTACCAAAAGCCTCTGAATGGTCAAAATGAGCCAGTCTTTTGTGATTGGTCTACCGCTTAGAGTGTGTTATGAGATGTCCTGCCGGTTACCCTATCCATGTTCCAGGGGGCAGGGTCAATGTAAACTTGTGGATTCATGATGTCACTAACCCAGGTAAACGTTTGCGGTAATCCCAACGAGCCATTGATTGTAATCTCATTGTGGAAAATATCGTAACTTTCTGTGAACTTTGAGTGTTTCGACTGCTCAAACAACTATACTACTTACTAACTAAATGTAAAGAAGTACAATTCCACATTTATAACAATGTTTTTTGTTCTATTTTACAATATAGTATAGTGAACTGGAAGATCACATACCTGCTGCCACGAACAGTATCCCAGCGCTCAGTAATATGCTGTTCCTCTTGCTGTAGATACGGCCCACCCCTACACACAGACCCCCCAGCATCAGTAGAACGGTACAGAGGATGGGGAAAACACTGGAGGCACGCACGATACCTGCGCACAAACATATTTTCACTCACTCCAAGCTTGAATGCTATCCCCCCAAAAAAACGTTCATGTTGAGAACCAATAAAGGCCCATTCAAAATAAGGATGATGATAACCAGGGCTTAATTTCACCTCATTTGACGGATCCCGCTCCGCAAACAAATGTTCGTGCTGACCTGTTGCATGCACGTAATTATATGTATAAAAATTATAATGGAAATAACTATTTTATTGTGTTTACGACAAAGCAGTGAAGTTGCTGCGATTGCTGGAATATTATGTGTGCGCGTAAAGTGACAGAGCATTCGCTTAAGCTGTTACTTAAAACTGCAGAAACAACTTAAAAACGCTGAGACTATGAGTACATCAGTCTTTAAACGTTGATGCTCTTCTGAAATGTGGGATGTGGTTTTCTGACACGTTGCATGCTTGGCATTATACAGTATATTGAAGGGAAATTATCTTGATGTACACTTCAGAGAGATATATTTGTGTTGTTGGCCAAAGTTTTATTAAATGCTGTGAAGCAACGCAGATGAAAAAGGATTTAGGCAGAATTTTTCCTGAAGATACTGTAAGTTCACTCACGTAAGAGATATTCAGAGCTGTCTGTGTCATAATCATTATCATCAGGGAAATGGTTGATTCTGTAACAACTTCCTTTGTTGAGACCTGAAAAATAAAGGAAGTCAAGATTAGTTTCATTGAGACATGATCTATAAGAAACACCCGATGTGGCACAGATGAGACACAACAAAGAGCATCATCATTGGCATCCGGCATATAGCAGCATCTTCCAAATTTGCTCCGGTCATCTGAAACCCTCACAATGATAAAAAAATTCTGTGAATTCTTAACAGGAACATGTTGAACGCTCTACCCTTAAAAGAGCCTTTACACTTTGCTTTGCTTTTATGTTAACCAATGGTATATGACTTTGTAATCATTGGCTGGATATTACAAAGCCGCATTACCTACAACAATATGCTTTTGTAGTTATCTGTTTTTTGTTAGTTTCAGCCTCAGCCATCACACCCACAGGCCGTAGTCTGAACGTCTGATGTGTAACACACACAACATTAGAAACAACTTCAGTATTACCAAAGTCATGGTTGCAGATCGGAGACATAGGTTTTCTAGAAGACATACTTGCAAGGGCTTCACATTTTCACCCACCTAAACATGACACTAAACAACCAACGGTGATCTGTTTCTTCACTTGTCAGACAGCCGTTACTTAGCCAATGAAAGGTCGGCTATGCAAGTCTAGGTTTGCTTTGCAATTGTTTTGTATTTATTTTGAGGGATAAGGATTTCTATCTCTTGAATACTGTGCACAACACAGTCATAGACGTGTGTTGAGAAAGAGAATAGGGTTAAATGAAGCTTGGTTTCACTTCAAGCGAGGTAATAAAGACTCCCGTTACACATCAATCTTCAAGTTTTCTTGTCTAGTCATTGTATTAAAAAACAGTAAATGAATGATTATATATTAAATATTATTAGGATTTACATAAATACCCTATTCTGTGAGAAACCTTACACCGTTTCTACATCCAGCGCAAGGTGACACGACAAAAGATATTAGAAACGGATTAGAAATCAGAGCTTATAGCCCAGTGGTTAGTGGTCCCAGTTATGGCGCTGTTACGCTCCGGGCGACCCGAGTTTGAGTCCCAGCCCGTGGTCCTTTCCTGATCCCTCCACTTCACTTCCTGTCCTCACTCTCCTACTGCCCAAACTAAGGCAAATGGCCAAAAATAAATCTTAAATAAAAGAAAAAGAAAAAGAAACGCAATATAACACATTATACTTTAAAATTGTGTGCACACCGGATGCAGCGCGACGCAATGTTACAAACCCATGTAAAACAAGCAGGTTGTCATGTCGCGTCATGCCTATCGCTTCCAGTGTAGACAAAGTGTTAGATACAGATATAATGGTATATATACATTTATTTTGCAGTCCTGTTCTTCACATAAAGTTCTATATGTGCTATGTACTCACTGTGTAATTGTATACAGCAAGTACCAACTCTATAAACTATCTATGACCCTAAACCTGACAGTAACCCATATCAAGTACATATTTGTTATGTGAGTACACTATAAGTGTAAATGAAGAGTTTGTTTCCAAATTGAGATAACTGAGCTAAAAAAATCTAAATTAAAATTTTATTGGGGGAGTTACAATGTAAAACTTTACTGCAATTCCGCAGCAGGTTTGCCAGTAACTTCCTTTAGATTTAGTGTACAATTTAGTTTTAAGTACAATCTTACCTAATTTATATATTTTTCTTTCATAAAACAAGACTAAATCTCTTGGGTCACTTTTCTTGTTATGTAAATGTATCGTAATTCAAGAAGTATTAAATACTTTTACAGAAAACAAGAGTAAGATGCTTAGGAAGAAGGTCTTTTCGTAGTGTTGCTGTACTGCCAGTCTCTCATTGCTCTTTTTGAATGTCAAAAGTCAGTGTGTTCATTTTGATTAAGTAATTGAAAACAGTACTAATTGGAAAGTAAATTAAGTAGTAATTAAATCTACAAACTTGCTGCAAAAACTACAGCAACGTTTAACAGTGTAACTGTATTTCTTTAGTTATTATGGCTTGACATTAATTGTAATGCACAATGAACATTTCATGAGTTATCTCATTTCGGAACCAAACTCTACAAATATTGTCAACTATACATTTGGCAAACATTAAGTTGGATGATAAATATCATATAATATTACATACAAACTGTATGTATGTCTACTCTACTTCTGAAACCTCGGATATCTCAACAATTTCTTTGTTTTTCAGGAAATGCAAAAAACACAGTGCTTTTTAAATGATTAAATATTGTGCTGTCAAAGTTGACAAGCACTGTTTATAAGTTTTTATTAGTTAGATTTTGACAAAACCCAGAAGCAAACATAAAGGCTTACTAATGATTTATGTCAAAAAATAAAAATCACGGAATATGGAGAACAGCAGTGACCATAACATCATGGAGACTCTTATGTGAGCTGTTTGGACAGCTACACGATATTCAAAATAAACTACATAAACCCCTTCAGATTAACCTGGCATTGTGGTGGTGAGTTTTGCTTGAGCAAGCATTTCCTAGAGAAAATGTAAAAGATTTCACTGCGACACATGTGAAAATATATCAGGGCTGCTGGGCCTTGGTAAAACCAGTCTTTATTCTTTCAATTCAATGATAACCCCTCATGCTGCAACCTTGGAACCATCTGAAGAATTTAGCTTCCACAATGAGATAACTCAGTTGAATTTTTTTTTATTGTGCATTCAAATTAATATCAATCCAATTGCAGTTTGATTTAAGCCGTAATTAAGATACAGCTAACTGACACAATAAAAACATGTTTACATAATAAAAACATGACAGAGTTATCTCACATTGGAACCAAACTCTTCATCTTCTCACATCCACCAGTGTACCAGAACTTCAACAAACCACCCAAACTGCTTTTAACAGGTTATTTGAGAACTTTCCTAAATGTGTACATTGAGCGCGATGTGTCATAGAAGATGCTCTCAGTCTTTTGATATGTGGGTGGTGGGTTAACGCCCCGGCGATTGAAGTGTACCTGGACTCATAACGACAAAATAAAAGACTTTGCTTGACTGACACGGATATGCATGCAAGAGGGAGCGAGGAGAAAGCGAGCGTTCGCTCCCTCCGGCCTCCCAGGAGGTATCAATGAGCATGTCTCCTCCATGGCAACCTCAGGTCTGATCCAACAATCTTATTTCAATAATGTCTCCAAGGATGCCTTTGACATCTTCATTGTTGTTTAATACAGCAGACAGCCATGCTCTACTCTCCCTGTGCCAAAAGGTCCCTCTTGTCCCCCGAACTCACATCCCCGCCGGGCAGATTCAGCGCGCTGAGGAAACAGCTGTCACATTCCACTCCTCATGTCGCCTCAAGGATTCGTTTTGTTATAATTGTGAATCGGGGTGGGGAGCCAATCGTTCGCCTCGTTGATGTATTCAACCAATCACTGCTTTGGATGTTAGGGCAGATTTTTGCCCTCCCTTGTCATCACAATTCTGTCAGTAATTCTGGCTATTAAACCAGTGAAGTACACAGTGAAGAAAACACTCACTACCTATTAACTTATTAATAGTGTTTAGGCCATGTATCATCAAATGTGATGCCACTATCTCAGGTTTAGTATTGAACATGGCAAACTTTTACATTTATTTATAAAAATATGTGTCCTATGTTAAACAATTTCAACATAACATAATATCTTAAAGACTAGAGGCTAATATCATTGCCATATTACCTTGCAATGGGATGTTTTGACTAGAAAAGCACAGAATATTTTGGGCCGATATTTGTTTAACAAACAAATATTGGTTGATTCCGATACCGATACTGGTAATTGCATACAGTACTATACAATTGTAGCTAGTTTTTCAGCATTCAATTAATTTTTCTGAACATGAATTGGATCCATTTAGGTTCTAAGAGAGGCACAAGTGTAAATGTGCCTTAATGTAAGTTTAGATAAAAATATAATAAGATAACATAACAATCTTCAAAGGTGATATTTGCTAACCAATATTTTATTTTATTAAGAACATTTACTCAAATTTGACTTAAAATGGATCATTTCTTTTATAAAATTTAAATAAAGTCTGTGCTGTTGCTATTTACATTAAATTTTTTGCTCAGAGAAAAAAATAGGATATTCAGACGTCCAACTCATTAATAAACCAGGGACCTATGAAATCTTTTTTATTTTCTCCCAACTTCCTTTACAAAATGCACATCTGCCTTTATTTTTCTGGATTTTTTGTTTTATTTTTTGTGTGTTGTACATCTTGGTTAATATGGACCAGTTTCTTAAATCATATGTTTTTTTCTTTTGCTGTTTTATGTCTACTTATATTTAATTATTAGTCTTATAATTTTTTCAAAAACAGTCTGTTATATGGTTAACTGGACTTTTATTTTGACAACTTGCTGCAAAGTTTGACAGCAGCTTCACTCAAACGGTTAAATGCTCATGAGGTCAACTTTGTAAGAGAAGCACTGATTCACTTTATGTGTTCGTGTCCACCAGATGCTAAAAAGTCCCATACACAAAACCACACCACTCATTCACATGTAGAACTAGCAGATTGCATATTTACAATTTGAATTTCATTAGCTGTTTATTATCGTTTTCCAGATAAAACAAGTGGTACAACAATACAGCCCGGATAAGAGCCTGTGTGGACCTTCAGGACCCATGACAAGAAACTGCATTTCTGTTTGGAAAACATGTAATTTGATCACGACACGAGAATCGATTTTGTAGCTCATCACCAGCAGCAGCTGCTTTTAATGAAAAACATATGCTTATTGAAACCAAAAGAGTTTTCCATTAGACATGAAACAGTTATGAGGTTTATAAGGTGAGCGGAGAGAAGGCACGTGGCGATGAGAAGACACTTCAAATCCTCCACTAACAAACACAATGATAAGCATACGGCTATTAACTACTAAATGCTCCAAGTCTGAATGATTTAAGAGGAATTGATCAAGCATACATTTGGCAGATGCTTCTATCTAAATCAATGTGGATATCAACAGATCTGTTCTCTGAGAATCACATGACTTGTGCTACCAGCTTCAGGAGCACTATAAAATATTTGATTGTTTTTTATATGCAACTATTTAACACACAACTTACTGAGTTACCCAGAGTGTACTGAGTAGTGTAAAGCTCTGCCTGGATTTACTGATATTGTACAAAGCCAAAGTTTGGTTTGTATTTCATTTTATTTCTTGATTATAATTTGGCTCCTTGATATGACTTTCAACTAAGCAACGAGGCCAGACTTGCGCAGACTATACTTACATCTCTTGTCAGTTAAAGCGATACTTCAACCAAAAAATAAAATTCTTTCATCATTGACTCACCCTCAAGTGGTTTCAAATCTGTATAAATGTGTTTGTTCTGATGAACGCAGAGAACGATATTTTGAAAAATGTTAGCAAATGACATGGCAGGAAAAATTGTTATATTGTTTTTTCTTCTTCTGTTGAACACAAAATGTGATATTTTGAAGAATTAAGGAAATAAAACAGTTCTTGGGCAACTTAAATTTTTCCAACTATGGTAGTCAATGATGTCTCAAAAATGTCAGTTGCTAACATTTTTCCATCTTTCTTTGTGTTTATCGAACTTGACAACGACTTGAGAGTGAGTCATTCATGACAGAATTTAGTAATTTAAGTAATTGTTGAGTGGAGCATCCCTTTAAGCTGGAATCTGTAACTCTTGCATCTATATCACCATCTCTGTTTAAAACATGAATTTGCAGGTTACTTATTCTTATGTGTATCAAAGTGTCTGACATTTGCCATGAAATCATACCAGACAGCTCTTTATTATACGCTTATACTGTTGTGAATCATGATAAGCTTTCAACACATCAAGAGTCCTCTCATTTCTGGAATCAACAAATGTTTTTACGTTGAAGATCATGAAAATGACAAAAGACATTTTTAGAAGGTATGGTTGTAAATGAACAGATTTTACATTTACAGTTAGTCATTTAGCAGATTTTTGAAAGATTTTATGACCAGTGATATCCGTGTTTAGCCTTTGCACGCATGTATGATGTAATCTGCCTCATCAAAGCTCACCGTCACTTACATCAGTGAAAAATGTGTGCCTCTTAAAATTATATTTGATTTAAAAACATATGTCAAGCATTTTGTCCTGTCTGTGCCTCTTTTTTCCGTTTACGGACAATGACAAGAAGCAACAGATTTATCTATTTTTAAACATTGGCCACGTTACCATAGCGATTTCAGACATATTGTTTCCAAGCAACAGCATTAAATGCAAGAAAAACATGAATGAAGGAAGAGATTTAAAAGGAGAATCGCCGGTCTGATTACACCTTTCTGTCCATTCAAGAAACTCATCAAAAGAATGTCAAAAGAGAGAAATGGAAAACATTTTTCAGTTCTTTTTAAATGGATGTCAAGTTAGAGAGAGCCTCTGAACTCCAATGAAAGGATTTCAACGAGTTGTTCTGGATGGTGGAACATCATTTTTATTGCTCAAATGATTCTCTTTCCTTAAATGGTATTTACAGGCATTCTCGGGTTGGGTTTCATTAAGTAATCTACTTCATCTCTCCTAACATTCCTTTGGGGAAATAAAACTGACACATGTGTTAATCATGTGAGTTTACAGATTTGATTTGTTAAAATGTAAATGTCAACATAATTTGATTTCACATATGAAATGTACTTTGATTTTAGCCTCTATTGACACATCTGGGAACATTGTTATTATCTTTTTTTAAACTCCAAAAATACCCAAGTGAGATGAGTGGAGATACAAATTTAGTTAACAAAAGATTGATCTCATGAATTAGCTCATGGCCTTTGAAAAACCAGGAGAGGAAGGGTTATTTAAGGGTTAACGTAAAAGTGATGTTGGTTAACTCGAGTGTCTCCAGGCAAGTTAAAGTCCATTTGCTCACCAGTTACACACACTTGAACTAAATCCCAGTCAAAAATGCATTAAGCATCTGTATTTTGACTTCACTTGGGGTGAGGAACAAAAGCTTCCCAACCAAGCCTCTCGGTCTCCATCGCGCAATACCGACAATAATGAACTTTCTTCTCTCTTTCTCTCTCTTTAAACAAAGCATACAAAAGCCCGTTACCTTCAATACAGCAGATCCTCCAAAGCCCGGAGTGCGTGAGATCTCCGCGGACTTTCTTGGGTTGCGTCTGCGTCTCGTCCGACGTGCTGTTGGTGGCGTTACAGATATAAGCCCGAGAATAAAGCCAATAGTCGGTCCCGATGGCGATGCTCATCAAACTAAAAGCCAAAAAAGCCCCGATAGTGGCCAGCAGCATCTGAACTCCACGGTCACGCCAAGCCATGGCCACTCATATTAGTAACAACAGCGACAATAATCCACGCGCCGCTCAAGCGCAGGAGCGCGTCATGTTTTGGGTACCATTTGCGCTCCTTTGTTCAGATCTGATCATCGCATCCCGCGTGTCAGGAAACTTGAGCGCATCTCCTCCACATGTTGCTGTTTATATACCGAGCCCCTCTGAGCTCACCCATCACGTTTACTTTAAGCTTTATGTGGGGTTTTGGCCATCACCGTGTCCGTTTGCCATAACCAATCCCCTCTTTTCCAAACTCAGATGGCTTTGATTTAGGATTGCGATGTTACGACCCCACCTTCAGCCACACTAACCAATGAGAAACTTACGTGGGCTTAAGAAGAAAATGATGCGCTCCTCTCCTTCATGATGGGAAACATTTTTATTGAGCCTCAAAGAAACCAAGAGTGAAAAGGAAACATACTGAATTGCAAACGCAGGTTACTCGACACATGAATTATAAGCACCAAATGCATGTTTTCACGAAATATTTCTATTCAGATGATGTTGTGGCCGTACAATTTTGCTAGGCGTCCCTGAAAATCATATAACCAGTTAGGACACGTATAAAACATTAGATATATAGCTTAAACCTGTCTTAATCAGTCGGAATGATCTAACATGTGTCATAAATAGGCACTGATGGTAAATACTTCATTGTCTTGCCAAATATTTAGCTGTTAATGCCATACATAAAATAAATGTTTGGATTCATTTGAAACGATTGCAATCACCTGGAGTAACTGGCACACAACCTTTGGAATCCCTATGCTGCATACTAATAAAGGATATTAACATTAGCCTACTGTAGAATTCCACCACTTAAAAAGTTGGAAATCACTTATTTCATATTTTCGGCCACAGATCAGATCTCACTGATAAATGCATCTTCATTATTCAGCTAATGCATACTCTTTACATTCATTACCATACTTGAATCTAATGTGTGTGCACATCATTATACAGAAACATGTCCATGTCTGTTTGTGTATTTAAAATATTTATCTCCAGATTAGAATACCCTGTAAAAGTACTAAGGGGTATTATGGCACCATCATAAAATGAAAAAAAAAATCCTTTAGTAGCCTAAAAATATGTTAACTAATGAACTCACAGTAAACATGAAAAATGTACTGTTTCGCAAAGTAAAAGTTATGAATTAACTGTTAACACATTTACAAATCGTCATGAAGTAGGAATATTTTTAGTTCAGTTAGCTAAGTTAAAACACGAAAAAACAAGTCAATATTAAAACCTACAGTAAAAAAACTTCAAAATGACAGTGACATATTTCCACTTCCAACGGGAACACTTTCGCTGGTCATCCCCGATCTTCAGCCTCCGCCAAGTTAGCAAACCGGTGATTCTTATTTTTCAAATGCTTCGTTAATGACCTCTTCCAAAGATACAGTCAACTCAACTCTGAGGACTGTCCTATTGGAGCTGGACCACAGAACCATGTCCGGCTGCAGGTTGGTCGCTGCGATTTCCAAGCGGAAAGTAAATCTGTGGTTTATATCAACTCGCATTTCCCAATCCCTGGTTATACTCAGCAGTCCTGAATCTGGGGTTAAGTGCTGGGCCCGCAGTTTCTGCCCTCCCAAATAAAGGGTTGCCTTTTTAGCGAGTTAGCCTTGGCGTCTTGGGGGATGGCCAAAGGATCCTCCTATCTCTAAGAATCTGTCGATTTCTTTTTGTCTCCTGGACTTAGGTCGGCCAGTCATCTCCTTCTGTGACCTTGGGTTCTTGCATTTCACTCCAAATCTCTCCTCCCCATAGGTGTAGATGATCCCCCATTTCTGCACTTTACTTTCAACATCTCCTTTTTGGCCTGCTCAAAGCTGGACGAGATCTGAGTCAATGGTTTCCCATTCTTTGTTGCAGGATTGAGGCCAATATATCTGAGGTCTTCTTCCTTCCATTTTCCTTTCTACTGCTTGCTGCGGCTGGGTAGCCTCCGGGTGGCTGACTGCTGGTAAGTTTATGCTCGGTTGGGCTTCGTCTGGGGTTCTGATACCCTGTGGTGCTTATCCTGCCACTGGGCTTTACCCGATTTACACTACCTCTTGTGAAGAATTGGTCAATGCCCCTCATAATGCTCTCTTGGGCCTTGATGGATTTTAAGACCGCTCTCTGATGTTACCTTTGTCCCGCCGGAAATGCATATCTGTAGTTTCTGTCCTGTTGCTGTGCTGCTGTGCTGATCTCTTGGTTCTTTGTCATTTCCATTCCGAGGTCGGTTGCCATGTGATCCGCCGATGATTCATCTTGCGCTCTCGCAGACTCCAGGGGTATTCTTTCTCTTGTGTTTTTCGAAGCCTTAGATGGGTGGACACATTATGCTTATTGTAACGGATCCCGTCAACATGGGTAGCTAGCCCATGTCTGCCCCCGTGGGGTCTATTGCCTCCTGCCCGCAGTCTCTCCAGGCTATAACTAGGTCATCCCTGGTTGTAACCTGCCCTCTCACAGTCACTGGTTTTAACCAGATTATTCTGATTCGCTTAGTAAGTAACTTTGCTTATGTGAGCCTAACTCTCAAGCCTGTGAGAAAACGAGCCGTTCAGATTTCGCTCCCTTTCTTACGTAGGTAGCCATTATTATTATAATATTACTGCCCCTTTTTCTGAATGTGTCCACTCATGGCCCTGCAGCCATTTTTTTTCCCCTTGTGAATTAGTTCCGACACCATGGCAAAAGTAATCAAAGCAGAGCAGAGCAAAGAATGCAAACCCCAGGACCCGGTCGCGGGTCTCACTCCCGAAAGCAGTTGTGACCAGACCAACAGGGACCATAGCGCTAGCGCCTTCGCAAATGTCCCCGTGGGAAACAGGTATTCTTATATAAAACAATGTTTGGTGTTTAAAGACCAGACACAGCGTCATTCGCTTTATGTGACCCTTCTTTCTTGACTCGTCGTTGGAAGCACAGGCTCACAGCCCTGGCTAAATTTCTGCTGAAAAGAGGGCGGAGACTAGCAGCTCATTTGCACTTAAGGAAACACACACTAAAAAAAACAGCGCGATTCTCCTCGCATACAAAACTGGGCAATTAAAACATGGTATAATAAGAGATATGTGGTGCACTTTGAGCTAAACAATTCACAGACACATTCTGTGGACTACTATGATTTATATTACATTTGTGTAAATGTTGACAAAATAAAAGACATAGCTAAAACCAAACCTCCGAGTGTGTCTGAAGAATTTGTATCAACCATCACCCAAAAAGAAAAGCTAGAGTGTTTTTCTCCTGTAAGTCAGGAAGATTTAATTAAACTTATTGCAACATCCAAACCGACAACATGCTTATTAGACCCCATTCCGACTACCTTATTAAAAGAGCTACTACCTGTTGCAATTGAGCCCATTTGTAACATTATTAACCCGTCAATTAGTCTAGGACATGTCCCAGTACCCTTTAAGCTGGCTGTAATTAAGCCTCTTAATTACAAAAAAAAAAAACTCAGTCCCCAACGAACTTATAAGCTATAGACCGATTTCAAATATCCCGTACTTGTCTAAAATACTAGAAAAAGTAGTGTCAACTCAACTTTGTACCTTCCTACAAAATAATGACATGCACGAAAAGTTTCAGTCTGGCTTCAGACAGCATCATAGCACTGAAACTGCGCTCGTTAGAATTACAAATGACCTTCTTATTGCATCAGATAAAGGTAACATCTCACTCTTAGTCCTGCTTGACCTTAGTGCTGCTTTCGATACTGTAGACCATAAAATTCCCACTAGATCGTTTACACAATTATATCTGTATTCAGTGACAGGCACTACAATGGTTCAGATCTTACTTAACAGACAGATATCAATATGTCCATATAAGTGGGAAATCGTCAAATCTCACGCAAGTAAATTATGGATTACCTCAGGGATCGGTTTTAGGACCCTTGCTTTTCTCCATATACATGCTGCCCCTCGGCAACATTATTAGAAAACATGGAATTAGCTTCCACTGTTATGCAGATGATACTCAGCTATATATCTCATCAAGACCAGATGATTCCTTCAAGCTATCCAAACTGGCAGAGTGCATCGAGGACATAAAACATTGGATGACTAGTAATTTCCTCCTTTTAAACTCTAGCAAAACTGAAACATTACTTATAGCACCAAAAACACGTAAACAGAACATCTCCGATTACAGCCTGCAAATTGAAAGCTGCACTGTTACTCCAACAAATACAGTTAAAGAGCTAGGCGTTATATTAGACGGCAACCTGTCATTTAAAAATCACATCTCAAATATCACAAAAACAGCCTTCTTCCACCTTAGAAATGTTGCCAATAACGAAATATTTTATGAGTTGCTGACTCAGAAAAGCTTATTCATGCATTTGTTACCTCAAGACTTGACTATTGTAATGCTCTACTTAGTGGTTGTCCTGTATCATCAATAAACAAACTACAGTTAGTTCAGAATGCAGCTGCCAGAGTTCTTACAAGGTCAAGAAAATACGATCACATAACCCCAGTTTTTATCGCTTCACCGGCTACCCATTAAGTATCGTACTGATTTTAAAATTATTTTAATTACTTACAAAGCTTTAAATGGTTCAGCCCCTAGTTACTTAACTGAGCTTTTATCACATTACAACCCATCACGCTCTCTACAATCTCAAAACTCAGGACTTTTGACAACACCTAGAATAACAAAATCCACTAAAGGGGGAGGAGCTTTCTCATACGTAGCACCTAAACTCTGGAATAGCCTTCCTGATACTATTCGAGGGTCAGACACACTCTCCCAATTTAAAGATTAAATTAGATTAAAGACACATCTTTTCAGCCAAGCTTTCACTTAATGCACAGTTATAATTATTCTCCTTCTGCCTTCGCCTCGGGATGCCCATCCCGAGGTAGGAAGAAATTCCGTCAGGTCCAGATGATCGACATATGCCCATCCCATCTAGAGATTACACCTGCTACAGCTGCAGACTGACTGGCCATTCCAGCTCCATCTAAGGCAATTCCACCACCCACCCAAGAGAAATACGACCATCGGACCATCCCAGCTCAGACCACTACATACCCAACCAAGAGCAAAGACGGACTTGTCACATTTATTCTGAAGTTACACTTGGTATTTAATGCCAAATTTACGTCACACGTCAGTAGTTTGAAGTTATAGCTGCATTCGGTGGCCCTGATTGGAGGTTGTTGGGTGGGTGTTTGTGGGGAGTGGCGAGGCTAGTTGGTTGTGGGGATTCATCTGCTGGGGCTGTGTGGGTCCGGTTGGCCTTGATTTGCGGTCGTTGTCGGACAACAGAGGAATAAAGCTACAACATGCCATTACTATTTTCCCTGGTTGTTCCTCTGTTTTTCTGGTGTCGATCGTGGAGTGGGACAAAGTTGAACCTGCAGGGTTTTGGTTGAGTGTGACTTTCTGGGTTGCAGATGGTGGGCTCTCCCTCTTCCTCGTGGATATTTGCTCGGTGGCTTTGGGTCGGGGTCACTGAGTGCAGCTATGACACGTAAGAGGGGATCTGGCCCTCATGGCTGAGCCTGGTTTCTCCCGAGGTTTTTTTCTAAACGATTTTTTTTATTTTGCTGTATGTTCATTTTATAAAGGTCCAGTAGTTCGGCGCATTTAAAGAAACCCTATGTTACATTGACATCTAGCGGTTGAGCTTGGTACCACAGTCAAAATTCAAAATATTGGAGAGACAATTTCAGCCAAGTTACTTACGGTTGTTCTCGGGTTCTTTTGATTGTTCTCAGAAATAATCTACAGGCACTCTGTTGTTTGTGATGTGTACTGGAAGTTAAATTGGGGGTCACAAAAGTGTGCATGCAAATTAACGTTTGTTTTATGTTGTTTCGATGGAACTTTCTAATATTTAACACTGGAGGTCAATCGGTTATAACATAATTCTTAGCAATGTCATTTATACAACACTGTCATATAAAACACGGCTCTTTGAATCATCTGTGTTCAAAGTGCTCTGAAGGACAAATCAAACAGTTTCTCATTGGGAGACATTAAAAAGCGACTGTTTACTGAGTTTATGTCAAGCACCTGATAGATCTGTTCTTCTTCTATCCAGTCCAACCGGACCCTCAAAGCAAAACCATTAGTCAGTCTCTCCAGGGAGACACAGAGATTACAACAGCAAGCAGTTATCTTCACACATCTCAAACAAAAATTGCACTATTGAACAAGGAAGAGGCTAAATCCATTAGCGATATGAATGTTTCTAAGGGATCGTAATAAAGACGTAAAGGGGCAGGTGTGGTGTTTTATATGAGATTGTAGTTTATCTTTGAAATTTACAGTGTAATAAGTTGGAGGAGGGGCTGTAAGAAAATCAGCCTGAGCCCCAGATGAGCGTGTGATCAGCTCAGCAGATCGATGGAGGATGTGTGGCTGAAATCAGCTCTGAACACTCAGACTGCAGCTCCACTGATTGCTCTGGTGAACATGAACACAGAACCTCATCGATACAAGTTAATGAAATGGATCTATTCACAGATACCCGTGACTCTAACTCAAACTAGAAAGGAAAAAGACAGAAAAACAGGTGTACGTGGAGTACCCTGTAATGGGTAATTTAGGTACCTATATGTGCACAACCATTCAAAAGTTAAGGGTTAAGGGTGACTGAAATGTTTCTCGTGATTTTATGGAATGGCTTTTGCTTATATATTGGAAAGTACTTCTTTTGACATAAATATAATTCAGCTAATATGTTCGATCCTTTCATTAGAAAACTATAATTTTAATAAAAATTGAATGGATGAATAGTGAATAAGAGTGCAGAATAGAGGTGAATTCTTGAAAGGGATAATTCACTAAAAAATGAAAACTGTCATGATTTACTCACCCTAAAGTTGTTCTTAATCTGTTTACAATTCTTTGTTCCGATGAACACAAAGAAAAATATTTGAGAAAATGTTGGATATCTGGGGCACCAGACTTCCAGAAATAAAAATGATAATTATAGATATTATTTATTTATTTTATTTGTTCTGTTGAACAGAAAATAAAATATTTTGAAGAATTTAGGAAAATCTGGGGTACCGTTGATAACCATTTTAATAGTTTTTATTTTTGAGTGAACTATCACTTTAAGACCTCAAGAAGCTGCTTGGCGATAAATTCTCAGTGACTTTGACACTGAAGATGATCAAATATATCAGTTTTAATTTCTTTTGCACACTAAATTCTGGCCTATGCTGGGTTGTTTCAGCCCATTATTGAGTCAAATACAGCTGAAACATTTTCTGGTTGAATTTAACTCAGCGGCTGGGATCCAACACTGGGTTCAGAAACCAACATATTTTAGAGTGCTGATTTTTTAATAGTAATGTAAATTTTACCATCATGTTTTTAAGCCAAAAATGATGCTTTCACTAACAACAAAGAAATTAAACGTTGTAACATTTAAAAAATACAAACCATTATCAATAGGTAATGAAATGGTATATATCATACCATCATAATGTGGTGTTGTAGGATGCCAATGGTTCTGTGAAAGGATTTGCTGCGTCTGCTAAGTGATTTTACGCACATAAGGTAATCGCACACCTCTCCTCAACCAGCCACAGATCTTTAATGCTTACATAAGTGAGCACCACTATTCGATTAAATCCAAAAGTAGACGTCTGCAACACAAACTCCGATATGCTGTATCATTGTCCTCATTTCATCTTTCGTACAACATAGTAAGAGACATCCCATGTGTTTTAACAGCTGTATACTGATGTATGATGTGCAAATGAAAGCACTTGAGATTGTATTGCTGTGAATGCGAGCGTGGCACCGGAAGAGAGGCGGGTGTGATAAAAGTCTGAAAGCGTGATGCTAACACCAATTAAAACTGCAGGTTGAGCGTGTTGATCTGAGAGGAGAGAGCTCATTGTCTGACAGCCAGGACAAACACAACAAAGGTCAACACTTTATAGTGCCCTTTATAGCGTTATTTTTAGAAAGCGCCTTGCATTTGATGAAACCTTGAGAAAAGATCTCAGAGTCAGAACTACATGTGTCTAGGCATCAGTTATATTGATATTAAACATATTCAATATACAATGGCCTCAAAAATGTATATGGAATCACTTGAAACAAAGAGGCGTTTGCAAACAAATGATGCTGGATGTCATTTCTTGGATTCTTCAATTACTGTTCTAACATGTGTCATTTGAAAACTTCATTAACTGCTTTCCTGTAGCTCAGTGGTAAGAGCATGGCACTAATGGGTTCAATCCCAGGGGTTTACATGTACTTAGGAACCAATGTGTAGCATAATGCAATGTAAGTCTCTTGGGATAAAAGCGTCTGCCGAATGGGTAAAGGAAAATAATCTCTGTTTGCGTAAAAATACATTTTCTTTTAAATATTCATCTTTATCTTTAAAATAAATTCCATCCATCCATCCATTTTCTACCGCTTATCCGGGGCCGGGTCGCGGGGGCAGCAGTCTAACCAGGGATGCCCAGACTTCCCTCTCCCTAGACACTTCCTCCAGCTCTTCCGGGGGGACACCGAGGCGTTCCCAGGCCAGCTGGGAGACATAGTCCCTCCAGCGTGTCCTAGGTCTTCCCCGGGGTCTTCTCCCGGTGGGACATGCCCGGAACACCTTACCGGGAAGGCGTCCAGGGGGCATCCGGAAAAGATGCCCGAGCCACCTCAGCTGGCCCCTCTCGATGTGGAGGAGCAGCGGATCTACTCTGAGCTCCTCCCGAGTGACCGAGCTTCTCACCCTATCTCTAAGGGATCGCCCGGCCACCCTGCGCAGAAAGCTCATTTCGGCCGCCTGTATCCGGGATCTTGTCCTTTCGGTAGGTGAGAGTGAGAGTAGGAACGTAGATTGACCGGTAAATCGAGAGCTTTACCGGTTTTTTTTCCGGAGCTTTTTGCGGCTCAGCTCCTTCTTCACCACGACAGACCGGTACAGCTACTGCATTACTGCAGAAGCTGCACCGATCCGTCTGTCAATCTCCTGCTCCATCCATCCCTCACTCGTGAACAAGACCCCCAGATACTTGAACTCCTCCACTTGAGGCAGGAACTCTCCACCTACATGAAGTGAGCAAGCCACCCTTTTCCGGCTGAGAACCATGGCCTTAGATTTGGAGGTGCTGATTCTCATCCCAGCCGCTTCACACTCGGCTGCAAACCGTCCCAGTGCATGCTGAAGGTCCTGGTCTGATGGGGCCAGCACGATGATCATCCGCAAAGAGCAGAGATGCAATCGTGTGGTCCCCAAACCCGACGCCCTCCGGCCCCTGGCTGCGCCTAGAAATTCTGTCCATAAAAATTATGAACAGAACCGGCGACAAAGGGCAGCCCTGCCGGAGTCCAACATGCACCGGGAAAAAGTCTGACTTACTGCCGGCAATGCGAACCAAGCTCCTGCTCCGGTCGTACAGGGACCGGATGGCCCTTAGCAAAGGGTCCCGAATCCCATACTCCCGGAGCACCCTCCACAAGATGTCGCGAGGGACACAGTCGAATGCCTTCTCCAAATCCACAAAACACATGTGGATTGGTTGGGCAAACTCCCATGAACCCTCCAGCACCCTGAAGAGGGTATAGAGCTGGTCCAGTGTTCCACGACCGGGACGGAAACCACACTGTTCCTCCTGAATCCGAGGTTCTACTATCGGCCGGATTCTCCTCTCCAGTACCCTGGCATAGACTTTCCCGGGGAGGTTGAGAAGTGTGATCCCCCGGTAGTTGGAGCACACCCTCCGGTCCCCCTTCTTAAAAAGAGGGACCACCACCCCGGTCTGCCAGTCCAAGGGCACTGTCTCCGACCGCCACGCGATGCTGCAGAGGCGTGTCAGCCAAGACAGCCCCACAACATCCAGAGACTTGAGGTACTCAGGACGGATCTCATCCACCCCCGGTGCCCTGCCACCGAGGAGTTTCTTGACTACCTCGGTGACTTCATCCCGGGTAATGGGCGAGTCTGCCTCTGAGCCCTCGGCCTCTGCTTCCTCAATGGAAGACGTGACGGCGGGATTGAGGAGATCCTCGAAGTATTCCTTCCACCGCCCGATGATATCCCCGGTCGAGGTCAACAGCTGCCCCCCTCCACTGTAAACAGCGTTGGTGGGGCATTGCTTCCCCCTCCGGAGGCGTCGGACGGTTTGCCAGAATCTCTTCGAGGCCGACCGATAGTCTTTCTCCATGGCCTCGCCAAACTCCTCCCAGGCCCGAGTTTTTGCCTCCCCAACCACCCGGGCTGCAGTCCGCTTGGCCTGTCGGTACCTGTCAGCTGCCTCGGGAGTCCCACAAGCCAGCCAGGCCCGATAGGACTCCTTCTTCAGCCTGACGGCATCCCTTACTTCCGGTGTCCACCACCGGGTTCGGGGATTGCCGCCTCGACAGGCACCGGAGACCTTACGGCCACAGCTCCGAGTGGCTGCGTTGACAATGGAGGTGGAGAACATGGTCCACTCGGACTCAATATCTCCAGACTCCCTCGGGATCTGGTCGAAGCTCTGCCGGAGGTGGGAGTTGAAGATCTCTCTGACAGGCGATTCGGCCAAACGTTCCCAACAGACCCTCACAGTACGTTTGGGTCTGCCGAGTCTGTCCAGCTTCCTCCCCCGCCATCGGATCCAACTCACCACCAGGTGGTGATCGGTTGACAGCTCCGCCCCTCTCTTCATCCGAGTGTCCAAGACATATGGCCGTAGGTCAGATGAAACAACAACAAAGTCGATCATTGACCTCCGGCCAAGGGTGTCCTGGTGCCATGTGCACTGATGGAAACCCTTATGCTTGAACATGGTGTTCGTTATGGCCAAACTGTAACTAGCACAGAAGTCCACCACTCGGGTTCAGATCAGGGGGGCCGTTCTTCCCAATCACGCCCCTCCAGGTGTCACTGTCGCTGCCCACGTGGGCGTTGAAGTCATCCAGCAGAACGACGGAGTCCCCAGTCGGGGCGCTTTCCAGCACCCCTCCCAGAGACTCCAAGAAGGCCGGGTACTCTACACTGCCATTTGGCCCATAGGCGCAAACGACAGTGAGAGACCTATCCCCGACCCGGAGGCGCAGGGAAGCGACCCTCTCGTTCACCGGGGTAAACTCCAACACATGGCGGCTGAGCTGGGGGGCTATAAGCAAACCCACACCAGCCCGCCGCCTCTCACCCTTGGCAACTCCAGAGTGGTAAAGAGTCCATCCTCCCTCGAGGAGTGTGGTTCCAGAGCCCAAGCTGTGCGTAGAGGTGATCCCGACTATCTCTAGTCGGAATCTCTGAACCTCACGCACAAGCTCCGGCTCCTTCCCCGTCAGAGAGGTGACGTTCCATGTCCCTAGAGCTAGATTCCGCGTCCAGGGATCGGGTTGTCGAGGCCCCCGCCTTCGACTACCACCCAATCCACTTTGCACCGGCCCCTTACGGTCCCTCCTGTAGGTGGTGAATCCACGGGAGGGTGGCCCCACGTCGCTCCTTCGGGCTGAGCCCGGCCGGACCCCATGGGGGAAGGTCCGACAACCAGGCGCTCGCATACGAGCCCCAACCCCGGGCCTGGCTCCAGGGTGGGGCCCCGGCTGCGCCATACCGGGCGACGTCACGGTCCTCGAAATTGTAGTCATCATATGGGTTTTTTGAAAATAAATTCCATTTGTGATATGTGCTGTATACGCATTATATTATATAGACTCAGTCTTCACTCACACCGTGTCTGCACCGGCGCGACACGACCGGTGTAGACCGGTGTAGATATTAAAAAGGCATTAGAACCCATTATAATTTACAATTTTGCCCACACTGTAAGACAAAGGCATTAAGAACAAGCAGGTTGTAATGTCGCGTCCGGTGTAGATACGGTGTTAGGAAATGATTATGCAGTGTAATGGTTTGTTTGTGGTACACGTTCACATCACTTTATAAAAATTCTCTATCATGGTCATCTTTACATCATAAGAGAAAACGGCCCACTGCAGTGTTTGACAAGTTACTCTGAATAAGTAATGAATTACTAGTTACTAATGACATAATCAATAGTGTAATTAGATTACTGTACAAATGACTCTCTCCAAAACATATTTATTTACTTCTTACTAAATACTTTCTATATCCTACATCAAGCTTGATTAGTTAAGTGATTCTAGGATAGACATGAAACGGCTCTTCTAATTAATTTAGTGAAATAATAGATAACTACATTAAGTAGTATTTTTAACTGACCAAAGTATTACAGTTGTGAGAATTATACATTAAAGAATTCATGTTAAAGTTAGACTTTGTATTGTAATGTAAATTCCACTATTGCACACACATATATTACACAAAGTATTTAGTTTAATTAAATCTTAAGTAACTAATTAAATTACAGAGAAAATCAGAGTAATCCCTTACTTTACTTTTTCAAGGGAAAGTAATTAAATTACAGTAACCAATTACGTAGAAACTAATTACACCCAACACTACCCACAGGTTATTTACTATAGTTGTATTACCTTCTTATTTTGCTTACATTTGACCTTTTACACAAAGTTTTACTTTTTGCCTAAATTTTGTTAAAAACTATAATAATTTGTTCTATAAATATGGTTGGTATACTGCAAAGAGTAAAATGAAGATAAATTATGTTTTTGTTCTCCTGCCTGCAGTCCTGTATGTCAAAAGCTGTGACTTGTGCAAAGCTGTCAAAAATCTCAAAGGCGTTTATTCCAGTTGCAATAAAAAAAGAAAATCACTACTGTGTGTGTGTTTTCACTCAATTCTCTCTCAAGAAAAGCTGAATGATTTACTCATTTAGATTCATAGAAGAAAGTTAATGTAGTGTGAATCAGCATTATTGACACAGGGTTGATATACAGTGAGGAAAATAAGTATTTGAACACCCTGCTACTTTGCATGTTCTCCGACTTAGAAATCATGGAGGGGTCTGAAATTGTCATCGTAGGTGCATGTTCACTGGGAGAGACATGGCAAGGCAAGGCAAGGCAATTTTATTTATATAGCACATTTCATACACAGTGGCAATTCAAAGTGCTTTACATAGAAGAAATTAAAATAATAAAAAGAAATAAGAGTAATTAAAACAGTTTATAAAAGTAAAATACAATACAGTACAGACAGTCGGACGAACATTGGCACAGTGCTCATTCATTAAATGCATAGCTAAACAGATGCGTTTTGAGTCTGGATTTGAAAGTGACTATTGTAGGAGCACATCTGATCTCCTCTGGAAGCTGGTTCCAGCTGCGGCTGGCATAATAGCTAAAAGCAGATTCGCCATGCTTTGAGTGAACCCTTGGTATTTCTAGCTGATATGATCCTAGTGATCTGAGTGATCTGTTGGGTTTATATTCATTGAGCATATCTGCAATGTATTGAGGTCCTAGGCCATTGAATGATTTATATACCAGTAATAATACTTTAAAATCAATCCTAAATTTAACTGGGAGCCAGTGTAAAGACCTGAGGACTGGTGTGATATGTTCATATTTTCTAGTTCTGCTCAGAATCCTGGCGGCAGCGTTCTGTATGAGCTGCAACTGTCTAATGGTCTTTTTGGAAAGGCCAGTGAGGAGTCCGTTACAGTAATCCACCCTGCTGGTGATGAAAGCATGAACAAGTTTCTCTAAGTCTTGTCTGGAAACAAAGCATCTAATTCTTGCAATATTTTTCAGATGGTAGTATGCTGATTTGGTTATTGCTTTGACATGACTACTGAAACTAAGGTCTGACTCTAGTGTCACACCAAGATTCCTGACTTGATTTTTAATTGTTTGACCCCTAGAGTGAAGGTATGCGTTCACCTTGAGAACTTCATCTTTGTTTCCAAATGCAATTGCTTCAGTTTTGTCTTTGTTTAATTGAAGAAAGTTTTGACACATCCAATTGTTGACTTCATCGATGCATTGGCACAGGGAGTCAATGGGGCTGTAATCGTTAGGCGATAGAGCTAAGTAGATCTGTGTGTCGTCTGCATAGCTGTGGTAAGCAATCTAAAAACAAATCCAGAATTCAGAATGTATGATTTTTTAACTATTTATTTATATGATACAGCTGCAAATAAGTATTTGAACACCTGAGAAAATCAATGTTAATATTTGGTACAGTAGCCTTTGTTTGCAATTACAGAGGTCAAACTTTTCCTGTAGTTTTTCACCAGGTTTGCACACACTGCAGGAGGGATTTTGGCCCACTCCTCCACACAGATCTTCTCTAGATCAGTCAGGTTTCTATCCTGTCGCTGAGAAACACTGAGTTTGAGCTCCCTCCAAAGATTCTCTATTGGGTTTAGGTCTGGAGACTGGCTAGGCCACGGCAGAACCTTGATATGCTTCTTACAGAGTCACTCCTTGGTTATCCTGGCTGTGTGCTTCGGGTCATTGTCATGTTGGAAGACCCAGCCTCGACCCATCTTCAATGCTCTAACTGAGGGAAGGTTGTTCCCCAAAATATCGCAATACATGGCCCCGGTCATCCTCTCCTTAATACAGTGCAGTCGCCCTGTCCCATGTGCAGAAAAACACCCCCAAAGCATGATGCTACCACCCCCATGCTTCACAGTAGGGATTGTGTTCTTGGGATGGTACTTATCATTCTTCTTCCTCCAAACACGTTGAGTGTAATTATGACCAAAAAGTTCTATTTTGGTCTCATCTGACCACATGACTTTCTCCAATGACTCCTCTGGATCATCCAAATGGTCATTGGCAAACTTAGGACGGGCCTGGACATGTGATGGTTTAAGCAGGGGAACCTTCCGTGCCATGCATGATTTCAAACCATGACGTCTTAGTGTATTACCAACAGTAACCTTGGAAACGGTGGTCCCAGCTCTTTTCAGGTCATTGACCAGCTCCTCCTGTGTAGTTCTGGGCTGATTTCTCACCTTTCTTAGGATCATTGAGACCCCACGAGGTGAGATCTTGCATGGAGCCCCAGTCCGAGGGAGATTGACAGTCATGTTTAGCTTCTTCCATTTTCTAATGATTGCTCCAACAGTGGACCTATTTTCACCAAGCTGCTCGGCAATTTCCCCGTAGCCCTTTCCAGCCTTGTGGAAGTGTACAATTTTGTCTCTAGTGTCTTTGGACAGCTCTTTGGTCTTGGCCATGTTAGTAGTTGGATTCTTACTGATTGTATGGGGTGGACAGGTGTCTTTATGCAGCTAACGACCTCAAACAGATGGATCTGATTTAGGATAATAAATGGAGTGGAGGTGGACATTTTAAAGGCAGACTAACAGGTCTTTGAGGGTCAGAATTCTAGCTGATAGACAGGTGTTCAAATACTTATTTGCAGCTGTATCATACAAATAAATAGTTAAAAAAATCAAACATTTTGATTTATGGATTTTTTAGATTATGTCTCTGACAGTGGATATGCACCTACGATGACAATTTCAGACCCCTCCATGATTTCTAAGTGGGAGAACATGCAAAATAGCAGGGCGTTCAAATACTTATTTTCCTCACTGTATCTAATAGCACTAAATCCAAACGCTAATTCCTTTCTTAAGGGGAATAAAATGCTTGTAGCCATATGTTTATAAACTTAAGTTACAGCTTAGTATACACTCCTAAAAAATAAGGGTGCGAAAAGGGTTCTTCATAGCGATTGCCATAGAAGAACCATTTTTGGTTCGGCAAAGAAGCATTCAGTCAAAGGTTCTTTAAAGAACCATCTCTTCCAACCTTTTGATAATCTGAAGAACCTTGTCCGCCAAAAAGAACCTTTTGTGAAACAGTAAGTATCTTTTCATGTTGAAGATGCTTTATGGAACCATTTAGAAGAAAAGGTTGTTCTATGGCATCGTGAAGCACCTTTTTTTAGTGTAGGAATTAACGTTTCAGTTCACTTTCTTTTAGCTAAAATCTTTGTGTACACAACTGGAGTGTTTAAGGGATCGTATGATGTTTTTGGCAATGCAACCATCAAAGATACTCAACCCCTCAAATAATGTTCCTGTAGTTACAGTATTTGGTTTCTTTACCTCAACCGATAGATAGATAGACAGACAAATAAAATGTTGGAACTTGAATGCATCACATTTTGTTTCGGATCAAATAATCTGCCAAATGTCATGTTATATAATTAAATAATTGAACTGAATCCAATCCAAATTGTGATAACTTCCATGACCAACATGAGCTGATCCAGATACACAATGATTGCTTCATTCGGTCTTTATAGTGACATTTGTGTTGTATGAATTCCATCCTCTGTGCACAACAGACCTGAGAGCTGTGAAATTACAATGATTTTGCCTACAGGGAGATCTCAAATCAGCCAGCTGGAGTTTTCCTGAGGAACACGATGCCACCTGCAGGACATATGAACTATTACAGTCCACAGTGTCACTTCTGCACCTATAACAGGTGTGCATGTCATCACTGTAAAACATGGTATTTTTACCGAATTTCTACATATTTTCAAATGTCAAACAGTATTGTACAGCAAAAAATATATGTCAGGTGTGAAGTATGAGAAAATGTACTTTACAAAAATGGTATTGTACAGTTTTTTTCATTCGCTCCAGAAAATATTAACTTCCAAAATATTACAGATTTTAAAGAATTTTTTTTTTCAAATTGAAATATTAATATAAAGCTCTGGGCAAGAGGCATGTATTAGATAAAAAAAATGGTTTTTGTGTACATTTTGGCTTAACGGACAAGTTCCTACGTTGAAGGAGAGACAGCAAATATCTATGGCAGACAATTTTATCTACATTTGTGGCTTGTTTCAAAACCAATAATGAGTGACAAGACACCTTTTGCAACCAAACATGGAATATCCTCGTTTCTTATATGTATTTTAGAAGTTACTGCTCTACTAATAAAATCAACAGTTTGTTTATTTTGTTCTCTCAAAGAACAACATTATTGCCTATAAAGCTGCGTTTCTCTTGTCTAACCCTCAAAAACAGCAATCGCTTCACACTACAGTACATCTAATTTTATCTAAAAATAATAACACAAACATTAAATCCCCAGTGAAAACATTTAATAGATTTTAAGAAAAAGACGCTACAAAGTATCACCCCTCATACATACCAGTAGGTCCTTTGGCTCACATTTCAAACGCTTCAACCTAACGTAATATAATAACAACACACATTTTCTAGTACAGCATTCTTTTAGGCACAAGGCGGGAGAGGGAGTTGTATTCCAGTATCATTACCCTAAAATCTGTTCCAAATGCTCTCTCTGTTCGAAAGTGTTTGCAGTTATGACCCTGACCTGGGATCAGTTTCAGATCGACTCCAGTTAAATCAGCATCAACGACATTATCATATTAACTGGAACACCCATTATGACCAAGCTCAGATTGAATTCTGGGAAATGACTTTTTGTTTTGCAGGGACCGATCTCAGGTGTCCATTTACATTTGGTCTACAATGATGTCACACCACCATTTCCCTTTTATTATATATTGATGTATCTTTAACTGGAGCACGGCCCTTACTGATCTCACAGTTCCGGTCAATGTAGTAACGCATATGCGCAGTTGAAGTGGCCCAGGTTCTGGCAGGACTTGAGCCAGCGCTGTACGTTTGGAGGTGCAGAGGTGCCGTTGTTAACTTGCAGGACGCAGCAGGCAGACATGATGTCAGCGAGAGAGAACTCCTGGCCCAGAAGCCAGGGTGAACGGCCCAGAGCCCCGTTAAGCGACCGCAGCACGGCCGCCTGTTCTTTACCGCTCCCTTCGGCCAGCTGGAACACCGCCGTATCGATCCAGCTGTCCATCTGCGTGGCGAGAACGGGGTCCTGGGGTTCAGCACCCAAGAGCCGGTAGAGGAAGCGTGCGACGTTGGCCTCTCCCTCGATGGGGCACATGTTCTGTGTGTTAAACTTCATCTGCAGTTTTGACACTGAACAGAGACACATGGGCACAGTGATTTAGCATTTGTGTGTGTGCTGTAATGGCTCTCTTTATTTAAAAGCGGGCTGTCTCACCATCTTTCCATATGAGAGTGAAGCCAAGCTCAAAACGATGGCGAGTGTAGCTGTCTGTGTGCCGCGGTCCCAAGCAGGACAGCAGCGTAGGGGGCACGGAGGTCACGGAGGAGTGCACGTGCACGGCAGACAGCACCCGATACCGCTGGCACAGCAGACTGTGAAGAACCAGCAGAGACAGGGGAGGATTGGAGGGGTTCGCGTTAATTACGATGTCCCTCAGGGCACCCAGATCCTGCAAGACAAAACGTACAATACAAATAAAAAAAGGAAGTTCATTGCTGATCAAATCAATTTGATCATAACAAGCTTGCTGTCTTTAACTCAAACTTGACCGACCAGTTTAACACGAACAGGGCTGAATGAAGGGTGGAGGATGAACAATTGTTTTCAGTAGAAAAACCCATATGATTTAAGGATTACTCTTAAATGTTCTGCTTATTGTTTAAGTGAACGTACGTTTTTTTTTGAGTAAGTGATGATGATGATATAATACTGTAAACTGTATGAACAGCAGCTCACCTTGCCCAGTAAGCAGTCCAGGTCTGCTGTACCCTTAAACACTGTTGCCGAAACCCCTTGTGAGAGTGTTGTGGCATCCAGGTCAGCATCAGGTGTGGTCACGGTCTTTGTGAGACCATCAACCGTTGCCTTCAGTTCATAAAGTCTTTTCAAGATGTCATCCTGTCGAGCCTCCAGCACCTTCACAGTAGGATCTACTTCCCCGTTCTGGTGAAACACAATTTTAAAAATTGCTGCGTGGCATCACTCCTGAATATGCAGTTTAACGAAACAAATCAACACAGGGCTGTGTTAAACAGACTGCAATAGACTGCATGAGATGCTCAATTTACCATATTGTCATATTTTAAATAAGAGACATCCCCTTTCTTGTGTGCCTGACAAAACTGCCGTGTAAGTTATAACTTAAAAAGATCACACCTGGAGAGAACTGGATGTTTTATATCAGATAGCCAAATATGCCTCATATGGGCCAACCTCTCATTCTAGAGCTCATAGTAATACCAAGAGCAGATATGCAGCTGTCAATCATAGAACACATGCACATTGCTCCATTGAATCAGACAGCTTGACATTAGCCGTGTGTACTACTGAGTGTGTTTCTTTTGTGTATTTAAGTTTTCTGAAAGGTTTATATGTTGTGTTTGAATGTATACATTTACTTTTTAGATCAGATAAGTAAGACGATTACCTGGAACGCGTGCTCGCCGCAGCTCGTTCCCTGCGCGTGGACATTCGGTAACTTGTACATGCACGTTGGTAAATCAATCTTTATTTCACCGGGACTCACGGGTTTTACCTGATACATGGACATGACGACGAACGATAACTTCACTCCGGTGCCAAAATAAAAGCACGGAATCCGGACGCGTTTGTCGATTTCTCGACAGTCCGTCAAGAGGCTAGCTGGAGCTGAGCAGGAAAAGGCCGGAATGCGTCACTTCCTGTGTGTTTTTACATTTTTATTAAAGAACACGATTTATTATTAAGAATACGATGATATAACAACAATGAAAATAGCAACTTAAGTAAAATGAATGATACAAATACATTCACATAAAAATAATAATAATAATAATGAATAATAAAAACATTTAAATAAAATGACGCGCTATTTAAAATACATTTACAAAACGTCAACTATTGTAAAATAAAACAAAAATAACATTAATACTT
The DNA here is from genome assembly GCF_015846415.1 of Triplophysa dalaica. Lineage (NCBI taxonomy): Eukaryota > Metazoa > Chordata > Actinopteri > Cypriniformes > Nemacheilidae > Triplophysa > Triplophysa dalaica. The sequence goes on along the minus strand of NC_079548.1, from coordinate 21,661,091 downwards.
TATCATGCATTTTATCTTAGATAAAAACGAACTAAAATATGCTTTATTTATTAAATAAAATGAAGGGCTTTTGTTCTATGACATATATTACTTCCGGTGAAAGTGAAAGTCCATAAGAAGTTTTTTTTTTTAATTCTCAATAATCTTTAAATATAAATATTTTTGTTGAAAAGTATTTTGCAAACTGTTTGAAGTTCAATAGATATACGTAGAGTACTTTTTTAAAACGTCTTCACAAAGTGTCATTTTTTACTCAGCAGTCTTCTACTAACACTACCCGTCTTCCTCATCGAACACACCTTTTTGATCGTGACGATCAAAACATTAAAATAACTCAATGCACATGCGAAATACGGAGAACATGTTTATATGTGCATTATATCCTGTTCTACATGGTTTTCCTTACATGCGTATTACTATAATGTGTCCACCAGAGAGCAGCATGATACTATTATAGTACAAGGCAAATTCAGCTCAAATTACATTTAGTTGATAGATTACAACAATTTAAATGCAAATTGTATATTTATCTGATTGGTATGTTTACATATACATCCTTTTATGTACTAAGGAATCAAGTGGGTGGGGTTAAAGTTAGATTTGGCCTGTGTTTTCTTTGAACTAAATTAACAACCATAAACTGTTGACATTAGTACAATCCTCAATAATACATTCATGCCTTTCTTGCATCAGTATGATCTTTATTAACTTTAAGTTCAATTTTCGACCAACAAGCACTTGAGTTTGCCTGGGTGTGTCTGCAATGTGTTCATTCATGTAAATTATTGAGTCTCAGAGTGTTAATACGGAGCTTGGAGTTCACTCTTGTGTGCAGTGTATCTTCAGTGTGTGTTTGTGTGTGCGTGCGTGTGTGTGCAGCATTTCTCTGCTCAGGGACAGTGTCTGTGTTCCGTCAGCACACCTGTGATCTTCTGCTACACAAGCCTTGCGTTTGCTCATTTACTGCTGAGCCCAGTGATCTGCCACAGCGTGTGTGTACAGTATGTGTTTGTGTGTGATATGAGGAACTGTGTTCATGTGTTTTGGAGTTGCCGAGGTTAACCTCAAAGGGGTCGCAACACAGCAAACCCCCAAGTGTAAACACACAACACAGTAATATATTCACAAGAAGATATTCTTAAGAGTACTGCTTACAACATTGGACCCCAATCGACTTCCGTTGTATGGACATTTCTCGAAATATCTTCTTTTGTGTTCTACTTAATGCAAGTCTAAATGCTTATTTTTTTTCATTCATCAGAAAAAAAGTGTGCTTGATAAGAAAGGTAATAGCACGGTGTGGAAGTTTCTGGCTGAAGGGTTTGGCCTTAAAAATAAGTATTAGCAATAGTGATAGTGATTCTTGCCTTAGCAAACACCACCAATGCAGGAATAATTACACGGGCGAATGACAAAACCATTGGTTAAAGCTACAACACGTCGTGTAAGCAGATAAGGCCGGTCCATTTGCCTTGTGTCCTCCGTCTGTTCACAAACAGCACAGTCTCTCTGTCAGCAGAAAGGAAGGAGAGGGAACGACAGAGAGACATTTAATTACAACGCGCAATTGAGTTTGGTGTCCCGACAGCTTGTTACGCTTTAATAATTCACACTTTGGTGAAGATGTGACGAGAGCGTCGTGCAGAACCATGTTGGGTAACGCGAAGATCAAGTCAGATGGTGAACCTGAGCCACGATGAAACCCAACAGCGACTCTTCTAATGATGCAGAAACACGAGCACAGATGGGAAATGATGATCGGCAGGGTCCCGAGAACCGCAGGGTTCTGTGTCGTGTGTGTGAGGATTTGACAGGGCCTGAACTTTGCTCGCTAGCCGGGAACCTCGGATGAACGGGGAGCCATCGCATGTATCATGTTAACGCGTGTCCGGCTGTTCAAGAGCGTCGCATATACTGTTTAATATTGACCGGTACTGAATGTCCACTTTAGTCATGGTTGCTTGGGAAGAGCATTCAGGGGTTGCGAAGTCTCTCGCCTAGCCGTCCGACGTCATGCGCGGCTCTGCGTGAGTTTGAATGCCTTGCATGAATGAAGCCTTCCCGAACATTTGAATGATCTTTCATTGTCAAATGAAGCTTTCCCCAATATTTGAATGCCTCAAGAAAATGAATGAGCTGCCGAACCAAAAAGGTACAGAGGAAGTGAACTTGAACGTGAACTTGCTCGAACAAAGGCCAGACAAAGCACAGGAATGAAATGAGGATTTATATTTACAGTACTGCAGGATTAAAGTGCATTGAAAACAACAAACGAGAGGAATAGGAAATGAAAAAATAGGAAGTCAGAGTTTTGTGTAGAACTAAAAACATAGAACTAAGGACTTCAAAACCAAAGCACAAACAATACCAAGTCAAACAAAATATACACTTTCATACAGTACTGTGAGGAAATCAAACATTTTGAAGTGAAATACAAAGTATTCAATTAAGTGGAATCTGCAAATTCAAATTATATTTTTGTCAAAGATGTTTTTCGGTTGGTTCAGCAGTGATAGATTTTGTTAAGTGAGTGATGTTCTTGGGTCAACTTCACTCTGGACCCTGGGGAGGTTTAACACTCATTCAAATCATTATGTCAGATTTGAGAGTTAAGTTTACAGTTCATGTGAAGCTTATACAGCGAGGGTATAGGTGCTTATAGACAGTTGTTATTCATAAGTTTGGGTTTGGCCTTTTTCTACAAAAATGTTGTTCCAGGGATAACGAAGTATGTTTGTATCTCTTGGTAAAATCAGTTTTTTTATTGGATGTATAAAGAGTTTTGTAAAGGTAGCAATGTAATCCGAATGTCGCCCGAAACAAGCTTACTTAGCTTTTGGGCCAAGTAGTTTATCCACATGTCTTTAGAGTTATCCTTTTAACCATATACCATAGTACTTGCCATAGTTCAACTATAGTAAGTACTTCACTGTGTTATTTACTGTGAAGTCTCATATCTTTTAAGTTAAAGGGCAAAGGGATAGTTCAGCCAAAAATTCAAATTCTGTCATCATGGGAGATGGTGGTCTAGTGGGTTAAGCCACTGAACTGGTAAAGCAAAGGTTGCTGGTTCGATCCCAGCAGCCACCACCATTGTGTCCTTGAGCAAGACACTTTACTCCATGTTGCTCCAGGGAGATTGTCCCTGTAATAAGTGCACTGTAAGTCGCTTTGGATAAAAGCGTCTGCCAAATGACTAAATGTAAATGTAAATGTAAATTTACTACAACCTCAGATTGTGCTAAACCTATATGCGTGTGGGGAAAGACAAAGGAAGATACAAAGGAAGAAACCAAACAGCTCTCATCCCCTTATGTCTCCCATAGAGTTTATTTTCCCTACTATGGGAGTAAATTGGGGATGAGATCTGTTTGGTTACTGACATTCTTGCAAATATCTTCCTTTGTATTCAGCAGAAAAAAATGAATGTATCCAGGTTTGAAACAATACTCATACGTCCAAGCAACAGTTATAATTAGAGGATAAAGAAAAGTGGAAGCACATGGCACGTTTCCAAGTTATCATTTGTCATTAGCAATAAATACAGCATTGTAACTTACATTGAGGTATTATCGTACAGTGAGATTTTGATATTGTAACATCCTTACTAAATACCACAAACAGCCCAAAGTAACGACAACAAAAGCAGCATATGTAATGCCAGTTAACACTATTTATTGATATTCACACGTTGCAGGGCATGCTGGGAACATTCGAATGTATAATTGTTAAATATAATCGTTAACATGTTGATAACAGTCATCTTACTCAGTATACACAAAAAAGTAGATGTACTACTATTTAAAACAACAAACTATTTAAAACAATTATTTTTGTTAAATTTCTTTGAGTGGCTGTGCTATACACTCACCTAAAGGATTTTTAGGAACACCATACTAATACTGTGTTTGACCCCCTTTCGCCTTCAGAACTGACTTAATTCTACGTGGCATTGATTCAACAAGGTGCTGAAAGTATTCTTTAGAAATGTTGGCCCATATTGATAGGATAGCATCTTGCAGTTGATGGAGATTTATGAGATGCATGAAGCTCCCGTTCCACCACATCCCAAAGATGCTCTATTGGGTTGAGATCTGGTGACTGTGGGGGCCATTTTAGTACAGTGAACTCATTGTCATGTTCAAGAAACCAATTTGAAGTGATTCGAGCTTTGTGACATGGTGCATTATCCTGCTGGAAGTAGCCGTCAGAGGATGGGTACATGGTGGTCATAAAGGGATGGACATAGTCAGAAACAATTCTCAGGTAGGCTGTGGCATTTAAACGATGGCCAATTGGCACTAAGGGGCCTAAAGTGTGCCAAGAAAACACCCCCCACACCATTACACCACCACCATAATTGCATTAATGAGAAATTGAACAGGTGTTCCTAATAATCCTTTAGGTGAGTATATGTCTCAAAAGTATGTTGGCTCTTGTAATACAGTAAGATTCATTCATTTTTTAATGAAGCTTCAGTGTCCAAATCCTTTCTAGAGTATTTGCTTACTAGCTCTGGAGTAGATGATGTCTGCCGTTCTTTGACACAAGGGTCACGCTGTTCTGTAGTTGGCACAAAAACGTAAACTATATCAGAGCTGATGTCATTCTCAACCTTGGCTGAGATTTCTCATAAAGTACGAGTGCCAGTATGAAACCCTACGCACAGATTAAACAATAGCAGCTGACTCGCTGGACAGAGGCCCACCCTGCATTATACATGAACCCCATCTTCCATGCACGACCATTAAAACTTTCATGATTTTTCAGAACTCAGTTGACCTCAAAAACAACAAATCCTTGTGCAGCAGGTAATCCCCTTTCTCCAAAACTGTAATTATTATTATCTCACTTCACACACAATCCCACTGACACCAACACCCTGAAGTTGTGAAGCGGCCTGCAGCGGTGTGTTTATCATGGAGGATGAGGTGCCCATTAAAGATTCAGAGACCTTTAATAAGTAAGACGACCCTGACACTTCTTCCTCGCTATGAGTTTTTGGTGACAATGAAGCGAGGTGCATCAATTATTGACCGGCCGAGAGACAGCCGGCACAAGATGCTGGAACCGATGTGTGTATCAACGGCCTATCGCGGGCTTCGTCACCCCCACCAAACCTGGTAATTGTCGCGGGAGGACAAAAGAAATTCGGCAGACATTATTTATTCAGGTCATTCTTTTGATGCTTTGATTAGAGATGCTCATTAAATCATGTTTGGGAGACCTGGTAGTGTTACTAGCCCATAATCCCACCCAGCGTACGTCGATCTTATCTCACCTCTTTCTCGAGGTTTCTTCTTGTGTCCATGCTTAACTGAGATGTCAAGTGTTTGGGCCGCATCTATTGATAAAATGCATTTGATACTGTTTGCAGTAAATCAACTACATGGGATGACACATTCAACAGCATAAAGGCATGTTCACCCTTTATTCACCTTCATTCCACATCATTTCAAATCCGCCTGACTTTCATTCTTCTGCAGAACACAATAGATGATATTTTGAAGAACCTTGCGAACCAAACCACACTGGATCTCATTGACTTCCATTATGTGGACACAAAACGGCTGAGACATTTCTCGAAATATCTTCTTTTGTGTCACACAGAAGAACGAGTCAGGTCTGAATGGCATGAGGATGAATAAATTATGGGACTTTATGGGACGGTAAGCTATACTTTTAACTAAATAAACCATATTGTCTGTGAATAACCATTCTGTCGATGTGTAAGTGGCTTTTCAGAAATCCCTCAATTGTTTTTTTAAGTCCACTGTTGAATTATTAATATTATTTATGTAAATTATTAATAATAATCATTCACTCAATATCACCAAATCAGAGTGCAGATGAGTCTTTTACCAAACGTGTTTGTTCTTGCAGTCATGTATGCTGTATATTTCATTCAGACGGTCTGTAGAGTTGAGAATACTGCACCGTCACAGCTGTCCTGCTCACCTGCCCTTGTCACATGATCTCATTCTCCCGTCCAAAGAGTCAGCTTAGATCTGACATCTCCGATTTCTTTCCTGTTTACAATTAACTGTTTCTGACCCCTGGATCTATTGTGTCCCCTTCAGTGATGTCATTGGCTTTCCCAACTCGGTATATACCAAAAACCCATTCAGTTTTGCACTGCCTTTAGATTGTTTTTCACATTTCATTTTATGTCTCGAACTTTACTGTCCAGCTTTGATCCGTTTATGAACTGAAATCATGATCCTACAATAAAGTAAAAATGCCTTATAATTTAAGGGATAGCTAAAAACAGAATTATCGAAATGTATCATGAATATCAGGACTTCTGAGAATGTCTTTTTACTGTAATAAAACAGTGAGGAGCCCAATCCAAATTTTTTAAAATGATTAGTTATTGATTTCTTAAATATGTGCTGTATCCACTGTAATTTATAGTGTAATTTATACCTTTATAATACATTTTTCCTTTGAAATGCATAATAATTTATGATAAAAATTCATTTCAAAAACATGCCCATGAAAAAATATTTATTTTATTGTGGTATATTACAGTAAAGATATAGTATTAAAGTAAAATTACTATACCATACCTCTGTAAAAGAAAAGTTGTTTTAACTTAAACAATTAAGTTACCAGGCTGCCTTAAAATTGTTAGTTAGTTAGACTTACAAATATTAGTTAACATAACAATTTTGCTCCAAATTCATGTAAGAACGAATATTTTTACTTTAATTAGCTAAAAAACTGTAAGGGAGCCGGGTAACTTAACTTTTTTCAAGTTGAAACAACAAATACATTTTTACAGTGTAGTACTGTAAAGTAGGCCTATTTACTACAGTAAATGGGTAAACTTTGTTAAAAACTCTACTGTGTTATTTACTATGGTATAGTTCGAAAACATGAAACTATAGACTATACTACTATATCATATTAAACTATCAACTTTTTTGGGGGTGTATGGTAGATCTCACTATGTAATGTACCTTTACTGTAACATTTTTACATAATTTTTACATGACAGTGTGTAGTAAGTTCTACAAGTGAAAGAGTTTGTTGATTATTCAATTATAAAATGGATGAGATGTACTGCAGTGTCGGTTAAACCACACCAGACCAGCTGAACGTTGATGTAAATTCTGAAGAAATCCTCTGAGAGATCCCACATTTTGGTGGTATGAGGTGCATGTTATTTACATTTACAATGCAAATCCCATCACTTCAGCATCCTGTGATCATAACTCATAAGTTTCCTTACACCGACATGCTTAACACATTGAAATGGACTTCTTTGATTCATCCAAAACCAAAACCTTTTGCTTTTTTATTGCCCATCATTTTCTCTGGACTTCTGGTGTTTGAGTTTGCACTGCATGTCGTCCTCGTGTAATATCAGGGTGGGGTGTCTAGTGGCCAACTTGTTTGGTCTAATTCTAGGCACTGCCTTGTAATTCTCAGGTATTAAAGTTAACAATGAGGAGGTTGTTTGGCAAACATGCATTTGTGTAGAAAATGCATTTATACTGAGGGTGGAATTACAGTATGTGTGGTGCCAGAAGAATAGCAACAACAGGCTTTCATATAACAGCAAGCTAAACACGGGCTTAAGGAAAACACTCGAGAGTAACCAGTCGTGCAGCAGATGTTTTCATCCAAATCAACACACAACAGCTCTTTTTTTCCCAGAGACAATCGCTCTGAATCAATGGTATATCTATATCTTGATGTTATGCAGGTTCAGAACAAACTGGTTTTAATGCAGGGGTGGAAATCAGAAACTGTGATGAAAGCAGATTTCTCATATTAATATTTGCTCAGACAGTCAATGTCCTTCTGCATTGTGACCCCATATGACATCACCCAGTGCATATTTAGCTTATGTAAACTTCAATGGTTAATGGACCTGAACAATTATTTCCAGTTTACGTAAATTGTATGAATATTGAAGACCAAGATATAGATAATTTTTTTCAATATTGATTTTCATTCATTTTAGCAGGTGCAATGACCACCAGTCTTTTAGTTTTCCTATGGCTCGGTGGTTAGAGCATGGCAACAGCATCGGCAAGGTCAAGGGTTCGATTCCAAGGGGATTGCATGTATTGAGAAACAAATGTATAATACAATGTGATGTAAGTTGCTTTAGATAAAAGCGCTTTCCAAATGAGTAAATGTAACCCAGTTTTCCAAACGTGTCTGATTATTTTCAGAAAGTAAAGCTCATTGTTTCCATATTTCATTGCATTGCAGCAGTCATGAACCACAGACAAGGGTTTCAATATTTAAGCCATTTTTATTCACTTCAATAAATATCTGTAAGTTGTAAATTTGGTCAATCTCATTTTGCGCCCCTCTATACACATATTCAAATATGACATGAAAACTTTGCAGTGTGTATATATGAGTGTTGATTCTACTGAGCAGGGGATCCCCGAGAACAAATAAACCTGTGTTGTAAGAAGCGGGCCCGCTGAATTGATGTCTGACTACAAGAGAGGGGAGAAATGCGAATGGCCTGGTCACTCATGGCCATGGGCGCCGTAAAGGGGTGGAAGGTTAGGACGATTCTAAGGGCCCAGGCAGATTTAGGGCCCAGAACAGCAGACCCCCTTTTTATTTTCCTATTTCTTTTCTCTTTTTTATACATACATTAAATGTGCTAGGGCCCCTCGTGCACTAAATGTGTATTTTGTCCGTTTTGACCATAGATTTAATATTTAAAAAACAAATAATGTATTTACTGTTTCAGTCACACCCCTCCCTGCTCCCTCACAATGGTTCATTCCACCTGCGCTGTCCGAGCTACGATCAATAGTGTAGCGTCTTTTGTTAATTGGACTTGTTATGATGCAGCGCAGACAGTGACACACGCAAGCATGTCACATCAAAAGTCAGGGCATCAAAAACGGAAAGAAAAGAAGGAAAGAGAAGACAGAGAACGCCAAAGTCGACAGTATGTCACACAGTTTTTCATAAAGAAAGGTAGCTTGCCCTATTCCTGTATTCCAAAACGTATTTTTGTTGCTACATGACCTGCTTTTATCTAGCTAGCCTAGCTTAGTAAAATAATTACTGATTTATGATTGCATCCAACAATAATAACATCTCTGCTGTCTCCGGGACGTTATCATGTCTCGTAGACACAGATTCAGCGGCTGCTGCACACCCACGTCCCCCATCCCCTCAGCCGAACACGGTGAGCCTGAGCGCGAAACTTCGCGAAGATTGAAGCCTCTAAAAACGTCTAATCTACTGTTTTAGCCACATGATGATAACTTTGCAAAACAAAAAGTAATCTACACGCTTCAAAAATTACAAAATTAGTTTGCCGTGCCGCGTGTTCTGTGAAGTAGCAGTGCTGCTGCTACGATCGATGCTGTCAAACTTGACGTTCTTAACATGAATAAAATGCCCCAGAAAAAAATTATATAAAATTTAATAAAACGTGTCTGTAGTAACCATTGGCCATACGGAGTTTACAAAATAGATATTTACATTTTTCATAATAAGAAAACTAAGTTCAAGTTCATTTTATTTGTGTAGCACATTTACAACAGCCATCAGGCTGACCAAAGTAGTGCTTTACAGGAGAAAACATTTATTATACATATACAAAAACAGACCATGCACAAATTAAACACAACCCCATTGGCTATATCATTGTAGTCAACAGCTTAAAACAACCTGAATTAAAAACTTTAAATGGCCAAATCCCAGTAGTCAATACACTAAGGAAAATAGATATGTTTTTAGCCGAGACTTAAAAACAGACAGAGAAGGGGCCGTTCTAATCTCTAGAGGAGGGCATTCCAGAGTCGAGGCCCTGCCACTGCAAAAGCACGTTCACCTCGACGTTTAAGCCTAACTCGCGGGACTACCAACAATGTCCGGTCACAGGATCGTAGGCTTCTGGATGGGATGTTTAGATGAAGAAGTTCAGAGAGGTAGACAGGGGCTATGTTGTGTAGGGATTTGAGAACTGGGTTAATGTGTTCATGTTTACGACACTTTAAAAGGAGTCTGGCCGCAGCATTTTGAACTAACTGAAGACGTGCAATTTGACGCTTAGATATACCGCAGTATATTGAATTGCAGTAATCTAAACGAGACGCAACAAAAGCGTGGACAGCCATTTCTAGAGTTTTAGGTGTGAGAAAATGTTTGATTTTGGACAGCAAACGGAGCTGATAGAAACTGAATAGGCCAATACAAATAATATGGTGTGTGTGTGCTTGCGTGCGTGCGTGCGTGTGTGTGTGACTTATACAGATGCAGAGTCAGCTTTATTGTCTGCACCTCGTCCTCCTACCCAGTCCTCTCAGTGTCAGGTAAGGTGAACAGGGTCAGCTACCAAGGTAGTAAAAAACTAATCATGTTTTGGATTGTCAAAATTTTTTCTTGTGTTGTATAGTTATATGTTTCATATAATATTGCAATTGAGATAATAAATGTTCTCCCTTTTATGTAAACAAGTACATATTTCTATATTTTTTTCTTGTTTTTGTAGGCTTTGTACTCATCTTTAGACATTTTAACTATGCAATGTGCTAAGTATCTTTTTTTCAAGTATACAGGGCATGTTTATTGGGTTACATTTTATCTGTAAAAAATGTAGGGGGCCCAGAAATTTTGGTTTCCATAGGGCCCAGAATTTCTGGCGGCACCCCTGCTCATGGCAGAACCATTGCCTGGAATTCTGCAGGGGAACAGAAAAAATGCATTTATGAATGATAACTACTGACGTTTGGACGCAAGCCATTCTTTCTTATAACCATTGTTGAGGCCATAGAAATATTATTCCATCAAACTACGAAAAACAGACCTTATAACCCCTTATTTTATATTTTATCTACTTCCAGTGATCCTTACTAGGAATACAACACTATAAATCACAACAAAAAAGTTTCAGGCTCTGTTCAGCGATCATTACCTTCCACTCCAATCTTGCCATCACTATCATCATCAGCCACTGCCAGGAAAGCCTTGGTCTCTTTATCGGTCAGCACGCGGGCACCAGCTGAGAACCTCTGCAAGAAAAACCTGCGAACAAAAAAAAGATACCTGGCTTAAACAACAACTACCTTTCAGATCTTTCGCATGTGCACACACGACCATCACCGTTTCTAGATGCTAAATAATTCATGTGCATGGACGGTCTGATAAAACAACTCGTGTGACAAAAAAGGAAGTGCATCGTTCTGCTATCGATTCTGTTGACTTCCTGCTGTATGAGAAAACTCTTACTTGAGTTCCTCCTCCTCAATAAATCCACTGGCATCGTTGTCCAGGATGTTAAAGATGTTCTTCACCTCCTGAGGGCTTTTCTTTGTCATGCCACACAGCTGGAAGAACTTTTTGGGACTGAAGGAGTCTGGCGCTGTTGGGGCAAAAAGACAATGAAATATTCAATGATCATCCTCACAGATGGCTGAGCCGCACCGTTCCCAACGCCTTAACCGGGGAATTATTTCTGAAATGCATTTAGACGTTCAGCTGCTGATGAGGCAGAAAGCCGCTGATACAGGAGAGGCAGTGTCGCTTACCTTGGCAGTCCTTGAGCGCGCCTTCGATGGCATCAGCGGAAAGGATAGATGTGAGAGACATGGTGCTGAGGAGACACGGTTTTAAATAATGAACTCATTTTAGCCAGCAGCTGTGTAATATCTCCTCTGATAATCCACTAATGCACCATTCATTTGCATGCACAAATCAGATCGGGCTAGATTCAAATAAAGCGAGACTGGTCTAAAAGAAAGATAATCTGGATCTACGTTGTCTCTTATGAGTTCGATTGTATACTTTGCTATGGTCACCAGCACACTAAAGTGACAGGACGACACAAATGTGTCATTCGTAAAACGCTGTAAATGCAATTTTCAGATTAAAGAAAAATGTTCCAGTGCATGCTGTTACTTCATTAAAAACGTGCACCTGCATTTTGTTTTCGAATAAAAATGCATGCAATGTCAACACATTTGTCATTAAAAGCACAAGGTTTCAAAGCACTATTCTAAAAAAAGTGTTTACCAATAAAGCATCAAAGATCAAAGATAGAGAGAGGATAAATAACGGCGTCCAGATCTGATCTGCTCCGAGAGTGAGTGCACCTACCTTGGTGATGCTCTCCTGTCAGGTGAATCAACAGAAGTAAGGCGAGTGGTGAGTGCGAGTCCGTCCAGGTGCAATTTATATAGATTTGAATGCAGTGACAATGGGCAATTCTTGAGTTACACGTCAGTGGATCAAATTCTAACTGCCAGGCCCAAGCTCAAATTACTTACCTAACTAATTAACCTGTACTATTTATATCTGTTTGACTGTGAGTTAGTGTGTGTGTGTGTGTGTGTGTGTGTGTGTGTGTGTGTGTGTGTGTGTGTGTGTGTGTGTGAATGGGCCAGCCCTCAGACATCTGTGACACCCTTGTAAAAGGCAAATTAAGTAATAAATGCTTTGCTGTCTACCTCCTGTCCTGCCGCATCACGGCCCTCCCATCCTACATATCATAATACAGACATCACAAAGCAACCCACAAGCTCATTCACATCCCATCCCTCTTTTCAGAAAAGCCTCTCCACTCCCTTTTTCCACCTGCTTTACATGAGGCCACTCTAAATGCCATGCTGTAAAATTACGTAATTACTAAAAGAGTTTGCATCGACAGGTGAATACATATTTGGAGACCCACTTAACTTCGCTTCACGGCTTTTGAGATTTACGGGGACTTCATGAATCCTCTAATCTGGGCCGTGATCTCTTTTTTTATATTGTCTCTCTTGGGTCTGTGACAGATGGGCGCCATAATCCACTGCTCACCAGATGCAAAAATAATTCATAGGTATGGTCATGAACACCCGGCACACACAGACGTTGAGAATGTCAGGGTGGCTTATCCTTTCTCATTGCACCCTCCATAGGCGGCCGGACACCGGGATATCATTTTGTCTTTGAAGGGTGCTGATTCAGGGATGCAAGGTCACCTTTTGGTCAGTGCCCAATAGCAGCGATTTAGCACCCAGCGATCAATGTTTAAAATGCATTTGCTAGATGCATGTATTATGGAGGAGGATGCAATATGTCATTTCTTTATGGTGTGCAGGATAAAAACTGATATCTCTTAACTTTTTTATCGAGTAACAGGCAACACATCCTTCACGTGTGTTTAACAGATATAGCTGCAATATTAAATGACTGAACATGATTTATATAGACATTTTTGTGTTTCAATCTTTTTAAAGGCCCAAATAATCAGAAAAAATAGGTTTAGGTACGACTGCTTGATTTTACAATCTTCAAAAGTTGCATCTATTTAGTTGATGCATACCATGTTTGCAAACTTTAGACTTTGAGGTGCAATTGAACCAATACTACATGTCTGGGTGTAACAACAATACATTTAAATAATAAAATATTTATAAAATAATAAAATAAATGTATAAAGGAATAATCCACACCTAGCCGAGTTTTAAAGGGTTTTAATGCACACCTTCCAGCCAATTAAAATCGAGTATTTAAACAGACTATATAATGGTGCTGGATTATGAAGGAAATTATCACATGTGTAGTGTTATCATCATAATCGGGAACATAAATTTCATGGTTATTGCTGGTACAAGTATTACAAAACTTCAAGTTTGAACGTTTAATATGAAGAGTTAGGTTCCAAAATGAGATTTATTATGCTAACATAATTTATTGTGTTTTATTGTGTTAGTTAGCTGTTTTTTGTAGTTAAAATGGCTGAAATCTAAACAAACAAACAGCAGTTTGATTGATATTAATTGGAATGCACAATAAAAAATTATTTTTGAAAACGGAGTTCTCATTTTGGAACCAGACTGTACATATCTTCCGAAACTGCAATATATCTTCAAGCTTTATAAGCAAGGTCAGCACACCTGCTAGTGAGTGTCAGCATTTTACATTGATATTAACATGTTCGAGAACACCACGAAAGACCCTAGCTTGGCACACGCGGGTCATGTAAATTGATTAGGATCAAACATCCACCGTGACATGTTCTGGGACACTCCATGTGTGGGACAACCCAACGTGATGCGCACAGAAAGCCAAGAAGCCGAGGCTTAAGGACACCGGATACAGAGGTGCTACTTACCCAGCAGCACGGATGTCATGGGCTATAATGATACCTCATATCCTATACTGTTACTGAGCAATCATTTATTCATTCACATTTGCTTATATTGTTTGCAAGCACCAAGTTACACTACACTGACTGCTAAGGTGTCGTTCTGTTTCGGTTCAGATGAGCACCTTCTGGTAAAGGTAATATAAGACACCGTTTTAATTTACCAATTACAAAAAAAGGTGATAGAATGTAAAAATGTAATAGAATGTAACTGTTTAGAGGTAATCAGTTGTTTTATTGTTCATGTTATGTGTCTAGATTTATTTCAAAGCCAATCTGCATGTTTAAAAAGGTTTGTAATAAGAACGCATGGAGTGCCCTACTATTGTAAAATAACGCCATCTAGTGGACAAGGGAGAGTCTCTATCTAGTATATACTGTTGTTCTTAGAATCTATCTATCTATCTATCTATCTATCTATCTATCTATCTATCTATCTATCTATCTATCTATCTATCTATCTATCTATCTATACTCTATCTATCTATCTATCTATCTATCTATCTATCATCTATCTATCTATCTATCTATCTATCTATCTATCTATCTATCTATCTATCAATCTATCTATCTATCTATCTATCTATCTATCTATCTATCTATCTATCTATCGATCTATCTATCTATCTATCTATCTATCTATCTATCTATCTATCTATCTATCATCTATCTATCTATCTAATCTATATATAAAGAGTTTGGTTCCAAAATGTGATAACTCTGTTTGAAAAAATAAAATTACTGTTTTTTAATTGTGCATTATAACTAATATCAATCAAACTAAAGTTGGTTGTTTTTTATTTAAGCAATTATAACTAAAAAATACAGCTTACTACCACAATAAAAACAAGATAACATAATAAAACCATGATTTATCTCATTTTGGAACCAAACTCTTCATAGGTATAATCTATCTATACATATACTGTTTACATTTCTGTATGAGTGTGTTATAACAAAGACATTGTTTAATGGAATTCATTTTTTAAGTTTTTTTATCAATTCTTAATTACATAAACAAACACATTGAACAATAAAACAACAACAACTGTCAACAAAGGTTGTCATTACTTGTGATGATAGTGACATATCTGTTGATAGTAGTAGTATGTATCTGCTGTATTTTAAGTGAGAACCCACAATGTACTGTATGTCTGTTTCATGTGGACGTTTAAAAAATGTAATTATTAGAAATCTTTTGTTCACAGCTAAAAAAGTTTCTGATCTTGAAAAAGCAGGGAAAAGAAGTAGATATTTCAAAAGAATATTTATTCTTTTCTCATCGTTCGTTCCCGTAAAAGTGCATCAGATTTTACAGTAAGCAAAATTCATATTTAAGACAGGAGACACAACCACTACATTCACAGTCATCGTTTTTGACAGTGTGCTGAATGGGAGGAAACTTCTCATAAGCATCATGAGTATAAAAATTATTTATAGTAAGTTGAAAATGGGAGGTCTTGGGCAAAGTTGTTCCTTCAGAGCAAGAGGTGTTGTTGGTCAGAAGCCATTTATGCCTTAACCATGACAGTAAACTCTGTCAGGAGGGAAAAACAAGACAACGTTTAACTTCTTAACCTAGAAATCATAACTTTCTGTTTCTTATAGTTAACAACATGCCATAAAGTGGATTCTAGTTTGTGGAAAGCTTCAAGACAACAGTTGGAATGACTGACCATCAACTCCGATCTTGCCGTCACCGTCAGAATCTCCAGCCTTGAGGAAGATCTTGGTCTCAGCGTCAGTCAGTGCCCTGGCACCAGCGCTGAAGTTCTGCAGGAACAGTCTGTCAAACAAACAGTTTATTCAGATTTTATCCAGCCTGCATGAAAAACATTTTGAATCAAACCATTCCATGTATAAAACAGTTTTGCTAGCTTGGTTGAATGTGTATTTATTTGTACTCAATCTTATTAAGTGTCATTCTTCTGCTACAAGTTACAGTTCCCAGCAGGGTTAATTTAGTCTACTAAACTAAACTTTTAAAAACGTTTCATTTCATTGAAATCAAAGCAAATATTAGAAAAAAAATGAAACTAAATGAAACTAAATGAAAAATTGATTGAAATGTTGCCTCAAAAATAAACGGAAATAAGCTTAAAGCATTAACATTATAAAATTAAAACAAAAAATAACATAAATCTAAAATTAATGAATCTTATATTGCAACATAAAAAATAAACATTTATATTATACAAATGAAAAAGCGTACACAAAAATTAACATAGAAATTAAAATCTAATGAATAAAACATCTAAAAATAAGAGCTACTTTAAAATATTATTAAACTAAATAAAACTAGCTTGGGTACGTAACAAACTAGAGTGTGTTACATTAATAATGTAATATAATATAATATAATATTATGCAGCGATATTGAATACTTGATTCTCATTGGTCAGTGACAACATGCCGATGTCTGTTTTCCAACGACAACCGCTAAAACTGATAACGCTATTAAGTTAATATCTGGTAAGTTACTATATTTAATGTATCACTCTGTTGCTTCTTTTCTCTTGACCAGTTCTGAATTTGTATCACATATTTCGTTTCCAATGACTTACTCAACATGTGGCAAATAGTCGTGTTATAAACTAGATCATGTCATTTACATCTAGCTAATTGTTAGCAAAACAAACCGCTGAAGGATGCTTGGCGTCGCGACGCACAACTGCTGGATTTGCGTTGCATGATATCATTATTTTTTTATTTGTTTGGACTAATATAACGTGTCTATTCTCCCATGAATAAAAGATTTTATTATTTATGAATGATGTGAATTGTTACTTGAGTTCCTCCTCCTCAATGAAGCCACTCTTGTCCTGATCAATGATTTCGAAAGCTTTCTTGATGTCGTCAGCGGACTTGCCGTTCATGCCGACCTTGGCGAAGAATGCCTTGTGGTTGAAGGAGTCAGCGGCTGTGCGTGAAATATAGAAAAGAGGTAAATTGACACCCCGCTTAAAAGGATGACCGACTGTTAAACATCTAAGTGCAGGTGTTAAAGGACTCACCCTTGCATGCCTCCAGTGCTGCAGTGATGTCAGCGGCGTTCAGGACTGCGGCGAATGCCATCTTTTGCTGAACGATTAAAACAGAAAACGACACATGACACCATCAAAAACTTGTGTAGCTTTCATAGTTTACTACATCATTACTTTCTCCAATACCTTAATCCAAGCATGCATTTGATTTTGCCATCATCTGAGCACTTTTCTGTCATGCAATATGATGGCCCGTTAAAACACCTTAAAAAGGACAGCACTGTCACATGTGGATGTGATTTATGAGGATGTTCAATCCCAAATGGTCCAGCGTGTGACCATACGGTTTATCAAGTGTTCTCAATGCTCCAGTATGAAATTCAGGATGTGTCGCTGGTCCTTTGTGTCCGTGGACAGACTGTGTCCCAGTGCAAACTCACCTCTGTTGTCTTTTGGTGCTGAAGGTAGTTTCAGAAGACTCGAGCTGTGAACTGCAGTGGTCTTCGGGTCCCTGATCTCTTCCTTATATACCTCCAGTGACTCTAAATATGAATCATAATGTAACGGACACCCGCCGGACAAGGGGCCAGTTGACATGCGCCCAGCAGACACCCTGTGCTATATTTATCATCAAGTGATGATGCTTAAAAGGTGCGTTTGAAAAAAGTCCATCATATATTTGAATGCTAATAATACCCGCTGCTTGGATATGGTTGCTCGATGGAAGGACTTCATGAAGAAACTTCTTTTCCAGTTTGCTCCTTTAAGGAAAAGTGTTGTTTTGTTCTGTTTGTGGACTTTTTCTGTTGATATTTTAAAAGTCTGCTTTTAAATCTTTTCCACATGTTTCGAAACTGTTTTGTTGCAGAAATTGCACTCGATATTTTGAGTAAATTCATTTGGAAAGCTAAAGCATATCCATCTAGATTTCGCTATTAAAGTGTCATCAGAATTAGTCCCAGCTTTTATTTCGTCACATTGGATTGAATGTCCTCTGGGTTTCTAGGGTTGCATGATACAATTATTTTCATTATTTTTATGTTTTGCTTCAGTATTTACAGCTATTTAGGTTTGAATAAAATATTCAAGTTTAACTGAGTCTGCCGTTGCCCTGAGAGATGCTGGTTTCAAGCAGCAGGTGGAAGCAGAGGGTTAAACTATTTACTCTTCCACTCCAGCAGTTGAGAAAACAGTTCTCGGTATTTCACTTTTTTGTTTTAAGAAACAGGAGAGATGCGGACTATCAGTTCTACCTTCTGATGAGTACATTTCAGCGGTTTTATAATTATAGTTAGCAGCACTTGCCAATTGCGCTAATAAAATCACACCCGGTGGCAAACGTTTAGCAGGTTTTGGTGGGCTAATCTTGGCCAGGGCTTTGTTCCTCTGCTCGGGTAGCTATTCTGAGCATTTAGGAAGCTGCCGTGGACTCTAATTGGGCATGTGAAAACTATCCCCTGCAAATCCCTTCCGGGCCTTCCCTCGCCATGCAATGTGCCAAGAGCGGCCACTTCCTGCAGGACATCCCTGACTATCAATGCATTATAATAACAGTTTGCCCGGAGAACCCTACGTTAACACCAACAGCACAAGCCAGAAAGAGAAAGAAGTTTGCTGCAACAACATATTACACCAAAACTAGATTTATTCCTTGTTTTCACTCTTTCCCATATGTGCATTCAAGATTGTACATTTGCACAAGCCAATGGGCTTGAAAAACATCCAACTAACACAAGCAACAGCCTATCTAGACAGCCTACTCGAAATCGAGTAAACCGCCTAAACGTCATTCATAAATAAGACATATGTATAAAAAAGTCGAGCTGAGATAGTTGTGAGCTGTCGTGAGTTCTGGTTCCTTGCATACGGAAGGGTCTTGGTCAGAAGAACGTTTAAGCCTTAACAAGATCAGCAAACTCTGTGAGATGAGACAAAGATGAGAAAAACATTAGTGGATGCTCTTTAAGGTCCAGCAGTCAACTGTGAAACTAAAATTTCAATGTCATCATATTTGGATAAAGGTAAAAAAACACACCACCAAGGTTTACATTAAACTGATAGATTAGGCTTTTTTGTTTTGTAAGGACAGGGCATTGTTCCAAAATGTTAGGTTATCACATTTGTGGAGGCCAGGTTCTCTTTAAAATCAAGTTTCTGACATTTTTGCATTTCGCTCTTTTATCACACACAAATAAAAAGCTTATTTTCAAGCTATAGCATTAGGTCATAAAGGGACAAACGCAAGCAAATATATTTACTTTTGACTCAACAATGGGTTAAAATAACCCAGCATTTTGGATTGAAACAACCCAACATAGGTTAAATTTCAACCCCAAGATTGGGTTTTACTTTTTTGAGCCAATGCTGGGTTGGAAACTATCTATCATTCACTCTCATGTCATTTTAAACCTGCATGACTTTCTTTCTTCGGCAGAACACAAGAGATTTTGAAAAATGTCGGTATCCATACAGCATCGGCTCCCATTGAAGTCCATTGCATAAACACAAAACCACTGAGACATTTCACAAAATATCTTCTTTTGTGTTCCAATGAAGAAGGAGTCACATATTGATTTTGAATGCCATGAGGCTGAATAAATGCAGATTTTTGAGTGAACTGTCACTTTAATACTGTAAGATTTGTCCATAGTTCACCCAAGACAAGATCTCAGTCTAAGTTAAATAATCGTATATGATTTTTCGTACCGTCAGCTCCAATTTTGCCATCACCATCAATGTCTCCAGCGGCGAGGAAGGCCTTGGTCTCCTTGTCTGTCAGAACCCTGGCATTAGCCTTGAAGTTCTGCAGGAACAGCCTGTAGGAAGAGCAGAGCCATGTGAATTAGATTAGCCTAGTTTAACCAGCATGATTTCTGAAAAGCACATGATTGTCTTGGGTCTTACTTCAGCTCCTCCTCCTCAATGAAGCCACTGTTGTCCTGGTCAATGATGGCGAAAGCCTTCTTGACCTCATCGGAGGACTTGGCGGAAAGGCCAACCTTGGCGAAGAAGGTCTTGAAGCTGAAGGAGTCAGCAGCTGTGTGGGGAGATTAATGTGACACAATAGATGTTATTTATTGATAACACATTGCAAAAGAAAACATTGATCAAATGCAATACAAGAGCAACATACATTTACAACTTTGCAATGTACATTCTTCAGATTTTATTTGTAAAATTATTGGTGTAAAAATATTTTGTAGTACAACAAAATAATATGTATTGCAGAGGTTTATTGTAGATTTTTACAAAATGGATATCTGCTTGGCTGAGCTGCCAAGATGTGTCCTGCAACACTAAAACTATTATATTAAATGTTTTTTTGTTTTATTTGTGTGCTTTTCTTATGGTTCGCACATTAGGCTTAGCTTTCGTGGTCATTTTTTTGTTTTTTGTTAAAGTTCATTTCATTTACAAGTGCCATACATATTCAATTTGTATTTGTTTACATGCACAAAGCTCAATTAAACATGTCAATTCTATAACAAATTGTTTGTACATTTTTTATTATTGGTGAAAAATCTGATGAAGAATCTCTTTTTTTTATTTAGTTGTGATTCTATCGTATTATTTCCTAAAAAACATTTTTAAATATAGTTTCTAAGCATCTCACTCTAATATTTGACTATTGTCGGTATTCCCGTTTGGTCTTGTGTTAAATTCAAAATCATGTAAAATCGTCCAATCTTTCGTTTTGCATCTATTCAAATATTGATAAATATTGGAATAGATTGACAACTGATCTGTTTTGAGTATTTAAAAAAAAATGTTTTCCAATAAACTTTTTATGAAAGTTTATTGCATTTAATGATCACTTGGTCTCTTACCCTGGCAGGCAGCAAGAGCTGCGTCCACATCAGCGGCAGCGAGCAAAGCACCAACGGCCATTTTAATTGGTTCTGAGGAAGCTTAAAAAAAAAATGACCCTTCAAACTTCAGTGATCGATGCAATGACATACACATATGCACACATCAAAATCTGCATTTCCTCTTTATAGTGCCTACAATTTGCATCACACATCATGGACTGTGCTGTCTAAAGCCCTCTAAACCGTAGCTCACATCAGATACATCTACCCTGGTTGACTCGCATCAGACAGGTGAGAGATGCCTGCCCTGGAAAAGCCAGAAGCACCGCTGAGGCATTCTTAAAGTAAAACTCAAATCAGCCCTTATGTTTTACTCAAACAGTTAGTTATCCTCAGTGATACCGCCCATCAACAAGTAGTTTCCAAAGTCTCCGGTCTTTAGTGCCGACCCAAAGCACTTTAGTGCCGACCCAAAGCACCCATGCCTCTCCATCACCAATATAACATATTCCAAAGAGTGCTGTGAGGATGTTTCTCTGAGAAGACCCATCATAAAGAATAAGCATGACTTCATCCAGACTCACCTTGTGCTTGTCAAAGGCGAGTGAAAACCGAAGGAGTTAGTCGAGGTGTGACCAATGCTCGTGTGGGACCCTGCTTATATACTCTAGACCATTTACAGGAATTTGATGCTCAGTAACGGATACTGCATGTAGGACTATGTTAGCTCGAAAAAATGTGTCCAGTAGTCATGTTGGGCTATTTTTAGTGGCACAAACGAAGTTTAGAACCATGTGTGGGACCCTATAGACATGTCATAAGGCCCCCCTCCCTTAGCCAGCTCGGGTGAACCAACGTCCATTTACACCTTTTCATACCACTCGACATTTTATAAGATGTCCACGTGTTTGAATCCTTTCCCTCTTACTTTAAAACCTCAATTTGGATTAAACACGGATTGTACAGTATAACAGATGTATTGCTGTTGTACGTCTGATTGCATAGATCGTGTTTCTTTTCCAGGTTAGAAGCTTTGCACTGAGAGCCGTGGGGCAACGTGTGCCTCAAAGCCGTAAATCTTGTCATGGAGAGATAAGAATAATTCCCACATGAACACTTTTACACTTTTACACTTTAGCACGAGTATGTTTGTCTCACGTTGAATTATATTGTGTTATATATTTGTGAATTATTACAAATATGAAACCTTTATGACACTCTTTACATGATATATTAGACTGATTAAAGAATCCTAAACTTAAAGTGATCGTTCACCAAAAAAAAGAAAATTCTGTCATCATTTATTCGCCCTCTTATCATTCCAAACCCGTATTTCTTACTTTCTTTCACAGAACACAAAAGTAGATATCTTGAAGAATGTTAGTAACCGAACAGCGCCGGCAAATCATCACAACACTTTTATTTTTGGGTGAACAGTCACTTTTTTTTCTTAATTGATTCATTTTTTTATTAATTAAACTTAATTTCCCTTTTTGTGTTTTTTGTAATGTGGTTATTCCATACAAAAGACCACACAAAACAATAGTTGGTTAAAGTTTTATTGAGCAGTTTCTAATCATCAGTTACAGATGCAAATTTCGATTGATTTATTTTTAATCCCAAATAAGATTTAAACAGTCACAACGATGACCTTCTATGCAGACCAACACACATTGAAAAGCAACACACCAAAGATACATGCGGCATAAATAAGAGAGAAGCGTGAAATGAATCCGCCTGGAAGATCAGGCCACATTTTCATTTCAGCAAAGCGCAGAATTCTGTGAAAGAGAGAGAAAACGTTGACTTCATTCATATTGTCAGAGCAGATCTGGGAGTCATAAATATCAAAGACTCAAGTGCCTATAATGACAGACATGTTAATTTGACCGGGGAGGAAGAGATTCCCATCAGAGAATTCAGAATCTTTCAAAGCAATCAGTATGTCAGTGTGTGTTTAAGTGTCTTGAATTTATCTAAATCTCATATGAACTGTGCTGATTATTCCCACAGGATCAACAGGAGCCAGACACTTAAGGAGCGGCCCTGCAGGGTTCTATCGGAGTACAGCCCCGAAGGCCTATTGTGGAGGGCCTTGTGCTGATTCGGCTTACCTTCCATCCCAATTTTGCCATCTCCATCACAATCTCCGGCTGCCAGGAGAGAGTTGGTCTCTACCTCGCTGAGCTCTCGGGCCCCTGAGCAGAAGTTCTGGAGGAAGCGTCTGGAGACACAATGAATGAACAGAGAAAAACAAATAATCACACAGAGGTCTCATCTAATAGAGATGCAGTGTTGTACCCAAACATAACACAAAAAACAGAAGCTCCAACATGCAATGTAAAAGTTGTAAAAGTTTACTTCAGCTCCTCTTTTTCAATATCCACTCTTGTCTTGGTCCAGAGCCTTAAAAACCTTCTCCCCATCTGAACCGCTTTTACCCTTCAGTCCAACTTGATCAAAGAATGACTTGTAGTTGAAACTTCCAGGAGCTGAATGCAACAAAATACAGAGATTGAGAGAAAGAGAGCGACTTCAGAAATTCTAGAAATTGAATTAATAAATTAATAAAATGAACTAATTAGAAATAACCGTTTTGATTCATTTTAATAGCTGCACAGTCAATCCCAAATATAATCAAACATTAAAAAATGAGGTCGTTGTGTCCTTATATAGAAATGTAGCAAATTTGACATGTGATGAAGTGTTTAAATAAAACACAGATATTTGCATTTGTCTAGACGGTGTGTTGGTGTGTTCATGCAGCGTTGGAAATCATGTTTTGGAAAAGACAATTAAGCACGATTGCAATGGGAAATTTGCATGAGAGGTGCGTGTGTGTGGTCTTGGATGCTCGGCACAAACACATTGGTATCCTGGTGGCAACTGTTCCCCAGCCCCTTGGCTGCCTGGATACCTGGATCTATTCATCCCCAATGCACGGGCCAGTGGGATCTCTTTCTATCTGCAGCTGTAACTTCTCAGGCTGCAAATGTCTCTCTGCTGTTACTGACAATAGAACAACTGTATTGCGTGTGTAAGCACGTATGAATGTGTCCGATGCAGTTGTAGATTGATATAAATTGGGTGTGTTGATAGTGCTGTGTGTG
Organism: Triplophysa dalaica; assembly: GCF_015846415.1. Classification (NCBI taxonomy): domain Eukaryota; kingdom Metazoa; phylum Chordata; class Actinopteri; order Cypriniformes; family Nemacheilidae; genus Triplophysa; species Triplophysa dalaica. The sequence continues at coordinate 21,637,066 of NC_079548.1, read as the reverse complement.
TGTGGCCGCTTTAACTTACATTGACAAGCCTGGATAGCGGCGGAGATGTTCTCTTGCTTCAGCATTCCTGAAAGTGCCATCTCTGAACCGGAAAAGTCACAACATCAGGACCACATGTTTTATATCTGCCTACTGTACTTGCATTTTCAAATAAAATATGAATGAAATTCCATCTTGTAAGTCTAACCGGTTCTACAAAGAAATATTACACAAAGAAATGATCAGATAAGAAACATATAGATGTCAAAATACACCTCCTCAATTGAGAACCTCACAGAAAACCTCAAGTAATTTAAAACATCATTTCCGCAGACATGAAATCCACTAGTCTACCTGACAATGCCAGCAAGCGGGTTCACATGTAAGAAAAAGGTACTGACCTTCGTGATCTGTTCTGGAACTGATGTGTTAATTTAGCGGCGTCTTCTGTATCCTCTGGAACAAGGGAGACTCAGAGACCCTCTTCTTTACTGCTGTGATCGAAAGTGCGGAGAGATGGCGAGGTTCGTGCCCTTAAACCCACGGCGTTCTTCCTTACAACAAAACACCTCCCTCCTCATTAACTAATCCGAGGGGATTATTTCTGACAACTATTGGTTTGAAAGGATGAGATTTTTGCATATACCCTTGAAGGAATCAGGTGAGCTCTAAGGTCATTGGCTCGCAGGTACTACTGGGACATAGAGTGATGTTTGCAGGATGCAAACAGCATGACTGCCTTTGTTCTTTTTTATGGAGGAGAGATAATAGCACAAAAAATAAAAACATCACAAGTGTCGTCAATGTTAAACAAACTGAAAGTAATCTGGCCTTTAAGATACATTTGATGGCTATATGGTAGCCAACATTTCCACAAAACTAGGTTGTCAAGGGATTTTCTTACATCGGGCTTAATGTTAAATACTAATATATAAATAGCAACAAAAACTTCATAGATAAAAATCACATTAACACTTGTTGAAAGTAGTTGGAGAAATGCTCAGAAGTGAAGTTTGTGCCGAAATGTAATGAACGTATAACCTTTGCTTGATTTTTTTGTGTTAATGCAATGAAATGAATAGAAAAAAACTGAAAGATATAGAAACTTTAGAACGCCTAAATGTTTTACGATTTCTTTAGGGCTGTCAAACGATTAATCATGATTAATCACAACCAGAATAATGGTTTGTGTTTACATAATATGTATCTGTGTACTGTGCATATTTATTTTGTATTTAGAAACACAAAACATATACATTATTGTATTTACTAATAATTTAAATTCTAAATAAACTTTAACTAATTGTTATATTTTCATAAAAAATATGCATTCATGTGTATGTGTTCATAAATACAAAATAAATATGCACAGTACACCGATATATATTACGTAAACACAAACATTTATTCTGGATTTTGACAGCACAATTTTTTTTATAACCATTCAAAAGAACAAATCTGTGCTAAATCATTTGTACAGAAGGTCAGATTTGCTAGGAGTTCATGCATAAGCCATAACGAGACCAATTGTAACATAAGAAATATTAAGAAATAATGAAATGTATAAAATGTGCTTGTATAAGAGCAGCTACAGTACACACAAAGGGGAATGGGTGTGTCTGGAGAATGGACACCACCAATTGCATATTGATTATAATATTATTAGACACTATAACTATTAAAAAACACCTTGACTGGCATACCTTTTATAATCTTCTCAAATTGTATGCTTAAATGTTTGAAATTATTTTTGAAGATAAAATTGCTTTTTTGCCAACAAATTGATTTCTTTCATTAGAAAGCAAAACATTTATTTTCTGAATTTTATAATTATTCTAAATCATACAATTATTTCAACATTTATTTAGAAATATTTTTAAATGGATTGGACTAGACAGAAAACACAGTCTATAAGAGCAAAAATAGATGTGATTCTCCAATTTAAAGGTATTTTAGGATGCATAATTAACATTATGAAAATTCTAGACAAGACAAATCTACAATAAACAGTAGTTCGACAATTTAATAATAATAATTATTATTTTCACTTCAAAATTTAAGGACAAGGATTTATAAAGAGTTGAGAAAAATAACCCTGTAAATGCTTGAGACTTTTCATCTCTGTATGAAAGCACATTATAAGATTTTCACTCCCAGTAAAATAAACTAACATGAATAACCCGAACAGGCGATGTGTCGGCTTCCGTCACCATCTCCCGTGCGTGCAACGCGCATGACGCGACGTTTGACGTCACGAAACATGGCGCTCGTACGGAAAGGTGATGCTGGAGCACTGTGTTTACTGCGCTTTTGATTTCTCTATCAACCTACGAGCTTTACAATGCCGGTGAACGACACATCGGCACATTTAATCGTCCTAGAGAGGTAGTGAACGTACGAAAGAGTTCAAACGATGACAAATCACCGCAAATAAGACGCCTGGAATCGGTTAGCACTAGCTTAGTTTCACGAACATCACAGGACTGTCGTGCTAGCTAAAGCTGATGACATAACATATGAGACGCACAAGGCAAAATGCGTCTTTGACAAAGCCGATGTAGATATATAGATGTGAATAGATATAGACGAATGAGTTAATGCGTCGTTTGCTTTATTTATCGAGGTGTAAAAGCTCTTCGTAGGTTGCTGAGGTAGCGGATTAGCCGCAGTGCTGAGGATGGAGGCTCTCCGTGGAGGGGTGTGTGTGTGTTTACTGGGATTTGCCACACTCGCACAAGCTGCTCCGGTCTCATATGAACGCTCAGGTAAGATGACAACGGTGTCTACTGCTTTCTCTCATGTTGTCTCGAAAGTGAGCTAGTGAGCTTTTTACCTAGACAGTAAATCTGTGTATATGATGTATCCCTAACCTGCGTCGACTGCTGTGTTTATGTTGACAGCTGAGGATAGAGGTGCACTGCCTACCTCAAAAAAACATTCACCAATACAGTTGTAAATAAACACAAGTAGAAAATAAATCATGATACTTTTATTTGTTAATGATGTCAGCAGGTGAATTGAAAGTTGACCTCTCAATACACAAACCACATTGTGTACACAATGTACAAATGCACTGGATAGGAAGAAATGGCCTTATGTGCTTAACCCCATTGTGTTTTTGGGTTACTTTTGAATGATTTTACTGGTGGCCTGTTTTCTCATTACACGTAGAAAAGTGACAGTAAGGCAAACCATAAACCCAAGCATTCCACTTCTTATCAGTGGTAAATGATTTATTCTGTAAAAGGTCTTTCATCCGGGTGATTTTCTGATCACAGGCTCTTTATACTCATAGTTGATAACAAAGGGATCATCGTCATGTGATATGTTTTAATAAAATCACTGTCAAGGTCAATTTTGCTTTGTCATACAGTAAACAAATTGGTTTGCAAGTATTTACTGATGGTCTTGATAATTAAGGGCAGCTGTCAGGGAAGCAGGCCTGACTAATAGCTAGCTGTATGCCAAATGGAGTAATGTCGTTGCTTTGGTTTCCCGATCTTGTGTAAGCTACGGCGACTCTATTCACAGTTACAGTAACCAAGAACAACGTGTATTGGCTCGACCAGCAGCTATCAAAACAGATGGGGGCTGTGATTTGAATTGATGTGGATAGTCATAGTGGCGTAAATATTATTCTTTATAAATAGATGTGACGCATCATTACATCTTAGATTTATGATTCATTCCGATTTAATTTCATTGCGTTATTCTGATGTAGTTTACAACAATTATTATTAATAAGTATTATATTAGTATTGTTATAAGCATTGTTAATATGATTTTGTAATTATTTGTTTTATTTCCATAATTAGTTGGCGGCTGATGCTTGCATTCTGTTTTTGTAAGCACATTTTCAGTGGTCAGTTGTGTAAAGTAGGGATGCGCCGGATTCTGATATTTTGACGTGGATACGGACCTTTTTGCTGGATAGGGTGTCGATCATTATTGGACCGATCCAAATCCTGTCCTGTGGGTTAGCAGCAGATTTTACTAACAAAGCTTCAAAATGGACTTACTATTATGCAACCACCGTAAAAGACTTTATGCTATTCGATAGGTTTATGATGGATAAACCAACATGGCATAATTGGTGGGGGGAACTCTGACCTCCGCTGGTGCTGTCATCTGTCAATATCCAGACAGCGAAAGTGTTCGATGATAGTCAGGATGTCATCTTTCCAAGATGTTCCAATGTTTCTGTTGTTCTTCATAATCACTAGATAATAGTCTATAGTTTTGTTTTAAATTATGTATTCTGCTGGAGTCGGTACTCGCTGACGAGTATCATTAATGTTGGTTCAAAGCACTGGAAGCGGTCATAATATTGTGCGTCAGATTATAAAACGCTATGTAAACTTTTTTAAGAATACAATGCACGATGTGTTAAACACATAACGTATCTTTACTTTGGGTTTAAAATGTTATGAACATGGGGAGCAAAGATCCCAGCTACTTGAGCTTTAAGCTCATCATTCTTCATCCGGGATGTTTGCAAGGATGTGTCATGCATTCTGACTTCTTTATTATGTTAAACGTGTTGTCTTCTCATGCTTAACATGCTCAACTTGTCAAAAAACGAGTTGGTCGTGTTACGTAGTATTTCTGTGCTTAATACACTCCCCAAGCGATCGTTCAGGTTCAAGTTTTTTTCGAACATATAAAACTGTTTCGTAACAAATTTTCTTAGTCCCTTATTGGACAATTCTCCCGGAAAAGCATGCGCATGCCCACACTGTGGCATGGAGAGCAGGAGAAGGAGCATGTGCAGACGTCGCTTTCACTTGTAAGCAGGAGAGAGAGAGAGAGAGAGAGCATATGTTCACAAAGTTCAGGTGTTTGTTTGTTCACTGCATTTGGGTGATGAATGTTATATAAACTTTGCATATACCGCTGGATTTGAAGATCGTTTGAAACTGATATATGGAGCCGTCCCAGCGCTAAAAGATGCCGGACATGAACAGCATGCCATGAGTGAAACTGATGTCTGTGTTTTGTTGACAATGTGCTTAACTTCAGCCTACCCCTCCACTCCACACGCGCCGTGGGATGTGATCAAACTAAATACTCTTCAAAGATACAACGTATGCTATACTACTCTTTAGGTTCTCAAGATTAATATGATATTGGCAGAAACCCCGTGTGTTAGGGCCACTTTAAGCGCATAATTCTGTGTCCAGGATACACATGAGCACTGTTGTGCTTCTCTGCACTTTACTTTTTATAAAGTGATAGTTTTGAAAAGATCTTAGGATTTCATTGCGATACTTCAAAGCATGTGGAGGAGGTTTGTAAGACCCTCTGGTCCTCCCCAGACCACCCTTGCTGTTGCCTCTTCAGTGTGTCCGGTTGTCACTTTCATTTACACCAAAACAAGTAAAAAATGGTTCACAATCACTTATGCTTCCTTCCTTACCAGGTTGAAGGTTAAAGTTAACTGGCTTAGTGTTGTGCCAGGATGATCAAGTGTTAGATTTAAAAAAAATTATGAAGTGTATTTGGTTTTCTCTCTTTCTCTACTGCTCCTGTAAGCTCTGCTATGTTTGCGTATGAGGTGTGCACTCTGTAAAAGGTCCGGATGCTGCACAGCTCTTGCAGTTGACTTCCGCCTTACATGTTCCGAAGATGGCACGTTAATATATATAGAAACGTTTAAAAAAAAAAAACAATTTTAGAAATTTGTGAATCGATTCGAATCCCTAGCTGATTTAATCGATTTCAAATGTGAATCAATTTTTTTCTCCCATCCTTAAAAGATATGTAATTCTACATGGATCAGGAAAAGGCTCTGCTAGTATAAGATTGGCAAAGGAAAAAATGGTATCGGAGCATCCCTAGGGTAAAGTGTGAGTACACAATTTTTATTACTGCACCTGGTTGTGTTTGTGGCTGCCGCGGTTCGTTGTTCCACGAAGATAAACTAAATGTTGAAGTAATGCTACTGATAGCCGACTTGGCTACAGTTTAATTTATCCTCTTGACATTAATCCTCAATAACAGACTAAGAAATCAAGGTGACCAAGCCCTCTTTTCTAAGGTAGTATA